>NC_086446.1:465412495-466102495 GCF_028390025.1 Pseudophryne corroboree | reverse complement strand
TTGGAAGTTGAAAAATTTAAATTATGCAGCCAAACCAGAAAAAAACACAGTAGTAATATGCGATTATGTGGGATGAAAAGGAAAAAAACAAAACAATAAATTTGTTTTAAAAAAAAAAGGTGTAAATAAAATTAGTAAAATAAAAATACTCATAACACACACATTATATACACACACACACACACACACACACACACACACACACACACACACACACACACACACACACACACACACACACACACACACATTATGACTCATCCCAATATTGACTTAATTCATGCATTTGGCACACTAAACAAAATCAGGTTTTATAAATAACCAACCAATATGCATTGTAAGAATGAAATTTGTTATTACACAAAAACAGTCAAACAGGGATTATTATTATTATTATTTAGCATAAGAGGTATGTTACAGAGGCAGAAATGTGTAAAATAAAACAGATAGTAAGGCTTACACAACTAAATAAGTTTGCAGATATACCATTTGTACATGTGTAAACTCGGCCACGTGACAACACATAGATACACTTGTACTTGTATGCTTACAGATGATTGGAAGACATTTAAGAAGCTGTATTAAGACAATTTTAGTGACTGAATAAAAATGTCACAGTAAGGAAAGTGATAAAGTTCCTTTCTGCTACACACACACACATATACACACACACACACACACACACACACACACACACACTAACCTTTCTGGCAGACAGGGCTAGCTTTTTGGCAGGTGGGGGTGACATGGCCGTCAAAGCTTCACATACACTTGCCAGCGTGGGTGACTTCGATTTCAAAGTATTGCTTGCCCCTGGCTGTCCTGCTTCCATTGTTGGGGAGCAGCACGGTGAAGTTAAGTTCCCGTTTTCAGAGGTGTCCAATGATGAAGCTTGGCCATTTACAATGGGTTCTTCTGGCTTTACATTTTTCTCCTCCTCCTGTTCACTGTCACTATTTTCCTGCGATTCAAGGTTTCCAGTTGAAATTTTAGAGCCGGCAGATGAAGAGCGACCTACAGTGTCCCAATTTGGTTTGGAGCCCTCTTGCATGTTCGATTCATTTGTTGTACAAGTATCTTTAGGAGTCCTTAACTGGCCATGAACAGCTTTCTTCACTTTTCTCAACTGATCATCCAAAATACATGGGGCATATGAGGTTTTAGAGTGGAGCTTTGGAGAGGGGCCTGCACTGAGAGGCCTTGTGTGAGGAACTCCACTGTGTTCTCTGTTACCAGATAAAAGATATGTGCGACAGACTGGAACCCCAATATCATCCATATGTGGAGGCTTCTTTTCATGTAGCCCTTCTAGCCTCTGGAAAACATTTTTATTATTATAATTATCATTTACTTATATAATATCAGCATATTCAATAGCATTTTACATATTGCAAGTCTCAAAATACCTCACTAAGCTCATAAAATGAGCACAACATTAAACTGTGGGATGCGCTCTGAATTACTCACCTTACCAATAAGTGGGGATGATAGACTGCCATTAGACAGGGTTTTCTTTATAGTAGGAGGAACGGAGCTAGGGCGAGAAATTTGGGAGTGGGGCACCTTACACACCGAGGCATCAAAGCTCTTTCTGGACTCTGGAACCCTTTGAAACAAAAACATAAAGCCAAGAACTGTGGGCAAATAGAAACAAAAAAATTGTACAGTAAAAAGGTTGTTTTTACTTCGAAGATGCTGCGAGCAAGTTACACCAGAAGGCATCAATGAAAAGATCAGGCACAGGTGTACAAATTCCGATATGTATACAAAGGGTAGTAGCTTCACAATGTTAGTAGTAAATGTGAAAGCCACATCTCCCCTTATATTTTACCATAGTATTTGCTCATACTGTATTATAAAGCTAACTGTGGGGCATAAGGTTGTAAGAACCAAGGGACAAGCAGCAGATTGGCACATTATGGCCCCGCAAATTACAGTACAATTCAGCAAATCTATTTGCACCCAAGCTGGGTTGAACGACTGGATCCTCAGGAGGACCTTGGATGGTAATAGCAGACATAGACCAATGGAAGTCATTGACAGATTCAATTTTGCTCTCTGAATTTCATTACAATTTAAACCATCTTAGTCAGTGTTTCTAAAATGTATTTAGCTGAAGTACAGATGTATTAATTATCGAGTAACATATTATAAAAGATCCACAAAACTGACAAGCTTCAAGGAGAAATCCCTATGTAAACTACACAAATAGTAATTAAACAATTGATTTGGCAAACAGCACATTTTGCAGGTGCTAAGTGAAATGAATGATCTTCCACAAGGTAAACTGAATAAACACTACTTAAGCGCTGTGTGTGTACATATAGTAAGATTATCAACAATTCAAAGCATACTCAAGGTGTGTACACACGGTGTGATTTTTTCTTTCGATTTTGACTATATAGTAAAGATTCGATCCCGATGCTCAGTCCCGCCAGGTCAATATCGCAAGAAAAGATAGACTGTGCAGGCAAGTCAATCCTTGCTAGATTGGTGTACTATCTAGTTCATCTCACATGTCAATTACATCTCACATAAGCCAAAATCTCACATAAGCCAAAATCGTAAGCACACACAGTCCATATCTCAAGAAAAGTTAATCAAAATCTGTGGTGCTGGGCCACGGGGAGTTCAGGGGAAATCGCAAGTGAAAATCGGGCATAGCAAGGATCTCACCGTGTGTACACACCATTACGTATTTTCTTATTAGCCTGTCTGAATGGTTAGGTAAAAAACAACTATGTTGGGCGTGGCTTAGCAACGGAGGAGAGCAGTTGCAGCTTTCCACAGCTGCTGCTTCTGTGCCACCTTTATCCCTCCTAGCCCGCTCAATCCTGCTATTTCTGCCTCCTCCACCCCTCTCCTACCTTCCTCCTGTCCCCCCACTGTGAAATACCTGCAGCCGCGGAGTCGGGGAGCAGCGCGGACGCTTCCGCGGATTGCGGCCTGCATCGTGTGCACAAGCCGGGGCCTCAATTTTAGAGCACGCCCGCCGGACATCCGGGCGCACCGTGTTGGCGGCACTTAGACCTGCTCTCTCCCTGGACATCCCTGGCCCGAGTCGCTGACTGCAGCTGGCCTCGCTCGGCCCGTGACCGCTGCCATCGCGGGAGGACCTGCACTAGGAGACAGCTGTGTCTTACCTCCGTAACGGCGAGTCCCGGTGGCCATCTTCCCGCCACTGCTACAGGCGGCTTCGTGGGATCGGAAGGGAGGACACCATTGCCACATAACCAGCCTGAGTCCTGGTAAGGTATTCCTCCCTATCCCACCTCCTGCACCTCTGGCTGCTGCCCATTGGCCTGGCCCGCGTGGAGGACGCTGACGGGCGCTCTCTGCCTCCCCCCGCAGCCGCCCGGAGAGCTCAGCTACTGCACATACATATAGACCCCTGGCACCTCGCTCCCTCAGTCAGCCATCTTCCCTCCACCTAGAGGCTGCCTTGAGGTTCCTTGAGGGTGGGAGACGGGAGCCGCACTGTCGCCGCTGAGACCTACCGATAGTGCGGTGAGGAACTCTCCCTCCTCCTTTCTATATATGTGTGGCTCATCACCCTCACTGCCTCTGATCCCACAGCAACTTACATTAGAGCCCGGGCTACACTGGGGCTGCAAGACCTCATTAGGCCTACCTTACGGCTGGGGGCCCTCTTACTGATCCCCACTGCTGGAAGTTACCCTTCGACGCCACTGGGCCTCACGGAGGGAGTTGCTCCATTCTATGGGTGTACCCTCTTCGTACCTGGCCCACTCCATGGCTGTATCTTACGCTGAGCCTGCTGTGATGTGACGGCGTGCTGGCCCGGCGCTTCACATGTGAGACCCGATACGCTCGCGACATATCTTGCTTTCTATACACCTTTCACAACGGTGGCATCTCTACGACTGCATGGAAAAGTTCCTGATTCCTTCATCAATGACCTCTACTAGAGCTCCATTGCCATCCTGTGACGGAACTCCTGGTGGCAATTCCTCCGACTCTGACCGATCGACCTCGCGCTCTGCATCCCGACGCACACATAGATCCAGACCACCCGCGAAAAAGCCGAAGATGAAACACAATGATCTGGTGGCTGTTTTGGGGCCCCTATTGGACGAAACAACTGGCTGGTATCAAGGAGGCCATTGAGTCTACGCTGATCCAACTCAGCCAACACTCTACTCGCCTGGATGAAGCGGAGCAGCGAATATCCACGCTGGAAGATGACCTATCTACAGCCCAGCGAACCATACAAGCCAATCAATCCGAAACTGCCGACCTATCCGAGAAGATCGATGACCTTGAAAACCGCAGCAGGCGTAACAACCTGAGGGTCATTGGCATCCCGGAATCGGTCAAGGGTCATGAACTTACGGATCTCCTCCCATCTGGCATCCCGGAGCAATTAGCCATGGACCTTAAAGGAGTTCCACTGGTTATTGAGAGAGCCCATAGGCTAGGACCGGAGCGAAGGAACCCCAATGGACGGCCCCGTCCCGTCATCGTGAGACTTTTGAATGATGCTGACAAGATGAAGCTCCTCAACCATTATCGTAAAACGGCCTCCTTATCTTACAATGGAGACCGTCTCCTCATTTTCCAAGATTCCTCTGTCCTCGTAGCTACCAAACGTAGAGAATTCGCTCACATTTGTAAGCACCTTTTCGATACCAAAGTCAAGTTCTCCCTTCTTTACCCAGCCAACCTCCGAATCTTCGAGAACGGCAAACCGCTGTTCTTTGACGACCCAGGAGAGGCAAGACTGCATTTCTCCCTACCCGATACTTGACTGTAATTGTTATATGCTTGCTTCTCACTCATTACTGCCCCATTCTCTAATTTCGGGTCTCATGTGTGGGGTGCCGTGTCTGTGAGACATGACTACCCCTAGTTCATTCAATTCTTGTTATATGTTTCTGTTGTTTACAGCAATGTTTTTCTGTTTTCTGATTTGTTGTGTCTGCCTGGCCTGGGGAATCATCCCCCTCCTAGGTTGCCTTCCCCCCGCTCGCTGGTGAGGCCCTGTTTTGACTCTTCAGTATATTCCGGGGTGACTCTTCCGTATTCACTATGTTCTTTCCGACTGTATGTGTGGGTTGATATGGCTTCCCCGGCCGCCCCGCACTCTCATGATACTGGAGTCTCTAGCACTGCCCCATTACGCATAGTCTCCTGGAATGTAGAGGGACTTAACCATCCCGTTAAAAGAAAGTAGCCTCACACTTAAAACGTATGAACCCCAAAGTTGTGTTCCTTCAGGAGACGCATTGGCTAGATGACCCTCGGAACTCCTTACGAGCTCCTTGGATAGGAGAATGCATCTCGGCCCCATATCACACCAAATCCCGAGGAGTGGCCATTATTTTCCACGCTAGCTTACAACACTCGATTAGCAAGAAACATATTGACCCAGATGGCAGGTTTGTCTTGCTTGATGCATTGATTGACATTACTGTATATACTTTTCTTAATGTATATGCCCCCAATGTTTCCCCTGACTCTTTTTTTGCAGCTCTTCTGTCGATGCTCCTACAATGGGGCGGCCACAATTTGGTTGTGGGTGGTGATTTAAATTTGGTGGTCGACCCATCCATGGACAGATCTTGGCTGAGTACCTCTACCTCCACTTCCACCTCTCAAATACTGACTTCTTTCTGTACACAACTCGATTTACTCGACCCATGGCGCATCTTCCACCCGACTCAGAAAGACTTTTCCTTTTACTCTCATCCCCACTCGTCCCACTCTCGCATAGACTACATCTTCACCTCAACATCCCTCTTTCCTAGGGTCACACACTCATCTATCGCAGACATCATTATCTGCGATCACGCTCCCATTTCAATAGACATTCGACTGATCCTGCCTCCTCGCACCGCCCCAAGCTGGCGCTTCCCTGCATACCTCCGCCACTCCACTGACTTTCTTCTCCACCTCAAACAATCTTGGCTCAACTATACCTTGGACAATACTGACCAGTCACTGGACTTTCCTATATTTTGGGGAGCAGCTAAGGCGGTCTTGAGAGGTCATGTCATGTCCTACACACACTCCAAAAGGAAAAAATTTCCTCGCAGCTGCAGGCTCTGAGCACGGCGCTAACCTCCTCGTATCGGAATTATAAACGACACGACACTCCAGCCCACAAGGAGGCGTATCTCTCAGCGAAACTCATATACGACACCTTCCTAACTGAACGAGCTCAGCTCTCTTATGATTATCAAAGGAATAAGTTTCATAGATGGGGTAACAAGTCAGGTAGATTGTTGGCTAACTTGATTAAGGGACCCAAATCACGCACTTGGATTAACACCATCGCTGTCTCGGGTGAATTAACTTCAGCCCCTGAATCTATTTGCTCTGAATTTATGCATTTCTATCGCTCCCTATACACCAAAGGCCCTGATAACCCCGCTGCTAATCACTCCTTTCTTGAGGCTGCCGACCTCCCGGTCCTCTCCCGGGAAGAAAGGGAACTACTAGACAGCCCAATCACCACCGAGGAGGTTATAGATACTATCAAGAGCCTGCCCAACAACAAGAGTCCTGGCCCTGATGGCTTTAGTGCGGAATTCTACAAGATGATGCATGATGAACTTGCGCCCACACTTACATCCCTCTACAACCACATTCTCTCTTCTCAACAAACTCCGATTAGGTTTCATGAAGCTAAGATAATTCTTATAGCGAAGCCCGGCAAAGATCCCTCCCTCCCTGGATCCTACAGGCCGATATCCCTCCTGAACCAGGACTTTAAAATTCTGACTAAATTAATGGCCACTCGCCTACAACTTTGTCTCTCTCGAATCATATCACCGGCCCAATTAGGCTTCCTTACAAATAGACAGTCGGTTAAGGGCATTAGGGAAGCCCTGGCCGCCATCACCTATTCTCGCTCCCACAATCTAGTTGATAATATTTTGATTAATCTTGACGCTGAAAAGGCCTTTGATAAGATCGCCTGACCTCACCTTGATCGGGTCTTACGCCATCAACACTTTGGAGGCAAATTTTGTGGTCTTGTCACCTCCCTCTATACTAACCCCACCGCGCAGGTGTTGGTTAACAATATCTCCTCCGCCCCCTTTACTCTTGAGAGAGGAATTAGACAGGGGTGCCCCCTCTCACCCCTTCTTTTCAATTTAGCCCTAGAACCCTTTATACGATACATTGTAAACATAAACAGTTTTAAAGGCATTCAAATTGGCACTCAGGAACTAAAAATTATAGCGTTTGTGGACGATATCCTCCTTCTCACCTCAAACCCTAAACAGTCCATACCGATACTACAGGAAGCTATAACTTGCTTTTCTTCCTTTGCGGGCTTCTCGATTAATTTTGACAAATCGGAAGCTCTAGCCATATTTCGATAAGCCACTGTAGGATGGAAACCCCCCTTTCCATTTCGTTGGGCCCCCACTCACCTCACTTACCTAGGGATTCATTTACCCGCGGACCCCTCTCTCCTCTACTCCCACAATGTCCACCCTATCCTTACCAAAATTCAGACTGAGCTTGGTCTCTGGCAAAATCTTCCCCTCAACCTCTTGGGACGCTGCAATCTTCTCAAAATAGCAAGCTTTCCCAAATTGCTCTATGTGCTTCAAATGGTCCCCATCTTGCTCACGAAATCGGACTTGGCCCATCTCAACTCAAATATTTCTAAGTTTATATGGGCCAATAAACGGCCCCGGATAAGTTTTCTCAAACTATCCTAATCAGTTCAAAATGGTGGATTAAATTTGCCCAACATAGAACAGTACAATAGAGCCTGCCTTCTTCGCATAGCCATGGACTGGCTCAGTACCAGGAACATCTTCACCGACTCACAGCTAGACTCTCAACTGTGCGCCCCTCTATCCCTTAGCTACATCTTGCACGCCAGTAATTCCACTCTGAAGGAGCCTCAATTAGACAATACCCTCTTAACCTCTACTATTCTGGCTTGGAAGAGATCTAGGAAATTACTTAATGTACACGGCCTTCAATCTCCGTTTCTCCCTTTTCTGGGAAACCTAGACTTCCATAATGGACATGCTTCCTTTCCTTTTAATAGATGGCATGTGGCGGGTATCACACACATTCGCGATCTCCTTAACTCCTTACACGAACCACTCACTTTCACTGAGGCCATGGACAAATATAACATTAGCCCTAGCCACAGGTTCTACTTCTTCCAGGCCTCTCACTATATCCGTTCGGTCCTGACACGACTTGATAAAATAAGAATTTACTCACCGGTAATTCTATTTCTCGTAGTCCGTAGTGGATGCTGGGAACTCCGTAAGGACCATGGGGAATAGCGGGCTCCGAAGGAGGCTGGGCACTCTAGAAAGATCTTAGACTACCTGGTGTGCACTGGCTCCTCCCACTATGACCCTCCTCCAAGCCTCAGTTAGGTACTGTGCCCGGACGAGCGTACACAATAAGGAAGGATTTTGAATCCCGGGTAAGACTCATACCAGCCACACCAATCACACCGTACAACTCGTGATATGAAACACAGTTAACAGTATGAAACAATAGAGCCTCTCAACAGATGGCTCAACAATAACCCGATTTAGTTAACAATAACTATGTACAAGTATTGCAGATAAACCGCACTTGGGATGGGCGCCCAGCATCCACTACGGACTACGAGAAATAGAATTACCGGTGAGTAAATTCTTATTTTCTCTAACGTCCTAGTGGATGCTGGGAACTCCGTAAGGACCATGGGGATTATACCAAAGCTCCCAAACGGGCGGGAGAGTGCGGATGACTCTGCAGCACTGAATGAGAGAACTCCAGGTCCTCCTCAGCCAGGGTATCAAATTTGTAGAATTTTGCAAACGTGTTTGCCCCTGACCAAGTAGCTGCTCGGCAAAGTTGTAAAGCCGAGACCTCTCGGGCAGCCGCCCAAGATGAGCCCACCTTCCTTGTGGAATGGGCATTGACAGATTTTGGCTGTGGCAGGCCTGCCACAGTATGTGCAAGCTGAATTGTACTACAAATCCAACGAGCAATAGTCTGCTTAGAAGCAGGAGCACCCAACTTGTTAGGTGCATATAGGATAAACAGCGAGTCAGATTTTCTGACTCTAGCCGTTCTGGAAACATATATTTTCAGTGCCCTGACAACGTCTAGCAACTTGGAGTCCTCCAAGTCACTAGTAGCCTAGGCACCACAATAGGCTAGTTCAGGTGAAACGCTGACACCACCTTTGGGAGAAACTGGGGACGAGTCCTCAATTCTGCCCTATCCATATGGAAAATCAAATAAGGGCTTTTACAAGACAAAGCCGCCAACTTTGATACTCGCCTGGCAGAAGCCAAGGCCAATAACATAACCACCTTCCACGTGAGATATTTCAGAGCCACGGTTTTTAGTGGTTCAAACCAATGTGATTTTAAGAAACTCAACACCACGTTGAGATCCCAAGGTGCCACAGGAGGCACAAACGGGGGCTGACTCTGCAGCACTCCTTTTTTAAATGTCTGAACTTCAGGTACTGAAGCTAGTTCTTTTTGAAAGAAAATCGACAGAGCCGAGATCTGTACCTTAATGGAACCCAATTTAAGGCCCATAGTCACTCCTGCTTGCAGGAAATGCAGAAATCGACCTAGTTGAAATTCCTCTGTTGGGGCCCTTTCGGCCTCACACCATGCAACATATTTTCGCCATATGCGGTGATAATGAGTTGCTGTAACCTCTTTCCTGGCTTTAGTAAGCGTAGGAATGACTTCCTCCGGAATGCCCTTTTCCTTCAGGATCCGGCGTTCAACCGCCATGCCGACAAACGCAGCCGCGGTAAGTCTTGGAACAGACAGGGCCCCTGCTGCCGCAGGTCCTGTCTGAGTGGCAGAGGCCATGGGTCCTCTGATATAAATTCTTGAAGTTCTGGGTACCAAGCTCTTCTTGGCCATCCACGAGTATCGTTCTTACTCCTCGCCTTCTTATTATTCTCAGTACCTTTGGTATGAGAGGCAGAGGGGAGAACACATAAACCGACTGGTACACCCACGGTGTTACCAGAGCGTCCATAGCTATCGCCTGAGGGTCCCTTGACCCGGTGCAATATCTTTTATAGCTTTTTGTTGAGGCGGGACGCCATCATGTCCACCAGTGGCCTTTCCCAATGGTGTACAATCCTATTGGAAGACTTCTGGAGGAAGTCCCCATTCTCCCGGGTGGAGGTCGTGTCTGTTGAGAAGATCTGCTTCCCAGTTGTCCACTCCGGGAATGAACACTGCTGACAGTGCTAACACATGATTTTCCGCCTATCGGAGAATCCTTGTGGCTTCTGCCATCGCCATCCTGCTTCTTGTGCCGCCCTGTTGGTTTACATGGGCGACTGCCGTGATGTTGTCTGATTGGATCAGTACCGGCTGGTTTTGAAGCAGAGGCCTTGCCGGCCTCAGGGCATTGTAAATGGCCCTCAGGTCCAGAATATTTATGTGTAGGGAAATAACCTGACTTGACCAAAGTCCCTGGAAATTTCTTCCCTGTGTGACTGCCTCCCAGCCTCGAAGGCTGGAATCCATGGTCACTAGGACCTAGTCCTGTATGCCGAACCTGCGGCCCTCTTGAAGATGGGCACTCTGCAGCCACCACAGTAGAGATACCCTGGTCCTTGGAGACAGGGTTATCAGCCTATGCATCGGAAGATGCGATCCGGACCACTTGTCCAACAGGTCCCTCTGAAAAGTTCTTGTATGGAACCTGCCTAATGGGATTGCTTCGTAGGAAGCTACCATTTTTCCCAGGACTCGCGTGCAATGATGCACCGCTACCTATTTTGGCTTCAGGAGGTCTCTGACTAGAGATGACAACTCCTTGGCTTTCTCCTCCGGGAGAAACACTATTTCTGGTTTATGTCCAGAACCATCCCCAGGAACAGTAGACGTGTCATAGGAACCAGCTGTGACTTTGGACTGTTTAGAATCCAACCATGCTGTTGTAGCACTTTCCAAAATAGTGCTACCCCGACTACCAACTGCTCCTTGGACCTCGCCCTTATAACGAGATTGTCCAAGTACGGGATAATTACAACTCCCTTTTTTTGAAGGAGTATCAACATTTCGGCCATTACCTTGATAAAACACCCTCGGTGCCATGTACAGTCCAAACGGCAGTGTCTGGACTTGGTAATGGTAATCCTGTACCACAAATCTGAGGTACTCCTGGCGAGGATGGTAAATGGGGACATGCAGGTAAGCATCCTTGATGTCCCAGGATACCATGTAATCCCCCTCGTCCAGGCTTGGAATAACTGCCCTGAGCGATTCCATCTTGAACTTGAATTTTTGTGTTCAAGGATTTTAAATATAAAATGGGTCACACCGAACCATGCGGTTTCGGTACCCCAACCCGTGTGGAATAGTAACCCCGTCCTTGTTGAAGTAGGGGCACCTTGAGTATTACCTGCTGGGAATACCGCTTATTAATTGCCTCCAGCACAGCCTCCCTGCCTGAGGGAGTTGTCAGCAAGGCATATTTTAGGAAACGGCTGGGGGGAGACATCTCGAATTCCAGCTTGTACCCCTGAAATACTACTTGAAAGAAACAGGGATCCACCTGTGAGCGAGCCCACTAATTGCTGAAATTTTTGAGACGGCCCCCCACCGTACCTGGCTACACCTGTGGAGCACCCGCGTCATGGTGTGGCCTCACAGGAGGCGGGGGAAGAATCTTGATTCTGGGAACAGGCTGACTGGTGCAGCTTTTTTCCCTCTACCCTTGTCTCTGTACAGAAAGGAAGCGCCATTTGACCCGCTTGCTTTTCTGAAGCCGAACTGTACCTTTGTCTGTGAGGAAACCTGAGGTAAAATTATTTCTTCCCAGCAGTTGCTGTGGATACGAGGTCCCAGAGACCATCCCCAAATAATTCCTCACCCTTATAAGGCTCTCTATGCGCTTTTTAAGTCAGCATCACCTGTTCAGTGACAGGTCTCTAATACCCTCCTGACAGAATGGACATTACATTTATTTTGGATGCCAGTCGGCAAAATATCCCTCTGTGCATCCCCCATATATAAGACGACGTCTTTAATATGTTTTTATGTTTGCCAACTAGTATCCCTGTTTGACAGGGTCACCGACCACGCTGCAGCAGCACTATCTGCAGGTCTCAGTCTAGTACCTGAGTGTGTAAATACAGACTTCAGGATAGCCTCCTGTTTTTTATCAACAGGTACCTATTAAAGTGGCCGTATCCTAAGACGGCAGTGCCACCTTTTTTGACAAACGTGTGAGCGTCTTATCCACCCTAGGGGATATCTCCCAGCGTAACTTATCCACCTGGCGGGAAAGGGTACGCCATCAGTAACTTTTTATAAATTACCAGTTTCTTAACGGGGGAACCCACGCTTTCACACACTTCATTTATTCATCTGATGGGGGAACAAAACACTGCCTGTTTTTTCTCCCCCCTAAAACCCATTTTTAGAGGTGCTTGGGTTAAAGTCAGAAATGTATAACACATTTTTTATTGCCGGGATCACGTCACGGATGTTCCTAGTGGATTGTGTATATGTCTCCACCTTGTCGACATTGGAGTCAGACTCCGTGTCGACATCTGTGTCTGCCATCTGAGAGAGCGGGCGTTTTTGAGCCCCTGATGGCCCTTTGAGACGCCTGGGCAGGCGCGGGCTGCGAAGCCGGCTGTCCCACAGCTGTTACGTCATCCACCCTTTTATGTAAGGAGTTGACACTGTCGGTTAATACCTTTCACCTATCCATCCACTCTGGTGTCGGCCCCACAGGGGGCGACATCACATATATCGGCCTCTGTTCTGTCACCATATAAGCCTCCTCATTCAACATGTCGACACAGCCGTACCGACACACCGCAGACACACAGGGAATGCTCTAAACGAGGACAGGACCCACAAAAGCCCTTTGGGGGGACAGAGTAAGAGTATGCCAGCACACACCAGAGCGCTATATATATACAGGGACTAACTGAGTTATGTCCCTAATAGCTTTTATATAATATACTGTATACAGTGCCAATTTTAATGCCCCCCCTCTCTTTTCCCTCTTACTGTACTGTAGAATTGCAGGGAAGAGCCAGGGAGCTTCCCTCCAGCCGAGCTGTGAGGGAAAAATGGCGCCAGTGTGCTGAGGAGATAGGCTCCGCCCCTTTTTCGCGGCCTATTCTCCCGTTTTTTATGGAATTCTGGCAGGGGTATTTACCTCATATATAGCCCCTGGGGCCATATATTGAGGTATTTTAGCCAGCCAAGGTGTTTTTATTGCTGCCTCAGGGCGCCCCCCCCAGCGCCCTGCACCCTCAGTGACCGGAGTGTGAAGTGTGTGAGAGGAGCAATGGCGCACAGCTGCAGTGCTGTGCGCTACCTTGGTGAAGACAGAGTCTTCATGCCGCCGATTTTCCGGACCATCTTCTTGCTTCTGGCTCTGTAAGGGGGACGGCGGCGCGGCTCCGGGACCGAACATCAAGGCTGGGCCTGCGGTCGATCCCTCTGGAGCTAATGGTGTCCAGTAGCCTAAGAAGCCCAATCCGGCTGCAAGCAGGCGAGTTCGCTTCTTCTCCCCTTAGTCCCTCGCTGCAGTGAGCCTGTTGCCAGCAGGTCTCACTGAAAATAACAAATTCTAAGACTATAACTTTCTAAGAGCTCAGGAGAGCCCCTAGTGTGCATCCAACCTCGGCCGGGCACGAAATCTAACTGAGGCTTGGAGGAGGGTCATAGTGGGAGGAGCCAGTGCACACCAGGTAGTCTAAGATCTTTCTAGAGTGCCCAGCCTCCTTCGGAGCCCGCTATTCCCCATGGTCCTTACGGAGTTCCCAGCATCCACTAGGACGTTAGAGAAAAATTATTTCCTTAACCTCCTAGACACGCTTATGCATTCCGGCACATATTCCATCTCGACTATCTACACCCGAATCCGCACAGACATCGTTCCTTCTGTTGACCTTTTACAGCTTGAAAAATGGTCATCTCAACTCCCCTCCATGTCCCCGGAAGCAGTATTGGACTCTTTTAACTTATCTTTGAAGCTTATTCCGGCAAGTATATACCAGGAAATGTCGAACAAGATTTTACACAGGGCTTACATTTCCCCGAAGCGAGGTTACTTGATGGGCCTCTCTGAGTCTGCAGCGTGCATCAAATGCTCCGCACCGGTAGCTGACATTATGCATTGCTTCTGGCATTGCCCTCATACAAAAATTTTGGGGTGACCTACAGACATACAGCTCCTCTACACTAGGCATTGACTTTCAATGTACCGCACCTTGGGTCCTCTTTGGTTACCTCCTAGATCAACCAGACATCCCCTCTCCCGACAAAAAACTTGTGACACTCTTGTCGGCTGTGGGGAGGAAAGCTGTTCTTCAACAATGGATACACGATACTCTACCCTCCTTAGCCATGGCCACCTCTAGGCTGCTCTTCCTCTTTATCATGGACTGGTTGGAGACCACTCTTGATAAAGAGACTCTAACCCCCGCATTGTTCCAATGCTGGGAAAAGTTTATACGTACACTGCCCACCCCCACCAAATTTGCCATTCAACAGTGCTTCCATCACACCACGTGGTACTGCCTTCAACTTCATATTCCCCCATCTCCCTTCCATAACTCAGTGCTGCAATTACCCTCTCCCTATTCCCCACACCGTCCTCTCTTTTCTTTTTACTTACTCTTTTTCTCTCTCTCTCTCGATATCCTCCTCCTCCCTCTACCCCCTCTATGACTTCTCTCGGACCTCCAGTGCTTGTATCTTTCTCTTTTTCCTTGGCTCGGATACTCTCTCCATGGATGGGTCGGTGGCCCCCGGGCCTAGGTAGACACTGTTTTTGTTATGTTTACTTTTTGGTTAATTTTATGTGTTTTAATTTATGTTATGCGTCCTCCGTGTTGTAGGATGCCAGTATGTAATTACAGCTTTAATATCTTCTCAGACCAGTTACTATCTTAGTAGAGGTAATTTCTCTGCCTCTTATTGTACTAAAATTTTCGTATAATGTTCTGGTCACCTTTTTAGTAACTCTGTTATTTGTTTGAAAAAGGAAAATGTGAGGTATTTTCGAGATTATGCAGACACCCAGTTTTCACTCTCTGCTAGTAAGCTATTATCTCAATATGCTGGGTCCTGCATCTACTGTGTGTATGGTTTATTTGGTTTGTACCTTTACCTCAATAAAATATATTTTAGGGGGAAAAAAATCAACTATGTCCATACCTTAAATAGAAGAGGACATACGCCTGCTGATTCAGCACAACCTTGATGTTACTTGCATGAACAAGTGAATCATTCATCTGATACCACTGGCCATTACTTGCCTGCAGATAAGAGTTCATCACACAGATCAGTAAACTACTACTCCACGCAGGAGGCATACATTGAGATAAGGTCACACTTACTTTCACATAACAATAGTAGTGTCCAGCATGACAACTGTACCCCGAGTGCACAAGTACAGCATACAGTGCGTACATAACAGGCTCTCCATTGCTCTGGGACATGTATGGACGGATATTCAGAAATTCGGGGTACCCAACATCCTGCAAAATAAAGGTGGGCAAAATTTTATATATATATATATATATATATATATATATATATATATATATATAGAGAGAGAGAGAGAGAGAGAGAGAGAGAGAGAGAGAGAGAGAGAGAGAGAGAGAGAGAGAGAGAGAGAATGGAACAAGCGTTTTGAAATGATACAGCAGCTGAGTGCAGAGTACCCTACATTGTTATATATACAGTAGTAAGAGGGTAAAGGCACAGTCATTGAGTCATATTATGAGTATGTCTGCCCATTGGACTACAAGTATCTCACCTTGGTAATTTTTCCTCCACTGAAGTTGGCAAATCTCTTTAGTGAGAGTGTGAGGACATTGGATGCTCGGTGAATACTAAATCTCTTGCTGGCAGGAACCTTCTTTTTACATCTTTGTATCAAAAAAACAACAACCACAAAAAAAAAATTATATACATATATATCAATCATAAAATCACAGTAAGCACTGCAAAAAGGGCTGATTGGGAGCAAGCATTTACAATATTTTTCTTTAAATCACTGGGTACCTGAACTGCCTTAAATGTTTTGGCTTCTACATGCCAAACTGCAACATTTATTAAATACATTGATTTATCCAGGGATCCAAAAATCCCCGGGACCAGATCACCATGGCGACAAGATTATGCTGTCTGGCAACTAGGACCAGCACGATCATTAGTAGAACGACACAGTGAGTAGAGCACTGTGCAGCCAAGGAGATAGACAGCGCCAGCGGCATTTCAAATGTGGAGCCGGCTGCAGCCAATCACAGTTTGTGGACCGGCAGCCAATCAGGAGTGGCAGCTCCTGATAAGCTGCAGGACCGCAACCTTTGAAAGGTCTGCAAGCTGGCGCCACATTTGAAATGGCCGCCAGCCTGCTCCTGGCCGCCCATCACTCTCCCTGGCTGTCCACATTCCGTCTAGACCCCGATGCCTGGTTCCCAACCGCAGCTGCTACTGCCTCGTGTTCCTGCTGCTGGGCCCTAACCTGGAAGGTGTCCAGCACTCTGCACATCTGGGAGCCATTAATTCACATAGGGGGAGTATGAGAGAAGCCAAGATCTATAGCAGCGCTGGGAAATGAGAGATGAAAGGATAGGCAAGGAGATGCATGATTGATGCACAAAGCCAGGATTACCGGAAGATAACACACCAGGCAGATAGAATGTATGAATGTGGGACCGTGTCTCTTGCAATTGGCACAGTATACTGGGACTCCTAGCTGGGCAGAGCAGCGGCGGCATAGGGAATGAGACAGGAAAGGTAACGGTCTGCACAATGCTGCTTGGATAGATGGAGGATGCTGATGAGATGAAGAAGGAATACACAGTCCCAATGTGGCAGATGTTGTGTCGTGGATGTAGTACACTACTGGAGTGTGGGCTTCAGGTGTATTGTGCACCTGTCATTTTATGTCTGTGCTGCTCTGAATTGGAAGGTCTGCATAATCAGGGCATATTACCTATTACTGTCTACAGAGCAATGCATTCCTTTTATTGCACATGTCAGATTAATGAAGGCTTCAGTAGCCTTGAGAACAAAGTAAGATTTATGTTCTGCCACACATCAGGTGCTGTATTTGCATGCAGTGCAATGGGCTGAGATCTCAGGAATGTGGGACAGACAGTTGCCAGTGTCTGGAATCAATGTGCAGTCAGGAAGATAATTAGTGAGATGGATGCCTAAAAATCGCTGCATATTGCGTACATCTGGCAGATAAAGGTCTTCTACTTTTATTTTGCTTGCTGATGTGGAAAATAGAAAAAGTGATGTTGAGGTCATCTGTTGACATGATGACGAATTCTATTACACCCTGGATTTTAAGTATCTAGAAAACTAAAATTACTTTTTTTTCAGTCCATGTTTTAGGATTTTTAAAAACTCCCGTTTAGGAATTTATACGTTGTATGACAATAAATCGAAACCAAGTAACATATCATTATGTTTGAAACACTGTGCCTTTATTACAGATGTGTCCTGCTATTTCCTTACAGCCATTTGCAGCCACCGCTTTCCTATAGTAGCGAATGGATCGTGTGTAAGCTTGCAACCGCGAATCTCAGGAGCTGGTAGTTGCGTCGCGTATGCTACACAGCAAGTCTATAACAGAACACATCTGTATATATGAATTACATATGAAAACTACTCATTCCACATTATTTCCACAGTAAATTTATACAGTTTCATCTTAAGTAACAGAACTGGGTCTTTTTAAGTTTTAATAGTCAAAATAGGTCATTTTATGTACTACCACTCAGATTATGAAATTTTAGGTCCTGCAGAAATTAATATTTCTAAACACAGAATTAATTATATTTCCACCGGCCAATAGTAACGCTAATCCATGCTTTCATTATCTCCCGCATTGATTATTGTAATAGCCTCCTGACTGGTGTTCCCAAACATACAGTAGGCTCTCACCACTACAATGCAGCTGCGAGGCTAATCTTCCTCGCTAGACGTTCATCGTCTGCAGATCTGCTCTGTCAGTCCCTCCATTGGTAACCAGTATTCTACCGTATTAAATATAAAATGCTTTTACTGACATACAAGGATATTAACCAAACTGCACCAACCTACATCCCTTCACTCATCTCAACATATCTCCCTACCCGACCTCTCCGCTCTGCACAAGATCTGCGTCTCTCATCCACACGTATTACTTGTTCACACTCAAAATTACAGGACTTTATCCGGGCTTCATCCACTCTGTGGAATGCCCTCCCACGCACAATAAGACTCTCCTCTAGTCTCCAAACCTTTAAACGTTCCCTGAAAACTCACCTCTTCAGACAAGCCTATCAAATTCCAGACCCACCCACATAACCTTCAGTGCTTCCCTATCTAATTACATCCTCT
Source organism: Pseudophryne corroboree (assembly GCF_028390025.1). Classification (NCBI taxonomy): domain Eukaryota; kingdom Metazoa; phylum Chordata; class Amphibia; order Anura; family Myobatrachidae; genus Pseudophryne; species Pseudophryne corroboree. Next base: position 466,084,145 of record NC_086446.1, on the reverse strand, counting down.
CTGTAGAGTATACATAACATCACATATCTTATCTTTCCTTACTCTGACACCCTCCTGAACCTTGGCCAACATTGCTGGGTGATCATATCATGCAACCCACTAAGAACCTAGCAATCTGGTGGACCATTATGTAATAGGTAGCATCTATCCTTGTGTATCAATGTCTATTTCCTTATAAATTGTAAGGGGATACGGTCATTAGATCGACCACACTTCGGTCGAGTCATTAGGTCGACATGCATTAGGTTGACATGGTCACTAGGTCGACATGTACTAGGTCAACATGGAAAAAGGTAGACACGCGTTTTTCACATTTTTTTCCTTCATTTTGTGAGCCTTTTTATACTTTACGATCCACATGGACTACGACTGGGAATAGTAACCTGTGCCGATCGCAGCGAGGCACCTTGCCCAAAGCATGGCGAGCGAAGTCACTTTACGATGAAAACGACACAAAAAAAGTTAAAAAAACTAATGTCGACCTTTTTCCATGTCGACCTTGTTCATGACGACCTATTTTTGGTGTCGACCTAGTCACTGTCAACCAATAGTGGTCAACCTAATGACTGTCAATCTAAGGCATGCCGACCCAATGGTCCATACCCGATTGTAAGCTTGCGAGCAGGGCCTTCCTACCTCTGTCTGTTTTTACCCAGTTTTGTTCTATTACTGTTGTTCTAATTGTAAAGCGCAATGGAATATGCTGCGCTATATAACAAACTGTTAATAAATAAAATAAATAAATAAATAAATAAATAAATAAAGTATGTTACTTCCTGCTACATAAAACATAAAAAAACTGAAATTGTGAGTGTAATGGGAAAGATTAGAAAAGGTTATAAACTAAAATTCCTGGGCCTACTTATTATGAAATACTACAACAATGTGCCTGGGAGTTGGCGAAATATACCATGGGGGGAACTGGTGTAACCCATGGTGGTCACACTCCCAGGAGATGGCATGCTATCTGCACAGGGAAATTCTGGATCTGGCTTTTTCAATGTATTTGATTTGATGAGGATCAGGCTTTTTCAGTATTTATGTGGATTTGGGTTTTTTAACGTATTTTCTGTGGGTGTGGCTTTTTTAGTGTTTTTTTTTAAAATGTGGATCTGGGGGTTAGCTGCTCAGTAATAGTTTGCCTGGGGTGTTTAATTTATACATATATATATATTTTGTTTTTAGGACTGCGGTCTGGCTTCTTCACTTTCACCCGGACTCCTAGATTTCAGAAAAATTGTCAAGCCCTGGTTTTATCCTTCTGTCTTCCGGTACAGTTGTAACCCCAGGGCTCACATCCTATTTTGTGGCTGTGAAGAGCCTTAGCTGGTAGCTTCTAGGTGAACTGGTCATTTAAAATAGGATTTTAATTACCTACCGGTAAATCCTTTTCTCATAGTCCATAAAGGATATTGGGGGAATCTAGTACGATGGGGTATAGACGGGGTCTAAAGGAGCCGGTGCACTTTAAATTTCTTCACTGGGTGTGCTGGCTCCTCCGCTTTATGCCCCCTCCCACAGGCAGTTACAGGTAAAAACATGCCCGAAGGAGAAAGGACATATGAGAAGGAAATATGAACAACAAAGAGCGGTGAGATTGATAAACCAGCACACCACTAACATACAACAACCAGCAACGCCTGGTAACAACAGCAACAGCTGTACAGGTAACCACATAAGAGAACCTGCAGAAAAGTCAAAGCACTGAGGCGGACGCCCAATATCCCTTATGGACTATGAGAAAAGGATTTACCGGTAGGTAATTAAAATCCTATTTTCTCTAGATTCCATAACGGATATTGGGGGAATCTAGTACGATGGGGACGTCCCAAAGCTTCCAGAACGGGCGGGAATGTGCGGAGACTGCTGCAGCAACACCTGCCCAAACTGGGTATCCTCTTTGGCCAGGGTATCAAACTTGTAGAACTTCGCAAAGGTGTTTTTCCCCAACCAGGTAGCAGCTCGGCATAGTTGCAAGGCCGAGACTCCACAGGCAGCCGCCCAGGAAGAGCCCACTGATCTTGTAGAGTGGGCCTTCAGAGACTTAGGTACAGGTAAGGCTGCCGACACATAGGCCTGTTGGATAGTAAGCCGAATCCAACGAGCAATGGACTGCTTCGAAGCAGGACAACATTTTTACTGCGCATCATAGAGCACGAACAAGGAAACCGTCTTTCTGATCCGAGCTGTTCGTTTGACATAGATTTTCAAGGCACGCAAGCATCCAATGCCTCTGGAGGAGCAGAAGTATCAGAACTGGATGGAACCACAATAGGATGATTAAGGTGAAACGCGGAGACAACCTTCATCAGGAACTGCTGTCTAGTCCAGAGCGCCGCTCTGTCCTCGTAAAAGACCAAGTATGGACTTTTACACGATAAGGCCCCCAATTCTGAGACATGTCGAGCAGAAGCCAGGGCCAGTAACATCACTGTCTTCCACGTGAGGTACTTGTCTAATGGAACCCAGACGTAAGCCTTTACCCACACCAGCCTGCAGGAAACGTAAGAAACGTCCCAAGTGGAACTCCGCAGGCGGATACGTTAGTTCCTCGCACCAATAGACATATCTGGTAGGAACACCTTCTGGGCCACAGTATCCAGCAACATCCCCAGGAAAAATAAGAATTTACTTACCGATAATTCTATTTCTCATAGTCCGTAGTGGATGCTGGGGACTCCGTCAGGACCATGGGGATTAGCGGCTCCGCAGGAGACAGGGCACAAAAGCAAGCTTTTAGGATCACATGGTGTGTACTGGCTCCTCCCCCTATGACCCTCCTCCAAGCCTCAGTTAGGTACTGTGCCCGGACGAGCGTACACAATAAGGAAGGATCTTGAATCCCGGGTAAGACTCATACCAGCCACACCAATCACACCGTACAACTTGTGATCTGAACCCAGTTAACAGTATGATAACAATGAAGTAGCCTCTAAAAAAGATGGCTCACAACAATAATAACCCGATTTTTGTAACAATAACTATGTACAAGTATTGCAGACAATCCGCACTTGGGATGGGCGCCCAGCATCCACTACGGACTATGAGAAATAGAATTATCGGTAAGTAAATTCTTATTTTCTCTAACGTCCTAGTGGATGCTGGGGACTCCGTCAGGACCATGGGGATTATACCAAAGCTCCCAAACGGGCGGGAGAGTGCGGATGACTCTGCAGCACCGAATGAGAGAACTCCAGGTCCTCCTCAGCCAGGGTATCAAATTTGTAGAATTTTACAAACGTGTTTCCCCCTGACCACGTAGCTGCTCGGCAAAGTTGTAAAGCCGAGACCCCTCGGGCAGCCGCCCAAGATGAGCCCACCTTCCTTGTGGAATGGGCATTTACAGATTTTGGCTGTGGCAGGCCTGCCACAGAATGTGCAAGTTGAATTGTACTACAAATCCAACGAGCAATAGTCTGCTTAGAAGCAGGAGCACCCAGCTTTTTTGGGTGCATACAATATAAACAGCAAGTCAGACTTTCTGACTCCAGCCGTCCTGGAATTATATATATATATATATATATATATATATTTTCAGGGCCCTGACAACGTCTAGCAACTTGGAGTCCTCCAAGTCCCTAGTAGCCGCAGGCACCACAATAGGTTGTTTCAGGTGAAACGCTGACACCACCTTAGGAAGAAACTGGGGACGAGTCCGCAGTTCTGCCCTGTCCGAATGGAAAATCAAATATGGCTTTTGTAAGACAAAGCCGCCAATTCTGACAATCGCCTGGCCGAGGCCAGGGCCAACAGCATGGTCACTTTCCATGTGAGATATTTCAAATCCACAGATTTGAGCGGGTTCAAACCAATATGATTTGAGGAATCCCAACACTACGTTGAGATCCCACGGTGCCACTGGAGGCACAAAAGGGGCTGTATATGCAATACTCCCTTGACAAATGTCTGGACTTCAGGAACTGAAGCCAATTCTTTCTGGAAGAAAATCTACAGGGCCGAAACTTGAACCTTAATGGACCCCAATTTGAGGCTCATAGACACTCCTGTTTTCAGGAAGTGCAGAAATCGACCTAGTTGAAATTTCTTCGTGGGGCCTTCCTGGCCTCACCCACGCAACATATTTTCACCACATGTGGTGATAACGTTGTGCGGTCACCTCCTTCCTGGCTTTGACCAGGGTAGGTATGACCTCTTCCGGAATGTCTTTTCCCTTAGGATCCGGCGTTCAACCGCCATGCCGTCAAACGCAGCCGCGGTAAGTCTTGGAACAGACATGGTACTTGCTGAAGCAAGTCCCTTCTTAGCTCCCGAGGCCATTAGTCCTCTGTGAGCATCTCTTGAAGTTCCGGGTACCAAGTCCCTCTTGGCCAATCCGGAGCCACGAGTATAGTTCTTACTCCTCTACGTCTTATAATTCTCAATACCTTTGTTATGAGAAGCAGAGGAGGGAACCCATACACCGACTGTTACACCCACGGTGTTACCAGGACATCCACAGCTATCGCCTGAAGGTCTCGTGACCTGGCGCAATACCTGTCCCGTTTTTTGTTCGGGCGGGACGCCATCATGTCCACCTTTGGTCTTTCCCAACGGTTCACAATCATGCGGAAAACTTCCCTATGAAGTTCCCACTCTCCCGGGTGGAGGTCGTGCCTGCTGAGGAAGTCTGCTTCCCAGTCGTCCACTCCCGGAATGAACACTGCTGACAGTGCTATCACATGATTTTCCGCCTAGCGAAAAATCCTTGCAGTTTTGCCACTGCCCTCCTGCTTCTTGTGCCGCCCTTTCTGTTTACGTGGGCGACTGCCGTGATGTTATCCCGCTGGATCAATACCGGCTGACCTTGAAGCAGAGGTCTTGCTAAGTTTAGAGCATTATAAATTTGCTCTTAGCTCCAGTATATTTATGTGGAGAGAATTCTCCAGACTTGATCACACTCCCTGGAAATTTTTTCCCTGTGTGACTGCTCCCCAGCCTCTCAGGCTGGCCTCCGTGGTCACCAGCATCCAATCCTGAATGCCGAATCTGCGGCCCTCTAGAAGATGAGCACTCTGTAATCACCACAGGAGAGACACCCTTGTCCTTGGATATAGGGTTATCCGCTGATGCATCTGAAGATGCGATCCGGACCATTTGTCCAGCAGATCCCACTGAAGAGTTCTTGCGTGAAATCTGCCGAATGGAATCGCTTCGTAATAAGCCACCATTTTTACCAGGACTCTTGTGCAATGATGCACTGACACTTTTCCTGGTTTTAGGAGGATCCCGATTAGCTCGGATAACTCCCTGGCTTTCTCCTCTGGGAGAAACACCTTTTTCTGGACTGTGTCCAGAATCATCCCTAGGACCAGCAGACGTGTCGTCGGAACAACTGCGGTTTTGGAATATTTAGAATCCACCCGTGTTGTCGTAGAACTACTTGAGATAGTGCTACTCCGACCTCCAACTGTTCTCTGGACCTTGTTCTTATCAGGAGGTCGTCCATTTTCTTTGAAGACGAATCCTCATTTCGGTCATTACCTTGGTAAGGACCCGGGGTGCCTTGGACAATCCAACGGCATCGTCTGAAACTGATAGTGACAGTTCTGTACCACGAACCTGAGGTACCCTCGGTGAGAAAGGCAAATTTTTGGGACATGGAGGTAAGCATCCCTGATGTCCCCGGACTCCCGGTTCGCTATCACTGCTCTGAGTGACTCCATCTGGATTTGAACCTTTGTAAGTGTTCAAATATTTCAGATTTAGAATAGGTCTCACCTAGCCTTCTGGCTTCAGTACCACCATATAGTGTGGAATAATACCCCTTTCCTTGTTGTAGGAGGGGTAATTTTATTATCACCTGCTGGGAATACAGCTTGTGAATTGTTTTCAATACTGCCTCCCTGTCGGAGGGAGACATTGGTACAGCAGACTACAGGTACCTGCGAGGGGGAAACGTCTCGACATTCCAATCTGTACCCCTTGGATACTACTTGTAGGATCCAGGGGTCCTGTACGGTCCCAGCGTCATGCTGAGAACTTGGTAGAAGCGTTGGAGGGCTTCTGTTCCTGGGAATGGGCTGCCTGCTGCAGTCTTCTTCCCTTTCCTCTATCCCTGGGCAGATATGACTCTTATAGGGACGAAAGGACTGAGGCTGAAAAGACGGTGTCTTTTTCTGCAGAGATGTGACTTAGGGTAAAAAACTGTGGATTTTCCAGCAGTTGCCGTGGCCACCAGGTCCCATGGACCGACCCCAAATAACTCCTCCCCTTTATACGGCAATACATCTTTGTGCCGTTTGGAATCTGCATCACCTGACCACTGTCGTGTCCATAAACATCTTCTTGCAGATATGGACATCGCATTTACTCTTGATGCCAGAGTGCAAATATCCCTCTGCGCATCTCGCATATATAGAAATGCATCCTTTAAATGCTCTATAGTCAATAAAATACTGTCCCTGTCAAGGGTATCAATATTTTTAGTCAGGGAATCCGACCAAGCCACCTCAGCTCTGCACATCCAGGCTGAGGCGATCGCTGGTCGCAGTATAACACCAGCATGTGTGTGTATACTTTTTAGGATATTTTCCAGCCTCCTATCAGCTGGCTCCTTAAGTACGGCCCTATCTGTAGAAGGTACCGCCACTTGTTCTGATAAGCATGTGAGCGCCTTATCCACCCTAAGGGGTGTTTCCCAACGCGCCCTAACTTATGGCGGGAAAGGGTATACCGCCAATAATTTTCTATCGGGGGAAACCCACGCATCATCACACACTTCATTTAATTTATCTGATTCAGGAAAAACTACAGGTAGTTTTTTCACATCCCACATAATACCCTTTTTTGTGGTACTTGTAGTATCAGAAATATGTAACACCTCCTTCATTGCCCTTAACGTGTGGCCCTAAAGGAAAATACGTTTGTTTCTTCACCGTCGACACTGAAATCAGTGTCCGTGTCTGGGTCTGTGTCGACCGACTGAGGTAAATGGGCGTTTTACAGCCCCTGACGGTGTTTGAGACGCCTGGACAGGTACTAATTTGATCGCCGGCCGTCTCATGTCGTCAACCGGCTTGCAGCGTGTTGACATTTTCACGTAATTCCATAAATAAGCCATCCATTCCGGTGTCGACTCCCTAGAGAGTGACATCACCATTACAGGCATTTTGCTCCGCCTCCTCACCAACATTTTCCTCATACATGTCGACACACACGTACCGACATACAGCACACACATAGGGAATGCTCTGATAGAGGACAGGACCCACTAGCCCTTTGGGGAGACAGAGGGAGAGTTTGCCAGCACACACCAAAATGCTATAATTATACAGGGACAACCTTTATATAAGTGTTCCTCCCTTATAGCATTTAATATATATTCATATCGCCAAATCAGTGCCCCCCCTCTCTGTTTTAACCCTGTTTCTGTAGTGCAGTGCAGGGGAGAGCATGGGAGCCTTCCCACCAGCATTTCTGTGAGGGAAAATGGCGCTGTGTGCTGAGGAGAATAGGCCCCGCCCCCTTTTCGGCGGGCTTCTTCTCCGGAGTTTGTGATATCTGGCAGGGGTTAAATACATCCATATAGCCTCAAGGGCTATATGTGATGTATTTTTCGCCATACAGGTATTATACATTGCTGCCCAGGGCGCCCCCCCCCCGCGCCCTGCACCCTCCGTGACCGCTGTGTGAAGTGTGCTGACAACAATGGCGCACAGCTGCAGTGCTGTGCGCTACCTGATGAAGACTGAAAGTCTTCTGCCGCCTGGTTCCGGACCTCTTCAATCTTCAGCATCTGCAAGGGGGGTCGGGGGGTCGGCGGCGCGGCTCCGGGACGAACCCCAGGGCGAGACCTGTGTTCCGACTCCCTCTGGAGCTAATGGTGTCCAGTAGCCTAAGAAGCCAATCCATCCTGCACGCAGGTGAGTTCACTTCTCTCCCCTAAGTCCCTCGATGCAGTGAGCCTGTTGCCAGCAGGACTCACTGAAAATAAAGAACCTAAAAACTTTTTCTAAGCAACTCTTTAAGAGAGCCACCTAGATTGCACCCTGCTCGGACGGGCACAAAAACCTAACTGAGGCTTGGAGGAGGGTCATAGGGGGAGGAGCCAGTACACACCATGTGATCCTAAAAGCTTGCTTTTGTGCCCTGTCTCCTGCGGAGCCGCTAATCCCCATGGTCCTGACGGAGTCCCCAGCATCCACTAGGACGTTAGAGAAATAGGATTTTGGTACTTACCAGATAAATCCTTTTCTTTGAATCCATAGGGGGCACTGGAGTACACTTGGGATATGGACGATTCCACTGGAACTAGGCACTGAACAGTTAAACTTGGACTATACCTCCCCTCCATATCCCAGAGTACCTCAGTGTTTTTTACTGAGCCGAACTGGAGCTATAGAGGTTGACAATGGAGAAATACATATAACAAAACTGGACAACAATAAAGTTGACACCAACAAAAAATGACAACTAACAGTTGACACCAACCCAACAGAATTTCTAATTTGAAACAGTCGGTAAGAGTGTGTTACCATAATATTCCCTGCACTTACCACAACCAGGTAATAACTGCTCTGGGTGGGCGTCCAGTGCCCCCTATGGATCCAAAGAAAAGGATTTATCTGGTAAGTACCAAAATCCTATTTTCTTTTTCATCCACCAGGGGTCACTGGAGTACTCTTGGGACGTACCAAAGTTTCCCCCGTGGGCGGGAGAGCTATTTGGCACTTGTAACACTAAACGGCCAAAGCTAGATGCTGATGCCGCAAAAGTATCAAACTTATAAAAGCGCACAAACGTGTGCACTGATGACCATGTAGCCGCCCGGCAAAGCTGTGTCGTAGAGGCTCCACGACCAGCTGCCCATGAAGTTCCAACAGAACGTGTGGAATGAGCTGTTACCGATGTAGGCGGCTGTAATCTAGCCTGAAGATAAGCCTGACGTATGGTCAGTTTTATCCATCTGGATAGGGTCTGCTTAGAGGCTGGCCAACCCCTCTTGGCAGCATCATAGAGAACAAACAACGTATCCGTCTTACGAAGTGTAGACGTTCGAGACACATAAACGCGTAAAGCGCGTACCACATCCAGAGTTTCAGAATGTCCTAATAACACAGGAACTACTATTGGTTGGTTGATGTGAAAAGATGACACTACTTTTGGTAAGAAAGCGGGATTCGTCCGAAGTTCCGCTCTGTCATCATGAAACACCAAATATGGTGGCTTGCATGACAAGGCACCCAAATCTGAAACTCGCCTTGCCGAAGCCAAGGCTTGAAGAAAAATTGTTTTCCAAGTGAGAAATGTAATATCCACCTGTTGTAAGGGTTCAAAATGAAAAGACTGTAAGAAATCTAAAACCAGATTCAAGTCCCATGGTGCTGTAGGTGGAATGAATGGAGGCTGTACTCTGAGGACACCCTGCATAAAGGTGTGTACTGATGGCAAAAGAGCCAATCGTCTTTGAAAGTAAATTGACAAAGCAGATATCTGCACTTTTAGTGTGGATAAACGTAGACCTCCATCTAATCCCATCTGTAGAAATAACAAAAGACGGGATAACTTGAAAGATGAAGTTGGAAACTTCCTAGCTTCACACCAACCTATATAGGCACGCCAAATTCTATAATAATGAGCTGCCGTAACCGGCTTCCTAGCTCGTAACATGGTTGGAATGACTGATTCTGGAATGCCCTCTCTTCTTAAGAGGGCAGTCTCAACAGCCACCCCGTCAAACGCAGGTAAATCGGGGTAAAGAAACGGACTCTGTTGTAACAGGTCCGGACGTAGTGGGAGCGGCCAAGGATCGTCTGCGAGTAATCCGCGAAGATCCGAAAACCAAGCTCTCCGTGGCCAATGAGGCGCCACTAGTATGACTGTGACAAACTCTCTTTTGATCCGTTTTAGCAATAGAGGGAGCAGCGGAAACGGTGGAAACAGATATACTAGACTGTATGGCCACCTGACTGTGAGAACATCCACCGCCACTGCCTCTGGATCTCTCGTTCTGGATACATACTGGGGCGTTTGATGATTGTGGCGAGATGCCATCAAGTCCACCTGCGGGTAACCCCACCTCTGGACCAGCATGAGAAATACGTCTGGATTTAATGCCCATTCTCCTGGATGAAAATCCCGACGACTGAGATAATCCGCCTCCCAGTTGTCCACTCCCGGAATGAATACTGCCGACAATATGACCTGGTGGTATTCTGCCCAATTGAGGATTCGAGCTACTTCCCGCATTGCCATGCGGCTTCTCGTTCCGCCTTGTTTGTTGATGTATGCGACCGCCGTCGCATTGTCTGATTGCACCTGGACTGCCTGAGCCTGCAGCATGTGCACTGCCTGTCGTAACGCATTGTAAATTGCCCGGAGTTCCAGGACATTTATAGACAGCAATCTTTCGTGATCCGCCCAGAGACCCTGGAGCTGAAGATTCTGAACTACAGCTCCCCAACCTCTGAGACTTGCGTCTGCCGTGAGAATTATCCAATTCCAGGTGCTGCACTGTTTTCCTGCGGTTAGATTCTGTACCCTGAGCCACCAGAGTAGAGACACTCTGGTCCTTGGAGACAACCTTACCCTGTGGTGAATCTGTAAGTGCGAGCCCGACCACTGTGCGAGCACATCCAGTTATAAAGGACGTGCGTGAAACCTTCCGAACTGAAGTGCTTCGAAAGCCGCCACCATTGTGCCTAAGAGGCGAATGCACAAATGAACAGAGACTGTGCGTGGCTTGAGCACTAATTGTACCAGATGACGAATGACCTGTACTTTCTGTTCGGGTAGGTAGATCCTTTGGTCTACCGTATCGAGAATCATACCTAGGAATTGAAGTCGTTGGGACGGAACTAGATGTGATTTCTTGAAGTTGACAATCCAACCGTGGTGAACCAGTACATTGCATGTCAGCAATTGTTGAGGATTTGTCATCTTTTGTCATCTTTTCAATTGTCATCTTTTCAGGAGGATTTGTTGAGACGGAGCTTTGATGAGTAGATCGTCCAAGTATGGAACTATTATCACTCCTAGAGATCTGAGATGAGCTATCATCACAGACATCACCTTGGTGAATACCCGAGGCGCTGACGAGAGGCCAAACGGTAGAGCCTGAAACTGGTAATGGTTCTGTCGTATTGCAAACCGCAAAAACCTTTGATGAGGAGGCCAAATCGGAATGTGTAAGTACGCATCCTTGAGATCCAGCGCAATCATAAACTCCTGTGGCTCTAGACCTGCAATTACTGATCGTAGAGATTCCATTTTGAATCTGTAGTAAGTGACGTACTGGTTGAGGCCCTTTAAGTTCAATATTGGCCTGACCGAGCCATCCGGCTTCGGTACCACAAACAGACTGAAATAATAACCCTGACCCTGTTGGTGCACAGGGACCGGAACCAAAACTGCTGCGTCCAGCAGAGACTGAATGGCAGTCTGCAGAATCGCCCTCTTGTCGTCCGACAGAGGCAGTCCTGTCCTGAAAAACCGCATTGGCGGGAGACAGTCGAACTCTATTTTGTAACCTATACAAAACAATGGGATGGGGACCAACTGGTGGCGCAATAAGAATATGAACGAAAAGTGCAAATTACCTAGACACAGCTGAGACTATGCAATGTCCTTATAGGTCAAAAGTCCAGAGTCCAAGGACTTCTCAAATAGGCTTCTCGTGAATGTCCAAAACCAAATGGTAACATGTAAAAAAACATAAATGGTACACACTAGTTCAGAAAAAACATCCCAGATGTAAAATATGAAATATGAAATGCTTCTTCCCGGATTCCTTTATACTGAGATGTCTATGGGAGGTGATGTTCTAGCCGTACAGGTTCACCTCGGTGTGAAAGGTATTATGGGCTCCTCACATGTATGCTTACTTAAAAATATTTTCAAACAAGCTTATAAAGGTTTCTTTGAATTCTTGACTTATGAACTTTATATGCTCCAATAATAATTGATCTCATATAATCTTTAAAATTAGCAGTCGTCCTCAAATGTCTCCTCACTTCGTAATTTGCGGAGGTGCAATCCAAATTTTGATCCAATTATCCATTTGAACATTATCGTTCACGCAACGCAAGCCACGCATCGGTATGGCGTCAATATGTCAGCACCCATTTCATCCCCCGTCTCCAGACACTGATCCCGATTTCTGCAGAGTAAATCCCTGTTAGCAGCGGGCACACATGCACCAGGCTCCCGATCTTTCCTGCCAGGACAGCCCCCACAGACTGATGACCATTTGCAGCAGTGTGTGCTGACATATTGACGCCATACCGATGCGTGGCTTGCGTTGCGTGAACGATAATGTTCAAATGGATAATTGGATCAAAATTTGGATTGCACTTCCGCAAATTACGAAGTGAGGAGACATTTGAGGACGACAGGACGACTTACCCATAAAGAGACCGCTACATGGAAGAACGGCATCTTTTGAAGTAAGCCTGAATGTGAGCTGCTAATTTTAAAGATTATATGAGATCAATTATTATTGGAGCATATAAAGTTCATAAGTCAAGAATTCAAAGAAACCTTTATAAGCTTGTTTGAAAATATTTTTAAGTAAGCATACATGTGAGGAGCCCATAATACCTTTCACACCGAGGTGAACCTGTACGGCTAGAACATCACCTCCCATAGACATCTCAGTATAAAGGAATCCGGTAAGAAGCATTTCATATTTCATATTTTACATCTGGGATGTTTTTTCTGAACTAGTGTGTACCATTTATGTTTTTTTACATGTTACCATTTGGTTTTGGACATTCACGAGAAGCCTATTTGAGAAGTCCTTGGACTCTGGACTTTTGCCCTATAAGGACATTGCATAGTCTCAGCTGTGTCTAGGTAATTTGCACTTTTCGTTCATATTCTTATTGCGCCACCAGTTGGTCCCCATCCCATTGTTTTGTATTGTATATATCCTCCAGGTGTGTGTGGTGACACATCAGGGTAAGGCACCACTAAAGGCCGCAATAGAGTGCGCAGGAATTTTTCCTTGTATCCAATTGCATACCTCTATTTTGTAACCTGTTAAAACTAGATTGCGGATCCACCCATCTGTGGACGTCTGAAGCCACGCCAACTGGAATGACTGAAGACGTGCTCCTACAAATAGGAGAACCGAGATGGGCTGGGAGCCCGTCATGCCACTGGCTTACCAGTGACTTTAGTATCCTGACGAGTGGTATTGGCTCGTTGGAAACTACGTCCCCGACCTCGTCTACCTGGTGTGGCCGTTCCCCTGCCACGCCTGCGAAAGGACTGAGGTGTAAAAGATTTGAACGCCGGTCCAGAATATCTTTTTCTAGGCACTGTTGGAGGAAATGGTAAGAAAACCGACTTCCCTCCCGTGGCCTCAGAAATCCATTTGTCCAATTCAGGACCGAATAACTTCTCGCCCTCATAAGGTAATGCTTCTATTCCTTTTTTGACCTCTGTCTCCGCTCGCCAAGAACGTAGCCAGAGCGCACGTCGTGCTGTGACTAGTGATGATGAAAGGCGAGAAGTGAGCTGACAGACGTCAGTAGAAGCTGTACATAAATAGTCAGCCGCTTCCCAGATTTGATCAGCGAGAAGTATAAGATGATCATCATTTAAGGCAGATCTGAGTTCTGTTATCCATACCATTAGAGCTTTAGTTACCCAAATGCCACTCAACCCAGGTCTAAGCAGCACTCCTGCCGCTGTATACATGGACTTCAGCATAACCTCTATTTTACGGTCCGAAGGGTCGTTGAGTGTAGTTGCAGCTGGTACTGGTATGGTTAATTTCTTTGTAAGTTTAGACACAGATGAATCCACCAACGGCGGATTCTCCCATGTAGCTGTCATAGAATCTGGAAACGGATAGCTAGACCTAAATCTGTGAGGTACAGAAAACCGTTTATCCGGATTCTTCCTTGTTTCTAGTAACATTTTATTAAGAGATTCTGACACAGGAAAACAAATTGGAATTCTCTGTCGTTTAGTAAAAACGACCTCATCATTTGTCAGAGGCTCCTCAGTTTCTGTAAAATTCAGAGACTGACGCACTGCTCTGATGAGATTATCAATACCCGGCCTGTCAAAATCGTCACTATCTGACTGCTGGTCTACTTCGCCCTCCTCACCCACATCTTGTATAGTGAGGTCTGGTGAAGAATCATCAGACAGTAACATAGCAGAAACCGGTAGTTTATAAGAAAAATGAAACTTATCCCCTTTAGTCAAAGAGGATCTGGACCTTTGGTAAGGCTGAGACCCCTCAGGAAGATCTAGCGGTCTCACCCTAGATTCAGATCTTGACGCCTCTCGCTCCTGCCGAGAGGCGGCCAACTCTGATTGCAAACCAGCTAAAACATCTGCTAATATAACCCATGGCGGGTCCGGGGTAGAAACTAGATTTGGAACCGGAGCAGGAGTTGTATTTGTTTCGGAATTTACCACACATACTTTACATGTGGTAAATCCGTCAGGTAATACACCCTTACAGACATTGCAGAAAAACTGCTTTTTAGACTTTGCTGGTGTCTTACTCATTATGTAAATAATAATTAAAAAACCCCCAATATAAATACAAAGACAAGAGAGAGAAAACCTGAGCGACTCAGTAAATAGTACTAAGGTGTCTCTATATATCTGGCCAAGTGTGCCAGTAATATGCCTGATCCCAAAATCCCTCTAACACCCCTGCGCCTTCAATGGTGGAGAGATGTATTACAGGAAAATCTGGAGAGAAACAGGAAAAACAGGAAGCATGGTTTAATATGTCCCCATGCTCACAGAATATCACAAAGTGCAAACATTTAACTTATGCAGCAGATTATACTTAAATGTATATATGCCATCCTGTTACTTATCTATACAGCGCTGCTGGCTCTGTGTTAGACCATACACCCTGGATAAAGAAGTGTGTGCCTCCCTCTCTCCCCCGTGCTCCGTGTACCGCTACTCTGTATCCGGAGACCGCTGCTATGACTCCGGAAGTGCCAGACGATATGCCGCATGGAGCCGTGGAGCGGCTATGCACCAGCATGGCTGAGCGCAGCGGGAGAGGTGTTCACAGCGGCGCTTAAAGCGGCGGCGGGCGGCTGCGGGCAGCGCACGGCATAATACACAGACACTAATCCCACACAGCGGGGCGGCAGCATGAGCTGACCGCCCCAAACACATACCTGGACCCTGTGGTGAGGGCAATGACGGGGCTTCTCTGCAAGCACTGTCAGCCTTTTACTGCAGGTGTCCTGCACGTGGAAATGAGGGAGCTCTTCTAGAGAGGTCCGACACCCATAGCTGCAACAGCAGCTTTCACTATCCCAAACCCTCGCCTTCTTGGAAGGGGGAAAGGGATGTTTTCAAAAATAATCAAAGAGAAAAATCAATAATTGTGGATCCACTTCCACAAGCCTAGTTGCTCTGTGAGCACCGAAAAAACACTGAGGTACTCTGGGATATAGAGGGGAGGTATAGTCAAAGTTTAACTGTTGAGTGCCTAGTTCCAGTGGAACCGTCCATATCCCAAGAGTACTCCAGTGACCCCTAGTGGATGAAAAAGAAAAGGAGCCGCTGAGTCGGCTCCAGGTGGGACTTCTGTAAGTTGAGGATCCACCCATGGCGTGACAGAAGTTGGATAGTGCAGTCGATATGGAGCAACAAAAGTTCCCTGGATCTCGCTTTGATCAGAAGATTGTCCAAGTATGGGACAATATTGACTCCCTGGACCCGGAGCTGGAACATCATCTCTGCCACCACCTGTGCGAACACCCTCGGAGCTGTGGACAGGCCGAAGGGCAGTGCCTGGAATTGGTAGTGATCGTCCAGGTACGCCTGATGAGTTGGCCAAATCGGAATATGGAGGTAGGCGTCCTTGATATCCAAGGAAACCAGGAACTCCTGTTCTTCCAGGCCCGCAATAACTGCTCGCAAGGATTCCATTTTGAACTTGAACACCTTCAGATAAGGATTCAAGGACTTCAGATTCAAAAATAAGATTTTACTTACCGATAAATCTATTTCTCGGAGTCCGTAGTGGATGCTGGGGTTCCTGAAAGGACCATGGGGAATAGCGGCTCCGCAGGAGACAGGGCACAAAAAGTAAAGCTTTTCCGATCAGGTGGTGTGCACTGGCTCCTCCCCCTATGACCCTCCTCCAGACTCCAGTTAGGTACTGTGCCCGGACGAGCGTACACAATAAGGGAGGATTTTGAATCCCGGGTAAGACTCATACCAGCCACACCAATCACACCGTACAACTTGTGATCTAAACCCAGTTAACAGTATGATAACAGCGGAGCCTCTGAAAGATGGCTTCCTTTAACAATAACCCGAATTAGTTAACAATAACTATGTACAACTTATGCAGATAATCCGCACTTGGGATGGGCGCCCAGCATCCACTACGGACTCCGAGAAATAGATTTATCGGTAAGTAAAATCTTATTTTCTCTATCGTCCTAGTGGATGCTGGGGTTCCTGAAAGGACCATGGGGATTATACCAAAGCTCCCAAACGGGCGGGAGAGTGCGGATGACTCTGCAGCACCGAATGAGAGAACTCCAGGTCCTCCTTAGCCAGAGTATCAAATTTGTAAAATTTTACAAACGTGTTCTCCCCTGACCACGTAGCTGCTCGGCAAAGTTGTAATGCCGAGACCCCTCGGGCAGCCGCCCAAGATGAGCCCACCTTCCTTGTGGAGTGGGCCTTTACAGATTTAGGCTGTGGCAAGCCTGCCACAGAATGTGCAAGTTGGATTGTGCTACAGATCCAACGAGCAATCGTCTGCTTAGACGCAGGAGCACCCATCTTGTTGGGTGCATACAATATAAACAACGAGTCAGATTTTCTGACTCCAGCTGTCCTTGCAATATATATTTTTAATGCTCTGACAACGTCCAGTAACTTGGAGTCCTCCAAGTCACTTGTAGCCGCAGGCACTACAATAGGCTGGTTCAGATGAAATGCTGACACCACCTTAGGGAGAAAATGCGGACGAGTTCGCAGTTCTGCCCTGTCCGAATGGAAAATCAGATATGGGCTTTTGTAAGATAAAGCTGCCAATTCTGACACTCTCCTGGCAGAAGCCAGGGCTAGAAGCATGGTCACTTTCCATGTGAGATATTTCAAATCCACCTTTTTTAGTGGTTCAAACCAATGAGATTTTAGGAAGTCCAAAACCACATTTAGATCCCACGGTGCCACTGGAGGCACCACAGGAGGCTGTATATGCAGCACTCCCTTAACAAAGGTCTGGACTTCAGGGACTGAAGCCAATTCTTTTTGAAAGAAAATCGACAGGGCCGAAATTTGAACCTTAATAGATCCCAATTTGAGACCCATTGACAATCCTGATTGCAGGAAATGTAGGAATCGACCCAGTTGAAATTCCTCCGTCGGAGCACTCCGATCTTCGCACCACGCAACATATTTTCGCCAAATTCGGTGATAATGTTGCACGGTTACTTCCTTCCTTGCTTTAATCAAAGTAGGAATGACTTCTTCCGGCATGCCTCTTTCCTTTAGGATCCGGCGTTCAACCGCCATGCCGTCAAACGCAGCCGCGGTAAGTCTTGAAACAGACAGGGACCCTGCTGAAGCAAGTCCCTCCTTAGAGGTAGAGGCCACGGATCTTCCGTGATCATCTCTTGAAGTTCCGGGTACCAAGTCCTCCTTGGCCAATCCGGAACCACTAGTATCGTTCTTACGCCTCTTTGCCGTATAATTCTCAATACTTTTGGTATGAGAGGCAGAGGAGGAAACACATACACCGACTGGTACACCCAAGGCGTTACCAGCGCGTCCACAGCTATTGCCTGCGGATCTCTTGACCTGGCGCAATACCTGTCCAGTTTTTTGTTGAGGCGAGACGCCATCATGTCCACCATTGGTCTTTCCCAACGGGTTACCAGCATGTGGAAGACTTCTGGATGAAGTCCCCACTCTCCCGGGTGAAGATCGTGTCTGCTGAGGAAGTCTGCTTCCCAGTTGTCCACTCCCGGGATGAACACTGCTGACAGTGCTATCACATGATTCTCTGCCCAGCGAAGAATCCTTGCAGCTTCTGCCATTGCCCTCCTGCTTCTTGTGCCGCCCTGTCTGTTCACATGGGCGACTGCCGTGATGTTGTCCGACTGGATCAATACCGGTTTTCCCTGAAGCAGAGGTTCTGCCTGGTTTAGAGCATTGTATATTGCTCTTAGTTCCAGAATGTTTATGTGAAGAGACGTTTCCAGGCTCGTCCATACTCCCTGGAAGTTTCTTCCTTGTGTGACTGCTCCCCAGCCTCTCAGGCTGGCGTCCGTGGTCACCAGGATCCAATCCTGTATGCCGAATCTGCGGCCCTCCAATAGATGAGCACTCTGCAACCACCACAGAAGAGACACCCTTGTCCTTGGAGACAGGGTTATCCGTAGGTGCATCTGAAGATGCGACCCTGACCATTTGTCCAACAGATCCCTTTGGAAAATTCTTGCGTGGAATCTGCCGAATGGAATCGCTTCGTAAGAAGCCACCATTTTTCCCAGGACTCTTGTGCATTGATGTACAGACACCTTTCCTGGTTTTAGGAGGTTCCTGACAAGCTCGGATAACTCCTTGGCTTTTTCCTCCGGGAGAAAAACCTTTTTCTGAACCGTGTCCAGAATCATCCCTAGGAACAGCAGACGAGTTGTCGGCATTAACTGGGATTTTGGAATATTCAGAATCCACCCGTGCTGTTTTAGCACTTCTTGAGACAGTGCTAATCCCATCTCTAGCTGTTCTCTGGACCTCGCCCTTATTAGGAGATCGTCCAAGTATGGGATAATTAATACGCCTTTTCTTCGAAGAAGAATCATCATCTCGGCCATTACCTTTGTAAAGATCCGAGGTGCCGTGGACAATCCGAACGGCAGCGTCTGAAACTGATAGTGACAGTTTTGTACAACGAACCTGAGGTACCCCTGGTGTGAGGGGTAAATTGGAACGTGGAGATACGCATCCTTGATGTCCAAGGATACCATAAAGTTCCCCTCTTCCAGGTTCGCTATCACTGCTCTGAGTGACTCCATTTTGAACTTGAACTCCTTTATGTACAGGTTCAAGGACTTCAGATTTAGAATAGGCCTTACCGAGCCATCCGGCTTCGGTACCACAAAAAGAGTGGAATAATACCCCTTCCCTTGTTGCAGAAGAGGTACCTTGACTATCACCTGCTGAGAGTACAGCTTGTGAATGGCTTCCAACACCGTCTCCCTTTCGGAGGGGGACGTTGGTAAAGCAGACCTCAGGAAACGGCGAGGTGGATCTGTCTCTAATTCCAACCTGTATCCCTGAGATATTATCTGCAGGATCCAGGGATCTACTTGCGAGTGAGCCCACTGCGCGCTGTAATTTTTTAGACGACCGCCCACCGTCCCCGAGTCCGCTTGAGAAGCCCCAGCGTCATGCTGAGGCTTTTGTAGAAGCCGGGGAGGGCTTCTGATCCTGGGAAGGAGCTGCGTGTTGCTGTCTCTTCCCTCGACCTTTGCCTCGTGGCAAATATGAATAGCCCTTTGCTCTCTTATTTTTAAAGGAACGAAAGGGCTGCGGTTGAAAAGTCGGTGCCTTTTTCTGTTGGGGAGTGACTTGAGGTAGAAAGGTGGATTTCCCGGCTGTAGCCGTGGCCACCAAATCTGATAGACCGACTCCAAATAACTCCTCCCCCTTATACGGCAAAACTTCCATATGCCGTTTTGAATCCGCATCGCCTGTCCACTGTCGCGTCCATAAAGCTCTTCTGGCCGAAATGGACATAGCACTTACCCGTGATGCCAGTGTGCATATATCCCTCTGTGCATCACGCATATAAAGAAATGCATCCTTTATTTGTTCTAACGACAGTAGAATATTGTCCCTGTCCAGGGTATCAATATTTTCAATCAGGGATTCTGACCAAACTACCCCCGCACTGCCCATCCAGGCAGTTGCTACAGCTGGTCGTAGTATAACACCTGCATGTGTGTATATACTTTTTTGGATATTTTCCATCCTCCTATCTGATGGATCTTTAAGTGCGGCCGTCTCAGGAGAGGGTAACGCCACTTGTTTAGATAAGCGTGTTAGCGCCTTGTCCACCCTAGGAGGTGTTTCCCAGCGCTCCCTAACCTCTGGCGGGAAAGGGTATAATGCCAATAATTTCTTTGAAATTATCAGCTTTTTATCAGGGGCAACCCACGCTTCATTACACACGTCATTTAGTTCTTCTGATTCAGGAAAAACTATAGGTAGTTTTTTCATACCCCACATAATACCCTGTTTAGTGGTACCTGTAGTATCAGCTAAATGTAACGCCTCCTTCATTGCCAAAATCATATAACGTGTGGCCCTACTGGAAAATACGGTTGATTCGTCACCGTCACCACTGGAGTCATCGCCTGTGTCTGGGTCTGTGTCGACCGACTGAGGCAAAGGGCGTTTCACAGCCCCTGACGGTGTTTGAGTCGCCTGGACAGGCACTAATTGATTGTCCGGCCGTCTCATGTCGTCAAACGACTGCTTTAGCGTGTTGACACTATCCCGTAGTTCCATAAATAAAGGCATCCATTCTGGTGTCGACCCCCTAGGAGGTGACATCCCCATATTTGGCAATTGCTCCGCCTCCACACCAATATCGTCCTCATACATGTCGACACACACGTACCGACACACAGCAGACACACAGGGAATGCTCCTAATGAAGACAGGACCCACTAGCCCTTTGGGGAGACAGAGGGAGAGTTTGCCAGCACACACCAAAAGCGCTATATATATATCAGGGATAGCCTTATAATAAGTGCTCCCCTATAGCTGCTTTGTTATATAAAAATATCGCCATAAATTTGCCCCCCCTCTCTGTTTTACCCTGTTTCTGTAGTGCAGTGCAGGGGAGAGACCTGGGAGCCGTCCTGACCAGCGGAGCTGTGAGAGGAAATGGCGCCGTGTGCTGAGGAGATAGGCCCCGCCCCTTTTCCGGCGGGCTCGTCTCCCGCTATTTTGAGAAATCAGGCAGGGGTTAAATATCTCCATATAGCCTCTAGGGCTATATGTGAGGTATTTTTAGCCTTTATAGGTACTCATTTTGCCTCCCAGGGCGCCCCCCTCCCAGCGCCCTGCACCCTCAGTGACTGCCGTGTGAAGTGTGCTGAGAGGAAAATGGCGCACAGCTGCAGTGCTGTGCGCTACCTTTAGAAGACTGCAGGAGTCTTCAGCGCCGATTCTGGACCTCTTCTGTCTTCAGCATCTGCAAGGGGGCCGGCGGCGCGGCTCCGGTGACCATCCAGGCTGTACCTGTGATCGTCCCTCTGGAGCTTGATGTCCAGTAGCCAAGAAGCCAATCCATCCTGCACGCAGGTGAGTTGACTCCTTCTCCCCTCAGTCCCTCGCTGCAGTGATCCTGTTGCCAGCAGGAATCACTGTAACATAAAAAACCTAGCTAAACTTTCTCTAAGCAGCTCTTTAGGAGAGCCACCTAGATTGCACCCTTCTCGGCCGGGCACAAAAATCTAACTGGAGTCTGGAGGAGGGTCATAGGGGGAGGAGCCAGTGCACACCACCTGATCGGAAAAGCTTTACTTTTTGTGCCCTGTCTCCTGCGGAGCCGCTATTCCCCATGGTCCTTTCAGGAACCCCAGCATCCACTAGGACGATAGAGAAATGGGCCTTATTAAACCGTCTGGTTTCGGAACCACAAATAGGTTGGAGTAATAACCCTTGCCTCAATGTGGTATTGGTACTGGAACAATGACGTGAGACTGGACCAAATTTAGGATGGCCTGTTGCCACGTATCCTGCATATCTTCCAAAGCCGGTAAGCTTGATTTGAAATATCGTTGGGGAGGAGCACTGTCGAACTCCAGCCCTGAGAAACGAGATCCCTGACCCAGGTATCCTGGGAGGAAGCCTCCCAGACGCAACTTAAGTGACGCAGTCGAGCTCCTACCTCGAGATACCCTCGGGGTGGGAGGGCACAGTCATGCTGAGGCCTTAGTGGAAGCATCACTGGTGATCTGTTCCTGAGATCTGGTGCTTGAAGGCTTTCTGGACTTACCTCTGGTGGCATTGGAGGCACCACTGGTCTTAGATCGAAATCTGTGAGACCGAAAGGACTGTACAGACGGCCTTGGGTAGGAGCGCCTCACCGACTTGAATAGGTCATCTAACTCTGCAGAATCAGGGAAAGTGACATTAGGCTTGTTTTGTGTAAATAAAAACGACTGCTGTGACACAGTGTCCTCTAGAGGGAGCTTTAACACGTCCCGTTTAGCCAGAATTAGGGGTTCAATACCCTGAGCAGAATCGGTATCCCCACTAACGGGGTCCAAGTCCTCCCCCATCCTCCTGTATATCCTCATCTGTATCAGAAAGTAGAGCAAGCTAACAATGCTTCTGGGGTCCTGCATGAGAGGAGGGGGACTGGGTAACATCTGCCATAGCAGTTAAGTCTGCAACAGCCTATTGTAGTAGCTGGGTTTTCTGAACATTAGCAGTGAGCTGGGATGACATATCAGACATTATAGTTTTCAGAGACCTTAGCCATGCGGGCTCTGTACCCTCTCCTCCAGCCCCTTCACTGATTTGTGAAGACTGGCTGCATTATTCACAAAAAACAAAATCAGAAGATACTGGAGAGAATCTAATACACTGCACAGCTTGTGTTTACCCATGTTTCACAGTAAGCACAATAACATACTCACAGACCGTAATATATCTCACAGCTGCCCTTACTGTATGTGAGAGGAGACACACAGAGAGAAGGACACCAGTACACCCCTAGCTGTATAGGCTCAGTGAGGCTGACAGCTAACTAAATCACAGTACCACTAATAATTCCTGTCCTGTAGAGGACCCAGATAGTGTACAATAGCGGCTCTCCCCCTTTGCTACACCCTGTACCAGTGTTCCAGCGTGGCTTGTAAGGCAGGAAGCGCTGTGTGTGCTGTCTGTGGCTGCATTAAGCAGAGGAAGGCGCCAAAATCCCGCTGGTCCCACTCTGAGGTAGCTCCGCCCCCGCAATGGAGCCGGAGCTACAGTGATTATTTACACTGGCAATGTCTCCTGCTTGCTCAAAAACTTAACACAAGTGCTAGTTAAAGCGATTGTCAGTCAATGTACACAGGAGACCCTAGCGGGACCCCCCCAGGAGGGTCCCGTACGCCGCACTCGCGTTCAGCCACACTTTGTCACCTTCAGGCAGTGTTAGGGGTGTGCTGCGTGTTTCGATCATGACTGCCAAGGCGCAGTGCCCCGCTGAACAACAACCCCTCAGGACAGTAATCCTGTAGCGGGGAAGTGGCTCTGCACCTCGCAAGGCCGGAGATCGCCCCCGCCTTCATCCCCCCATAACTCCCAAGGTGCAGGTATGCTGTTGCCCAAACGGCATATCGAAAATAACAAACATTAAAAAGAAATTGAAGAAAACTCTCTGGAGCTGCAGAGATGTGCATCCTGAGGGCACTTTTTTCTAAACTGCTGAGGGAGGGGGCATAGAGGGGAGGAGCCAGCACACCCAGTGAAGAAATTTAAAGTGCACTGGCTCCTTTGGACCCAGTCTATACCCCATCGTACTAGATCCCCCCAATATCCCTTATGGATGCCAGAGAAATAATAATAACAACTGTAATAATTACACAGTAGACTGTGTGTTGGATTATTTGTTTTCATTAGAGGTATAGGTATACATGAACCTGGATTAGGCAGACTGAATGTAACCTGTCCTCCTCCTCCTCGCACCAAACACACAAATTGTTTGACGCATCAACATGTGAAAATGGACTGGCAGTATCTTTACATTAAAGTACAAGTTTATTTTTTCGTTTTTTTACAGTAAAAATAAGAATTTACTTACCGATAATTCTATTTCTCGTAGTACGTAGTGGATGCTGGGAACTCCGTAAGGACCATGGGGAATAGCGGCTCCGCAGGAGACTGGGCACAAAAGTAAAGCTTTAGGACTACCTGGTGTGCACTGGCTCCTCCCCCTATGACCCTCCTCCAAGCCTCAGTTAGGATACTGTGCCCGGACGAGCGTACACAATAAGGAAGGATTTTGAATCCCGGGTAAGACTCATACCAGCCACACCAATCACACCGTACAACCTGTGATCTGAACCCAGTTAACAGCATGATAACAGCGGAGCCTCTGAAAAGATGGCTCACAACAACAAAAACCCGATTTTTGTAACAGCAACTATGTACAAGTATTGCAGACAATCCGCACTTGGGATGGGCGCCCAGCATCCACTACGGACTACGAGAAATAGAATTATCGGTAAGTAAATTCTTATTTTCTCTGACGTCCTAGTGGATGCTGGGAACTCCGTAAGGACCATGGGGATTATGCCAAAGCTCCCAAACGGGCGGGAGAGTGCGGATGACTCTGCAGCACCGAATGAGAAAATTCCAGGTCCTCCTCAGCCAGGGTATCAAATTTGTAGAATTTAGCAAACGTGTTTGCCCCTGACCAAGTAGCTGCTCGGCAAAGTTGTAAAGCCGAGACCCCTCAGACAGCCGCCCAAGATGAGCCCACCTTCCTTGTGGAATGGGCTTTTACAGATTTAGGCTGTGGCAGGCCTGCCACAGAATGTGCAAGCTGAATTGTACTACAAATCCAACGAGCAATAGTCTGCTTAGAAGCAGGAGCACCCAGCTTGTTGGGTGCATACAGGATAAACAGCGAGTCAGATTTTCTGACTCCAGCCGTCCTGGAAACATATATTTTCAGGGCCCTGACTACATCCAGCAACTTGGAGTCCTCCAAGTCCCTAGTAGCCGCAGGTACCACAATAGGCTGGTTCAGGTGAAACGCTGAAACAACCTTAGGGAGAAATTGAGGACGAGTCCTCAATTCTGCCCTGTCCGTATGAAAAATTAGGTAAGGGCTTTTATAGGATAAAGCCGCCAATTCTGACACACGCCTGGCCGAAGCCAGGGCCAACAGCATTACCACTTTCCATGTGAGATATTTTAAGTCCACAGTGGTGAGTGGTTCAAACCAATGTGATTTTAGGAACCCCAAAACTACATTGAGATCCCAAGGTGCCACCGGAGGCACAAAAGGAGGCTGTATATGCAGTACCCCCTTGACAAACGTCTGAACTTCAGGAACTGAAGCTAGTTCTTTTTGGAAGAATATTGACAGGGCCGAAACTTGAACCTTAATGGACCCTAATTTTAGGCCCATAGACAGTCCTGTTTGCAGGAAATGCAGGAAACGACCCAGTTGAAATTCCTCTGTAGGGGCCTTCCTGGCCTCGCACCACGCAACATTTTTACGCCAAATACGGTGATAATGTTGTGCGGTTACATCCTTCCTGGCTTTGATCAGGGTAGGGATGACTTCATCCGGAATGCCTTTTTCCTTCAGGATCCGGCGTTCAACCGCCATGCCGTCAAACGCAGCCGCGGTAAGTCTTGGAACAGACAGGGTCCCTGCTGGAGCAGGTCCCATCTTAGAGGTAGAGGCCACGGGTCCTCTGTGAGCATCTCTTGAAGTTCCGGGTACCAAGTCCTTCTTGGCCAATCCGGAGCCACGAGTATAGTTCTTACTCCACTCCGTCTTATAATTCTCAGTACCTTGGGTAAGAGAGGCAGAGGAGGGAACACATACACTGACTGGTACACCCATGGTGTTACCAGAGCGTCCACAGTTATTGCCTGAGGGTCCCTTGACCTGGCGCAATACCTGTCTAGTTTTTTGTTGAGGCGGGACGCCATCATGTCCACCTTTGGTTTTTCCCAACGGTTCACAATCATGTGGAAGACTTCTGGATGAAGTCCCCACTCTCCCGGGTGCAGGTCGTGCCTGCTGAGGAAGTCTGCTTCCCAGTTGTCCACTCCCGGAATGAACACTGCTGACAGTGCTATCACATGATTTTCCGCCCAGCGAAGAATCCTTGCAGCTTCTGCCATTGCCCTCCTGCTTCTTGTGCCGCCCTGTCTGTTTACGTGGGCGACTGCCGTGATGTTGTCTGACTGGATCAGCACCGGCTGACCTTGAAGCAGAGGTCTTGCTAGGCTTAGAGCATTGTAGATGGCCCTTAGCTCCAGGATATTTATGTGAAGTGATGTCTCCAGGCTTGACCACAAGCCCTGGAAATTTCTTCCCTGTGTGACTGCTCCCCAGCCTCTCAGGCTGGCATCCGTGGTCACCAGGACCCAGTCCTGAATGCCGAATCTGCGGCCCTCTAGAAGATGAGCACTCTGCAACCACCATAGGACAAGATTATCCGCTGATGCATCTGAAGATGCGACCCGGACCATTTGTCTAGCAGATCCCACTGGAAGGTTCTTGCGTGGAATCTGCCGAATGGGACTGCTTCGTAGGAAGCCACCATTTTTCCCAGGACCCTTGTGCATTGATGCACTGAGACTTGGCCTGGTTTTAGGAGATTTCTGACTAGCTCGGATAACTCCCTGGCTTTCTCCTCCGGGAGAAAAACCTTTTTCTGGACTGTGTCCAGGATCATCCCTAGGAATAGAAGGCGTGTCGTCGGGATCAGCTGCGATTTTGGAATATTGAGAATCCAACCGTGCTGCCGCAACACTATCTGATAGTGCTACCCCGACTTCCAACTGTTCCCTGGATCTTGCCCTTATCAGGAGATCGTCCAAGTAAGGGATAACTAAAACTCCCTTCCTTCGAAGGAGTATCATCATTTCGGCCATTACCTTGGTAAAGACCCGGGGTGCCGTGGACAAGCCAAACGGCAGCGTCTGAAACTGATAGTGACAATTCTGTACCACAAACCTGAGGTACCCTTGGTGAGAAGGGTAAATTGGTCTCACCGAGCCGTCCGGCTTCGGTACTACAAACAGTGTGGAATAATACCCCTTTCCCTGTTGCAGGAGGGGTACCTTGATTATCACCTGCTGGGAATACAGCTTGTGAATGGCTTGCAATACTGACTCCCTGTCTGAGGGAGACATCGGTAAAGCAGACTTTAGGAAACGGCGAGGGGGAGACGTCTAGAATTCCAATTTGTACCCCTGAGATACCACCTGAAGGATCCAGGGGTCCACTTGCGAGTGGGCCCACTGCGCGCTGAACTTCTTGAGACGGGCCCCCACCGTGCCTGAGTCCGCTTGTAAAGCCCCAGCGTCATGCTGAGGACTTTGCGGAGGCGGGAGAGGGCTTCTGTTCCTGGGAACTGGCTGTGTGCTGCAACCTTTTTCCTCTTCCTCTGCCACGGGGCAGAAATGAGGAACCTTTTGCCCGCTTGCCCTTATGGGGCCGAAAGGACTGCGCCTGATAATACGGCGTCTTCTTATGTTGAGAGGCTACCTGGGGTAAAAATGTGGATTTTCCAGCAGTTGCCGTGGCTACCAGGTCTGATAGACCTACCCCAAATAACTCCTCCCCCTTATAAGGCAATACTTCCATGTGCCTTTTGGAATCCGCATCACCTGACCACTGCTGCGTCCATAACCCTCTTCTTGCAGAAATGGACAGCGCGCTAACTCTTGATGCCAGTCGGCAAATATCCCTCTGCGCATCACGCATATATAAAAATGCATCTTTTAAATGCTCTATAGTCAGTAATATACTGTCCCTATCTAGGGTATCAATATTTTCAGTCAGGGAATCCGACCACGCCACCCCAGCACTGCACATCCAGGCTGAGGCGATTGCCGGTCGCAGTATAACACCCGTGTGAGTGTATATACATTTTAGGATATTCTTCTGCTTTCTGTCGGCAGGTTCCTTTAGGGCGGCCGTATCAGGAGAGGGTAGTGCCACCTGTTTAGACAAGCGTGTGAGCGCTTTATCCACCCTAGGGGGTGTTTCCCAACGTGCCCTATCCTCTGGCGGGAAAGGGTATGATGCCAATAACCTTTTAGGAATTATCAGTTTTTTATCGGGGGAAACCCACGCCTCATCACACACTTCATTTAATTCCTCGGATACAGGAAAAACTACAGGCAGTTTTTTCTCACCAAACATAATACCCTTTTTAGTGGTACTTGTATTATCAGAAATATGCAAAACATTTTTTCATTGCCTCAATCATGTAACGTGTGGCCCTACTGGAAGTCACATTTGTCTCATCATCGTCGACACTGGAGTCAGTATCCGTGTCTGTGTCTGCCATCTGAGGTAACGGGCGTTTTAGAGCCCCTGATGGCGTTTGAGACCCCTGGACAGGCACAAGCTGAGTAGCCGGCTGTCTCATATCGTCAACTGTCTTTCGTAAAGAGCTGACATTGTCACGCAATTCCTTCCATAAGCTCATCCACTCAGGTGTCGACTCCCTAGGGGGTGACAACTCTATTATAGGCAATTGCTCCGCCTCCATCACATTTTCCTCCTCAAACATGTCGACACAATCGTACCGACACACCGCACACACACAGGGAATGCTCTGATAGAGGACAGGACCCCACTAGCCCTTTGGGGAGACAGAGGGAGAGTATGCCAGCACACACCAGAGCGCTATATATAGACAGGAATACCACTATATAACGTGCTTTTCCCTTTATAGCTGCTGTTATTATCAAAACTGCGCCAAATTAGTGCCCCCCCTCTCTTTTTTACCCTTTTCTGTAGTGCAGGACTGCAGGGGAGAGTCAGGGAGACGTCCTTCCAGCGGAGCTGTGATGGAAAATGGCGCCCGTGTGCTGAGGAGATAGGCTCCGCCCCCTTCTCGGCTGCCTTTTCTCCCGCTTTTTGGTGAATTCTGGCAGGGGTTAAAATACTTCCATATAGCCCCGGGGGTTATATGTGGTGTATTTTCGCCAGCCAAGGTGTTTTACATTGCTGCTCAGGGCGCCCCCCCCCTAGCGCCCTGCACCCTCAGTGACCGGAGTGTGAAGTGTGCCGGAGGAGCAATGGCGCACAGCTGCAGTGCTGTGCGCTACCTTGTTGAAGACTGATGTCTTCTGCCGCCGATTTTTCCGGACCTCTTCTTGCTTCTGGCTCTGTAAGGGGGCCGGCGGCGCGGCTCTGGGACCGGACTCCGAGGCTGGGCCTGTGTTCGGTCCCTCTGGAGCTAATGGTGTCCAGTAGCCTAAGAAGCCCAAGCTGGCTGCAAGCAGGCAGGTTCGCTTCTTCTCCCCTTAGTCCCTCGATGCAGTGAGCCTGTTGCCAGCAGGTCTCACTGAAAATAAAAAACCTAAAACTAAACTTTCACTAAGAAGCTCAGGAGAGCCCCTAGTGTGCACCCTTCTCGGCCGGGCACAAAAATCTAACTGAAGCTTGGAGGAGGGTCATAGGGGGAGGAGCCAGTGCACACCAGGTAGTCCTAAAGCTTTACTTTTGTGCCCAGTCTCCTGCGGAGCCGCTATTCCCCATGGTCCTTACGGAGTTCCCAGCATCCACTAGGACGTCAGAGAAATGAAGTAAAATTAAACATAATGGTCATATTATGATTAAAAGGCATGACATTAAAAATCAGGCCATTTACCAATATTTAGATGCCAATTTTAACTGTGTCCATAGTTGATCTGACTGATTAAAATGTAATATGACCACATGTAACTGAACAGAACCTCTCTTACTTTGCACACATGTAGGCATTCTCTCCACTGAGAACATCTGATTTCACAAACAGTTCCAAAGCACGAACAATGTTCACCGAGTGCTGTAAGGTAATTAAAAGCAGTGAAATTAAAACCAGGTACGAAAGGAAGCAATAGACACAAAAGGGCTGATTCAGAGTTAGGACCAAAGCAAAGAAAAAAAAAAGCCCATTTGCACTTGGCAAAGCCATTTTACACTGCAGGTAGTGCAGATTTAAAGTAATCAGAAGCGCCGAGTTTAAAAAAACGAAGCTTCACATACACCTATTCGTTTTCTTCTGCTCCCAGTTCTGAATCAGACCAAAGTCTAAGCTTTGTACAAGAATAGGCTACTCTAAATCTGGGAACACACTATGCAATATATCATCCGATATATTGTTTCAATGTGGATCACAAAGCTATATAATACACATTGTATAGTGTGTACCTCAGATCTGTCGTTCACTGAATCATCCCATCTGATGCACATCACATCAGAACGTCCCATCTGATGTGAAGCGCATCAGATGGGATGATCCCACTGACAATGCAATGTATGTTACATGTGGTGACGGTATATTGCACCGTCATAAGATATATTGTATAGTGTGTACGGCGGCACAATGTATCGCTCGTTACATCGCGTAACCCGATCCCTGTGTCACACCATCATATATAGTGTACCTGGCTTTACCTGTAAACCCATTATACTAAAGGTTTTCCTTTCCGGAAAGAAAACAAAGTAAATGATTGTGGCTGCACAATCACCACCACATGTGCTAGCACCTACATTCACTGTGAGGATAACGGCTACACAATTTAAAAATAATATTGTAAATATTAGGAAGAACCCAAAGCATTTTAGATACTAGCTCCTATAGCTGAAAGTTGTCCTGTTTCATTCACCATACCAATAACTGAGAGGTAGGTGTCTTGTATAGTTGTATCTGTGTTTTATCTAATTTTATTAAGAAGCTATTTCCAGAGCTGTGCGAGCTACATACTACATACATCATTGAAGTGGACATGTAATCCTCACATGAAACCATACAGTAACAGCGGCATACAAAATCATTAAAAATTACCTGAATATAACTTATCAAAATTTTGTAACACTTTAATATAGGATATGAGAAATAAAATGTTCAGACTAATACAAAGAGGGAATAGGCCTGCCAGATTGAAGTTGTGTGAAACCGATGGAGATGAGGCACCACATCCCTCCCTATGGCCCCCATGAAAAGACAAAAAGGACATTTCAGGAATGGAACTCCTGTATAGCTATATGTGCAGACAGACAATGTACCACACTCAAGGACTGAAGCATGGTGTCCTGGGAGTTACTAAGGTGAAGGTATAAGGATAATAGGATCTTTAGTAATAACCACCAAATACATTTCTCTGAATCCATCAGGGGGGCACTGCTTGGGACTTGAGAGGTAGGGGGCACCAAACTAGGAATAGGCACAAATAAAATAAAAAAAATCTATAGCGTAGTTCTCCGCAATAGTAAGACTGAAAACGGGGAGGACACTCAATGTCCCAAGAAGGAAGCAGAAAAATAGGATTTAACAGTACCTAAAATCCATTTTTTAATTCATCCTATCTGAAGGACACTGCTATAGCTTGGGCATATGCCAAAGCTGATCAAGGTGGAAGGTAAATATGTACCCTTACAAGTGACGACCTCTGAAAGAAACTAGAATTCATCTATATTGAAAAACAAGGTACAGAGAAGTAGAAGTTCCCATACAGGTCGACAACCATTCACTAACCAGCAGATGACCAACTGTTTACTGAAAGAGGTCAAACTCTGCAGGAAGAAAAGAGCGATAGAGCCACTTCTCTAACAAGCGAAACCCGGCCCAAAGACCAGGATAACAGGGCCCTGGGCAAGACAAGAGGTAAAAACCATCAGTCTAAGAGATGAATGTCAGTAGTATAACAAATCAGCCTCAACAAACCACCAACCACAGTGATCCACAAAAGAGGTAGCGAAATAGGAGCCATCCTGGTAAGGCAAGTGTCCACAAGGAAACACCAAGCAGGAAAGGTATTAAAAAGCCAAAGAGTCCAGATACTTAAAGAAAACAAATGCAAAGCCAGAGACAAACAATCAAACAAATACCTCCCAGATAAAAAGGCAGCAACATAGATGATTGAATGTGGGAGCCTCTAATGGAGAATGCTTAATCCTCAGGAAAAGTAGGCAATGCTCACTAAAGAACAGACAGGGACAAACCTAGAAACTGAAGGAATACCAAGGCCAAGCCAAGTTACAGACCCGATGCATGCCCAATCAAAGCCCAATGTGTAGGATCTTATTCCCAAAGTAGAGCAATCCATGGAGTAGACCAAAGTCCTGGACTTCACTCGAGTTAGCTGACCCCACTCAGAAACTTGTGCGTTATGGACACAAGCCATGCTAAGAAAACTAGAACCTTCCTGGGTGAATCATGACAAATTAAAAGACCACATTCAGAGTGACTGCCAAATTAGCATCACATACCAAACAATGCAAGTTGAACCCGCACATGTGCAGTATTGAAACAGTAGACAGTAGTCAGTAACTAAGCTTTGGAACGAATGGTCAAAACCAGTCCTAGAGATCTACCAACAGTTCACATTTTCCAGACCACCTAGCTGGTGCACAGGTGTAGTCATTACTAATTAAGATGTGCTGCATTCATTCCTAACTGACAATTCTACAGATCTCCAGGAGGCCTGGAAAACATGAACTGTTGGTAGATCTCGAGGACCGGTTTGGCCAGCCCTGGTCTACAAGCTTCAAAGTCAACTGCCCAATGGACCACTCCGCTTTTTTATAGAGGAACCACCTATGACAGTCCATGTCAAAGGGCTCAGGATGCCCCCATATGGGTCAGGTATGCTGAAGATGTAAGGTCAGGCAGAATACAAATGAGACCATCCCTAAGTGAGGAGTGAGCTCATAGCAGAACGTTTAGCTCCACGCAGCAAGTTAAAAAAAATGGCATCCTGTGGCCTGATGGGATGTAGAGGGGTGGAGCAAGCTGTACAAACACATTTTGTCTTAGTTTGTGCTCCTAATTTAGTGCCCTCTAGACCCCAAAGTATACCAGTGTGCCCAACATAGGATGAATGAAGAAGCAAAATTAGCTCCTGGGTGATATGAAAGTTAAAAACAACCTTATACTGGAAAGAGGGAAATGACAAACACCCCTTAAGTCCCATCCCCCATCCCTGCCCCAGAGGCTCCCATTATTATAAACCACTCATTCGCAATCGACCCCCAGTGGTCCCAAAATCTAATAATAGTACCCCCACACCCCCTTAGTAGTGCAAAAAAATCCATGTTTTCTAAACTCTCACCCTGTAAAAAAGGAGATTTATGGTAGACTTACCATTGTTAAGTCTCTCTCTGCGAGGTACACTGGATTCCACAGGGAATAACATCGGGGAGTAGAGTTGGATCTTGATCCGGGGCACCAACAGGCTAAAAACTTTGACTGTTCTCAGGATGCACTGCACCGCCTCCTCTACATAACCCCTCCTCCATGCACAGGAGCTCAGTTATGTTAACCAGTCCAATGCAGTAGCAGGTAAAGAGACGGTAGATATTAGTCACATAGAACCACGTTCTCACGACAGGAGAAGGGACCAGCGGCTAATGCCATACAAAGCCAAAGAAGCTAAGTGTGTCAGGGTGGGCGCCCTGTGGAATCCAGTGTACCTCGCAGAAAGAGATTAGACTAACCATGGTAAGTCTACCATAAATCTCCTTTTCTGCAGTGGGGTACACTGGTATTCCACAGGGAATAACATCAGGGATGTCCTAAAGCAGTTCCTCATAGGAGGGGATGCACTGAAGCGGGCACAAGAACCCAGCGTCCAAAGGAGGCATCCTGGGAGGCGGAAGTATCAAAGGTATAGAACCTGAGGAACGTGTTCACAGAGGACCACGTAGCCGCCTTGCACAATTGTTATGCGGACGCGCCACGGCGAGCCTCCCAAGAAGGTCCAACAGACCGAGTAGAATGGGAGTTGATAGCAGCAGGGGCTGGTAGACCAGCCTGCGCGTAAGCTTGTGCAATCACCATTCTAATCCATCTGGCCAAAGTTTGCTTGTTTGCAGGCCAGCCACGTTTGTGAAAATCAAACAGTACGAAAATGGAATCAGACCTCCGAATGGAGGCAGTCCCCTCCACATATATACGGAGAGCCCGTACCACATCCAAAGACCTTTCTTTGGAAGACAAACCAGGAGAGATAAAGGCCGGAACCACAATCTCTTGGTTAAGGTGGAAAGATGACACCATCTTAGGCAGATAACCAGGGCGAGTACGGAGAACTGCCAGGTCACAATGAAATGTCATGAAAGGCGGACGACAGGACAAAGCGCCTAAGTCCGACATTCTTCTAGCAGAGGCAATAGCCAACAGGAACAGGACCTTAATAGTAAGCCATTTCAGGTCCACCGAATCAAGAGGCTCAAAGGGAGACCCTTGCAGGGCATTAAGGACAACAGACAGATCCCATGGGGACACAGGAGGGACATAGGGAGGTTGTATCCGCAAGACACTCTGAGTGAAGGTATGAACGTCAGGAATAGACGCAAGTTTCCTCTGAAACCACACAGACAAGGCAGAAATATGAACCTTGAGAGAGGCCAGACGAAGGCCTAAGTCCAGGCCTTGTTGCAGAAAAGCCAGACGCCATGCGGTTCTGAACTTGTAAACATCGTAGTTCTTAGAAGCACAACAGGTGAAGTAAGAGTTCAAGACCCTGTAGTAAATCCGAGCCGAAGCCGGTTTACGGGTCTTCAATATAGTTTGGATGACCGCCTCAGAGAAACCTTTTGTCCTCAGGAATGACGCTTCAAGAGCCATGCCATCAGCGCCAGTCTCGCCAGGTCTGGGTAGACACAGGGGCCCTGAATAAGGAGGTCTGGGCGTTGAGGAAGTAGTAGAGGAGGTTCCATCGATAGACCCTGCAGGTCTGAGAACCAATGCCGTCTAGGCCACGCTGGAGCAACTAGAAGTAGCATTCTTGCTTGAACTTCTGCACAACCCTGGGCAGGAGTGACACTGGAGGGAACACGTATGGCAGTCTATGGCAGTCGAAATTTCCATGGAATTGCCAATGCGTCCATGAATGCTGCTTGAGGATCCCTTGTCCATGATCCGAAGACCGGAACTTTGTGATTGTGTCGAGACGCTATCAGGTCTACGTCTGGTAGGCCCCACTTGTCCACTAGGAGTTGAAACACCTCCGGATGAAGGCTCCACTCTCCGGCGTGTACATCCTGACGACTGAGGAAATCCGCTTCCCAGTTGAGGACACCCGGAATGAACACTGTGGATATTGCTGGCAGATGGCGTTCCGCCCATTGAAGAATTCTGGACACTTCGGCTTCGAGTGCCGCATTGATGATTTATGTGCGCCACAGCGGTGGTGTTGTCCGACTGTACTTGAACAGGCCTGTTCCTTAACAGAGGCAGGGCTAGTGTCAATGCATTGAACACTGCCCGCAGTTCCAGAATGTTGATGGGGAGGAGAGACTCCTCCTTGGTCCAGCGACCCTGGAGAGTGTGTTGCTCGAACACCGCGCTCCATCCCCACAGACTGGCATCCGTCGTCAGGAGCACCCAGTGGGGAATCCAGAAGGGACGGCCCCTGCTCAACTGTTGATCCTGGAGCCACCAGGACAGGGATAAGCGGACCTCCAGAGTCAGGGCCATCATTTGAGACCTGAGCCGCTGAGGTAGACCGTCCCACTTGGATAGGATTAACCGTTGGAGAGGGCGGGAATGGAATTGGGCATACGCGACCATGTCGAAAGTCGACACCATCAGGCCTAGTACTTGCATCGCCAAGGGAATAGACACTTTTGGGCGAGAGAGGAAGTATCTGATCCTGTCCTGAAGCCTCAGGACCTTCTCTGGATACAGAAACAGCTTCTGGCTCTGCGTATCCAGCAGGGCCCACATGTGCACCATACGGCGCGCAGGGACCAGGGAGGACTTTTTCCAATTGAGCAGCCATCCGTGGGCTGTGAGGAATTGCAGAGTTAGCTGGAGAGGACTCAGGAGGACATCTTGGGAGTTTGCCAGGATCAGCAGGTCGTCCAGATATCGCAGGATCCCGATTCCCTGTTGACGGAGATGAGCTGTCATCACGGCCATGACCTTGGTGAAAATCCGAGGGGCTGTAGTCAGTCCAAATGGCAGAGCCCTGAATTGATAATGGAGGTTGCCAATAGCACACCGCAAATATTGCTGATGCAAAATGGCAATAGGTACATGCAGGTAAGCATCCTGTATATCCAGGGATACCATGTAGTCCCCAGGTTCCATGGCCAGTACAATGGAGTGCAGTGTTTCCATACGGAACTTGGAAACTCTCACAAACTTGTTCAGTGACTTGAGGTTGAGAATAGGCCGGAAAGACCCATTGGGTTTCGGTACTAGAAACAGGGTCGAGTAGTAGCCCCTCCCTGTTTGGGAGATAGGCACCGGCACCACAACTCCTGTCTCCAGGAGGGATTGGACAACCAAGTGTAGGGCTTGCGCCTTCAATGGGTCCGATGGGATGACGTTGCACAGAACTGATGAGGGGGACGGCTCTTGAAAGAGACTGCGTACCCGTGAGAGACAACTTCCTGCACCCATGCGTCTGAAGTGGTCCTTAACCAAACCTGGGTGAACTGCAGGAGTCGGCCTCCCACCCTGGGGACCCCAGGGGGAGGCCCACCCCATCATGCTGCAGGCTTGTCCTGTTTGGAAGCAGGCTGACGGGCAGCCCAGGATTGTTAAGATTTGGGCTTACCGGTCTTGGAAGTACGAGGCTTGCTCGAGTACCCCAGACCCTTTGATTTACCTGAGGTCCGAAAGGAACGCAAAGTAGTACTTCTAGCTTTCGGAGCAGTAGCAGTATTAGGAAGGCACGCAGTCTTAGCAGAGGCTAAGTCAGTTACGATCTTATTAAGATCTTCTCCAAAAAGGATGTCTCCCTTAAAAGGGAGCTCCTCCAGAGTCTTCTTAGAATCTTGGTCCACCTTCCAGGACCGCAACCATAAAATCCGGCGAGTCAAAATAGATGTAGTGGACGCCAGAATATCTGCCTCAGAGGACGCCTCTTCAATATAATGGGAGGCGGTAGTAATATGAGACAGACACTGTTTGGGAATGTCAGAAATATCCTGAAGTAGCTCTTCCTCCAGTACCTGGACCAACGCATCAACAGCTTTTGCAGCCCAGGAGGCCGCAATAGTGGGCCTGTGAATTGCCCCAGTTAGGGAATAAATACACTTCAGGCATCCCTCCACACGCGAATGTGTCGGCTCCTTCAGGGAGGTGACAGTAGTGACAGGCAGAGAAGAGGAAACCACGATCCGTGCGACATGCGAGTCGACTGGCGGTGGAGTTTCCCACTTGTTAGTTAACTCCGCAGGGATAGGAAAACGAGCCAACAACTACTTGGATAGGGCAAACTTCCTTCCTGGGGAGACCCAAGCCTCTTGACGTATGTCAATTAAAAGGTCAGAGTGACGTTTGAATTTATCAGGCTATTTTGATGCAGTAGTGGGATCAGCTTCATCATCAATCTGGAGAACCATTTTGATAGCTTCCACTAATTCAGGGACATCAACCTGAGGTACATGCTCCCCATCAGAGTCCGCTGAGTCAGAATCAGTCGGATCAGTATAGGCCCCATCTTCATCAGAAGAAGTATCTGCAACATGAGTGGATTGAGAGGAGGAAATCCCACGCTTGGAGGACCCCTTAGCCCCAGAAGGCTGAGATGTAGACTTAACCAAGGATTTATTCAAAACCTGTATCTGGTTAGATAGTGTGTCCGCCCAAGTCGGGTTAGCTACAGGGACAATTTGTGGCTGCAATGGCACAGGCAATCCCACAGGGGGCGTAAGACGTGTTACCAAAGTATTTAACATACAAGAAAAGGCGGCCCACGGTGGCTCTTGGTTGGCCACAGGGCCCACAGAAGGAGTGGGAGATGTAAGGAACCCAGTACCCACATCCCCAGCAGCAGGTTCCCCTCTTGGTAAATCTGTGGAAACAGCACTGCCAGATGCAGGAGCGTCCACGGAATTCCCGCCCTGTGTGGCAGACATTATGAGGAATGTAGCCGTGGGGCACACACTACAACATAGCCAAACAATAGGAATACCGTAATCCCCTGGTTTATGTTCTAATAAAAGCAGGACACAAACAGAGGAATGAATCGGCATGGAGTGACTGAAAATACACAGAAAAAATACACTGAGATGTATAGACTGTGTAGCACTATATAGGTATATTTATATTCAAATAAATGTGGACCCTGACGCACTTATCCTCACAGGGTTCAAAAATAGGATTTTGGTACCTACCGGTAAATCCTTTTCTCTTAGTCCGTAGAGGATGCTGGGGACTCCAAAAGGACCATGGGTATAGACGGATCCGCAGGAGCTTGGGCACACTATAAAGACTTAAACTGGGTGTGAACTGGCTCCTCCCTCTATGCCCCTCCTCCAGACCTCAGTTAGAAAACTGTGCCCAGGAGAGATGGACATTTCGAGGAAAGAATTTATTGTTATAAACACGGTGAATGTCCTACCAGCTCACACCTCAAACACACCGTAGAACGTGGCATTCAGTAGAATACCAGCCCACGGCATGAACAAAACACAGCCACATGCTGAGAGAATATGTAACACAAACCGTGTGTCCACATAAGCAAAAATAAGACCCCGCATGCCATGGCATGAAAAACGGTAGCAACCGCCTGACAGAGAAGACACACCACCAGGGTGTAACCAAAAACACTAACTGCAAACACCGTACGCACTGGGACGGGCGCCCAGCATCCTCTACGGACTAAGAGAAAAGGATTTACCTGTAGGTACCAAAATCCTATTTTCTCATACGTCCTAGCGGATGCTGGGGACTCCAAAAGGACCATGGGGTTTATACCAAAGCTCCAAAACGGGCGGGAGAGTGCGGACGACTCTGCAGCACCGAATGAGCAAACAAAAGGTCCCCAACAATCAGGGAATCAAACTCGTAGAGCATAGCAAAAGCGTCTGATCCCGACCAATAATCCGCTCGGCAAAGTTGAACCGCCTAGACTCCTCGGGCATTCGCCCAAGAAGAGCCCATCTTTCCATTAGAATGGGCTTTCACTGACTTTGGTAACGGCAATCCAACCGTAGAACAAACATGCCAAATCATATCACAGATTCAGCGTGTAACAGACTGCATACTGCAGTCGTCCCAAGCATGTTGGGAGCATACCGGACAAACAGAGCCTCTGTTTCTCCAAACTGAGCCAAATTGGCGACCTAACATGCAAAAAAAAAAAAAAAATATTCTTACATTTTACTCAAGGCTATCAGCCCCCCATCCGCAGCCCTTGGATGGGGGGGATAGCCTCGGGCCACGGCCGCAGGGCGCTGTATAAAAGTGACCCCCGGCTGTGGCATTATCTGTCCAGCTAGTGGAGCCCGGTGCTGGTACAAAAAATACGGGGGACCCCTACTCTTTTTGTCCCCCGTATTTTTTGCACCAGGACCAGGCGCAGAGCCCGGTGCTGGTTGTTAAAATACGGGGGATCCCCTGTCATCTTTTTTCCCGTATTTTGGCAACCAGGACCGGCTCAAAGAGCCCGAGGCTGGTTATGCTTAGGAGGGGGGACCCCACGCAAATTTTTTTCGGGTTTTTTACCGTTTTTAAAAAAAAAAATTTAAAATCTAATTAAAATCCGTCAAAACGGCCGTTTTTCGACAGTGGGACTGTCGAATCCGTTTTTTATTGAATATGTCGAATTCCGGCACCCATCTGCCGGAATTCGACGGTCGAATTGTGTCGAATTAAAAAACGGGCGAAAAATTGCCGCAATTCGCCCGCAATTGCATATACCCCTAAATACACAAAAAACTAGCTGGGGACCCTATATACAGGGGGTAACCCCCTGTATAACTTACTTTTTGTCCCAACGCAGCCCAGGGCGCCCCCCCTGCGCCCTGCACCCACGGAAGCCGTTGGTGTGTGGGAGCTATGGACCGCAGCGTGCACGCTGTGGTCTCCCGGCGGGGCGAAGACACCCGGTGTCCGGGTATGTCCCCCCGCCCGGGATCCTTTCATAAATGCCGCCCAGGGCGCTCCCCCCCAGCGCCCTGCAGGCCGATGGAGAGCGGGAGCAGAGAGCGCAGCGCTACCGCTGCTGCTCCCTCCCGTTCGCGGCGCACTGGCGGGGCGGGCACCGAAGTATGTCCCCCCGCCAGTGATTTAATCTGTTAAATACTGCCCAGGGCGCTCCCCCCCAGCGCCCTGCACTCTGCAAGCTCGGTGGAGTGCGGGAGCCGGGAGCGCAGCGCTACCGCTGCTGCTCTCTCCCGTTCACGGCGCACTGGCACCAAATTATGTCCCCCCCGCCAATGAAGTACAGATTTTATGTTATCTGCTGCCCAGGGCGCTCCCCTCCCAGCGCCCTGCACCCTGCAAGGTGATGGTAAGCGCGGGAGCAGGGAGCGCAGCACTACCGCTGTCTCTCCCCCCTGCAGCACCCTGGCGGGGTGAATATACGCTGTGCCCAGGCACCGTAATATGTCCCCCGTCAGCATTGTAGACCGTCATCAACATGCCCCCAGGGCGCTCCCCCCCAGCGCCCTGCACCCTGCTAGAGACGTTGGTGTGTTGGAGCATGGAGTGCAGCCCTACCGCTGCTGTTACCTCCGTTACTGAAGTCTTCTTTTCTTCCAATACTCACCCGGATTGTTTCTTCTGGCTTCTGTGAGGGGATTGACGGCGCGGCTCCGGGAACAAGCAGCTAGGCGCACCAAGTGATCGAACCAAGTGATCTGGAGCTAATGGTGTCCAGTAGAGATGAGCGGGTTCGGTTCCTCGGAATCCGTACCCGCCCGAACTTCATGTTTTTTTACACGGGTCCGAGCGACTCGGATCTTCCCGCCTTGCTCGGTTAACCCGAGCGCGCCCGAACGTCATCATCCCGCTGTCGGATTCTCGCGAGGCTCGGATTCTATCGCGAGACTCGGATTCTATATAAGGAGCCGCGCGTCGCCGCCATTTTCACACGTGCATTGAGATTGATAGGGAGAGGACGTGGCTGGCGTCCTCTCCGTTTATAGAGAGTGAGACTAGAGTAGAGAGAGACACAGTAGTAATTTTGGGGAGCATTAGGAGGAGTACTTTAGGAGGAGTACTACTACTTGCTGAAGTGATAGATAGATAGTGTGACTGTATAATGTATATCTGACTTGTGGGGGAGACACTGACAGTGGGGAGCAGTTAGAGTCTGAGAGCAGGACTCAGGAGTACATATAACGTACAGTGCACACTTTTGCTGCCAGAGTGCCACACTGCCATTGTGACCACACTGACCACCAGTATAATATATATTGTGATTGTCTGCTTAGGAGTACTACTTGCAAGTTGCTGATAGTGTGACCAGTGACCTGACCACCAGTTTATAATAATCACCACCAGTTTAATATATATAATATATATATATAATTGTATATAATATATATATAATATTGTATACCACCTACCCGTGGTTTTTTTTTTTTTTTCTTTCTTCTTGATACATACTACTATAGTAGCTTACTGTAGCAGTCTGCGGTGCTGCTGAGCTGACAGTGTCCAGCAAGTCCGTCATCAGTCATTACATAATAAATATATATTATATACCTGTCCGGCTGCAGTACTAGTGATATTATATATATATATATATTGATTTCATCTCATTATCATCCAGTCTATATTAGCAGCAGACACAGTACGGTAGTCCACGGCTGTAGCTACCTCTGTGTCGGCAGTCGCTGGTCCATCCATAATTGTATACCACCTACCCGTGGTTTTTTTTTTTTCTTTCTTCTTGATACATACTACTATAGTAGCTTACTGTAGCAGTCTGCGGTGCTGCTGAGCTGACAGTGTCCAGCAGGTCCGTCATCAGTCATTAGTACATAATAAATATATATTATATACCTGTCCGGCTGCAGTACTAGTGTGATATTATATATATATATATATATATATATATATATATTGATTTCATCTCATTATCATCCAGTCTATATTAGCAGCAGACACAGTACGGTAGTCCACGGCTGTAGCTACCTCTGTGTCGGCAGTCGCTGGTCCATCCATAATTGTATACCACCTACCCGTGTTTTTTTTTTCTTTTCTTTCTTCTTGATACATACTACTATAGTAGCTTACTGTAGCAGTCTGCGGTGCTGCTGAGCTGACAGTGTCCAGCAGGTCCGTCATCAGTCATTACATAATAAATATATATTATATACCTGTCCGGCTGCAGTACTAGTGATATTATATATATATATATTGATTTCATCTCATTATCATCCAGTCTATATTAGCAGCAGACACAGTACGGTAGTCCACGGCTGTAGCTACCTCTGTGTCGGCAGTCGCTGGTCCATCCATAATTGTATACCACCTACCCGTGGTTTTTTTTCTTTTCTTTCTTCTTTATACATACTACTATAGTAGCTTACTGTAGCAGTCTGCGGTGCTGCTGAGCTGACAGTGTCCAGCAGGTCCGTCATCAGTCATTAGTACATAATAAATATATATTATATACCTGTCCGGCTGCAGTACTAGTGTGATATTATATATATATATATATTGATTTCATCTCATTATCATCCAGTCTATATTAGCAGCAGACACAGTACGGTAGTCCACGGCTGTAGCTACCTCTGTGTCGGCAGTCGCTGGTCCATCCATAATTGTATACCACCTACCCGTGGTTTTTTTTTTTTTCTTTCTTCTTGATACATACTACTATAGTAGCTTACTGTAGCAGTCTGCGGTGTTGCTGAGCTGACAGTGTCCAGCAGGTCCGTCATCAGTAATTACATAATAAATATATATTATATACCTGTCCGGCTGCAGTACTAGTGATATTAAATATATATATATTGATTTCATCTCATTATCATCCAGTCTATATTAGCAGCAGACACAGTACGGTAGTCCACGGCTGTAGCTACCTCTGTGTCTTTTAGTTGTGCCTATTAAAATATGGAGAACAAAAATGTTGAGGTTCCAAAATTAGGGAAAGATCAAGATCCACTTCCACCTCGTGCTGAAGCTGCTGCCACTAGTCATGGCCGAGACGATGAAATGCCAGCAACGTCGTCTGCCAAGGCCGATGCCCAATGTCATAGTACAGAGCATGTAAAATCCAAAACACCAAATATCAGTAAAAAAAGGACTCCAAAATCTAAAATAAAATTGTCGTCGGAGAAGCGTAAACTTGCCAATATGCCATTTACCACACGGAGTGGCAAGGAACGGCTGAGGCCCTGGCCTATGTTCATGGCTAGTGGTTCAGCTTCACATGAGGATGGAAGCACTCAGCCTCTCGCTAGAAAACTGAAAAGACTCAAGCTGGCAAAAGCACCGCAAAGAACTGTGCGTTCTTCCAAATCCCAAATCCACAAGGAGAGTCCAATTGTGTCGGTTGCGATGCCTGACCTTCCCAACACTGGACGTGAAGAGCAAGCGCCTTCCACCATTTGCACGCCCCCTGCAAGTGCTGGAAGGAGCACCCGCAGTCCAGTTCCTGATAGTCAGATTGAAGATGTCAGTGTTGAAGTACACCAGGATGAGGAGGATATGGGTGTTGCTGGCGCTGGGGAGGAAATTGACAAGGAGGATTCTGATGGTGAGGTGGTTTGTTTAAGTCAGGCACCCGGGGAGACACCTGTTGTCCGTGGGAGGAATAGGGCCGTTGACATGCCTGGTGAAAATACCAAAAAAATCAGCTCTTCGGTGTGGAAGTATTTCAACAGAAATGCGGACAACATTTGTCAAGCCGTGTGTTGCCTTTGTCAAG
The DNA here is from genome assembly GCF_028390025.1 of Pseudophryne corroboree. Lineage (NCBI taxonomy): Eukaryota > Metazoa > Chordata > Amphibia > Anura > Myobatrachidae > Pseudophryne > Pseudophryne corroboree. The sequence continues at coordinate 466,040,867 of NC_086446.1, read as the reverse complement.
CTGTAATAAGTAGGGGTAAGGACGTTAACCACCTCGGAACATCCTCCCTTATACGTCACCTGCAGCGCATTCATAATAAGTCAGTGACAAGTTCAAAAACTTTGGGCGACAGCGGAAGCAGTCCACTGACCAGTAAATCCCTTCCTCTTGTAACCAAGCTCACGCAAACCACCCCACCAACTCCCTCAGTGTCAATTTCCTCCTTCCCCAGGAATGCCAATAGTCCTGCAGGCCATGTCACTGGCAATTCTGACGAGTCCTCTCCTGCCTGGGATTCCTCCGATGCATCCTTGCGTGTAACGCCTACTGCTGCTGGCGCTGCTGTTGTTGCTGCTGGGAGTCGATGGTCATCCCAGAGGGGAAGTCGTAAGCCCACTTTTACTACTTCCACCAAGCAATTGACTGTCCAACAGTCCTTTGCGAGGAAGATGAAATATCACAGCAGTCATCCTGTTGCAAAGCGGATAACTGAGGCCTTGACAACTATGTTGGTGTTAGACATGCGTCCGGTATCCGCCGTTAGTTCACAGGGAACTAGACAATTTCTTGAGGTAGTGTGCCCCCGTTACCAAATACCATCTAGGTTCCACTTCTCTAGGCAGGCGATACCGAGAATGTACACGGACGTCAGAAAAAGACTCACCAGTGTCCTAAAAAATGCAGTTGTACCCAATGTCCACTTAACCACGGACATGTGGACAAGTGGAGCAGGGCAGGGTCAGGACTATATGACTGTGACAGCCCACTGGGTAGATGTATGGACTCCCGCCGCAAGAACAGCAGCGGCGGCACCAGTAGCAGCATCTCGCAACCGCCAACTCTTTCCTAGGCAGGCTACGCTTTGTATCACCGGTTTCCAGAATACGCACACAGCTGAAAACCTCTTACGGCAACTGAGGAAGATCATCGCGGAATGGCTTACCCCAATTGGACTCTCCTGTGGATTTGTGGCATCGGACAACGCCAGCAATATTGTGTGTGCATTAAATATGGGCAAATTCCAGCACGTCCCATGTTTTGCACATACCTTGAATTTGGTGGTGCAGAATTTTTTAAAAAACGAGAGGGGCGTGCAAGAGATGCTGTCGGTGGCCAGAAGAATTGCGGGACACTTTCGGCGTACAGGCACCACGTACAGAAAACTGGAGCACCACCAAAAACGCCTGAACCTGCCCTGCCATCATCTGAAGCAAGAAGTGGTAACGAGGTGGAATTCAACCCTCTATATGCTTCAGAGGTTGGAGGAGCAGCAAAAGGCCATTCAAGCCTATACAATTGAGCACGATATAGGAGGTGGAATGTACCTGTCTCAAGCGCAGTGGAGAATGATTTCAACGTTGTGCAAGGTTCTGCAACCTTTTGAACTTGCCACACGTGAAGTCAGTTCAGACACTGCCAGCCTGAGTCAGGTCATTCCCCTCATCAGGCTTTTGCAGAAGAAGCTGGAGGCATTGAAGGAGGAGCTAAAAGGGAGCGATTCCGCTAGGCATGTGGGACTTGTGGATGCAATCCTTAATTCGCTTAACAAGGATTCACGGGTGGTCAATCTGTTGAAATCAGAGCACTACATTTTGGCCACCGTGCTCGATCCTAGATTTAAAACCTACCTTGGATCTCTCTTTCCGGCAGACACAAGTCTGCTGGGGTTCAAAGACCTGCTGGTGACAAAATTGTCAAGTCAAGCGGAACGCGACCTGTCAACATCTCCTCCTTCACATTCTCCCGCAACTGGGGGTGCGAGGAAAAGGCTCAGAATTCCGAGCCCACCCGCTGGCGGTGATGCAGGGCAGTCTGGAGCGACTGCTGATGCTGACATCTGGTCCGGGCTGAAGGACCTGACAACGATTACGGACATGTCATCTACTGTCACTGCATATGATTCTGTCACCATTGAAAGAATGGTGGAGGATTATATGAGTGACCGCATCCAAGTAGGCACGTCAGACAGTCCGTACTTATACTGGCAGGAAAAAGAGGCAATTTGGAGGCCCTTGCACAAACTGGCTTTATTCTACCTAAGTTGCCCTCCCACAAGTGTGTACTCCGAAAGAGTGTTTAGTGCCGCCGCTCACCTTGTCAGCAATCGGCGTACGAGGTTACTTCCAGAAAATGTGGAGAAGATGATGTTCATTAAAATGAATTATAATCAATTCCTCCGTGGAGACATTGACCAGCAGCAATTGCCTCCACAAAGTACACAGGGAGCTGAGATGGTGGATTCCAGTGGGGACGAATTGATAATCTGTGAGGAGCGGGATGTACACGGTGATATATCGGAGGATGATGATGAGGTGGACATCTTGCCTCTGTAGAGCCAGTTTGTGCAAGGAGAGATTAATTGCTTCTTTTTCGGTGGGGGTCCAAACCAACTCGTCATTTCAGTCACAGTCGTGTGGCAGACCCTGTCACTGAAATGATGGGTTGGTTAAAGTGTGCATGTCCTGTTTATACAACATAAGGGTGGGTGGGAGGGCACAAGGACAATTCCATCTTGCACCTCTTTTTTCTTTCATTTTTATTTGCGTCATGTGCTGTTTGGGGAGTGTTTTTTGGAAGGGCCATCCTGCGTGACACTGCAGTGCCACTCCTAGATGGGCCCGGTGTTTGTGTCGGCCACTAGGGTCGCTTAGCTTACTCACACAGCTACCTCATTGCGCCTCTTTTTTTCTTTGCGTCATGTGCTGTTGGGGGAGTGTTTTTTGGAAGGGCCATCCTGCGTGACACTGCAGTGCCACTCCTAGATGGGCCAGGTGTTTGTGTCGGCCACTAGGGTCGCTTAGCTTACTCACACAGCTACCTCATTGCGCCTCTTTTTTTCTTTGCGTCATGTGCTGTTTGGGGAGTGTTTTTTGGAAGGGCCATCCTGCGTGACACTGCAGTGCCACTCCTAGATGGGCCAGGTGTTTGTGTCGGCCACTAGGGTCGCTTAGCTTACTCACACAGCTACCTCATTGCGCCTCTTTTTTTCTTCTTTGCGTCATGTGCTGTTTGGGGAGTGTTTTTTGGAAGGGCCATCCTGCGTGACACTGCAGTGCCACTCCTAGATGGGTCAGGTGTTTGTGTCGGCTACTAGGGTCGCTTAGCTTACTCACACAGCTACCTCATTGCGCCTCTTTTTTTCTTTGCGTCATGTGCTGTTTGGGGAGTGTTTTTTGGAAGGGCCATCCTGCGTGACACTGCAGTGCCACTCCTAGATGGGCCCGGTGTTTGTGTCGGCCACTAGGGTCGCTTATCTTACTCACACAGCTACCTCATTGCGCCTCTTTTTTTCTTTGCGTCATGTGCTGTTTGGGGAGTGTTTTTTGGAAGGGCCATCCTGCGTGACACTGCAGTGCCACTCCTAGATTGGCCCGGTGTTTGTGTCGGCCACTAGGGTCGCTTAGCTTAGTCATCCAGCGACCTCGGTGCAAATTTTAGGACTAAAAATAATATTGTGAGGTGTGAGGTATTCAGAATAGACTGAAAATGAGTGGAAATTATGGATTTTGAGGTTAATAATACTTTGGGATCAAAATGACCCCCAAATTCTATGATTTAAGCTGTTTTTTAGTGTTTTTTGAAAAAAACACCCGAATCCAAAACACACCCGAATCCGACAAAAAAAATTCGGTGAGGTTTTGCCAAAACGCGGTCGAACCCAAAACACGGCCGCGGAACCGAACCCAAAACCAAAACACAAAACCCGAAAAATTTCAAGTGCACATCTCTAGTGTCCAGTAGCCGAGAAGCAGAGCCTTTAAACTAAGAAGAAGTAGGTCCTGCTTCTCTCCCCTCACTCCCACGATGCAGGGAGCCTGTAGCCAGCAGGTCTGCCTGAAAATAAAAAACCTAACAAAGTCTTTCAGAGAAACTCAGGAGAGCTCCCCTAGTGTGTGACCCATCACTCCTGGGCACAAAGTCTAACTGAGGTCTGGAGGAGGGGCATAGAGGGAGGAGCCAGTTCACACCCAGTTTATGTCTTTATAGTGTGCCCAAGCTCCTGCGGATCCATCTATACCCCATGGTCCTTTTGGAGTCCCCAGCATCCTCTAGGACGTATGAGAAATATAGTGATAGCAAGGGTGTGATACAGAGCACACACAGTAGCTATATGGCACACTCAGTCACAAACACAATGCAGGTCCAGTGCAATAAAACTGCACTGTACAGGCAATTTACATACAATAGCAGATATGTATATGCAGAGAGCTATAACAATGCACAGCAGTACTGGATGTATATCACAGAATAATTGTACCACCTATTCTGTCAGCAACACACTTATTTCTTAACGAACACAGTCAAATAACAAGTGTATTGTATAAGCAGTAGATGGCGCCCGGAGCTGGGGGGAGGGGCTACAGGCAGCGCTCTATCCCCACAGTGCTGGACTTCACTACCGGTACTCAGTGGAGCCCAAAATATATGTCTGTGCTCCGTTTACTGCCCTGGTGGATATAGTGGGGTCCCTGAGCAGTACAGTGTCCACACCAGCCGCTTGGTCCGTCTCCCATGGGCCGCGCGCAAATCGCGATTTGTACCCGTCGGGTCCCCCTGGGGGACCCTCTTACCTCCTCCCCAAGCCCTGCAGCCATGCGATCCTGGAGATGATGCAGCGGCGGTGTGTAAGTACCGCTGTAAGTACCCGGGAATCAGGCCACGGGAGTATACAGCGCCGCAAAGGGGAGGTGATGGAGCCGCAGCACGGCATGTCTCCCAGACTTAGAAGTGCTGCGGCTCACTCAGCATAGTAAAAGCTTTCTTAATTTTTCAAAGTTTTCAGGGCTGCCTCAGGAAGCCCCCTCTGTTAGTGACCTGCACTGCAGGCACCAACTTTAAAACTGAACTCCTGTGCACGGAGGAGGGGTTATATAGAGGAGGCGGTGCAGTGCATCCTGGGAACAGTCAAAGTTTTTAGCCTGTTGGTGCCTCGGATCAAGATCCAACTCTACACCCCGATGTTACTCCCTGTGGAATACCAGTGTACCCCGCTGCAGAAAGACCCTTTTTTGCACCCCCTCACCATATGACCAATGTATTTTACCCCCATCCCCTCTCCAGCATCATTTACTTTATATTTTTATATTCCTCCTCCCCCACACCCAATTGTTATTGATTCCACTCTCCACCCAACCTCCCGGGAGCCCCCACTCCCATAAGCATAACATCCACATAAACAAATTATCCAGAAACCCTACAGCGGAGGAAACAGTTTGGACAAACCCTGTGTCCCACAGCAAATCTAAGCAAAAGTTAATACAGGTTGAGTATCCCATATCCATATATTCCGAAATACGGAATATTCCGAAATACGGACTTTTTTGAGTGAGAGTGAGATAGTGAAATCTTTGTTTTTTGATGGCTCAGTTTACACAAACTTTGTTTAATACACAAAGTTATTAATAATATTGTATTAAATGACCTTCAGGCTGTGTATACAAGGTGTATATGAAACATAAATGAATTGTGTGTATGTACACACACTTTGTTTAATGCACAAAGTTATAAAAAATATTGGCAAAAATTACCTTCAGGCTGTGTGTATAAGGTGTATATGTAACATAAATGCATTCTGTGCTTAGATTTAGGTCCCATCACCATGATATCTCATTATGGTATCTAATTATTCCAAAATACGGAAAAATCCGTTATCCAAAATACCTCTGGTCCCGAGCATTTTGGATAAGGGATACTCAACCCTGTAGTACCAATCATGGGTAAGTAACTCTCTCCTGGAGAACTGTCAAGTCCATTAAAATAAAAGAGAATATGGCAGCACTGTAAATTTGTTTAGAACAACGGTCCTCCAAAACTGAGCCTCTGTGCAAAATGGGTACCGGCTTATGGAGGCCACAAAGATTCCTCTAGTAACTCTGACAAATAGATCGCCTTACGAGGTAGATTTGAGGAAACTAAACACTAACTATGCCTAAATAAATCTGTGGATACAGCTAGACGAGGAACAATTTTTATTAATACTTAAATGTTAATTGCTTATTGTTATGATACCAGATTGTGTCTGTATCACTAAATCAGTTGTCTACACAATTTAAATGGAAAACATAAATAAAATAAACATCATTATATAATTTTAAAGAAGAAGAATGGGCAAACTACATTTACGCTCAATATATCTGCTTTCCACCATGGCAGTAAAATAAAGTAATCCTACATAAATAACAAAACATACTAATCTTGAGTCCAATATTACAAATAACATTTATATATACATATAATCAAAAACCTCAGTATTAGTCAATATTGTATAAGTGTTAATCAACTACAATAAAGAAAGTTGGAAATTACCCGTATCTCCAGTGCGATGTCCAAATATGGGTCGAATGTATCAGAGACGCTCTTACAAACTGAACATTTTACTAAAAAGAAAGGATATGGAAAATTGGATTTGGTTGAGAGCTGCAGTATGTGCCTCAAATAATATTTGTTTTATTTTATTGAAAGACGTTTGCAGTAGTCACTCACCTCGAGAGCGTAAGTATCCTCCAAATATCTGATGCACTAAAGTCGTAGCTTGACTTTGGCGATCCAGCCTATGGATGAGAACGTTCTTTTCAAAATTAACTTTTATGAAAGAGCATTGGCAATCGGCTGTTAATTATTCCCAAATCAAAAATGAGTGTCCTAAATACCAGATTGATGTTGTGAAAACTACTTAACTGAAAGTCCTCAGGCATGAATAAATAAATGTTGGCCCAAGAGATGAACGAGAACAAACAGGAGTGTCTCCTTAGTTAAGTATACAGATGTCCTGGAAAAATAGGAATTTAATACCTACCAGGTAATTTCTTTTCTTGTAGTCCGTAGGGGATACTGGGAAATGTAGTTACCATGGGGTATAGATTGGGTCCATAAGAAATCAATAGTGTGTGTGCTGGCTCCTCCCCTCTATGCCCCTTCTGCAGACTCTAGGAAGACTGTGCCCGAGGAGAGTGACATACTTTGAGAGAAGGATACATAAATACATAAACAGCGGTGAGGCAACGAACCAACACACAACAACAAAGAGGTAGCAGAGCTACCCAAACCAAAGGATAGCAACACCAACCAGAACAAGGAACAGGGACAGCAACAGCAGACCCAACCAAGAAACTTACAACCAGGTAACCAAGAAAACGAAGCACTGAGGCGGGCGCCCAGTATCCCCTACGGATTACGAGAAAAGGAATTACCGGTAGGAATAAAATTCCTATTTTCTCTAACGTCCTAGGGGATACTGGGAAATGTAGTTACCATGGGGAAGTCCCAAAGCTCCCAGAATGGGAGAGAGTGTGCTGAGACCCCTGCAAAACCGCCTCACCAAACCGAAGATCATCACCAGCCAAGGTATCGAACCTACAGAACTTCACAAACGTGTTCGAACCTCGGCACAACTGTAAGGCCGAGACGCCCCGGGCAGCCGCCCAGGAAGAACCGATGACCTTGTGGAGTGGGCTTGAATAGAAGTCGGAAAAGGCAATGCATCAGAAGAATAGGCCTGTTGAATCGTCAACCTGAGCCATCAAGCAATGGACCGAATAGAAGCAGGACATCCAATTTTAGTAGCGTCATAAAGGACAAAAAGCGAGTCAGACTTCCTGTGACTAGCGGTCCTCTAGACATAAATTCTCAAAGCCCTAACCACGTCCAAGGACTTTGGAGCAACCGATGTGTCAGACAGTACCGGAACCACTATCGATTGATTAATGATAAAAGCCAAAACCACTTTCGGCAAAAACTGTGGGCGAGTCCTGAGCTCCGCCCTATCCTCGTGAAAAATTAAATAAGGGCTCTTACAGAATAAGGCCCCCTAATTCTGACACGCGCCTCGCCGAGGCCAAGGCCAGTAGCATGACAGTCTTCCAAGTAAGATATTTCATGCCCACTCTGTTCAAACCAGTCCGACTGGAGAAAGGTCAGAACCACATTGAAATCCCACGGAGCCGTGGGAGGGACAAAGGGCGGTTGGATGCGAAGAACACCCTTCAGGAACGTTTGTACTTCCGGAAGTACAGCCAGCTGTTTCTGGAAGAAGATGGAGAGAGCAGAGATCTGAACCTTGACGGAGCCCAAGCGTAGGCCCATATCCACGGCTGCTTGCAGGAAGAGCAGAAAACGGCCAAGATGAAAATCCACAGTAGAATATTTTTTATCCTCACACCAAGAAATATATTTTTTCCAGATACAGTGGTAATGTTTAGACGTGACCACCTTACGGGCTTGGACCATAGTTGAAATAACCATTGAGGAATGACCTTTCCTGGCTAGAATCTCCCTCTCAACTTCCAAGCCATCAAACGCAGCCGATGTAAGTCTGGATAGACGAACGGCCCTTGTCGAAGAAGATCCTTGAGAAGTGGCAGAAGCCAAGTCTCCTATAGAGACATGGCAAGAAGGTCTGCATACCGCGCCCGTCGAGGCCAATACGGGGCAATCAGAAATGCGTGAATGTTTTCCCTTTTGAGTCTTTTTAGAACTCTGGGAATGAGAGGTATTGGAGGTAACAGTTACGCGAACAGGAAAGTCCACGGTGCTGTCAGAGCGTCCACCACTGCAGCCTGCGGATCCCTCATTCTGGAACAATAACAAAAGAGGTACTTGTTGAGTCGATAAGCCATCAGGTCTATCTGTGGACAGCCCCACCAGTGAACTAGCTGTTGAAACACCTGAGGGTGAAGGCCCCAATCCTGCAGATAGTGGTCGTGCCTGCTGAGGAAGTCCGCTTCCCAATTGTCCACGCCTAGAATGAATATGGCTTAGATGGTCCTTGCGTTGGCTTCCACCCAGAGGAGTATCTGTGACACCTTTCGCATTACGGCCCTGCTTTTTGTTCCTCCCTGTCGGTTTACGTACGCCACCGCCGTGGCGTTATCCCAGTGTACCTGAATGGCCTGGTTTTGGAGAAGATAAGAGGCCTGCAGAAGAGCATTGTAAATTGCCCTGAGTTCCAGAACATTTATCGGGAGTGCAGATTCCTGACCCGACTACTTTCCCTGGAACGGAGCCCCCCAGGGTCACAGCCCCCAACCCCGGAGGCTGGCATCCGTTGTCAGGAGAGTCTGAGATTGAGTACTGATACTCCGACCCTCCACAAGGTGAGAGACCTGTAGCCACAATAGGGAGATCCGTGCTCTTGGCGACCGAGCTATACTCTGGTGCATGTGTAGGTGAGACCCTGACCACTTGTCCAGCAGATCTAGCTGGAATGGACGGGCATGGAAACTGCAGTACTGAATTGCCTCATAGGAGGCCGCCATCTTTCCCAGTAGGCGGATGCAAAGGTGAACAGAGACCCTGTGAGGTCTGAGCACCAAGCGGATCATAGCTTGGATTGTCAATGCCTTGTCCATGGGAAGGAACACCTTCAGAGACACAGTGTCCAGTATCATTCACAGGAACTGAATCCATTGCGACGGTTCCAGGTGAGATTTCTGGAAATTTAGAATCCAACCATGATCCGTAAGAAGGCGAGTAGCCAAGTTGATGCTGTTCAGCAGACTCTCCCTGGACACCACCTTTATCAGGAGATCGTCCAAGTAGGGAACTATGTTGACTCCCAACATGCGGAGTTACATCATCATCTCCGCCATGACTTTTGTGAATACCCTTGGGGCTGTGGAGAGACCAAAGGGTAAAGCCTGAAACTGAAAATGCTGGTCCAGTACAGCGAATCTTAGATAAGCTTGATGAGGGGGCCATATCAGGATGTGTAGCTACTCATCCTTAACATCCAGGGACACCAAGAATTCCCTTTCCTCCAGACCAGAGACCACCGCCCTTAGGAATTCCAACTTGAACCTGAACACACGTAGGTACGGGTTCAGAGATTTGAGGTTCAAGATCGGCCGTACCGAACCGTCCGGCTTCGGACCCACAAATACACTGGAAAAAAATCCCCTGTTGTGCAACAGAGGAGGCACTGGAACAATAACCTTTGTTTGTAGTAGTTTTTAAATGGCATCTTGCAAGATAACTCTTGCTACAGGTGAAGCTGGTAAGCTGGACTTGAAGAATCGGTGAGGAGGTAGTGCTTGAAATTCCAATCGGTACACCTGGAATATGAGGTCCCTCACCTAATGATCCCGGCAGGAGTTCGCCCACACGTGGGCAAAGTGTTGAAGACGAGCACCTACCTGAAAATCTCCCTGCAGCTGGGGCCAACCGTCACGCGGAGGGCTTAGTGCAGACATGTCCAAACTGAGGCCCTCCAGCTGTTGTGAAACTACATATTCCAGCATGCCCTGACACAGTTTTGCTGTCAGAGAATGCTAAAGCTGTGTCAGGGCATGCTGGGATGAGTAGTTTCACAACAGCTGGAGGGCCGCAGTTTGGACATGCCTGGCTTAGTGGATGAGGATCCGGAGGTCTGGGTCAGAGATCCAGCAGCTGCTGGTTTGCGGGACTTACCTCTATTTCCCCTAGCTGCATATGAGGCACCTCTGGCTCTGCCTCTAGATCTGGCCACACAAAAGGACTGCAGAGAGGGCCCAGGATAGGGACGTCTAGCAGGAGGAGCAGCGGGCGGCAGATAGGTAGACTTCCCCGCCGTCGCTTGAGAAATCCACTTGTTCAGTTCTTCCCCGAACAAGGCATCCCCTGTACATGGAAGATTTTCCATGCCTTTCTTGGAATCGGCATCTGCTGACCATTGTCGCAGTCACAGAGCCCTGCGAGCCAAGATCGCCACTGCTGTGGCACGGGCATTGATGAGGCCTATTTCTTTGATCGCCCCACTCATAAAATTTGCAGCATCCTAGATAAGATGCAGTAGAGTCAGCATCTCATCCTGAGGTAGAATGTCAAACCCCTCTATTATATTATCAGACCATTTGACCATGGCCCTTGTAATCCAACCGCAAGCAATAGTGGGCCTCTGTGCTACGCCCACTGCTGTATAAATTGATTTGAGTGTAGTCTCAATTTTACGGTCAGCCGGGTCTTTGAGAGAGATAGCCCCATGTACAGGCAGCACAATCTTACGTGAAAGCCTGGACACTGAAGTATCCACACAGTGTCGGACTGGGGCATGTAGGGCCCACCGGGGGAATGCAGTGGTAGGAGCCCACGTTAGGGGTGTGACCAATCTGCAGAGGGGGTATAGACTGCCACCTCATTGGTTTGACTAACCATTAGAGAGTGCAACATCTAGGCTGCTTCATAAATATATACAGTAAATTCAGCTGCTGCATGCATGATAATGTACCACATTAATAACAGATTAATAACAACAATGCACTGTAGAAAATACACCATAGTCCAGTATAAGGTAACATATGTATAATGTATAATTCAAGTGCACAGTCTAGAACCTGATCCTTAGAGCAGGAGGTGGGCCCCCAGGCGGTAGGGCCCACCGGTGGTTTTCCCTGTACCCCTGTGGGCCAGTCCAAGCCTGTATCCACACACGGGGGCTTTTCCCATACTTTCCTATCCTCAGGTGGGAAAGGAAAAGAATTTAGCAACCGTTTAGGTGTTTGAAATTTTTTTTAAAGAGTGAGTTTACTTCCTTAGATATAGGGAAGGTGGCAGAAGATTTTGATTTTATATTAAAAAACAATCTTCCTCAGGTTCTGTCTCCTTATCCGGTATGTTGAGGACTTCCCTAATAGAATAGATTAGAGCCTCCACACCCTGAGACAGAGTATTATCACCCTCCATATCCACCTCCCCTTCATCCATATCTGCCATGTCATTATCAGAGTCAGATTGGAGCACATGTGGGAGCGTGCATTTATGAGAGACCAGCAGGGGGGGGGGGGGGTCTGAGTAGCCTGCCAATAGCATTGATCCAAAAATCATCCACAGATTTTTTTTAAGGGTCTGCCTTTCCTGTCTGGCAGTAGCCAACTCTGTATTTATATTATTAATCATTCCTTTAAATTATTCTAACCACTCTGGTTCCTGAACGCTACTTCCCTGCAAAGGTAGAGAACACTGGGTACATAGGAGAGATCTCCCTGGTGAAGGGGAAAACTTAGCATTGCACGAGGAAATAACACAGTTCAGTGAAAACACAGGAGAGTGAAATAACAAAGTAAACCTTAGACAGCCTGAATGGAGTGACACAGGGGTATAATCAAAAAGCGTCGGATCCATTCTGACAACACCTATTCAAATCTCATCTCAATTCGACTTTTTCAAGACGAATTGAGATGAGGGACCCAGAGGAGGAGAGGGGGGGAGCCACGGGGACAACCGCCGGCAGACGGAGGAGATCAGCGCTACAGTAGCGCTGCAGGAGGATGTCACACAGTAGCGCTGCAGGAGGATGTTACACAGCCGCCTGACCTCACGGCAGTGTCCACCCGGCTCCAGCAAGCGTGACCTCACTTCCTAGAGCCGGGAGGAAGCTGCCGTGAGCGGCGCGGCTATGTGACATCCTGCTGCAGTGCTACTGTAGCGCTGATCTCCCCTGGCTGCCCGCGACTGTCCCCCGTCTCCCTGCGGCTCCCCGCCCCCTCTCCTGCTCTAATCCCTCATCTCAGTCCGACATTTTTTTATGTCGGACTGAGATGGTCGAAAAGGGGGCCAAAACAGACACGTTTCCGACACAAGCACATGGATCGGCAGCTATTCCGCCGACTTGTCAAAAAAAATAAGAATTTACTTACCGATAATTCTATTTCTCGGAGTCCGTAGTGGATGCTGGGGTTCCTGAAAGGACCATGGGGAATAGCGGCTCCGCAGGAGACAGGGCACAAAAAGTAAAGCTTTTACAGGTCAGGTGGTGTGCACTGGCTCCTCCCCCTATGACCCTCCTCCAGACTCCAGTTAGGTACTGTGCCCGGACGAGCGTACACAATAAGGGAGGATTTTGAATCCCGGGTAAGACTCATACCAGCCACACCAATCACACCGTACAACTTGTGATCTAAACCCAGTTAACAGTATGATAACAGAGGAGCCTCTGAAAGATGGCTCCCTAAACAAAATAACCCGAAATAGTTAACAATAACTATGTACAAGTCTTGCAGATAATCCGCACTTGGGATGGGCGCCCAGCATCCACTACGGACTCCGAGAAATAGAATTATCGGTAAGTAAATTCTTATTTTCTCTATCGTCCTAAGTGGATGCTGGGGTTCCTGAAAGGACCATGGGGATTATACCAAAGCTCCCAAACGGGCGGGAGAGTGCGGATGACTCTGCAGCACCGAATGAGAGAACTCCAGGTCCTCTTTTGCCAGGGTATCAAATTTGTAAAATTTTACAAACGTGTTCTCCCCTGACCACGTAGCTGCTCGGCAGAGTTGTAATGCCGAGACCCCTCGGGCAGCCGCCCAGGATGAGCCCACCTTCCTTGTGGAATGGGCCTTAACAGAATTAGGCTGTGGTAGGCCTGCCACAGAATGTGCAAGTTGAATCGTGTTACAAATCCAACGAGCAATCGACTGCTTAGAAGCAGGTGCACCCAACTTGTTGGGTGCATACAGTATAAACAGCGAGTCAGATTTTCTGACTCCAGCCGTCCTTGAAATGTATATCTTTAAAGCTCTGACAACGTCCAACAACTTGGAGTCTTCCAAGTCGTTTGTAGCCGCAGGCACTACAATAGGCTGGTTCAGGTGAAACGCTGACACCACCTTCGGGAGAAAATGCGGACGCGTCCGCAGCTCTGCCCTATCTGAATGGAAACTTAAATAAGGACTTTTATAAGATAAAGCCGCCAGTTCTGATACTCTCCTGGCCGAAGCCAGGGCCAGTAACATAGTCACTTTCCATGTGAGATATTTCAAATCCACCTTCTTAAGTGGTTCAAACCAATGGGATTTGAGGAAATCTAAAACTACATTTAGATCCCACGGTGCCACCGGAGGCACCACAGGAGGCTGTATATGCAGTACTCCTTTGACAAAAGTCTGGACCTCAGGAACTGAGGCCAATTCTTTTTGGAAGAATATAGACAGGGCCGAAATTTGAACCTTAATAGATCCCAATTTGAGACCCATAGACAATCCTGATTGCAGGAAATGTAGGAAACGACCCAGTTGAAATTCCTTCGTCGGAGCATTCCGACCCTCGCACCATGCCACATATTTCCGCCAAATGCGGTGATAATGCTTTGCGGTGACTTCTTTCCTTGCCTTAATCAAGGTAGGAATGACTTCTTCAGGAATGCCTTTTTCTTTTAGAATCTGGCGTTCAACCGCCATGCCGTCAAACGCAGCCGCGGTAAGTCTTGAAAAAGACAAGGACCCTGCTGAGGCAGGTCCCTTCTCAGAGGTAGAGGCCACGGATCGTCCGTGACCATCTCTTGAAGTTCCGGGTACCAAGTCCTTCTTGGCCAATCCGGAGCCACTAGTATCGTTCTTACTCCTCTTTGCCGTATAATCCTCAATACCTTTGGTATGAGAGGCAGAGGAGGAAACACATATACCGACTGGTACACCCAAGGTGTTACCAGCGCATCCACAGCTATTGCCTGCGGATCTCTTGACCTGGCGCAATACCTGTCCAGTTTTTTGTTGAGGCGAGACGCCATCATGTCCACCATTGGTTTTTCCCAACGGTTTATTATCATGAGGAAAACTTCTGAATGAAGTCCCCACTCTCCCGGGTGAAGATCGTGTCTGCTGAGGAAGTCTGCTTCCCAGTTGTCCACGTCCGGGATGAATACTGCTGACAATGCTATCACGTGATTCTCCGCCCAGCGAAGGATCCTGGCAGCTTCTGCCATTGCACTCCTGCTTCTTGTGCCGCCCTGTCTGTTTACATGGGCGACTGCCGTGATGTTGTCCGACTGGATCAACACCGGTCTTCCTTGAAGCAGAGGTTCCGCCTGGTTTAGAGCATTGTAGATTGCTCTTAGTTCCAGAATGTTTATGTGAAGAGACTTTTCCAGGCTCGTCCACACTCCCTGGAAGTTTCTTCCCTGTGTGACTGCTCCCCAGCCTCTCAGGCTGGCGTCCGTGGTCACCAGGATCCAATCCTGTATGCCGAATCTGCGGCCCTCCAGTAGATGAGCCTCCTGCAACCACCACAGAAGAGATACCCTTGTCCTTGGAGACAGGGTTATCCGCTGATGCATCTGAAGATGCGATCCGGACCATTCGTCCAGCAAATCTCCCTGAAAATGTTTTGCGTGAGATCTGCCGAATGGAATCGCTTCGTAAGAAGCCACCATTTTTCCCAGGCCTCCTGTGCATTAATGCACTGATACTTGGCCTGGTTTTAGGAGGTTTCTGACTAGGTCGGATAACTCCCTGGCTTTCCCCTCCAGGAGAAATACCTTTTTCTGGACTATGCCCAGAATCATTCCTGGGAACAGCAGACGTATCATCGGAAAACACAGCTGCGATTTTTGGAATATTTAGAATCCACTCGTGCTATCGTAGAACTACTTTAGATAGTTCGTTTCCGACCTCCAACTGTTCTCTGGAACTTGCCCCTTTCAGGATATCGTCCAAGTAAGGGATAATTAAGATGCCCTTTTCTTTGAAGAGAGTCATCTTTTCGGCCATTACCTTGGTAAAGGCCCGGGGTGCCGTGGATAATTCAACGGCAACTTTTGAAACTGATATTGACAGTTCTGTATCACGAACCCGATGTACCCTTGTTGAGAAGGGCAAATTTGGACATGGAGGTAATCCTTGATGTCCAGGGACACCATATAGTCCCCTTCTTTCCGGTTCGCTATCACTGCTCTGAGTGACTCCATCTTGATTTGAACCTTTATGTAAGTGTTCAAAGATTTCAGATTTAGACTATGTCTCACCAAGCCGTCTGGCTTCAGTACCACCATATAGTGTGGAAGACTAATACCCTTTTCCTTGTTGTAGGAGGGGTACTTTGATTATCACCTGCTGGAAATACAGCTTGTGAATTTTTCCCAATACTGCCTCCCTGTTGGAGGGAGCCGTTGGTAACGCAGACTTCAGGAACCTGCGAGGAAAAGATGTCTCGACTCTCCAATCTGTACCCCTGGGATAATACTAGTACGATCCAGGGGTCAACTTGCGAGTGATCCCACTGCGCGTTGAGACTCTTGAGACTACACCCCCACCTAACCTGAGTCCGCTTACACGGCCCCAGCGTCATGCTGGGGACTTGGCAGACGCGGTGGAAGGCTTCCTTTCCTGGGAAGGAGCTGTCTGCTGCAGTCTACTTCCCTTTCCTCTATGTCTGGGCAGATATGACTGGCCTTTTGCCCGCTTGCCCTCATGGGAACGGAAGGATTGAGGCTGAAAAGACGGTGTCTGTTTCTGCTGAGATGTAACTTGGGGTAAAAAGGTTGGATTTCCAGCTGTTGCCGAGACCCCCAGGTCCGTTGGACCGACCCCAAATAACTCTTTCCCTTTATACGGCCATACTTCCATGTGTCGTATGGGATATGTATCACCTGACCACTGTCGTGTCCATGACATCTTCTGGGAGATATGGATCACGCACTTATTTTGATGCCAGAGTGCACATATCCCTCTGTGCATCTCGCATACATAAATATATAATGCATCCTATTAAATGCTCTATATCAATCAAATATTTTCAGTCAGGGAAACCGACCAAGCCAACCCAGCACTGCATCTCCAGGCTGATGGCGATCGCTGGTCGCAGTATAACCACCTTATGTGTGTATATACTTTTTAGGATATTTTTCCAGCTGCCTATCAGCTGGCTCCTTGAGGGCGGCCGTATCTGGCGACGGTAACGCCACTTGATAAGCGTGTGAGCGCCTTATTCATTCCCAACGCGCCCTAACTTCTGGCGGGAAAGGGTATAACGCCAATATTTGCTATCGGGGTAAACCCACGCATCATCACACACTTTATTTTATTTTATCTGATTCAGGAAAAACTACAGGTAGTTTTTTCACTCCCACATAATACCCTTTTTTGTGGTACTTGTAGTATCAGAAATATGTAACACCTCCTTCATTGCCCTTAACGTGTGGCCCTAATAAGGAATACGTTTGTTTATTCACCGTCGACACTGGATTCAGTGTCGGTGTCTGTGTCGACCGACTGAGGTAAATGGGCGTTATTAAAAACCCCTGACGGTGTTTCTGAGACGCCTGGACCGGTACTAATTGTTTGTCGGCCGTCTCATGTCGTCAACCGACCTTGCAGCGTGTTGACATTCTCACGTAATTCCCTAAATAAGCCATCCATACCGGTGTCGACTCCCTAGAGAGTGACATCACCATCATAGGCAATTGCTCCGCCTCCTCCAACATCGTCCTCATACATGTCGACACACACGTACCGACACACAGCACACACACCGGGAATGCTCTGACAGAGGACAGGACCCCACTAGCCCTTTGGAGAGACAGAGGGAGAGTTTGCCAGCACACACCAAAAAAACGCTATAATTACATAGGGACAACCTTATATAAGTGTTTCTCCCTTATAGCATCTTTAATATATTTATGTCGCCAATTTAGTGCCCCCCCTCTCTGTTTAAACCCTGTTTCTGTAGTGCAGTGCAGGGGAGAGTCTGGGAGCCTTCTCTCCAGCCTTTCTGTGAGAGAAAATGGCGCTGTGTGCTGAGGAGATAGGCCCCGCCCCTTTTTCGGCGGGCTCGTCTCCCGCTATTTATTGTATTTAGGCAGGGGTTAAATATCTCCATATAGCCTCTGGGGGCTATATGTGAGGTATTTTTAGCCTTATATAGGTTTACATTTGCCTCCCAGGGCGCCCCCCCCCAGCGCCCTGCACCCTCAGTGACTGCCGTGTGAAGTGTGCTGAGAGGAAAATGGCGCACAGCTGCAGTGCTGTGCGCTACCTTTAGAAGACTGCAGGAGTCTTC
The DNA here is from genome assembly GCF_028390025.1 of Pseudophryne corroboree. Classification (NCBI taxonomy): domain Eukaryota; kingdom Metazoa; phylum Chordata; class Amphibia; order Anura; family Myobatrachidae; genus Pseudophryne; species Pseudophryne corroboree. The sequence continues at coordinate 466,023,143 of NC_086446.1, read as the reverse complement.
AGCCGCCGATTCTGGACCTCTTCTTGCTTCAGCATCTGCGAGGGGGCCGGCGGCGAGGCTCCGGTGACCATCCAGGCTGTACCTGTGATCGTCCCTCTGGAGCTTCATGTCCAGTAGCCAAGAAGCCAATCCATCCTGCACGCAGGTGAGTTCACTTCTTCTCCCCTCTGTCCCTCGTTGCAGTGATCCTGTTGCCAGCAGGAATCACTGTAAAATAAAAAACCTAAGCTAAACTTCTCTAAGCAGCTCTTTATGAGAGCCACCTAGAATTGCACCCTTCTCGGCCGGGCACAAAAATCTAACTGGAGTCTGGAGGAGGGTCATAGGGGGAGGAGCCAGTGCACACCACCTGACCTGTAAAAGCTTTACTTTTTGTGCCCTGTCTCCTGCGGAGCCGCTATTCCCCATGGTCCTTTCAGGAACCCCAGCATCCACTTAGGACGATAGAGAAATTTGGGATATATTGAATAGGTCTGTCGAAAACTGCTGTCTTTTCGACAGACGGCAGCTTTCGACTTTAATTGAATATACCCCACAGAGAAGAATGAGACCAGCACACAATTTACCTCAGCCAAAGCAGTGCTCCGCTGGGTACAATTCCAGAGCATTAGTAAGGCAGAATTTGTAAAATAGCCTAAATGCTCCCCCCCTCTCTATAAAACCCCCTGGTACCAGTACAAAAGGTGATTCAGTAGGTTTTGTGGAGGAGCAGCGCTTGCATGCAGCCTGGCAGTCAGCAGCAGCAGGAAATGGCGCCGTTCAGCCGCTGGTCCCACTCTTCGGGATGCCCTGCCTCCACACTGGCGTGCGGTCCCTCTGTGTTTATACTGGCTTTAATCAGTGTAAAAAGGAGTTTAATAACCCCTTTGTCAGCGCCAGTGTGGGTGTCTCAGTGGGCACTTCAGCCCGCAGCCAAGAGCCCACCGCCCTGTATGCTGCCATTTTCACAGGGGACCCGCTAACCGGGACCCCGGTGTCTGTACTCACTGCACCGCATCTTCTGTTAGGGGTGGCGGCATGCGGTCGGCGTGTGCGCACACCCTGGGGGCATGTGAAACAGCGCCTCAGGAGCTTAGTGTCCTGTCAGCGGGGATACGAACCATTAACCCTATAGGTGGTTGGTTGTTCCCCCCCTAAGTCTCCCGATGCAGGCAGACTGGTGCCAGCCAGTGCTGCCAGAAAAAAACAAATGAACACACATTTCTGAAGAAAACTCTCTAGAGCAGAGGAATGCACCCGGCTCCTTGGGCACAGACGGGAGGAGCCAGCACTCACTACTGATTTCTTAAAGTGCCAGGCTCCAATGGACCCGATCTATACCCCATGGTAACTACGTTTCCAAGTATCCCCTAGGACGTTAGAGAAAACCAGTTCAAACTCCAGTGTCAGCTACTTTAAAGTGTCTGGGTCTGGGACAAAGGGCCCAGCCACAAAATGAAAGGTTAACAGAGTGGAGTGAAGCTATGCCTGACAAATCACATATTTATGTCACTGCAGAAAAATGTGTACGGTGTGTAAATCAAAATTTTTAAACAAACATAGGGCTAGATGGGATGTCAAAAGGAAGTCTGGACACTTACTTGGTGTATCCATTCAGACAGGCCTTTTGCATGGCATCAACTGTATAGCGCAGGAACTCATGTGCATCTTCTTGGCTTCCAAATCGGAAATGACGAGCAATCTCTGAATAAAGAATTAGAGAAGTGGATGGATATTTTACTCACACACACACAATATTAATAATACAGATGTATCCTCATTCATGATTGCTGCAGTTGTGCTAAACGGCCCCTTTGGTGCTCCAGGTCCTATGAGACTCTGCTAGCATATGGCGTATTTTTTTGCAGAAAAAACATCTTAATCACAACGGTGATGCAACTAGGACACACCAGGAGACCGTGCTAATTAATTTGATATATTCAACACTGGTATATCTGTGTGCGACTGAGTGTCTGAATCTGTATACAAAGTGCTACGATGCACCAGCTTTTAGCCACACCAAGTTCCATTGTGGTTCGTATACACGGCTCAGTCGCGCACAGATATACAAGTGTTGCATATCAAATTAGTCAACAGTGTCTCCTGGTGCAACATAGTCACAAACCATTGCGATTAAGATGCATTTTTAGCAAAAAAGACAAAAAATGCTAGCAGATTCTCACAGGACCTGGCACAACGTGTTGCGACAAAGACGCATTTTTGGCAAAGAAAGACGCCTGCACTCGTGGATTTGCGCGGGACCTGTCAGATCACTCCCACTAGGCATCTTAATCTGCATAGCGAATTGAGGCTAGATACACACATCTGTATTCCCCAGTTTAAACATGAATCCAGATAAATTATCTAGATTAATGACTTTTCTATCCAGAACATGGACTTGAGTAATTAAAAACTAGTTCAGATATATTTAGCTAGGATATTAACTTCACAGTCAGTTTTTCAGGATACGGAGTTGTTATGGCAGTAACTGCTAGATGGCGTCTGGAAGCCCCATGTCAACAGAACCGAACAGCTTTTGTTAACACAATATGGGGTCAAATCAATTAGTGATGAGATGTGAATGTGCACATCACCACTTACTATGGTAACCCAATGATGCAGACTTTCCTGCATACCTCTATGGCGTTGAAATGAAAATCTGCGATGTTGGTGGCAGTGAGCTGGAAAAAATTGGAACACCAATTGGTATCAAATACAGCGGAAGGGTTGTGTATCGGGTTACCGGCGCCGGGTATCCCAGCGGTCAGCAATCCGACCGCAGGATCCCGGCAGCGGAATGCCGGCGGAGGGGAACGCAACAAGCCCCTTGCGGGCTTTGTGCCAACCCGCGGTCACCACAGGTTCTATTCCCACTCAGTGGGTCTCGTGGACACCCAGGAGTGGGAATAGTCTCTGGTAGTCGCCATGCCGACTGTTGGGATCTAGAGGGGGCGGGCGGGATTTAGGGGGAGGTAACGTGACCGACCGGTCACATAACTACATCCCCAGCGGAAGGGACCCAGAACTAGTGGTTGTGGTGTTGCAGCCACAGTAAGTGACCAATTTAATGCAAAGCAGCAATGACAGGAGTGATTTTATAATGTGCCCTGTGGGTGACTACTGATTTCCCTGGTTGGAGCTTTTACAGTTTAAAAATTCTCAAAATTAGAGCTTGAAAGTCCTTTTTAAGTACTCGCCCATTTTACTTCGGAGTTGAACTCACACTGGCCTTACATACTACTCCACATTTTGGCACCTCTTTGTACGAGTTCAAGCTCATCTTGATCACCTCAGAGTGTCTGTCTGAGCAATCACTTCTGTTCACTTGTCAAATACTTAATTTTATTACACTATGGTGAATTTTTCCTTTATTTGAGGTTTTATAGAGTATCTATATGAAAGATTATGATCACACTCATTTTCAAGTGCCACTTGATAATATACTGTACTAATAATAAAAATGTTGTTGGTTTGACTTCCTAATTTTTATTTGGCAACACTTTTTTTTTTTAAATTGATTTTAACTATTTACACTTGAGAAGGTGTACACTGCTACCTTGAGGTGTAGGAGGTTCATTCCTGGAGCGGGCACAAACTCAAAGGGCGGAATTTAAATGTTGTTCAGCTGGCAGCCAGTAGATAGTTCCGGTCGGGAATGATGGCTGCCGACGTCTCCATTTTTGCTGGCACCCTCAGGTGGTGGTGACCCGTTTGGGCACCAAAAATGCTTTACTAAACTAAACACGACTCTTATGAGAGCTATCAGGGCGATAAAAAATTTAAAATTAAATATCACCCCGCGGTGTCCTGTCACTTTAGACAGGAGATTGGTCGCGATGATCAACTGCATATCGCCCATTGTGTTTGTGGTATTGGCTCCTCCCTCTCTACACCCTGGACTCTCCCTCCAGCTGTCAGTTTGAACTTAAGCAGAGAGAAGGCTAAAACCAACACTCAGTCAAGAACAGTAAAACAAACAAAATTAATAATAAATACGATTAGCAGAAAAGAAGGGTGGGAACACAATATCCACCAGATGAATTCAGAGAAAGCGATTTAGGGGGCAATTTAAGTAAAAGAGAAGAAACATCAGGAGTGAAAAACTGACGTTTTTTGCCATGTTTCCTGATGTTACTCCTGTAATTAATTTTCGGGCAATCCAATTTGGCCACCAGTTCAGTGAAAATAGTTTGTTTTAGGAGAAACAGAATCGTTTTCGGGGATTTGTTTCTCCTGCCTGAGGCAACAGAACCATAATCCCGAATAAACTGTGGCTCGGGCTGTTTATCGGGGATAATTGAATAGCCGTGGACACGACAATTACCCTCTTAATGGTAAGTACCAAAAATCCTATTATTTTCTGTTTCATCCTATCTGGAGGATATTGCAACCTTGGGGAGTTTCCAAAGCATTCCTTAAGGGTGGAAAATAACAGGCACAGCTATTTGCAACACCTTGGGGTATATTTACTAAGGTCCCGATTTTGACCGAGATGGTGTTTTTTCTTCAAAGTGTCATCTCGGGAATTTACTAAACTCAAATCTCGGCAGTGATGAGGGCATTCCTATTTTTTTGGAAGTCAAAGAAAAAAAATACGAATGAATACACCATCGGTCAAATACGACTGTTTTTTGATACAACTCGGTAATTTACTAAAAAGTGTATTTCACGAACACTGCCGGCAATAGCAAAACACTGCAGTGAAAAAATACAAATCGTAAAAAAAAGCAGATTTAAAACAGACCTGCTTTTTTTTACCGTGTGCGGATAGGCATGCACGGATCCATGAGATCCGTGCATGTTTATCAGTGGGAAGGCGTGGGAAAGTGTTAAATTGTCAGGAAAAAAATGCGTGGGGTCCCCCCTCCTAAGCAAAACCAGCCTCGGGCTCTTTGAGCCGGACCTGGTTGAAAAGATATGGGGGGAAAAATGACAGGGGTTCCCCCATATTTAATCAACCAGCACAGGGCTCTGCGCCTGGTCCTGGTTCCAAAAATACGGGGGACAAAAAGCGTAGGGGTCCCCCGTATTTTTGAAACCAGCGCCGGGCTCCACTAGCCAGGTACATAATGCCACAGCTGGGGGACACTTTTATACTGGTCCCGGCGGCCCTGGCATTACATACCCAACTAGTCACCCTTGGCCGGGGTACCCTGGAGGAGTGGGAACCCCTTAAATCAAGGGGTCCCCCCCTCCAGCCACCCAAAGGCCAGGGGTGAAGCCCGAGGCTGTCCCCCCCCCCCCATCCAAGGGCGGCGGATGGGGGGCTGATAGCCTTTTGAAAAAAATGTGAATATTGTTTTTAGTAGCAGTACTACAAGTCCCAGCAAGCCTCCCCCGCAAGCTGGTACTTGGAGAACCACAAGTACCAGCATGCGGTGGAAAATCGGGCCCGCTGGTACCTGTAGTACTACTACTAAAAAAATACCCCCAAAAAAACAGGACACACACACACCGTGACAGTATAAGTTTATTACATACATGCACACCTCCAAACATACATACTTACCTATGTTCACACGAGGCTCGGTTCTCTTCTCCATGTAGAATCCTAGGGGTACCTGTGAAAAAAAATTATACTCACATAATCCAGTGTACCTTCTGTTCTTTGTATAATCCACGTACTTGGCAAAACAAAAAAACGGAAACCCGACCACGCACTGAAAGGGGCCCCATGTTTACACATGGGACCCCTTTCCCCGACTGCCAGGACCCCCCCCCCCCCTGACTCCTGTCAAAGAGGGTCCCTTCTGCCAATCAGGGAGCGCCACGTCGTGGCACCCTCCAGATTGGCTGTGTGCTCCTGTAGTGTCTGTGAGGCAGCACACGGCACAGATACAATGTAGCGCCTATGCGCTCCATTGTATCCATTGGTGGGAACTTTGCGGTCAGCGGTTGACCGAAAGTAACCTCAAGACTTTCAAAGGGGCGTGACCTGGCTCCTCCCTCTATATCCCTCCCCAGACTCAGTTTGGAACTGTGCCCGGCGAGACGGACATTATGAGGAAAGAACTTAACAAACAAGGTGAGCCAACACCAGCTCACGCCATAAGCATGCCGTATAACATGGCAGATAACCGAACACGTCAACGGACATGGACAAAACCTCAGCAACAAGCTGAAGAAAAAAACAAAAACACAACCTGTGTGTAACCAGAACTAAACTGCAGATACAGTACGCACTGGGACAGGCGCCCAACATCCTCTACGGACTCATAGAAAAGGATTTACCGGTAGGTATTTAAAATCCTATTTTCTATTTCGTCCTAGAGGATGTTGGGCACACTCAAAAGACCATGGGGTTTATACCAAAGCTCAATAGCGGGCGGGAGAATGCGGATGACTCTGCAGCACCGATTGACCAAATTTAAGGTCTTCATCGGCCAAGGTATCAAACTTGTAGAATTTAGCAAACGTGTTCGACCCCGACCAAGTAGCAGCTCGGCAAAGTTGCAATGCCGAGACACCCCGGGCAGCCGCCCAGGACGAACCCACCTTCCTAGTGGATTGTGCCTTCACTGATTCCGGCAACGGCAAGCCTGCCGTTGAATGAGCCTGCTGAATCGTCTGACATATCCAGTGGGCAATGGTCTGCTTGGAAGCAGGAACCCCAATCTTATTGGGAGCATACAAAATAAACAGAGACTCTGTTTTCCTCAATGGAGCTGTCCTGGCTACTTAAATCTTTAAAGCTCTGACCACATCCATATACTTATTCTCAGCCAAAGCGCCAGTAGCCACTGACACCACAATAGGTTGGTTGATATGAAAAGAGGAAACCACCATTGGCAGAAATTGTTGCCGAGTTCGCAACTCTGCTCTATCTTCACGGAAAATTAAATAAAGGCACATGTGAGACAAGGCCGCCAACTCCGACGCCCGCCTTGCGGATGCCAACGCCAACAAAATGACAACTTTCCAAGTGAGGAATTTTAACTCCACTTTACGCAAAGGTTCAAACCAATGTGACTGAAGGAAAGATAATACGACGTTAAGGTCCCAAGGTGCCACAGGGGGCACAAAAGAAGGTTGGATGTGCAACACCCCTTTCACAAAGGTCTGCACTTCAGGAAGTGAGGCCAATTGTTTCTGAAAGAAAATGGACAAGGCAGAAATCTGCACTTTAATGGAGCCTAATTTAAGGCCCGCATCCACTCCATTCTGTAGAAAATGGAGAAAACGTCCAAGGTCAAATTTCTCCACTGGAGTTCTCTTGGACTCGCACCAGGAAATATATTTCCTCCAAATACGGTGATCGTGCTTTGACGTCACAGCCTTCCTGGCAAGAATAAGAGTAGGTATGACTTCACTGGGAATACCCTTCCGGGCTATACAGATGCCCCCACAGTGCCCCCCCCCCATCCGTGCTACTTACTGCTCCTTTCGGCAGGACACGGAGGAGAGCGCGGCTATGTTGGGCGGCGGCGTGTAGCTCTTGAAACCAGCCGCCGGCTCGAGAGCCAATCAGAGCTTGCGGACCGGCAGCCGCGGCTCCTGATTGGCTGCCGGTCCGCGAGCTCTGATTGGCTCACGAACCAGCGGCTGGTTTCAAGTTCTACACGCCGCCGCGCTCTCCTCCCTGTCCTGACACCGACAGCTGAGACACGCTGCCGCCGGACTGAGCGGCGGCGTGTCTCACTGGGAGAAGAGGGTGGGCCGGAGCAAACGGCTTCGCGGGCCTTATACGGCCCGCGGGCCGGAGGTTCCCCACCCCTGCTTTAGAGGTTATGATACCTGTGTTGATGGACACGTCGCCAAGATCGTAGCCGGCCTGAAGCTTGGATAAGCTTCACTATAGACAATAACTCCACTCTGTGAGTACCGGAACTGAGCCCAGTGACTTAGTTTTCATGCTAGGCTTTTTTTTAGCATGGTGCCGCACCTGTCCGGTTTTAATGGGTAAAATGCGCCCTGCCCCTTTAGCAGCACCCCGCTAAAACAGCCTGCCTGTTGCTGCCGCTGCGTGACTAAATGTGCCATCTATTCACATTAAAAGGGAGAGCTTGGAGGAAGTCCAGTACCTACGGAAGTACATGAAAATTCCTCAGAATAGTCATCTCATCAACTACTAAACACCGGAGTATCTCGTGACTGAGCTCCGTACACAGGTGACTTGTGATTTAACCTTGAAGCCATTAGGTCTACTTCCAATAAGTTGTCTGAACTCCTCTGGTTGAAGTGATTACTCTCCTGGGTGGATGGTGTGAAGGCTTAAGTAATTCACTCACAGTTCTCAACTCCTGGGATGAAGGTTGGCAAGATTGCCGGTACATACCTTCACATCTATCAAAACACTAAAAACAGACTCGATGCCAACAGCCCCTGGGGACAGCTGCGGCTATAAAGTGCGCCACAGCTCTCCTAGCTGCCACCAGTCTGGAGTTTCCAAAGATACTTCTATTTTTAAGTCAAAATAAAATATAAAATAAAATAAAACAAATGAAAAACTAGTTTTATGGTAAGAACTTACCGTTGTTAAAACTCTTTCTGCGAGGTACACTGGGCTCCACAAGGATGGACAATGGGGTGTAGAGTAGGATCTTGATCCGAGGCACCAACAGACTCAAAAGTTTTGACTGTTTCCAGAATGCACAGCGCCAGTCCTCTATAACCCCGCCTCCCTACACAGGAGCTCAGTTTTTTAGTTAACCAGCCCAATTCAGTAGCAGGAAAAGAGACGACAACGGTTAGTAGCCACATACACCACACTCTCACGACAAGAGAAGTGTCAGCGGCTAATGCCATACCAACCCGAAGAAGCTAAGTGCGTCAGGGTGGGCGCCTTGTGGAGCCCAGTGTACCTCGCAGAAACAGTTTTAACAACGGTAAGTTCTTACCATAAAACTCATTTTCTGCTGCGGGGTACACTGGGCTCCACAAGGATGGACAATGGGGATGTCCTAAAGCAGTTCCTTATGGAAGGGGACGCACTGTAGCGGGCACAAGAACCCGGCGTCCAAAGGAAGCATCCTGGGAAGCTGCAGTATCGAAGGCATAGAACCTTATGAACGTGTTCCCGGAGGACCACGTAGCCGCCTTGCACAATTGGTCAAGGGTCGCACCACGTTGGGCCGCCCAAGAAGGTCCAACAGACCGAGTAGAATGGGCCGTAATGTGAGCAGGAGCTGACAGACCAGCCTTCACATAAGCATGTGCAATCACCATTCTAATCCACCTGGCCAGGGTCTGCTTGTGAGCAGGCCAGCCACATTTGTGAAATCCAAACAAAACAAAGAGAGAATCAGATTTTCGAATAGAAGCAGTTCTCTTCACAAAGATACGGAGAGCCCGTACCACATCCAAAGACCGCTCTTTGGGAGACAAATCAGAAGAGACAAAGGCCAGAACCACAATCTCCTGATTAAGGTGGAACGAAGAAACCACCTTAGGTAAATATCCGGGACGAGTCCTAAAAACCGCCCGGTCACGGTGAAAAATCAGATATGGGGAACTACAAGACAAGGCACCCAAATCCGACACTCTTCTAGCAGAGGCAATAGCCAGCAAGAACACCACCTTAAGGGAAAGCCACTTAAGGTCAGCTGAACCAAGGGGTTCAAACGGAGGCTCCTGCAACGCCTCCAAAACCACCGACAAGTCCCAAGGAGCCACAGGCGGGACATAGAGAGGTTGGATACGCAACACACCCTGAGTGAAAGTATGAACATCAGGTAAAGTCGCAATTTTTCTCTGAAACCACACCGACAAGGCAGAAATATGAGCCTTGAGGGAGGCCAGACGCAGGCCTAAATCCAGGCACTGCTGCAGAAAAGCCAAAAGTTTGGCTGTACTAAACTTGGAAGCGTCATAATTGTTAGATGCGCACCAAACAAAGTAGGAATGCCAGACTCTATGGTAAATCCGAGCAGAAGCCGGTTTCCGGGCCCACAACATAGTTTTAATGACCTCTTCAGAAAAACCCTTAGCCCCCAAGACGGAAGCTTCAAGAGCCACGCCGTCAAAGACAGCCGGGCTAGGTCCTGGTAGACACAGGGGCCCTAAACGAGGAGGTCTGGGCGTTGTGGAAGTAGAATTGGACGCTCTGACGATAGGCCTTGCAGTTCTGAGAACCAGTGCCGTCTGGGCCATGCTGGAGCTATGAGAAGCAGAATTCCTTTTTCTTGCTTGAACTTCCGAATTACCCTGGGCAGGAGTGACACCGGAGGGAACACGTACGGCAGCCGAAACCTCCACGGCACCGCCAGCGCATCCACGAATGCTGCTTGAGGATCCCTTGTCCTTGCTCCGAAGACTGGAACCTTGTGATTGTGTCGAGACGCCATCAGATCTACGTCTGGAAGACCCCACTTTTCCACTAGGAGTTGAAACACTTCTGGATGGAGGCCCCACTCGCCGGCATGCACGTCCTGACGACTGAAAAAGTCCGTTTCCCAATTCAGGACTCCCAGAATAAAGATTGCCGATATGGCCGGTAGATGGCGTTCAGCCCAATGTAGAATCCGTGAGACTTCCTTTATTGCCAAACGGCTTCGAGTGCCGCCTTGATGATTTATGTAAGCCACTGTGGTGGCGTTGTCCGACTGTACTTGAACAGGACGGTTCTGAATTACATGCTGGGTCAGGTTCAATGCATTGAAGACCGCCCGCAATTCCAGAATGTTGATCGAGAGGAGAGATTCCTCCTTGGTCCACCGACCCTGGAGGGAGTGTTGCTCCAGCACCGCGCCCCAACCTCTTGGACTGGCATCTGTCGTCAACAGGACCCAGTTGGATATCCAGAAGGGACGGCCCCTGCACAATTGTTGGTCCTGGAGCCACCAGAGCAGCGACAGACGGACCTCCGAAGTCAATGAGATCATTTGAGACCTGATCCGGAGAGGCAGGCCGTCCCACTTGGCTAGAATCAGCCTCTGGAGGGGGCGAGAATGGAATTGAGCATACTCCACCATGTCGAATGCTGATACCATGAGGCCCAGCACTTGTATCGCCAAATGCATCGACACTTGCGGACGAGAAAGGAAGCAACGAATCCTGTCCTGAAGCTTCAGGACCTTCTCCTGGCACAAGAACAACCTCTGGTTGTGAGTGTCCAATAGCGCTTCCAGATGCACCATGCTCTGAGCAGGGATCAGAGAGGATTTCTTCCAGTTGATGAGCCACCCGTGGGCTTGTAGAAACCGGACCGTCATATCCAGATGACGAAGGAGAATTTCTGGGGAATTTGCCAGGATTAACAAGTCGTCCAGATACGGCAGTATCCTGACCCCTTGACGGCGGAGTACCACCGTCATCACCGCCATTACTTTGGTGAAGACTCGCGGAGCCGTTGTTAAACCAAAAGGTAACGCCCGAAACTGGTAATGGAGGTTGCCAATAGCAAACCTCAGGTATTGCTGATGTGACGCTGCTATAGGAATATGCCGGTAAGCATCCTGTATGTCCAGGGAGACCATGTAGTCCCCAGGTTCCAAGGCCAGGACTATAGAGCGAAGGGTTTCCATACGGAACTTGGAAACCTTCACAAACCTGTTCAATGCCTTGAGGTTGAGAATGGGCCGTGAGGACCCATTCGGTTTCGGGACTAGAAACAGCGGAGAATAGTACCCCCGGCCCCTCTGCGCAAGAGGCACCTGTACTACGACTCCTGTATCCAGGAGGGTCTGTACCACCGAATGCAGAGTGTTTGCCTTTGTCTGGTCCGACGGGACGTCTGTCTGGCAAAATCGATGAGGGGGTCGGTTTTTGAAGGCTATGGCGTAACCTCGAGTGACGACTTCCCGTACCCAGGCATCTGAAGTGGTCTTCAACCATTCCTGGGTATAACCTAGAAGCCGGGCCCCCACCCTGGGATCCCCCAGGGGGAGGCCCGCCCCGTCATGCGGCAGGCTTATCGGCCTTGGAAGCTGGCTGACGGGCCGCCCAGGCTCTTTTTGGCTTCGCAAGAATAAGGTAAGTATTACCCAAAGGTATTCGGGCGCTGTGAGGCGAGATGCTTGGCTAAGCAGCAGCCTATGTTTAGAGGGAAGTCACTCCCTGTGCGGTATACTAAGAAAAAAGAAGAAGGCTGCGCTGCCAGAGGAAAGGACAATATCAATCACTAAGTGTGTAAATTTTAAGAACAATTTATTAAAAAACAATAACTCATTAAAAAAAACAGTATTCTGTGCAAGATAGTATGCCAAATGCATGCATAAAAGTGAGGTTTTACCCAGGTGTTGGTTCAGGACATGTGTTTTGTATTCTATAGGATCCATTCCAAATTTTACCCTTAAATAGTAGAAATGTCCAGTTAGAATCCACTGTGGAAAGTCCCTTTTAGATGATATTTAGAGAGTCCATTATAGGTTCCATATGCCGCTAGAGGGTTAATTGCAATGTCCCATGAAATGGTGAGTACCTCATGCAGTGCGGAGATTGGATGGTGCCTCTCTGGGACTCCTCTGGATAGCTGGTGAACAGTGAGGGCTGGTTCGGGTCCAAATCAAAGTTGTCCTATTCCAAAAGATGAATACCTGACGCGTTTCGCTGCATCAACCTTGCAGCTTTTTCAAAGGTGTACTGTGGTGTCTGGGTTTGGGCTTTATATACCCTAGACAAAATGGTGGCCTAATTGGCACCTGGATGCACATTTCCTGTTTCTCACATACATAACTTTTTCTAATAATTAAAACTATTATGATATATATAGGAGACAGACCTACTTATGTAAAGAAACCATTGGTAATATGAAACTGTTATTTCAACTCCTAGTAAATACTTTATTTCTTTAATAGTTTCTTAATATGGAATATACTGATCCAATCAGAGGATTTGTTTACTACTATGTAGTCATAGAAACCATTCCCGAGGTTATTTCATAGGTTGAATTGGAGATCATGTGATCAGTATTTGTCATGTGATAAGTATCACATGATCAGTATGAACATCATCTGATAAACTTTCAGAGTGTATAGTTAAACTAAATACTTTTTCTCTAAGTTTGGGGGCAGCAGCAACTGCTAGCTGGTTATATTCCTCTCTGGTTCTGTCCCCCTTATAATAAAAATAGCGCAGGGACCCGGCGATCATTCCCGGACCGTTGACATGGCAACGGAGGCCGGAAGTGACGCGGTACCTTGAGTGGCCAATGGTTATTCCCAAGCCGTCGCCATGGTGACGCGGCTCGGAATGAACGGCGCTATATTAAGAAACTTTTAAAGAAATAAAGTATTTACTAGGAGTTGAAATAAAAGTTTCATATTACCAATGGTTTCTTTACATAAGTAGGTCTGTCTCCTATATATATCATAGTAGTTTTAATTATTAGAAAAAGTTATGTATGTGAGAAACAGGAAATGTGCATCCAGGTGCCAATTAAGCCACCATTTTGTCTAGGGTATATAAAGCCCAAACCCAGACACCACAGTGCACCTTTGAAAAAGCTGCAAGGTTGATGCAGCGAAACGAGTCAGTTATTCATCTTTTGGAACAGGACAACTTTGATTTGGACCCGAACCAGCCCTTACTGTTTACCAGCTATCCAGAAGAGTCCCAGAGAGGCACCATCCAATCTCCGCACTGCATGAGGTACTCACCATTTCATGGGACATTGCAATTAACCCTCTAGCGGCATATGGAACCTATAATGAACTCTCTAAATATCATTTAAAAGGGACTTTCCACAGTGGATTCTAACTGGACATTTCTACTATTTAAGGGTAAAATTTGGAACGGATCCTATAGAATACAAAACACATGTCCTGAACCAACACCTGGGTAAAACCTCACTTTTATGCATGCATTTGGCATACTATCTTGCACAGAATACGTTTTTTTTAATGAGTTGTTGTTTTTTAATAAATTGTTCTTAAAATTTACACACTTAGTGATTGATATTGTCCTTTCCTCTGGCAACGCAGCCTTCTTCTTTTTTCTTTTTGGCTTCGGCTTACCAGGTTTGGAAGTGCGGGCCTGCTTGTTGTACGCCTGACCTTTTTGAAGGACGAAAGGGGCAAAAGGACGTACCCTTAGCCTTCGACACAGACAGGCAGTTTTGTCAGTAGCAAAGGCAGCCACTATCTTATTTAAGTCCTCCCCAAACAGAATATCTCCCTTGAAAGGGAGTACCTCAAGGGTTTTTCTAGAGTCCAGATCCACAGACCAGGATCTCAGCCACAATATCCGGCGAGCCAGGACTGACGTAGTAGAGGCCTTGGCTACTAGGATACCGGCATCAGAAGCCGCCTCTTTAATATAGCGAGAAGCTGTGACAATATATGACAAGCATTGTCTAGCATGGTCAGTGGAGATTTCAGCTTCTAACTCCAAGGCCCATGCTTCAATAGCCTCTGCAGCCCATGTAGCTGCAATAGTGGGCCTTTGTGCAGCACCCGTGAGGGTGTAAATCGCTTTCAGACAACCCTCCACAAGTTTATCCATAGGCTCTTTTAGAGACGTGACGGTAGTGACAGGCAGAGCTGAGGAAACCACCATCCTAGCCACATGTGAGTCCACTGGAGGAGGCGTTTCCTAATGCTTAGACAGCTCTGGAGCGAGGGGATAGCGAGCCAGCATCTCCTTTTGAGGCACAAACTTCGTACCCGGGTTTTCCCAGGACTCCTGACGTATATCCACTAGGTGATCAGAGTGAGGTAAAATAAGATTTCACTTACCGGTAAATCTATTTCTCGTAGTCCGTAGTGGATGCTGGGGACTCCGTAAGGACCATGGGGAATAGACGGGCTCCGCAGGAGACATGGGCACTTTAAGAAAGAATTTAGATTCTGGTGTGCTCTGGCTCCTCCCTCTATGTCCCTCCTCCAGACCTCAGTTAGAGAAACTGTGCCCGGAAGAGCTGACAGTACAAGGAAAGGATTTTGGAAATCCAGGGCAAGACTCATACCAGCCACACCAATCACACCGTATAACTTGTGATAAACTTACCCAGTCAACAGTATGAACAACAACAGAGCATCAGTTCAACCCTGATGCCACAATAACATAGCCCTTATTGCGGCAATAACTATATATAAGTATTGCAGAAAAAGTCCGCACTTGGGACGGGCGCCCAGCATCCACTACGGACTATGAGAAATAGATTTACCGGTAAGTAAAATCTTATTTTTTCTAACGTCCTAGTGGATGCTGGGTACTCCGTAAGGACCATGGGGATTATAACAAAGCTCCCTAACGGGCGGGAGAGTGCGGATGACTCTGCAGCACCGATTGAGCAAACAATAGGTCCTCCTCAGCCAGGGTATCAAACTTGTAGAACTTTGCAAAAGTGTTTGAACCTGACCAAGTAGCAGCTCGGCATAGTTGTAATGCCGAGATCCCTCGGGCAGCCGCCCAAGAAGAGCCCACCTTCCTAGTGGAATGGGCTTTAACTGATTTTGGCAGCGGCAATCCAGCCGCAGAATGAGCCTGCTGAATCGTGTTACAGATCCAGCGAGCAATAGTTTGCCTCGAAGCAGGAGCACCCAGCTTGTTGGATGCATAAAGGATAAACAGTGACTCCGTTTTCCTGACTCTAGCCGTTCTGGCTACATAAACCTTCAAAGCCCTGACCACATCTAGTAACTAGGAATCCTCCAAGTCACGAGTAGCCACAGGCACCACAATAGGTTGGTTCATATGAAAAGATGACACCACTTTTGGCAGAAATTGTGGACGGGTCCGCAATTCTGCCCTGTCCATATGGAAAACCAGATAGGAGCTTTTATGTGACAAAGCCGCTAATTCTGACACACGCCTAGCCGAAGCCAAGGCTAATAGCATGACCACCTTCCACGTGAGATATTTTAACTCCACGGTTTTAAGTGGCTCAAACCAGTGTGACTTCAGGAAACTCAACACCACGTTAAGATCCCAAGGTGCCACTGGAGGCACAAAAGGGGGCTGAATATGCAGCACTCCCTTTACAAACGTCTGAACTTCAGGCAGAGAAGCCAGTTCTTTTGAAAGAAAATAGACAGGGCCGAAATCTGGACCTTAATGGAACCCAATTTTAGGCCCAAATTCACTCCTGACTGTAGGAAGTGAAGGAAACGGCCCAGCTGGAATTCCTCTGTAGGAGCATTCCTGGCCTCACACCAAGAAACATATTTTCGCCATATACGGTGATAATGTTTAGCTGTCACGTCCTTCCTAGCCTTTATCCGCGTAGGAATGACCTCGTCCAGAATGCCCTTTTCTGCTAGGATCCGGCGTTCAACCGCCATGCCGTCATACGCAGCCGCGGTAAGTCTTGGAACAGATAGGGCCCCTGTTGCAACAGGTCCTGTCTTAGAGGAAGAGGCCACGGGTCCTTTGTGAGCATTTCTTGCAGATCTGGATACCAGGTTCTTCGTGGCCAATCTGGAACAATGAGGATTGTTCTCACTCCTCTTTTTCTAATTATCCTCAGCACCTTGGGTAAGCGAGGAAGAGGAGGAAATACATAGACCGACTGGAACACCCACGGTGTCACCGGTGCGTCCACAGCTATCGCCTGAGGGTCTCATGACCTGGCGCAATACCTCTGTAGCTTTTTGTTGAGGCGGGATACCATCATGTCCACCTGTGGCAGTTCCCACTGACTTGCAATCTGCGTGAAGACTTCTTGATGAAGTCCCCACTCTCCCGGGTGGAGGTCGTGCCTGCTGAGGAAGTCTGCTTCCCAGTTGTCCACTTCCGGGATGAACACTGCTGACAGTGCGCTTACGTGTTTCTCTGCCCAGCGAAGAATTCTGGTGGCTTCTGACTGAATCAGAACCGGTTGGTCGCGAAGCAGGGTCTCCGCTTGACGTAGGGCGTTGTATACGGCCCTTAGTTCCAGGATGTTGATGTGAAGGCAAGTCTCCTGACTTGCCCACAGACCTTGGAACTTTTTTCCCTGTGTGACTGCTCCCCACCCTCGGAGGCTTGCATCCGTGGTCACCAGGATCCAGTCCTGAATGCCAAATCTGAGGCCCTCGAGAAGGTGAGCACTCTGCAGCCACCACAGGAGAGACACCCTGGCCCTGGGGGATAGGGTGATTAACCGATGCATCTGAAGATGTGATCCGGACCACTTGTCCAGTAAGTCCCATTAAAAGGTCCTCGCATGGAACCTGCCGAAGGGAATGGCCTCGTATGATGCCACCATCCTTCCCAGGACTCGAGTGCAGTGATGCACTGACACCTGTTTTGGTTTTAACAGGTTCCTGACCAGAGTCATGAGCTCCTGAGCTCTCTCTATCGGGAGATAAACCCTTTTCTGGTCTGTGTCTAGAAACATGCCTAGGAAAGGCAGATGAGCCGTAGGAACCAACTGCGACTTTGGAATATTTAGAATCCAGCCGTGTTGCCGTTACACTTCCAGAGAAAGTGATACGCTGTTCAGCAACTGCTCTCTTGATCCCGCTTTTATGAGGAGATCGTCCCAGTACGGGATAATTGTGACACCTTGCTTCCACAGGAGCACCATCATTTCCGCCATTACCTTAGTGAAGATTCTCGGGGCCGTGGAGAGGCCAAACGGTTACGTCTGAAATTGGTAATGACAATCCTGTACCGCAAATCTTAGGTACGCCTGATGAGGTGGATAAATGGGGACATGAAGGTATGCCTCATTTATGTCCAGAGACACCATAAAATCTCCCCCTTTCAGGCTTGCGATGACCGCTCTTAGCGATTCGAACTTGAACCCTTTCAGGTATATGTTCAGGGATTTTAAATTCAATATGGGTCTGACCGAACCGTCCGGTTTCGGGACTACAACCTGGTCGAATAATAGCCCCTCCTTGTTGAAGGAGGGGAACCTTGACCACCACCTGTTGAAGATACAATTTGTGAATTGCAGTTAACACTATTTCCCTCTCGTGGGGGGAAGCCGGCAGGGCCGTCGGTGAGGGGGCATCTCCTCAAAGTCCAGCTAGTATCCCTGAGACACACTATCTATTGCCCAGGGATCCAACAGGGAGTGAACCCACTTGTGGCTGAAATTACGAAGATGTGCCCCCACCGGGCCTAGCTCCGCCTGTGGAGCCCCAGCGACATGCGGTTGATTTTGTAGAGGCCGGGGAGGACTTCTGTTCCTGGGAACTAGCTATGTTGTGCAGCTTCTTTCCTCTGCCCCTGCCTCTGGCAAGAAAGGACGTACCTCTGACTTTCTTGTTTCTTTGTGATCGAAAGGCTGCATTTGATAATGTCGTGCTTTCCTAGGCTGTGCAGGAATATAAGGCAAAAGATCAGAATTACCAGCTATAGCTGTGGAGACCAGGTCCGAGATCCCTTCTCCACAAAATCCTCAGCCTTCTATATGCCTCTTAAGTCGGCATCACCTGTCCATTGCATATCTACAGGACACGTCAAGCAGAAATCGACATAGCGATGACTCTAGAACCAAGTAGACTAATGCCTCTTTGGGCATGTTTTATATATACACGTTGAGTCTCCCTTATCCAAAATGCTTGGGACCAGAGGTATTTTGGATATGGGATTTTTCCGTATTTTGGAATAATTGCATACCATAATGAGATATCATGGTGATGGGACCTAAATATAAGCACAGAATGCATTTATGTCTCATATACACCTTATACACACAGCCTGAAGGTCATTTTAGCCAATATTTTTTATAACTTTGTGCATTAAACAAAGTGTGTCTACATTCACACAATTCATTTATGTTTCATATACACCTTATACACACAGCCTGCAGGTCATTTAATACAATATTTTTAATAACTTTGTGTATTAAACAAAGTTTGTGTACATTGAGCCATCAAAAAACAAAGGTTTCACTCTCTCAGTCTCACTCAAAAAAGTCCGTATTTCGGAATATTCCGTATTTCGGAATATTTGGATATGGGATACTCAACCTGTATATATATATCTTAAGACAGCATCTTTAATATATATATCTATATATATATATATATATATACACATATATATATATATACATACTAGGGTCTCAATCTCTGCTGATAAGGTACCTGTCCACGCTGCTACAGCGCTATAAACCCATGCCGACACAATCGCCGGTCTGAGTAGTGTACCAGAATGTGTACGCTATCTGCAGGATCCCTGAGGATAGCTGTTAAGTCAGGGCTACCTTTTGGGCAAACGTGATACCCTAGGGGAAGATTCCCATCGTAACCTGGCCCTAGTAGGGGAAGGATATTCCCTGAGAATTCTTTGTGGGAAACTGCAGTCTCTTGTCTGGAGATTCCCGCTCTTTTTCATCATGAGAGGAGGGAAATTTACCTCAGCTTTCTTCCCCTTAAACATGTGTACCCTTGTGTCAGGGACAGATGAGTCATCAGTGATATGCAAATCATCTTTTATTACAATAATCATATATTGAATACTTTCCTGCCATTTTGAAGTCGACACTGGAGTCAGACTCCGTGTCGATATCAGTGTCTATTATTTTGGATAGTGAGCATTGAGAGACTCTGAAGGTCTCTGCGACATAGGGACAGACATGGGTAGATTCCCTGTCTGTTCTCTAATCTTTAGTGCAATAAATTCACCTTAGCACTTAATTACACATATCCAAACAGGTGTCGGCGTTGTCGACGGAGACACCCCTCACACACATTTGCTTCATCTCCTCCTTAGGGGAGCCTTTTACCTCAGACATGTCGACACACACGTACAGACACACCACACACTCAGGGAATGCTCATCTGAAGACAATTCCCCCACAAGGCCCTTTGGAGAGACAGAGAGAGAGTATGCCAGCACACACCCCAGCGCTATTAACCCAGGAATAACACAGTCACTTAATGTTAACCCAGTAGCTGCTGTTTATAATGATTTATGCGCCTAATTATGTGCCCCCCCTCTCTTTTTACCCTCTTCTACCGTGTATCTGCAGGGGAGAGGCTGGGGAGCTTCCTCTCAGCGGTGCTGTGGAGAAAAACCATGGCGCTGGTGAGTGCTGAGGAAGAAGCCCCGCCCCCTCGACGGCGGGCTTCTGTCCCGCTTAAATTTTTCGGACCATAAGACGCACCTGACCATAAGAAGCACCTAGTTTTTAGAGGAGGAAAACAGGAAAAAAAATATTCTGAACCAAATAGTGTAATATAATATTTAAGAAACTGAGGGGGGGGGAGAGTCACTTTATTATGGCAAATATTTAAGAGTAAACCTTGGCATTTGCTGAAATTGCGGTAGATCTTTATACACACACACACACTCTCACTGTAAACACAGGTTCCCCGCATCCAGCCTGCATTAAACACACACACATACACTGTAAACACAGGTTCCCCGCTTCCAGCCTGCATTAACCACTCTGAGAAAGGAAGAGGTGAGGGGGGGAGAGCGGGGGGACTCACTTTATTGCCTGTCACAGCCTGTCAGTTTACGCTGCCCAAAGCACTCTACTCTGAGGAAGGAATCGGAGGAGGTGAGGGGAGGGAGCGGGGGAGTCACGTGATGCCGGCGCTCTGCTGCCGCGCTCTCAGATGCCAGGCTCTGAGATGACGGCAAAGCAGCAGCAGCAGACAGGACCCGCCGCTACCCGCACCCGATAACTGCTGCCTCTCCCACCCAGTGCGCTCCCACCCAGCGCATTGAGAGCACTCCATAAGGTTTTTATTGCTCTGCATATGTATTATTCGGACCATAAGACGCATGTATTTTCCCCCCCACATTTTTGGGGAGAAAAAGTGTGTCTTATGGTCCGACAAATACGGGTACATTTTCTTGGCGGGGGCTAATACATATATACATTGCCCAACTGTATATATGCTAAACTTTTGCCAAAGAGGTTCCAATTGCTGCCCAGGGCGCCCCCCCCTGCGCCCTGCACCCTTACAGTGACCGGAGTATGTGAGGTGTGTGTGGGAGCAATGGCGCACAGCTGCAGTGCTGTGCGCTACCTCAGTGAAGACTGGAGTCTTCTGCCGCCGATTTCGAAGTCTTCTTGCTTCTTATGCTCACCCGGCTTCTGTCTTCCGGCTCTGCGACGGGGACGGCGGCGCGGCTCCGGGATCGGACGACAAAGGGTGAGATCCTGTGTACGATCCCTCTGGAGCTAATGGTGTCCAGTAGCCTAAGAAGCAGGACCTATCTTCAGAGAGTAGGGCTGCTTCTCTCCCCTCTGTCCCACGATGCAGGGAGTCTGTTGCCAGCAGAGCTCCCTGAAAATAAAAAACCTAACAAAATACTTTCTTACAGCAAGCTCAGGAGAGCTCACTGAACAGCACCCAGCTCGTCCGGGCACAGATTCAAACTGAGGTCTGGAGGAGGGACATAGAGGGAGGAGCCAGAGCACACCAGAATCTAAATTCTTTCTTAAAGTGCCCATGTCTCCTGCGGAGCCCATCTATTCCCCATGGTCCTTACGGAGTCCCCAGCATCCACTACGACGTTAGAGAAAACTTGTTTAACCACCTTCTGACGCCTGAACCTATCAGGTTTCTTAGGAGGGACGGATGGCTCGGGATCATCCGTAATCTGTAGAATTAACTTAATAGCCTCCAAAAAATCAGGAACATCCACATGTGAACTACCCTCCCCATCAGCCGTATCTGAGTCAGAAACTGTGGGGTCAGTGTAAGTGCCGTCTTCATCAGACGAGGGGTCAGTGACAGCAGTGGATTGTGAGGAGACAAGCGCTCGCTTAGAGGACCCCTTGGATTTAGGCGAGCGATGGTCAGACTTTTTAGTAGTCAGGGACTGGTTCAACTTCTTCAATTGAGCAGATAAATCGTCCGCCCACGGCGGGTTAGCTGCAGGGACCACATACGGTTATACCGGCATTGGGGGTCCCATTGGGGGTGTTAGTTTATGAACTAGCGTATGCAGAAGCGTGGAAAAAGCGGCCCACGGTGGGTTATTATGTGCCTCCGTTGCCACAGTCCCACTGGGGGGCAAGGAGCCCCCAGAACCAGAGCCCACAGCTGCTATATTCCCCTCATAGGGATCTGTGGCTTCAACAACACCGGCAGTGTGTTCAGCCCCAGAACCGTTACCCTCAGAAGCAGACATGATATAACTTGCAGTATCAGGTAACACAGTACAATTGGCAGCAGCACAATAATAAGATTTTACTTACCGGTAAATCTATTTCTCGTAGTCCGTAGTGGATGCTGGGGACTCCGTAAGGACCATGGGGAATAGACGGGCTCCGCAGGAGACAGGGCACTTTAAGAAAGAATTTGGATTCTGGTGTGCTCTGGCTCCTCCCTCTATGTCCCTCCTCCAGACCCCAGTTAGAGAAACTGTGCCCGGAAGAGCTGACAGTACAAGGAAAGGATTTTGGAATCCAGGGCAAGACTCATACCAGCCACACCAATCACACCGTATAACTTGTGATAAACTTACCCAGTTAACAGTATGAACAACAACAGAGCATCAGATCAACCCTGATGCAACTATAACATAACCCTTATTTAAGCAATAACTTTATACAAGTATTGCAGAAGAAGTCTGCACTTGGGACGGGCGCCCAGCATCCACTACGGACTACGAGAAATAGATTTACCGGTAAGTAAAATCTTATTTTCTCTAACGTCCTAGTGGATGCTGGGGACTCCGTAAGGACCATGGGGATTATACCAAAGCTCCCAAACGGGCGGAAGAGTGCGGATGACTCTGCAGCACCGAATGAGCAAACACAAGGTCCTCCTCAGCCAGGGTATCAAACTTGTAGAACTTTGCAAAAGTGTTCGAAGCTGATCAAGTAGCTGCTCGGCAAAGCTGTAATGCCGAGACCCCTCGGGCAGCCGCCCAAGAAGAGCCCACCTTCTTTGTGGAGTGGGCTTTTACTGATTTTGGCAGAGGCAATCCAGCCGCAGAATGAGCCTGCTGAATCGTGTTACAGATCCAGCGAGCAATAGTTTGCTTTGAAGCAGGAGCACCCAGCTTGTTGGATGCATACAGGATAAACGACTCAGTTTTCCTGACTCTAGCCGTTCTGGCTACATAAACCTTCAAAGCCCTGACCACATCTAGTAACTCGGAATCCTCCAAGTCACGAGTAGCCACAGGCACCACAATAGGTTGGTTCATATGAAAAGATGACACCACTTTTGGCAGAAATTGTGGACGGGTCCGCAATTCTGCCCTGTCCATATGGAAAACCAGATAGGAGCTTTTATGTGACAAAGCCGCTAATTCTGACACACGCCTAGCCGAAGCCAAGGCTAATAGCATGACCACCTTCCACGTGAGATATTTTAACTCCACGGTTTTAAGTGGCTCAAACCAGTGTGACTTCAGGAAACTCAACACCACGTTAAGATCCCAAGGTGCCACTGGAGGCACAAAAGGGGGCTGAATATGCAGCACTCCCTTTACAAACGTCTGAACTTCAGGCAGAGAAGCCAGTTCTTTTGAAAGAAAATAGACAGGGCCGAAATCTGGACCTTAATGGAACCCAATTTTAGGCCCAAAGTCACTCCTGACTGTAGGAAATGAAGGAAACGGCCCAGCTGGAATTCCTCCGTGGGGGCATTCCTGGCCTCACACCAAGAAACATATTTTCGCCATATACGGTGATAATGTTTAGCCGTCACGTCCTTCCTAGCCTTTATCAGCGTAGGAATAACCTCATCCGGAATGCCTTTTTCTGCTAGGATCCGGCGTTCAACCGCCATGCCGTCAAACGCAGCCGCGGTAAGTCTTGGAACAGACAGGGCCCCTGTTGCAACAGGTCCTGTCTTAGAGGCAGTGGCCATGGGTCCTCTGTGAGCATTTCTTGCAGATCTGGATACCAAGTCCTTCTTGGCCAATCCGGAACCATGAGTATTGTTCTCACTCCTCTTTTTCTTATGATTCTCAGCACCTTGGGTATGAGAGGAAGAGGAGGAAATACATAAACCGACTCGAACACCCACGGTGTCACTAGTGCGTCTACAGCTATCGCCTGAGGGTCTCTTGACCTGGCGCATTACCTCTGTAGCTTTTTGTTGAGGCGGGATGCCATCATGTCCACCTGTGGCAGTTCCCACCGACTTGCAATCTGCGTGAAGACTTCTTGATGAAGTCCCCACTCTCCCGGGTGGAGGTCGTGCCTGCTGAGGAAGTCTGCTTCCCAGTTGTCCACTCCCGGAATGAACACTGCTGACAGTGCCTGCACGTGATTCTCCGCCCAGCAAAGAATTCTGGTGGCTTCCTCCATCGCCACCCTGCTCCTTGTGCCGCCTTGGCGGTTTACATGAGCCACTGCGGTGATGTTGTCTGACTGAATCAGAACCGATTGGTCGCGAAGCAGGGTCTCCGCTTGACGTAGGGCGTTGTATATGGCCCTTAGTTCCAGGATGTTGATGTGAAGGCAAGTCTCCTGCCTTGACCACAGACCTTGGAAATTTCTTCCGTGTGACTGCCCCCCACCCTCGGAGGCTTGCATCCGTGGTCATCAGGACCCAGTCCTGAACGCCGAATCTGCGGCCCTCGAGAAGGTGAGCACTCTGCAGCCACCAAAGGAGAGACACCCTGGCCCTGGGGGATAGGGTGATCAGCCGATGCATCTGAAGATGTGATCCAGACCACTTGTCCAACAGATCCCATTGAAAGGTCCTCGCATGGAACCTGCCGAAGGGAATGGCCTCGTATGATGCCATCATCTTTCCCAGGACTCGCGTGCAGTGATGCACCGACACCTGTTTTGGTTTTAATAGGTCTCTGACCAGTGTCATGAGCTCCTGAGCCTTCTCCATCGGGAGATAAACCCTCTTCTGGTCTGTGTCCAGAATCATGCCCAGGAAGGGCAGACGAGTCATAGGAATCAACTACGACTTTGGAATATTTAGAATCCAGCCGTGCTGTTGTAACACATCCCGAGAGCGTGCTACGCTGATCAGCAACTGCTCTCTGGACCTCGCCTTTATGAGGAGATCGTCCAAGTATGGGATAATTGTGACCCCATGCTTTCGCAGGAGCACCATCATTTCCGCCATTACCTTGGTAAATATTCTCGGTGCCGTGGAGAGACCAAACGGCAACGTCTGGAATTGGTAATGACAATCCTGTACCACAAATCTGAGGTACGCCTAATGAGGTGGATAAATGGGGACATGAAGGTATGCATCCTTTATGTCCAGAAACACCATAAAATCCCCCCCCTTCCAGGCTTGCGATGACCGCTCTGAGCGATTCGAACTTTTCAGGTATATGTTCAGGGATTTTAAATTCAATATGGGTCTGACCGAACCGTCCGGTTTCGGTACCACAAACATGGTCGAATAATAACCCTTTCCTTGTTGAAGGAGGGGAACCTTGACCACCACCTGCTGAAGATACAATTTGTGAATTGCAGCTAACACTATTTCCCTCTCTAAGGGGGAAGCTGGCAGGGCCGATTTGAGGTATCGGTGAGGGGGCATCGCTTCGAATTCCAGCTTGTATCCCTGAGACACAATCTCTATTGCCCAGGGATCCACCTAGGAGTGAACCCACTTGTGGCTGAAATTTCGGAGACGCGCCCCCACCGGGCCTAGCTCCGCCTGTGGAGTCCCAGCGTCATGCGGTGGATTTAGTGGAAGCCGGGGAGGACTTCTGTTCCTAGGAACTAGCTGTGTTGTGCAGCTTCCTTCCTCTGCCCCTGCCTCTGGCAAGAAAGGACGCACCTCGGACTTTCTTGCCTTTTTGTAATCGAAAGGACTGCATTTGGTAATACGGTGCTTTCTTAGGTTGTGAGGGAACATATGGCAAAAAATTTGACTTTCCAGCAGTAGCTGTGGAGACCAGGTCCGAGAGACCCTCCCCAAACAATTCCTCACCCTTGTAAGGTAAAACCTCCATGTGCCTTTTTGAGTCGGCATCACCTGTCCATTGCCGACTCCACAGGACCCTTCTGGCAGAAATCGACATTGCATTTATTCTAGAGCCCAGTAGGCTAATGTCTCTTTGAGCATCTCTTATATACAGGACAGCGTCTTTTATATGCCCCAGGGTCATTAATATAGTATCCTTGTCTAAGGTATCAAGTTCCTCAGATAAGGTATCCGTCCATGCTGCTACAGCACTACACACCCAGGCCGACGCAATTGCCAGCCTTAGTAAGGTACCTGAATGTGTATAAATGGACTTCAGGGTACACTCTTGCTTTCTATCCGCAGCATCTTTTAGGGTGGCCGTATCCTGTGACGGCAGGGCTACCCTCTTGGATAAGCGTGTTAAAGCTTTGTCCACCCTAGGGGAGGATTCCCAGCGTAACCTGTCCGTTGGCGGGAAAGGATACGCCATAAGCATCCGTTTGGAAATCTGCCGTTTTTTATCTGGAGACTCCCAAGCCTTTTCACATAACTCATTTAGCTCATGTAAAGGGGGAAAGGTCACCACCTGCCTTTTTTCCCCCCATACATATGAACCCTCTTGTCAGGGACTGGGGTTTCCTCTGTGATGTGCAACACATCCTTCATTGCTATAATCATATAACGGATGGCTTTAGCCAATTTAAGCTGTAACTTTGCATCATCGTAATCGACACTGGAGTCAGAATCCATGTCGGTATCTGTGTCAACAATTTGGGATAGTGGGCGCTTCTGAGACCCCGACGGCCTCTGCGACATAGGATCAGGCATGGGCTGAGACCCCGACTGTCCTAAGGTTTCAGCTTTATCCAACCTTTTATGCAAGGAATTAACATTATCATTTAAAACCTTCCACATATCCATCAAATCAGGTGTTGGCGCCGTCGTCGGAGACACCACATTCATTTGCTCCCGCTCTGCTTCCACATAGCCTTCCTCGTCAAACATGTCGACACAAGCGTACCGACACACCACACACACACAGAGGATGCTCTTTTTTGAAGACAGTTCCCCCACAAGGCCCTTTGGAGAGACAGAGAGAGAGTATGCCAGCACACACACCAGCGCTATATGTCCCAGGAATCACAAAGTAACTTAGTGTTAACCCAGTAGCTGCTGTATATTATGTTTTTGTGCCTAATTTATGTGCCCCCCCCTCTCTTTTTACCCTCTTCTACCGTGAATCTGCAGGGGAGAGCGTGGGGAGCTTCCTCTCAGCGGAGCTGTGGAGAAAAAATGGCGCTGGTGAGTGCTGAGGAAGAAGCCCCGCCCCCTCAGCGTTTCTGTACAATATTATGGCGGGGGATCATACATATATACAGTGCCCAACTGTATATATGTCCAACTTTTGCCAAGAGGTCCTAATTGCTGCCCAGGGTCCCCCCCCTGCGCCCTGCACCCTACAGTGACCGGAGTATGTGGGTGTAGTGTGGGAGCAATGGCGCACAGCTGCAGTGCTGTGCGCTACCTCAGTGAAGACTGGAGTCTTCTGCCACCGATTTTGAAGTCTTCTTGCTTCTTTCACCCGGCTTCTGTCTTCCGGCTCTGCGAGGGGGACGGCGGCGCGGCTCCGGGATCGGACGACAAAGGGTGAGATCCTGTGTACGATCCTTCTGGAGCTAATGGTGTCCAGTAGCCTAAGAAGCAGGACCTATCTGCAGAGAGTAGGGCTGCTTCTCTCCCCTCAGTCCCACGATGCAGGGAGTCTGTTGCCAGCAGATCTCCCTGAAAATAAAAAAACCTAACAAAATACTTTCTTATAGCAAGCTCAGGAGAGCTCACTAAACAGCACCCAGCTCGTCCGGGCACAGATTCAAACTGAGGTCTGGAGGAGGGACATAGAGGGAGGAGCCAGAGCACACCAGAATCCAAATTCTTTCTTAAAGTGCCCTGTTTCCTGCGGAGCCCGTCTATTCCCCATGGTCCTTACGGAGTCCCCAGCATCCACTAGGACGTTATAGAAACCTCTTACCCAAACCCCTGCGCAGTGTAGTCAGCACTAGCAGAGATAAAGGAGAGATATGGTGACTAAATCACAGAAAAAAATACGTAATAATAAGAATTTACTTACCGATAATTCTATTTCTCATAGTCCGTAGTGGATGCTGGGGACTCCGAAAGGACCATGGGGAATAGCGGCTCCGCAGGAGACTGGGCACAAAAGTAAAAGCTTTAGGACTACCTGGTGTGCACTGGCTCCTCCCCCTATGACCCTCCTCCAAGCCTCAGTTAGGATACTGTGCCCGGACGAGCGTACACAATAAGGAAGGATTTTGAATCCCGGGTAAGACTCATACCAGCCACACCAATCACACCGTACAACTTGTGATCTGAACCCAGTTAACAGCATGATAACAGAGGAGCCTCTGAAAAGATGGCTCACAACAATAATAACCCGATTTTTGTAACAATAACTATGTACAAGTATTGCAGACAATCCGCACTTGGGATGGGCGCCCAGCATCCACTACGGACTATGAGAAATAGAATTATCGGTAAGTAAATTCTTATTTTCTCTGACGTCCTAGTGGATGCTGGGGACTCCGAAAGGACCATGGGGATTATACCAAAGCTCCCAAACGGGCGGGAGAGTGCGGATGACTCTGCAGCACCGAATGAGAGAACTCCAGGTCCTCCTCAGCCAGGGTATCAAATTTGTAGAATTTAGCAAACGTGTTTGCCCCTGACCAAGTAGCTGCTCGGCAAAGTTGTAAAGCCGAGACCCCTCGGGCAGCCGCCCAAGATGAGCCCACTTTCCGTGTGGAATGGGCTTTTACAGATTTTGGCTGTGGCAGGCCTGCCACAGAATGTGCAAGCTGAATTGTACTACAAATCCAACGAGCAATAGTCTGCTTAGAAGCAGGAGCACCCAGCTTGTTGGGTGCATACAGGATAAACAGCGAGTCAGATTTTCTGACTCCAGCCGTCCTGGAAACATATATTTTCAGGGCCCTGACTACGTCCAGCAACTTGGAATCCTCCAAGTCCCTAGTAGCCGCAGGTACCACAATAGGCTGGTTTAAGTGAAACGCTGAAACCACCTTAGGGAGAAATTGAGGACGAGTCCTCAATTCTGCCCTGTCCGTATGAAAAATTAGGTAAGGGCTTTTATAGGATAAAGCCGCCAATTCTGAGACACGCCTGGCTGAAGCCAGGGCTAACAACATTACCACTTTCCATGTGAGATATTTTAAGTCCGCAGTGGTGAGTGGTTCAAACCAATGTGATTTTAGGAACCCCAAAACAACATTGAGATCCCAAGGTGCCACTGGAGGCACAAAAGGAGGCTGTATATGCAGTACCCCCTTGACAAACGTCTGAACTTCAGGAACTGAAGCTAGTTCTTTTTGGAAGAATATTGACAGGGCCGAAATTTGAACCTTAATGGACCCTAATTTTAGGCCCATAGACAGTCCTGTTTGCAGGAAATGCAGGAAACGACCCAGTTGAAATTCCTCTGTAGGAGCCTTCCTGGCCTCACACCACGCAACATATTTACGCCAAATACGGTGATAATGTTGCACGGTTACATCCTTCCTGGCTTTGATCAGGGTAGGGATGACTTCATCCGGAATGCCTTTTTCCTTCAGGATCCGGCGTTCAACCGCCATGCCGTCAAACGCAGCCGCGGTAAGTCTTGGAACAGACATGGTCCCTGCTGGAGCAGGTCCTTTCTTAGAGGTAGAGGCCACGGGTCTTCCGTGAGCATCTCTTGAAGTTCCGGGTACCAAGTCCTTCTTGGCCAATCCGGAGCCACGAGTATAGTCCTTACTCCTCTCCTTCTTAGGATTCTCAGTACCTTGGGTATGAGAGGCAGAGGAGGGAACACATACACTGACTGGTACACCCACGGTGTTACCAGAGCGTCCACAGCTATTGCCTGAGGGTCCCTTGACCTGGCGCAATATCTGTCCAGTTTTTTGTTGAGGCGGGACGCCATCATGTCCACCTTTGGTTTTTCCCAACGGTTCACAATCATGTGGAAGACTTCTGGGTGAAGTCCCCACTCCCCCGGGTGGAGGTCGTGTCTGCTGAGGAAGTCTGCTTCCCAGTTGTCCACTCCCGGAATGAACACTGCTGACAGTGCTATCACATGATTTTCCGCCCAGCGAAGAATCCTTGCAACTTCCGTCATTGCCCTCCTGCTTCTTGTGCCGCCCTGTCTGTTTACGTGGGCGACTGCCGTGATGTTGTCCGACTGGATCAACACCGGCTGACCCTGAAGCAGAGGCCTTGCCTGACTTAGGGCATTGTAAATGGCCCTTAGTTCCAGGATATTTATGTGAAGTGACGTTTCCATGCTTGACCACAAGCCCTGGAAATTTCTTTCCTGTGTGACAGCTCCCCAGCCTCTCAGGCTGGCATCCGTGGTCACCAGGACCCAGTCCTGAATGCCGAATCTGCGGCCCTCTAGAAGATGAGCACTCTGTAACCACCACAGGAGAGACACCCTTGTCCTTGGAGACAGGGTTATCCGCTGATGCATTTGAAGATGCGATCCGGACCATTTGTCCAGCAGATCCCACTGAAAAGTTCTTGCGTGGAATCTACCGAATGGAATCGCTTCGTAAGAAGCCACCATTTTTCCCAGGACCCTTGTGCATTGATGCACTGACACTTGGCCTGGTTTTAGGAGGTTCCTGACTAGGTCGGATAACTCCCTGGCTTTCTCCTCCGGAAGAAACACCTTTTTCTGTACTGTGTCCAGAATCATCCCTAGGAACAGCAGACGTGTCGTCGGAATCAGCTGCGATTTTGGAATATTTAGAATCCATCCGTGCTGTCGTAGTACTACTTGAGATAGTGCTACTCCGACCTCTAACTGTTCTCTGGACCTTGCCCTTATCAGGAGATCGTCCAAGTAAGGGATAATTAAGACGCCTTTTCTTCGAAGAAGAATCATCATTTCGGCCATTACCTTGGTAAAGACCCGGGGTGCCGTGGACAATCCAAACGGCAGCGTCTGAAACTGAAAGTTCTGTACCACAAACCTGAGGTACCCTTGGTGAGAAGGGCAAATTGGGACATGGAGGTAAGCATCCTTGATGTCCAGAGACACCATATAGTCCCCTTCTTCCAGGTTCGCTATCACTGCTCTGAGTGATTCCATCTTGAATTTGAACCTTTGTATGTAAGTGTCCAAGGATTTCAGATTTAAAATAGGTCTCACCGAGCCGTCCGGCTTCAGTACCACAAACAGCGTGGAATAATACCCCTGTCCCTGTTGTAGGAGGGGTACCTTGATTATCACCTGCTGGGAATACAGCTTGTGAATGGCTTCCAATACCGCCTCCCTGTCGGAGGGAGACGTTGGTAAAGCAGACTTCAGGAACCGGCGAGGGGGAGACGTCTCGAATTCCAATTTGTACCCCTGAGATACTACCTGCAGGATCCAGGGGTCCACTTGCGAGTGAGCCCACTGCGCGCTGAAATTCTTGAGACGGGCCCCCACCGTGCCTGAGTCCGCTTGTAAGGCCCCAGCGTCATGCTGAGGACTTGGCAGAAGCGGGGGAGGGCTTCTGTTCCTGGGAAGAGGCTGCCTGCTGCAGTCTTTTTCCCCTTCCTCTGCCCCGGGGCAGATATGAGTGGCCTTTTGCCCGCTTGCCCTTATGGGGCCGAAAGGACTGAGCCTGAAAAGACGGTGTCTTTTTCTGCTGAGAGGTGACCTGGGGTAAAAAGGTGGATTTCCCAGCCGTTGCCGTGGCCACCAGGTCCGATAGACCGACCCCAAATAACTCCTCCCCTTTATACGGCAATACTTCCATATGCCGTTTGGAATCCGCATCACCTGACCACTGTCGCGTCCATAACCCTCTTCTGGCAGAAATGGACAGCGCACTTACTCTTGATGCCAGAGTGCAAATATCCCTCTGTGCATCTCGCATATATAGAAATGCATCCTTTAAATGCTCTATAGTCAATAATATATTGTCCCTGTCCAGGGTATCAATATTTTCAGTCAGGGAATCCGACCAAGCCACCCCAGCACTGCACATCCAGGCTGAGGCGATTGCTGGTCGCAGTATAATACCAGTATGTGTGTATATACTTTTTAGGATATTTTCCAGCTTCCTATCAGCTGGTTCCTTGAGGGCGGCCGTATCAGGAGACGGTAACGCCACTTGTTTTGATAAGCGTGTGAGCGCCTTATCTACCCTAGGGGGTGTTTCCCAACGCGCCCTAACCTCTGGCGGGAAAGGGTATAATGCCAATAATTTTTTAGAAATTAGCAGTTTTTTATCGGGGGAAACCCACGCTTCATCACACACCTCATTTAATTCATCTGATTCAGGAAAAACTACGGGTAGTTTTCACACCCCACATAATACCCTTTTTTGTGGTACTTGTAGTATCAGAAATGTTCAAAACCTCCTTCATTGCCGTGATCATGTAACGTGTGGCCCTACTGGAAAATACGTTTGTTTCCTCACCGTCGACACTGGAGTCAGTGTCCGTGTCTGGGTCTGTGTCGACCATCTGAGGTAACGGGCGCTTTAGAGCCCCTGACGGTGTTTGAGACGCCTGTACAGGTATTAACTGATTTGCCGGCTGTCTCATGTCGTCAACAGTCTTTTGTAAAGTGCTGACACTATCACGTAATTCCTTCCATAAGACCATCCAGTCAGGTGTCGACTCCCTAGGGGGTGACATCACTAATACAGGCAATTGCTCCGCCTCCATACCATTTTCCTCCTCATACATGTCGACACAACGTACCGACACACAGCACACACACAGGGAATGCTCTGATAGAGGACAGGACCCCACTAGCCCTTTGGGGAGACAGAGGGAGAGTTTGCCAGCACACACCAGAGCGCTATATATATACAGGGATAACCTTATATAAGTGTTTTTCCCTTATATAGCTGCTGTATAGATTTATCTGCCAAATTAGTGCCCCCCCTCTCTTGTTTTACCCTGTTTCTGTAGTGCAGGACTGCAGGGGAGAGTCAGGGAGCTTCCCTCCAACGGAGCTGTGAGGAAAAAATGGCGCCAGTGTGCTGAGGAGATAGGCTCCGCCCCCTTCTCGGCGGCCTTTCTCACGCTTTTTTAAGGAAAAATTGGCAGGGGTTAAATGCATCCATATAGCCCAGGAGCTATATGTGATGTATTTTTTGCCATATAAGGTGTTTTTATTGCGTCTCAGGGCGCCCCCCCCCAGCGCCCTGCACCCTCAGTGACCGGAGTGTGAAGTGTGCTGAGAGCAATGGCGCACAGCTGCGGTGCTGTGCGCTACCTTATTGAAGACAGGACGTCTTCTGCCGCCGATTTTCCGGACCTCTTCAGTCTTCTGGCTCTGTAAGGGGGTCGGCGGCGCGGCTCTGGGACCCATCCATGGCTGGGCCTGTGATCGTCCCTCTGGAGCTAATGTCCAGTAGCCTAAGAAGCCCAATCCACTCTGCACGCAGGTGAGTTCGCTTCTTCTCCCCTTAGTCCCTCGGTGCAGTGAGCCTGTTGCCAGCAGGTTTCACTGAAAATAAAAAACCTATTTAAACTTTTACTCTAAGCAGCTCAGGAGAGCCCCATAGTATGCACCCTTCTCGTTCGGGCACAAAAATCTAACTGAGGCTTGGAGGAGGGTCATAGGGGGAGGAGCCAGTGCACACCAGGTAGTCCTAAAGCTTTTACTTTTGTGCCCAGTCTCCTGCGGAGCCGCTATTCCCCATGGTCCTTTCGGAGTCCCCAGCATCCACTAGGACGTCAGAGAAAAAGTATATCTTTGTGAAAATCCTATATCAATATAAAACCTGACGCACCAAGCTCCCTCAGGTTATAGAATATAGGGATAGCAAGTTGAGCGAAAGACACGAAATGGACACCACTCAGCTATCAAATGCACACACAGATAGTCACAGTTTGTACAAAGCAGAGGTTATTACTAACAATAATACTGCACTGGACTAGCTTATATATATAGCTATATCGTCAATAGATATAACACTACACAGTTAGAACTGGATGTATATCACAGGGTAATTGTACTAGAAAACCCTGACAAAATGCACTCTTTCTTAACTATCACTGTCTAAAAAGGCAGGTAGAATACTTAAGTGTCATGTAAAGTCACAGCACTGACAACCAGGCGACTTTACACAGGAGGATTTGCCCAAGCAGTCCCAGGAACAGTGAGCTGAGGGATAATGGCGCCCAGACACTGACAGGGAGGGAAAGACAGATATGCAGCTCCAGGGCGGGAACATTTGCGGGAAATGGCACCCTGGGGCTGGGGCTTCAGGTCTAAGCCTTATCCCCCTGCTGGCAAAACCACTGGGTACTGGTTTAGAGCGAAAAACTGACCTGCGGCCATGCCCTGGTGATCTAGTGGGATCGCCTGTACTGCCACAGTGTCCACCGCCAGAGCGCGCGGCCCGCCTACCACTAACCGCGCCCGCCTCCCACTGACTGCGGCCCGCCTCCCATTGATCGCGATAAAGACTGGGTCCCGCAAGCGGGACCCACTCACCACCTCTCGAAGCGCAGCCACGCAATCCCGGAGAGCCCCCGTCGTGTGTGCCTGACATGAAAAAAACCGGAGCCTCCTGCTGTAGTTACCCGGCAACCAGGGCTCGGGAGTGTACAGCGCCGCTGGGGAGATCTGGAGCTGCAGCAGTGAATGTCTTCTGCATTTACCACCGCTGCTGCCCTTGAGGTCTTCACTTTTTCTTCATAAAAAAGCTCTTCTTAGGGCTGCCTGGAGCAGCCCCTCTGTTAAGTGCCTGCTTACTGCAGCACCAACTACAAAACTGAGCTCCTGTGCAGGGAGGCGGGGTTACAGAGGAGGCGGCGCTGTGCATTCAGGGAACAGTCAAAGCTTTGAGCCTGTTGGTGCCTCGGATCAAGATCCTACTCTACACCCCATTGTCCATCCTTGTGGAGCACAGTGTACCCCGCAGCAGAAATAAATATTTCTCTTTCATCCACTAGGGGACACTGGAAATCTTAGACAGCTGGGGTGTGATGGTGGGTACACACTGGCCGATATATCGGCCGTTCTCTTGAACGGCTGATATATCGCGGGTCCGTCGGCCAGTGTGTACGGGCGATATGTCTGTGAACTTCGTTGTTCACAGACATATCGCGTCGGCCCCGCAGCACAGCCGACAGACAATATATCTACCGATATATATATATATATATATATATATATGTTTATTTAGTAAGGCAGCTGTGTTACAACAGCTTATATGCTCCACCCCTCTCTATAAAGACCCCTGGTACCAGTACAATTGGAGATTCAGTGGGGTCTGTGGAGGAGCAGCTTTAGCTTGCAGCCTGGCAGTCAGCAGCAGCAAGAAATGGCGCCTTTCAGCCTCTGGCCCTGCTCTCCGAGAAGCCCCGCCCCTTCAATGGTGCGTGTTCCTTCACAGTTTATACTGGCTGTAAACATGAATTTAGTGCAAAAAAGAAGTGTAATAACCTCCTTTACCTCAGCGCCAGAGTCCTCTCAGCGGAGATACGAACTATTAACCCTATAGGAGGTTGGTTCGGCCCCTCCCCTAAGTCCCACAACGCAGGCAGACTGGTTGCCAGCCAGTGCTGCTTGAAAATAACAAACTAAATAAAGGTTTTGAAGAAAACTCTCTGGAGCTCCAGAGGAATGCACCCGGCTCCTTGGGCACATTTTTCTAAACTGAGTCTAGTGGAGGGGCATAGAGGGGAGGAGCCAGCACACACTAATGATTTCTTAAAGTGCCAGGCTCCACTGGACACGATCTATACCCCATAGTACTAATGTCATCCCAGTATCCCCTAGGACGTAAGAGAAAATAAGATTTTACTTACCGATAAATCTATTTCTCGTAGTCCGTAGTGGATGCTGGGGACTCCGTCAGGACCATGGGGATATAGCGGCTCCGCAGGAGACAGGGCACAATAATAAAAGCTTTAGGATCAGGTGGTGTGCACTGGCTCCTCCCCCTATGACCCTCCTCCAAGCCTCAGTTAGGATACTGTGCCCGGACGAGCGTGCATAATAAGGAAGGATATTGAATCCCGGGTAAGACTCATACCAGCCACACCAATCACACCGTACAACCTGTGATCTGAACCCAGTTAACAGTATGATAACAACGAAGGAGCCTCTGAAAAGATGGCTCACAACAAGAATAACCCGATTTTTGTAACAAAACTATGTACAAGTATTGCAGACAATCCGCACTTGGGATGGGCGCCCAGCATCCACTACGGACTACGAGAAATAGATTTATCGGTAAGTAAAATCTTATTTTCTCTGACGTCCTAGTGGATGCTGGGGACTCCGTCAGGACCATGGGGATTATACCAAAGCTCCCAAACGGGCGGGAGAGTGCGGATGACCCTGCAGCACCGAATGAGAGAACTCCATGTCCTCCTCAGCCAGGGTATCAAATTTGTAGAATTTAGCAAACGTGTTTTCCCCTGACCAAGTAACTGCTCGGCAAAGTTGTAAGGCCGAGACCCCTCGGGCAGTCGCCCAAGATGAGCCCCCTTCCTTTTGGAATGGGCTTTTACCGATTTTGGCTGTGGCAGGCCTGCCACAGAATGTGTAAACTGAATTGTATTACAAATCCAGCGAGCAATCGTCTGCTTAGAAGCAGGAGCACCCATCTTGTTGGGTGCATACAGGCTAAACAGCGAGTCAGATTTTCTGACTCCAGCCTTCCTGGAAACATATTTTTCAGGGCCCTGACAACGTCAAGTAACTTGGAGTCCTCCAAGTCCCTAGTACCCGCAGGTACCACAATAGGTTGGTTCATG
Source organism: Pseudophryne corroboree (assembly GCF_028390025.1). NCBI lineage: Eukaryota > Metazoa > Chordata > Amphibia > Anura > Myobatrachidae > Pseudophryne > Pseudophryne corroboree. Next base: position 465,986,754 of record NC_086446.1, on the reverse strand, counting down.
TGAAAAACAGAAAACACCTTAAGGAGAAATTGAGGACGAGTCCTCAATTCTGCCCTGTCAGAATGAAAAATTAAGTAAGGGCTTTATATATGATAAAGCCGCCAATTCTGACACACGCCTGGCTGAAGCCAGGGCTAATAGCATCGTCACCTTCCATGTGAGATATTTTAAGTCCACAGTGGTGAGTGGTTCAAACCAATGTGACTTTAGGAAACTCAAAACAACATTGAGATCCCAAGGTGCCACTGGGGCACAAAAGGAGGCTGTATATGCAGTACCCCTTTTACAAACATCTGAACGTCAGGCACTAAAGCCAGTTCTTTCTGGAAGAAATTCGACAGGGCCGAAATTTTAACCTTAATGGACCCTAATTTTAGGCCCATAGACAGTCCTGTTTTCAGGAAATGTAGGAAACGACCCAGTTGGAATTCCTCTGTAGGGGCCTTCTTGGCCCCACACCACGCAACATATCTTCGCCAAATGCGGTGAAAATGTTTTGCGGTTACATCCTTCCTGTCTTCGACCAGGGTAGGGATGACTTCATCTGGAATGCCCTTTCAGGATCCGGCGTTTAACCGCCATGCCGTCAAACGCGGCCGCGGTAAGTCTTGGAACAGACAAGGCCCCTGCTGGAGCAGGTCCTTTCTTAAAGGTAGAGGCCACGGGTCTTCCGTGAACATCTCTTGAAGTTTCGGGTACCAAGTCCTTCTTGGCCAATCCGGAACCACGAGTATCATTCTTACTCATCTCCCTCTTATGATTCTCAGTACTTTTTGTATGAGAGGCATAGGAGGGAACACATACTCTGACTGGTACATCCACAGTGTTACCAGAGCGTCCACCGCTATTGCCTGAGGGTCCCTTGACCTGGCGCAATATCTAGTTTTTTGTTCAGGCGGGACGCCATCATGTCCACCTTTGGTTTTTCACAACGGTTTACAATCATGTGGAAGACTTCCCGATGAAGTCCCCACTCTCCCGGGTGGAGGTCATGCCTGCTGAGGAAGTCTGCTTCCCAGTTTTCCACTCCCGGAATGAACACTGCTGAGAGTGTTATCACATGATTTTTCGCCCAGCGAAGAATCCTTGCAGTTTCTGCCATTTCCCTCCTGCTTCTTGTGCCGCCCTGTCTGTTTACGTGGGCGACTGCCGTGATGTTGTCCCACTGGATCAATACCGGCTGACCTTGAAGCAGAGGTCTTGCTAAGCTTAGAGCATTGTAAATTGCCCTTAGCTCCAGTATATTTATGTGGAGAGAAGTCTCCAGACTCGATCACACTCTCTGGAAATTTTTTCCTTGTGTGACTGCTCCCCAGCCATTCAGGCTGGCATCCGTGGTCACCAGGACCCAGTCCTGAATGCCGAATCTGCGGCCCTTTCATAGATGAGCACTCTGCAGCCACCGCAGAAGAAACACCCTTGTCCTTGGAGACAGGGTTATCCGCTGATGCATCTGAAGATGCGATCCGGACCATTTTTCCAGCAGATCCCACGTAAAGGTTCTTGCGTGAAATCTACCGAATGGGATCGCTTTGTAAGAAACCACCATTTTTCACAGGATCCTTGTGCAATGATGCAATGACACTTTTCCTGGTTTTAGGAGGTTCCTGACTAGCTCGGATAACTCCCTGGCTTTCTTCTCCGGGAGAAAACATCCTTTTCTGGACTGTGTCCAGAATCATCCCTAGGAACAGTAGACGTGTCGTCGGAAAAAACTGCGATTTTGGAATATTTAGAATCCACTCGTGCTGTCGTAGAACTACTTAAGATAGTGCTACTCCGACCTCCAACTGTTCTCTGGACCTTGCCCTTATCAGGAAAGCGTCCATATTTCTTTTAAGAAGAATCATCATTTCGGCCATTACCTTGGTAAAGACCCGGGGTGCCGTGGACAATCCAAACGGCAGCGTCTGAACTGATAGTGACAGTTCTGTACCACGAACCTGAGGTACCCTTGGTGAGAAGGGCAAATTTGGACATGTAGGTAAGCGTCCCTGATATCCAGTGACACCATATCGTCCCCTTCTTCCTGGTTCGCTATCACTGCTCTGAGTGACTCCATCTTGATTTGAACGCTTGTATGTAAGTGTTCAAATATTTCAGATCTCACCTAGCCGTCTGGCTTCAGTACCACAATATAGTGTGGAATAATACCCCTTCCCTTGTTGTAGAAGGGGTACTTTGATTATCACCTGCTGGGAATACAGCCTGTGAATTGTTCCCAATACTGCCTCCCTGTCGGAGGGAGACGTTGGTAAAGCAGACTTCAGGAACTTGTGAGGGGGAGACGTCTCGAATTTCCAATGTACACCTGGGATACTACGTGTAGGATCCAGGAGTCCACTTGTGAGTGAGCCCACTGCGTGCTGAAACTCTTGAGATGACCCCCTACCGCACCTGAGTCCGCTTGTACGGCCCCAGCGTCATGCTGCGGACTTGGCAGAAGCTGTGGAGGGCTTCTGTTCCTGGGAATGGGCTGCCTGCTGCAGTCTTCTTCCCTTTCCTCTACCCCTGGGCAGATATGACTGGCCCTTTTGCCCGCCTGCCCTTATGGGGACGAAAGGACTGAGACTGAAAAGACTGTGTCCTTTTCTGCTGAGATGTGACTTGGGGTAACAAAAGGTGGATTTTTCAGCTGTTGCCATGGCCACCAGGTCCGATGGACCGCCCCTTTATACGGCAATACTTCCATGTGCCGTCTGGAATCTGCATCACCTGACCACTGTCGTCTGGCAGATATGGACATCACATTTACTCTTGATGCCAGAATGCAAATATCCCTCTGCGCATCTCGCATATATAGAAATGCATCCTTAAAATGCTCTATAGTCAATAAAATCTTGTCCCTGTCAAGGGTATCAATATTTTCAGTCAGGAAATCCGACCAAGCCCCCTCAGCGCTGCACATCCAGGCTGAGGCGATTGCTGGTCGTAGTATAACACCAGTATATGTGTATATACTTTTAGGATATTTTTCAGCTTCCTATCAGCTGGCTCCTTGAGGGCTGCCGTATCTGGAGACGGTAACGCCACTTGTTTTTATAAGCGTGTGAGCGCCTTATTCACCCTAAGGTGTGTTTCCCAACTCGCCCTAACTTCGGGCGGGAAAGGGTATACCGCCAATAATTTTCTATCGGAGGAAACCCACGTATCATCACACACTTCATTTAATTTATCTGATTCAGGAAAAACTACAAGTAGTTTATTCACACCCTACATAATACCCTTATTTGTGGTACTTGTAGTATCAGAAAATAAGAATTTACTTACCGATAATTCTATTTCTCGGAGTCCGTAGTGGATGCTGGGGTTCCTGAAAGGACCATGGGGAATAGCGGCTCCGCAGGAGACAGGGCACAAAAGTAAAGCTTTCCGATCAGGTGGTGTGCACTGGCTCCTCCCCCTATGACCCTCCTCCAAGCCAGTTAGGTACTGTGCCCGGACGAGCGTACACAATAAGGGAGGAATTTTGAATCCCGGGTAAGACTCATACCAGCCACACCAATCACACCGTACAACTTGTGATCAAAACCAGTTAACAGTATGATAACAGAGGAGCCTCTGAAAGATGGCTTCTTAACAATAACCCGAATTAGTTAACAATAACTATGTACAATTATTGCAGATAATCCGCACTTGGGATGGGCGCCCAGCATCCACTACGGACTCCGAGAAATAGAATTATCGGTAAGTAAATTCTTATTTTCTCTATCGTCCTAGTGGATGCTGGGGTTCCTGAAAGGACCATGGGGATTATACCAAAGCTCCCAAACGGGCGGGAGAGTGCGGATGACTCTGCAGCACCGAATGAGAGAACTCCAGGTCCTCCTTAGCCAGAGTATCAAATTTGTAAAATTTTACAAACGTGTTCTCCCCTGACCACGTAGCTGCTCGGCAAAGTTGTAATGCCGAGACCCCTCGGGCAGCCGCCCAAGATGAGCCCACCTTCCTTGTGGAGTGGGCCTTTACAGATTTAGGCTGTGGCAGGCCTGCCACAGAATGTGCAAGTTGGATTGTGCTACAGATCCAACGAGCAATCGTCTGCTTAGACGCAGGAGCACCCATCTTGTTGGGTGCATACAATATAAACAACGAGTCAGATTTTCTGACTCCAGCTGTCCTTGCAATATATATTTTTAATGCTCTGACAACGTCCAGTAACTTGGAGTCCTCCAAGTCACTTGTAGCCGCAGGCACTACAATAGGCTGGTTCAGATGAAATGCTGACACCACCTTAGGGAGAAAATGCGGACGAGTCCGCAGTTCTGCCCTGTCCGAATGGAAAATCAGATATGGGCTTTTGTAAGATAAAGCTGCCAGTTCTGACACTCTCCTGGCCGAAGCCAGGGCTAGTAACATGGTCACTTTCCATGTGAGATATTTTAAATCCACCTTTTTTAGTGGTTCAAACCAATGAGATTTTAGAAATTCCAAAACCACATTGAGATCCCACGGTGCCACTGGAGGCACCACAGGAGGCTGTATATGCAGCACTCCCTTAACAAAAGTCTGGACTTCAGGAACTGAAGCCAATTCTTTTTGAAAGAAAATCGACAGGGCCGAAATTTTAACCTTAATAGATCCCAATTTGAGACCCATAGACAATCCTGATTGCAGGAAATGTAGGAATCGACCCAGTTGAAATTCCTCCGTCGGAGCACTCCGATCCTCGCACCACGCAACATATCTTCGCCAAATGCGGTGATAGTGTTGCACGGTTACTTCCTTCCTTGCTTTAATCAAAGTAGGAATGACTTCTTCCGGCATGCCTTTTTCCTTTAGGATCCGGCGTTCAACCGCCATGCCGTCAAACGCAGCCGCGGTAAGTCTTGAAACAGACAGGGACCCTGCTGAAGCAAGTCCCTCCTTAGAGGTAGAGGCCACGGATCTTCCGTGATCATCTCTTGCAGTTCCGGGTACCAAGTCCTTCTTGGCCAATCCGGAACCACTAGTATCGTTCTTACGCCTCTTTGCCGTATAATTCTCAATACTTTTGGTATGAGAGGCAGAGGAGGAAACACATACACCGACTGGTACACCCAAGGCGTTACCAGCGCGTCCACAGCTATTGCCTGCGGATCTCTTGACCTGGCGCAATACCTGTCCAGTTTTTTGTTGAGGCGAGACGCCATCATGTCCACCATTGGTCTTTCCCAACGGGTTACCAGCATGTGGAAGACTTCCGGATGAAGTCCCCACTCTCCCGGGTGAAGGTCGTGTCTGCTGAGGAAGTCTGCTTCCCAGTTGTCCACTCCCGGGATGAACACTGCTGACAGTGCTATCACATGATTCTCTGCCCAGCGAAGAATCCTTGCAGCTTCTGCCATTGCACTCCTGCTTCTTGTGCCGCCCTGTCTGTTCACATGGGCGACTGCCGTGATGTTGTCCGACTGGATCAACACCGGTTTTCCTTGAAGCAGAGGTTCTGCCTGGCTTAGAGCATTGTAGATTGCTCTTAGTTCCAGAATGTTTATGTGAAGAGACGTTTCCAGGCTCGTCCACACTCCCTGGAAGTTTCTTCCTTGTGTGACTGCTCCCCAGCCTCTCAGGCTGGCGTCCGTGGTCACCAGGATCCAATCCTGTATGCCGAATCTGCGGCCCTCCAATAGATGAGCACTCTGCAACCACCACAGAAGAGATACCCTTGTCCTTGGAGACAGGGTTATCCGCTGGTGCATCTGAAGATGCGACCCTGACCATTTGTCTAACAGATCCCTCTGGAAAATTCGTGCATGGAATCTGCCGAATGGAATTGCTTCGTAAGAAGCCACCATTTTTCCCAGGACTCTTGTGCATTGATGTACAGACACCTTTCCTGGTTTTAGGAGGTTCCTGACAAGCTCGGACAACTCCTTGGCTTTTTCCTCCGGGAGAAAAACCTTTTTCTGAACCGTGTCCAGAATCATCCCTAGGAACAGCAGACGAGTTGTCGGCATTAACTGGGATTTTGGAATATTCAGAATCCAGCCGTGTTGTTTTAGCACTTCTTGAGACAGTGCTAATCCCCTCTCTAGCTGTTCTCTGGACCTTGCCCTTATTAGGAGATCGTCCAAGTATGGGATAATTAATACGCCTTTTCTTCGAAGAAGAATCATCATCTCGGCCATTACCTTTGTAAAGACCCGAGGTGCCGTGGACAATCCGAACGGCAGCGTCTGAAACTGATAGTGACAGTTTTGTACAACGAACCTGAGGTACCCCTGGTGTGAGGGGTAAATTGGAACGTGGAGGTACGCATCCTTGATGTCCAAGGACACCATAAAGTCCCCTTCTTCCAGGTTCGCTATCACTGCTCTGAGTGACTCCATTTTGAACTTGAACTTCTTTATGTACAGGTTCAAGGACTTCAGATTTAGAATAGGTCTTACCGAGCCGTCCGGCTTCGGTACCACAAATAGAGTGGAATAATACCCCTTTCCCTGTTGTAGAAGAGGTACCTTGACTATCACCTGCTGAGAGTACAGCTTGTGAATGGCTTCCAAAACCGTCTCCCTTTCGGAGGGGGACGTTGGTAAAGCAGACTTCAGGAAACGGCGAGGCGGATCTGTCTCTAGTTCCAACCTGTACCCCTGAGATATTATCTGCAGGATCCAGGGATCTACCTGCGAGTGAGCCCACTGCGCGCTGAAATGCTTGAGACGACCGCCCACCGCCCCCGAGTCCGCTTGAGAAGCCCCAGCGTCATGCTGAGGCTTTTGTAGAAGCGGGGGAGGGCTTCTGTTCCTGGGAAGGAGCTGCCTGTTGGTGTCTCTTCCCCCTTCCTCTGCCTCGTGGCAGATATGAATATCCCTTTGCTCTCTTGTTTTTAAAGGAACGAAAGGACTGCGGTTGAAAAGTCGGTGTCTTTTTCTGTTGGGGAGTAGCTTGAGGTAAAAAGGTGGATTTCCCGGCTGTAGCCGTGGCCACCAAATCTGATAGACCGACTCCAAATAACTCCTCCCCTTTATACGGCAAAACTTCCATATGCCGTTTTGAGTCCGCATCGCCTGACCACTGTCGCGTCCATAAACTTCTTCTGGCCGAAATGGACATAGCACTTACCCGTGATGCCAGTGTGCAGATATCCCTCTGTGCATCACGCATATAAAGAAATGCATCCTTTATTTGCTCTAAAGACAGTAAAACATTGTCCCTATCCAGGGTATCAATATTTTCAATCAGGGACTCTGACCAAACTACTCCAGCACTGCACATCCAGGCTGACGCTATAGCTGGTCGTAGTATAACACCTGTATGTGTGTATATACTTTTTTGGATATTTTCCATCCTCCTATCTGTTGGATCTTTAAGTGCGGCCGTCTCAGGAGAGGGTAACGCCACTTGTTTAGATAAGCGTGTGAGCGCCTTATCCACCCTAGGAGGTGTTTCCCAGCGCGCCCTAACCTCTGACGGGAAAGGGTATAAAGCTAATAACTTCTTTGAAATTAGCATCTTTTTATCGGGGGCAACCCACGCTTCATCACATACATCATTTAGTTCTTCTGATTCAGGAAAAACTATAGGTAGTTTTTTCACACCCCACATAATATCCTGTTTAGTGGTACCAGTAGTATCAGCTAAATGTAACGCCTCCTTCATTGCCAAAATCATATAACGTGTGGCCCTACTGGAAAATACGGTTGATTCGTCACCGTCGCCACTGGAATCAGTGCCTGTGTCTGGGTCTGTGTCGACCGACTGAGGCAAAGGGCGTTTTACAGCCCCTGACGGTGTTTGAGGCGCCTGGACAGGCACTAACTGATTGTCCGGCCGTCTCATGTCGACAAACGACTGCTTTAGCGTGTTGACACTATCCCGTAATTCCATAAATAAAGGCATCCATTCTGGTGTCGACCCCCTAGGAGGTGACATCCCCATATTTGGCAATTGCTCCGCCTCCACACCAATATCGTCCTCATACATGTCGACACACACGTACCGACACACAGCAGACACACAGGGAATGCTCTTAACGAAGACAGGACCCCACTAGCCCTTTGGGGAGACAGAGGGAGAGTTTGCCAGCACACACCAAAAGCGCTATATATGACAGGGATAGCCTTATAATAAGTGCTCCCTGTATAGCTGCTTTTATAATATAATTTTTGCCACTATTTTGCCCCCCCTCTCTTGTTTTACCCTGTTTCTGTAGTGCAGTGCAGGGGAGAGACCTGGGAGCCGTCCTGACCAGCGGAGCTGTGTAAGGAAAATGGCGCTGTGTGCTGAGGAGATAGGCCCCGCCCCTTTTCCGGCGGGCTCGTCTCCCGCTCTTTAGTGTATTCTGGCAGGGGTTAAATATCTCCATATAGCCCCGGAGGCTATATGTGAGGTATTTTTTTAGCCAAATAGGTTTTCATTTGCCTCCCAGGGCGCTCCCCTCCCAGCGCCCTGCACCCTCAGTGACTGCCGTGTGAAGTGTGCTGAGAGGAAAATGGCGCACAGCTGCAGTGCTGTGCGCTACCTTTAGAAGACTGAGGAGTCTTCTGCCGCCGATTCTGGACCTCTTCATGTTTCAGCATCTGCAAGGGGGCCGGCGGCGAGGCTCCGGTGACCATCCAGGCTGTACCTGTGATCGTCCCTCTGGAGCTGATGTCCAGTAGCCAAGAAGCCAATCCATCCTGCACGCAGGTGAGTTCACTTCTTCTCCCCTAAGTCCCTCGTTGCAGTGATCCTGTTGCCAGCAGGACTCACTGTAAAATAAAAAACCTAAGCTAAACTTTCTCTAAGCAGCTCTTTAGGAGAGCCACCTAGATTGCACCCTTCTCGGCCGGGCACAAAAATCTAACTGGCTTGGAGGAGGGTCATAGGGGGAGGAGCCAGTGCACACCACCTGATCGGAAAGCTTTACTTTTGTGCCCTGTCTCCTGCGGAGCCGCTATTCCCCCTGGTCCTTTCAGGAACCCCAGCATCCACTAGGACGATAGAGAAATATGTAACACCTCCTTCATTGCCCTTAACATGAAACGTGTGGCCCTAAAGGAAAATACGTTTGTTTCTTCACCGTCGACACTGGAGTCAGTGTCCGTGTCTGTGTCGACCGACTGAGGTAAATGGGCGTTTTTACAAGCCCCTGACGGTGTCTGAGACGCCTGGACAGGTACTAATTTGTTTGCCGGCCGTCTCATGTCGTCAACCGACCTTGCAGCGTGTTGACATTATCACGTAATTCCTAAATAAGCCATCCATTCCAGTGTCGACTCCCTAGAGAGTGACATCACCAATACAGGCAATTTGCTCCGCCTCCTCACCAACATCGTCCTCCTACATGTCGACACACACGTACCGACACACAGCACACACACAGGGAATGCTCTGACAGAGGACAGGACCCCACTAGCCCTTTGGGGGACAGAGGGAGAGTTTGCCAGCACACACCAAAAACGCTATAATTATACAGGGACAACCCCTTATACAAGTGTTTTCCCTTATAGCATTTTTATATATGTAATCATATCGCCAAATAAGTGCCCCCCCTCTCTGTTTTAACCCTGTTTCTGTAGTGCAGTGCAGGGGAGAGCCTGGGAGCCTTCCTCACAGCAGAGCTGAGCAGGAAAATGGCGCCGTCTGCGGAGGAGAATAGGCCCCGCCCCCTTTTCGGCGGGCTCTTCTCCCGGAGTTTGTGAGATCTGGCAGGGGTTAAATACATCCATATAGCCTCAAGGGCTATATGTGATGTATTTTAGCCATAAAAAGGTATTATACATTGCTGCCCAGGGCGCCCCCCCCAGCGCCCTGCACCCTCAGTGACAGTTGGTGACTGTTGGTGAAGTGTGCTGACAACAATGGCGCACAGCTGCAGTGCTGTGCGCTACCTTATGAAGACTGAAAGTCTTCTGCCGCCTGTTTCTGGACCTCTGGACCTCTTCAACTTCGGCATCTGCAAGGGGGGTCGGCGGCACGGCTCCGGGACGAACCCCAGGGTGAGACCTGTGTTCCGACTCCCTCTGGAGCTAATGGTGTCCAGTAGCCTAAGAAGCAAATCCATCCTGCACGCAGGTGAGTTTTCTTCTCTCCCCTAAGTCCCTCGTAGCAGTGAGCCTGTTGCCAGCAGGACTCACTGAAAATAAAAAACCTAACTTAAACTTTTATTCTAAGCAGCTCAGGAGAGCCACCTAGATTGCACCCTTCTCGTCGGGCACAAAAATCTAACTGAGGCTTGGAGGAGGGTCATAGGGGGAGGAGCCAGTGCACACCACCTGATCCTAAAGCTTTTATTATTGTGCCCTGTCTCCTGCGGAGCCGCTATATCCCCATGGTCCTGACGGAGTCCCCAGCATCCACTAGGACGTCAGAGAAAAGAATATGAGCCATAAAGGCTATATTCTACTCCTAAAGACATTAAGGGGGATATTCAATTGATATCGCCGCCCAATCTACTTTATAAAGTGACAGGAGATCGTAGAGGCCATATTCAATTGAAGTTGTTTATCGATTCCATTAGTGTCGGGTTTAGCCGCTTAAAGCTGCTGAGGCTGTTTATGCTGATGTTTTGTTTGTTTTTTACATTTTTCTAACTGTATGTTGTCACCTTAAAATTACTGTATTGTATTTGCATGATATAGACAATACTTATATTTCAGAAATTAACCAGCAGCCTGATTGGCAAATTTATACAATACCTTGCAATTTCTGAATAACAAAAACACCTCTACTACAGACAAACTTTAAAGTAGACTTAACTAGCAACTGATATGAATCGATATCTACAACCCCTTTATTCACAGACACAAGTGACTTATATCTTGAATATGAAGAAATCTGTACAATTGTGGTCTTACTCTTCAGTTCTCGGATAAAAGAAACTGGCTTGATGGCATTCCCACTGTTTGCAAAGGCTTGAATGAGATGGTTCTGCATAATGCACAGCATACAAAATCCACACTGCTGACCTGCATAGGGTATAAATACAGATATTGTAAGCATGAATTTAAAATGACAGGAGTATGTCATGGCAGCTTGCAGAGCTAAATGCTGAAGAAGGGAGACTACAACCAATTACAGGTACTGCATCTTACTTGTTTACTTTACACAGTTTTACTATTAATTCTACACATGACTGAGGATGCATTTATCTAATATAAACACTGATCACTTTGTGATAAATATCCAAATGTCCTATAAGTAACCATTATTTGGGCTATTTGTCAACAATGAAAACAGTCCAGCTTTGAGTCATGCAACTAGAGATGCTAATATTCCCATTTTCCAGAGGTGAAGTGTGTAGGACTGCTTGTCCCTAGCCACAGAGAAACCACATATGCAGACAGACATCAGTTAATGCTGGAATAAGTGGACACTAATGGCAGTAAGTGATTATATTAACAGTGGGGAATTCATTTGCTTTTAGGCACCCGTAAGCAACGGATGACAACGGGAGTTATTCAATTGTTTTGCCATTGGGCACAAGTGCTGCAGGTGCCCAAAATTACTGACTGCTACCTACTGAGGTGTTGAGCAGAAATCTGTGAAAAGATATGGTTTTGGACACCCCAACTGCGTTTTCAGCAACAAATATTTTAAACGGGTTTAGCTGCTTTACGTGACTAAACCTGATTATTTGGAAGCGACCAACTGAATAAGTAATGGGTGCACGCGGCACTTGCAGGTCAGCTGAATATCGCCCGTTGGCGCCCATTACTTAGACGTGCCAAAAAACAACTGAATCCCGGCCCCCCGCATAATGCATTTCTTGGAAAGCTGGAAAAAATATGTAATTAACTGCTAAGCCTAGGTATGTGAAAATAGGATTTTAATTACCTACCGGTAAATCCTTTTCTCGTAGTCCGTAGAGGATGCTGGGGTCCACATTAGTACCATGGAGTATAGACGGGTCCACTAGGAGCCATTGGCACTTTGAGAATTTGAGAGTGTGGGCTGGCTCCTCCCTCTATGCCCCTCCTACCAGACTCAGTCTAGAAACTGTGCCCGAGGAGACGGACATTTTCGAGAGAAGGATTATACACAGATAGTGGCGAGATTCATACCAGCTCACACATACAAGGCAAATCAAGCTAACTAGCTTGAAACTCAGCAACCGCTGAAACATTACTTACCAAGTAACAATGCAGTACTTAACTAAAAAATAAGAATTTACTTACCGATAATTCTATTTCTCATAGTCCGTAGTGGATGCTGGGGACTCCGTCAGGACCATGGGGAATAGCGGGCTCCGCAGGAGACAGGGCACATCTAAAAAAGCTTTTAGGTCACATGGTGCGTACTGGCTCCTCCCCCTATGACCCTCCTCCAAGCCTCAGTTAGGTACTGTGCCCGGACGAGCGTACACAATAAGGAAGGATCTTGAATCCCGGGTAAGACTCATACCAGCCACACCAATCACACCATACAACTTGTGATCTGAACCCAGTTAACAGTATGATAACAAAAACGAAGTAGCCTCTAAAAAGATGGCTCACAACAATAATAACCCGATTTTTGTAACAATAACTATGTACAAGTATTGCAGACAATCCGCACTTGGGATGGGCGCCCAGCATCCACTACGGACTATGAGAAATAGAATTATCGGTAAGTAAATTCTTATTTTCTCTAACGTCCTAGTGGATGCTGGGGACTCCGTCAGGACCATGGGGATTATACCAAAGCTCCCAAACGGGCGGGAGAGTGCGGATGACTCTGCAGCACCGAATGAGAAAACTCCAGGTCCTCTGTAGCCAGAGTATCAAATTTGTAAAATTTTACAAACGTGTTCTCCCCTGACCACGTAGCTGCTCGGCAAAGTTGTAATGCCGAGACTCCTCGGGCAGCCGCCCAAGATGAGCCCACCTTCCTTGTGGAGTGGGCCTTTACAGATTTAGGCTGTGGCACGCCTGCCACAGAATGTGCAAGTTGGATTGTGCTACAGATCCAACGTGCAATCGTCTGTTTAGACGCAGGAGCACCCATCTTGTTGGGTGCATACAATGTAAACAACGAGTCAGTTTTTCTGACTCCAGCTGTCCTTGAAATATATATTTTTAATGCTCTGACAACGTCCAGTAACTTGGAGTCCTCCAAGTCGCTAGTAGCCGCAGGCACCACAATAGGCTGGTTTAAGTGAAATGCCGAAACCACCTTAGGGAGAAATTGAGGACGCGTCCTCAATTCTGCCCTGTCCGAATGGAATATCAGATATGGGCTCTTGTATGACAAAGCTGCCAACTCTGAAACTCTCCTGGCAGAAGCCAGGGCCAACAGCATGGTTACCTTCCATGTAAGGTATTTTAATTCTACCGATTTTAACGGCTCAAACCAATGAGATTTGAGAAAATTTAGAACCACGTTCAAATCCCACGGTGCCACTGGAGGCACTATTGGGGGTTGTATATGTAGTACACCTTTGACAAAAGTTTGTACTTCAGGCACTGACGCCAATTCCTTCTGGAAGAAAATTGATAAGGCCGAAATTTGAACTTTAATAGACCCCAATTTTAGGCCCATAGACAATCCTGCTTGCAGGAAATGTAAGAATCGACCCAATTGAAATTCTTCCGTTGGAGCCTTCTTGGCCTCACACCACGCAACATATTTTCGCCAAATGCGGTGATAATGTTGTACAGTCACTTCCTTCCTAGCCTTAATCAAGGTAGGAATAACTTCCTCTGGAATGCCCTTTTCTTTTAGAATCCGGCGTTCAACCGCCATGCCGTCAAACGCAGACGCGGTAAGTCTTGGAACATACAAGGTCCCTGCTGAAGCAGATCCCTTCTCAGAGGTAGAGGCCACGGATCCTCCGTGAGCATCTCTTGAAGTTCCGGATACCAAGTTCTCCTTGGCCAGTCCGGAGCCACCAGTATCGTTCTTACTCCTCTTTTCCGTATAATTCTCAGCACCTTTGGTATGAGAGGCAGAGGAGGGAACACATACACTGATTGGTACACCCACGGTGTTACCAGAGCGTCCACAGCTATTGCCTGAGGGTCTCTTGACCTGGCGCAATACCTGTCCAATTTTTTGTTGAGGCGAGACGCCATCATGTCTACCTTTGGTTTTTCCCAACGGTTCACAATCATGTGGAAAACTTCTGGATGAAGTCCCCACTCTCCCGGGTGAAGGTCGTGTCTGCTGAGGAAATCTGCTTCCCAGTTGTCCACTCCCGGGATGAACACTGCTGACAGTGCTATGACATGATTCTCCGCCCAGCGCAGAATCCTTGCCGCTTCTGCCATTGCACTCCTGCTTCTCGTGCCGCCTTGTCGGTTTACGTGGGCGACTGCCGTGATGTTGTCGGACTGGATCAACACCGGCTGACCCTGAAGCAGCGGTTTTGCCAGACTTAGAGCATTGTAGATCGCTCTTAGCTCCAGTATATTTATGTGAAGAGACGTCTCCAGGCTTGACCACACGCCCTGGAAATTTCTTCCCTTTGTGACTGCTCCCCAACCTCGTAGGCTGGCATCCGTAGTCACCAGGACCCAGTCCTGTATGCCGAATCTGCGGCCCACTAACAGATGGGCAGTCTGCAGCCACCACAGGAGAGACAACCTTGTTCTTGGTGACAGTGCTATCCGCTGATGCATGTGCAGATGCGATCCGGACCATTTGTCCAGCAGATCCCACTGAAATGTCCGTGCATGGAATCTGCCGAATGGAATCGCTTCGTACGAAGCCACCATCTTTCCCAGGACTCTTGTGCATTGATGTACTGACACCGTTCCTGGTTTTAGGAGGTTCCTGACAAGTTCGGATAACTCCCTTGCTTTTCCCTCCGGGAGAAACACCTTTTTCTGAACCGTGTCCAGAATCATTCCCAGGAACAGCAGACGAGTTGTCGGGGTCAATTGAGATTTTGGAAGATTCAGAATCCACCCGTGTTGCTGGAGCACTACCTGGGTTAGTGCTACACCGACTTCCAGCTGTTCTCTGGACTTTGCCCTTATCAGGAGATCGTCCAAGTAAGGGATAATTAATACGCCTTTTCTTCGTAGAAGAACCATCATTTCGGTCATTACCTTGGTAAAGACCCGAGGGGCCGTAGACAAACCAAACGGCATCGTTTGAAACTGATAATGACAGTCTTGTATCACGAACCTGAGATACCCTTGGTGTGAGGGGTAAATTGGGACATGCAGATAAGCATCCTTTATGTCCAGGGACACCATGAAGTCCCCGTCTTCCAGATTCGCTATCACTGCTCTGAGTGACTCCATTTTGAACTTGAATTTCTGTATGTACAGGTTCAAGGATTTCAGATTTAGAATAGGTCTTACCGAACCGTCCGGCTTCGGTACCACAAATAGTGTGGAATAATACCCCTTTCCCTGTTGTAGGAGGGGTACCTTGACTATCACCTGCTGAGAATACAGCTTGTGAATGGCTTCCAAAACCGACGTCCTTTCTGAGGGAGACGTTGGTAAAGCAGACTTTAGGAACCGGCGAGGGGGAAACCTTTCGAACTCCAGCATGTAACCCTGAGATATTATCTGCAGGACCCACGGGTCCACTTGTGAGTGAGCCCATTGATTGCTGAAAATCTTGAGTCGACCCCCCACCGTTCCTGGGTCCGCTTGTAAAGCCCCAGCGTCATGCTGATGGCTTTGTAGAAGCCGGGGCGGGCTTCTGTTCCTGGGCAGGGGCTGCGTGCTGCCCTTTCTTACCCTTTCCTCTGCCTCTCGGCAGATAAGACTGTCCTTTTGGTCGCTTTTTATAGGAGCGAAAGGACTGCGGCTGAAAAGACGGTGTCTTTTTCTGTTGTGAAGGGGTCTGAGGTAAAAAGGTGGATTTGCCGGCAGTTGCCGTGGTCACCAGGTCCGAAAGACCGACCCCAAACAATTCCTCTCCTTTATATGGCAATACTTCCATATGCCTCTTGGAATCCGCATCACCTGACCACTGTCGCGTCCATAAACTTCTTCTAGCAGATATGGACATCGCGCTTACTCTTGATGCTAGAGTACAAACATCCCTCTGAGCATCTCGCATATAAAGAAAAGCATCCTTTAATTGCTCTAGAGTCAATAAAATACTGTCCCTATCCAGGGTCTCAATATTTTCAGTCAGAGAATCCAACCACACTACCCCAGCACTGCACATCCAGGCTGAGGCTATTGCCGGTCGCAGTATAACACCCGTATGTGTGTATATACTCTTCAGTGTAGTTTCCAGCCTCCTATCTGCTGGATCCTTGAGGGCGGCCGTATCAGGAGACGGCAACGCCACTTGCTTTGATAAACGTGTGAGCGCCTTATCCACCTTAGGGGGTGATTCCCAGCGCGCCCTAACCTCTGGTGGGAAAGGGTATAATGCCAACAACTTCTTTGAAATTAGCATTTTTCTATCGGGGGTAACCCACGCTTCATCACACACATCATTCAATTCCTCTGATTCTGGGAAAAATACAGGTAGTTTTTTCACCCCCCACATAATACCCCTTTTTGAGGTACCAGTAGTATCAGAGAGCTGCAAAGCCTCCTTCATTGCCGTGATCATATAACGTGTGGCCCTATTGGAAAATACGTTTACTTCCTCACCGTCGACACTAGATTCATCTGTGTCGGTACCCGTGTCGACTGACTGAGGTAAGGGACGTTTTACAGCCCCTGACGGTGTCTGAGATGCCTGAACCGGTACTAACTGGTTTGCCGGGCGTCTCATTTCGTCAACTGACTTTTGTAATGTGCTGACATTATCACGTAATTCCATAACCAAAGCCATCCATTCCGGTGTCGACTCCCTAGGGGGTGACATTACCATCATCGGCAATTGCTCTGCCTCCACACCAACTTCGTCCTCATACATGTCGACACACACGTACCGACACACACAGCAGCCACACAGTGAATGCTCTATTGAAGACAGGACCCTCCTAGCCCTTTGGGGAGACAGAGGGAGAGTTTGCCAGCACACACCAAAAGCGCTATACAGTATATAACAACCCTAGAAGGTGTTGTTTTTATATATGCGCTCTCAATATATATTTATATCGCCAATTTATGCCCCCCCTCTCTTTGTTACCCTGTTTCTGTAGTGCAGTGCAGGGGAGAGTCGTGGGAGCCTTCCTCACCAGCGGAGCCGTGCAGGAAAATGGCGCCGAGTGCTGAGGAGAATAAGCTCCGCCCCTTTTCCGGCGGGCTTTTCTCCCGGTTTTTCTAATAAACTGGCCTGGGTTAAATACATACATATAGCCTTAATGGCTATATGTGATGTATTTATTTGCCTCTAAGGTACTCTATATTGCTGCCCAGGGCGCCCCCAGCAGCGCCCTGCACCCTCCGTGACCGAGATCCGTGAGCCGTGTAGCAACAATGGCGCACAGCTGCAGTGCTGTGCGCTACCTCTATGAAGACTGAAGTCTTCTGCCGCCTGTTTCCGGACCTCCGTTCTGCCGTTCTTCAGCGTCTGTAAGGGGGATCGGCGGCGCGGCTCCGGGACGAACCCCAGGCTGACCTGTGTTCCGACTCCCTCTGGAGCTCAGTGTCCAGTAGCCTAAGACTTCAATCCTCCTGCAGGCAGGTGAGTTGCAAGTCTCTCCCCTAAGTCCCTCGTTGCAGTGCTCCTGTCGCCAGCAGGAGACACTGATTAGAAACCTAAAAAAAAACTTTTCTAACTAGCTCTTTAAGAGAGCCACCTAGATTGCACCCTCTCGGACGGGCACAAAAACCTAACTGAGGCTTGGAGGAGGGTCATAGGGGGAGGAGCCAGTACGCACCATGTGACCTAAAAGCTTTTTTAGATGTGCCCTGTCTCCTGCGGAGCCCGCTATTCCCCATGGTCCTGACGGAGTCCCCAGCATCCACTAGGACGTTAGAGAAACAAAGTTGTACTGAACCAGATAACAACTGCAGGAAAACGAAGCGCTGGGCGGGTGCCCAGCATCCTCTACAGACTACGAGAAAAGGATTTACCGGTAGGTAATTAAAATCCTATTTTCTTTTACGTCCTAGAGGATGCTGGGGTCCACATTAGTACCATAAAGATGTACCAAAGCTCCCAGAACGGGAAGGAGAGCGCGGAGGCTCCTGCAGAACTGATTGACCAAACTTTTGGTCATCAGATGTCAAAGTATCGAACTTGTAGAACTTTGTGAACGTGAGACCAAGTAGCTGCTCGGCAAAGCTGTAAAGCCGAGACATCCTGGGCAGCCGCCCAGGAAGAACCCACCTTACGAGTAGAGTGGGCCTTAACAAACGTAGGACACAGCAACCCTGCTGTAGAATACGCATGCTGGATAGTGAACCTGATCCAGCGAGAGATAGTCTGCTTAGCAGCAGTACACCCAAGTTTCTTGGGATCATACAGGACGAACAGAGTCAGATTTTCTGTGACGAGCAGTCCTCTTCACATAGATCTTCAGAGCCCTTACAACATCCAAGGATTTTCATGAAATTGAGGAATCAGTAGCCACTGGCACCACAATAGGTTGGTTGATATGAAATGCCGACACAACCTTTGGAAGGAACTGCTGACGTGTCCGGAGCTCAGCTCTATCTTCATGGAAGATCAAGTAGAAGCTCTTACAAGACAAGACAAAGCCCCCAACTCTGACACACGTCTAGCAGAAGCTAAGGCCAACAAAGTGACAGCCTTCCACGTGAGAAACTTGACCTCAACCTCCTGCAGAGGCTCAAACCAATCCGATTGGAGAAACTGCAACACCAAGTTAAGATCCCAGGGCGCCGTAGGCGGCACAAAGGGAGGCTGGAAGTGCAGAACCCCCTTCAGAAAAGTCTGAACCTCAGGAAGGGGATCCAACTGTTTCTGGAGGAAAATGGATAGGGACGAAATCTGGACCTTTTCGGACCCCAACCTCAGGACCATATCCACACCTGCTTGCAGGAAGAGGAGAAATCGTCTCAGTTGAAACTCCACCGTAGGAAACTTCTTGGACTCACACCAAGACACATACTTTTTCCAAATGCAATGGTAATGTTTAGACGTTACTTATTTCCTAGCCTGTATCAGGGTAGGAATAACCTTGTTTGGAATGCCCATCCGAGCTAATATCTGGCGTGCAACCTCCATGCCGTCAAACGTAGCCACGGTAAGTCTTGATAAGCGAACGGCCCCTGCTGCAGCAGGTCCTCCCGAAGAGCAAGAGGCCTTGGATCTTCCAGCAGAAGATCCGCGTACCAAGCCCTTCTCGGCCAGTCTGGAGCAATGAGGATAGCCTGAACTCTTGTTCTCCTTATGAGTTTTAGAACTCTTAGAATGAGTGGAAGTGGAGGAAACGCGTACACCGACCAGAACACCCACGGAGTCACTAGGGCGTCCACCGCCAAATCCTGCGGATCCCTCGACCTGGAACAATACCGTCGAAGCTTCTTGTTGAGACAAGGGGCCATCATGTCTATTTGAGGTACACCCCAAAGATAGGTCACCTCCGTGAACACCTCCAGATGGAGTCCCCACTCTCCTGGATGGAGGTTGTGGGGGTCATTCCGAGTTGATCGCTAACTGCATTTGTTCGCAGCGCAGCGATCAGGCAAAAAAACGGCAATTCTGTGCATGCATATGAGGCGCAATGCGCATGTGCGTCGTACTCTTACAACGAAAGATGTATTTTCACACAAGGTCTAGCGAAGCTTTTCAGTCGCACTGCTGACCGCAGAGTGATTGACAGGAAGTGGGTGTTTCTGGGTGTCAACTGACCGTTTTCAGGGAGTGAGCGGAAAAACGCAGGCGTGCCAGATAAAAACGCAGGCGTGACTGGTGAAACATAGGCGTGGCTGGCCGAACGCAAGGCGTGTTTGTGACGTCAAAAGAGGAACTAAATAGTCTGCGGTGATCGCAAGCTAGGAGTAGGTCTGGAGCTACACTGAAGCTGCACAAAATTATTTTGTAGCCGCTGTGCGATCCTTTCATGCGCACTTCTGCTAAGCTAAGATACACTCCCAGATGGCGGCGGCTTAGCGTTTGTACGGCTGCTAAAAGCAGCAATCGAGCGAACAACTCGGAATGAGGGCCTGTGTCTGCTGAGGAAGTCCGCTTCCCAGTTGTCTACTCCCGGAATGAAGATTGCCAACAGCGCCAACGCGTGTTTTTCTGCCAAGAGGATGATTCTTGTTACCTCTGACATTGCAGCTCTGCTCTTCGTTCCACCCTGTCGGTTTATGTAAGCTACTGTCGTTACATTGTTCGACTGCACTTGAATGGCCCTATCTTGCAGAAGATGGGCCGCTTGGAGAAGACCGTTGTAGACGGTTCTTAGTTCCAGAATGTTTATTGGTAGACCGGCTTCCAGACTTGACCACCTTCCTTGGAAGGTCTCCCCTTGAGTGACTGCGCCCCAGCCCCGGAGACTTGCATCCGTGGTAAGAAGGATCCAGTCCTGAATCCCGAAACTGTGGCCCTCCAGAAGGTGTGAAATCCTGGTCTTTGGCGACAGACGTATTCTCTGGTGCATGTGTAGATGAGATCTCGACCACTTGTCCAGGAGATCCAGTTGGAAGGGCCGAGCATGAAACCTCCCGTACTGCAGAGCCTCGTAAGAGGCCACCATCTTCCCCAGAAGGCGAATGCACTGATGAACAGACACCCGGGCTGGCTTCAGGACACTCGGACCATTGTTTGTACCACCAACGCTTTCTCCTCCAGAAGAAACACCCCCTGCACTTCCGCGTCGAGGATCATTCCCAGAAAGGACAACCTCCTGGTCGGCTAAAATGTGACTTTGGAAGATTCAGGATCCAACCGTGTTCCCTTAGTAGATGGGTCGTGAGAACAATGGACTGTAACAGCTTCTCCTTGGACGATGCCTTTATCAGTAGATCGTCCAGATATGGAATTATGGTCACCCCCTGTCTGCGGAGGAGAACCATCATTTCCGCCATCACCTTGGTGAATACCCTCGGTGCTGTGGAGAGGCCGAATGGCAGGGCCTGGAATTGAAAATGCCTGTCCAACAGTGCGAATTGGAGAAAAGCTTGATGCGGCGGCCAAATCAGAATGTGGAAGTACGCATCCTTGATATCCAGGGATACCAGGAATTCCCCCTCTTCTAGATCTGATATCACCGCCCTCAGATACTCCATTTTGAACTTGACAGTCGACAGGGTCAAAATGTCGACATGAAAATGGTCGACATAAAAGATAGACAAATGGGTTTTTTAAATTTAACATGTTTTTGGACTATTTCATACCTTCTCTATCCATGTCGGCATAGAGTTGGCTATAAACCTTTTTTGCGAGCGCAGCGTGCCCCGCGAGGGTATGGCTTTCTACAATCGGGGGTCCCAGATGCCAAAACTATCCACACAAACCACAAAAATGCAAAAAAACATGGTGTCTACCTTTTTCATGTCGACCATTTTCATGTCGACATTTTGAACTACCTTTTTCATGTCGACCTTTTGACCCGGTCGACCTTTTGACCCTGTTTTATACCACACCCGTAGGATAGCCCTGTTTGCCAGCAAACCTGGCAAGCCTGATTTGAAGAATCGGTGAGGGGGGAAATCTTGAAACTCCAGCCTGTACCCCTAGGGAGTTTCAAGATTTCCCAGGGATCCAGGCCGGATGACACCCAGACGTGACTGAAATGCCCGAGTCACGCCCCCACCGGCCCCACCTCCAGGCCGCGCGGTCCACCGTCATGCTGAGGACTTTGGTGTACCTGAAGCAGACTTCTGTTCCTGGGAACCCGCAGTAGCAGGTTTCTTGGATTTTGTCCGACCTCCTCTGAATAAGGTGTTGGACGGCTTGGCCTTTCTTGTTTTGGCAAACCAAAAGGACTGTGATGCAGGTGAAGAAAAAGGTTTCTTTGCAGCAGGTGCAGCTGAGGTAAGAAAAGGAGACTTACCCGCTGCAGCCGTGGAAATCCACGCATCTAACACTTCCCCAAAGAGAGCCTGACCTGTGTAGGGTAGGGTCTCCACACCTCTCCTGGATTCCGCTTCGGCAGACCACTGGCGCAGCCAAAGTCCCCTACAAGCTGTGACAGACATGGAAGATATTCCAGCAGCCATGGAACCCAGGTCTTTCATGGATTCCACCATAAATCCTGCAGAATCTCGAATGTTACGTAAAAACAATTCAACATCACTCTTATCCATTGAATCCAAATCCTCAAGTAACGTGCCTGACCGCTTTACAATAGCTTTGGAAATCCATGCACAGGCAATAGTAGGACGTAGCATCGCCCCTGAAGCCGTGTATATAGATTTGAGCATAGTGTCAATTTTGCGATCAGCCGGTTCTTTTAATGCGGTAGATCCAGGGACAGGTAAAACCACCTTCTTTGAGAGTCTGGATACAGATGCGTCAACTATAGGTGGGTTTTCCAAATTTTTCCTATCTAGATTTTTATCTCCGGGTTTTCCCAGGCTTTCTCAAATAATAGGATTTTGGTACTTACCAGGTAAATCCTTTTCTTTGAATCCATAGGGGGCACTGGAGTACTCTTGGGATATGGGCGGCGTAGCAGAACAAAGGCACTGAATATTTAAATTTAGAACTCTCCACCCCTCCATATCCCTAGAGTACCTCAGTGTACGAACCCAGTGTTTTTACTGAGCGAACTACTATAGAGAGGTTGACAATGGAGAATTCCTATAACATAACGGACAACAACAAAGTTGACCCATAACGTTAGTGTCAACTAAACAGTTGACAGCATAACCGATAGACCTTTATAGTTTGAACCAATCGGTGAAAATGTGTTACCATAAGCTCCTTTGAGCTTAATACAAACCAGGTAAAACGTGTTACCCTAAGCTCCTCTGAGCTTAAAACAACCCAGGTAAAACTGCTCTGGGTGGGCGTCCAGTGCCCCCTATGGATTCAAAGAAAAGGATTTACCTGGTAAGTACCAAAATCCTATTTTCTTTTTCATCCACTAGGGGTCACTGGAGTACTCTTGGGACGTACCAAAGCTTCCCTCGTGGGCGGGAGAGCTGTTTGACACTTGTAACAGTAGGCAGCCAAAGCTAGATGCTGATGCCGCAACCATTCATAACGTGTAAACGTGCACAAACGTGGTGCACTGAAGGCTATGTAGCCGCGTCGTAGACGCTCCACGACCCGCTGGGTCTGACATTCCCACAGAACCTGTGGGATGAGCTATTACTGACGTAGGCGATTGTAACTTAGCCTTAAAGTAAGCCTGACTTGTAGTCATTATTATCCCACTGGATAATATCTGCTGAGAAACTGTCTAACCCCAGTTGGCAGCATTATAGAGAACAAACAACGTATCCGTATCACGTACTGTAGACGTTCGGGACATATATAAACGCGTAATGCGTGTACCACATTCAGAATTCTAGAATGTGCTGTCAACACAGGAACCACTATTGGTTTATTGATGTGAAAAATAAGAAAGCGGAATTCGTCCGAAGATCTGCTTTGTTATGAGAAAACTCAAATACGGTGGCTTGGAATACAAGGCACCCAAATATGAAAACAAAACCCTTGCCGAAGCTAAGGCTAGAAGAAAAATGTTTTCCCAAGTGAGAAACTTAATTCCCATTTATTGTAAGGGTTCAAAATATGAAAACTGTAAGAAATCTGAACCCAACCTCAAGTCACCTGGCACTGTAGGTGGGATAAATGGAGGCTGCACTTTGATGACACCTTGTAGAAAGGTGTGTACAGACGCAATAGAGTCAAACGTCTTTGAAAATAAGTTGACCACACAGATACCTGCACCCTTAGTGCAGATAAACGCAATTTTCCATCCCACCCCGTTTAACAGAATACGGGTAACTTGAAGGATGATGTCGGAAACTTCCGAGCTTTACCACCTATGTAAGCACACCAAATCTTGTAATAATGAGCTGCCTTAAGCGGCTTACTAGCTCGTAACCTGGTGGTATAATACTGTAATGCCCTATTTCTTTTCTTAAGAGGGCGGTCTGAACCCTCACCCCGTCAACCGCAGCTGCGGTACATAGGTAATAGGTACATAGGTAACTATGGGTAAAAGAACGTTCCCTGTTGTAACAGGCTGGTCGTATTATGAGCGGACCAAGATCGTGTGCAAGTATTCCTTAGAGATTCGAGAAGCAAGCTCTCCGAAACCCATGAGATATCACTAGTATGACTGTGACGAACTGTCTTATGATCCGTTTTGGCAACGGAGAGAGCAGCGGAAAATGGTGGAGCCAGATACACGATGCTGAATGACCACACGAATGTGAGAGACTCCACCGCCACTGTCCTTGTGATCTGTTGTTTTGTACACATACTGAGCTGTAATTGTGGCGAGATGCCATCATGTATACCTGAGGGTAACCCCCTTCTGTGGACTCACATATGAAAGACCTCTGGATTTAATGTCCAGTTTTCAGGATCTAAATCCTGACGGGTGAGATCATCTGTCTAACAGATGTCCACTCACGGAATGAACCCTGTTGACATTATCACATAATGTGTTCTGGGCAATTGAGGATTCGAGTTACCTGCCGCATTGCCATGCGGCTTCTTGGTTCTCCCTGGTTGTTGTGTATGCAACTCCCGTTGCGTTGTCTGACTGTTGGTCAGACTGAAAGCGAAGCATGTAGTGCATTGTAAAATGCACGGAGTTCCAGGACATTTATCGACAGCAATCTGTCGTGATCCGTTTCAGAACCTCTGTCGCTGATCTTTTTTAACTACAACTCCTGAACCTCTGAGACTCTCGTCCAGATTATATACACCCTCGCCCCTCTGTGGGAAACGCGAGTGAAGGCCGGCGAACTAAATCGCTTTGAAACACATCATTATTCTTAACAGGCGAAACTAGCAATGTACCGCTAGTGCGCGTGTTGGCGAATACAGCAATGTACCGCTAGTGTGCGTGTTTTGCACTAATTACTAGATGTACATTTGTTCTTGCTGGTGTAGTAGGTAAATGTCTTCGATTTACCGTATTTATAATCTTACCTAGGAATTGACGTCGTTTAGACGGAATTAGATGCGATTGTTTTTGAACTTGATCTGCCACCGCAGTATACATTAGTAGCGCAAGTTAGAGGAACTTTGTTGAGACAGAGTTCTTATGAGCAGATCGTCTAAGATAGAGGAACTCTGTTGAGACAGAGTTCTTATGTCTATCAGGACTCTGAGATGAGCTATCATCACCAACATCACTTTGGTAAATACCCGAGGCGACAAGAAACGGTAGACCTGAAATGGTTAATGGTTGTGGCGTTTTGCAAACGCTAGAACCTGTGATGAACAAACCGGAATGGGTAAATACGCATTGTGAAGATCAAATGCAATTATGCAATTTTGTGGCTCTAATAAGCAAAATACTAACCGCAGAAATTCCATTTTCAAACTGCAGTAAGTGACTTGCTGATTGAGATTGCGACGGAGCTGTCTGGTTTTGCTCAAACAGAGGGGAATAAGTAACCCTGACTCTGTTGGTGTACTACTGCCTGGATTATAAAGACAGCTGAAAACCAGCAGAGACTAAATGGCAACCTGCCAAACCGTTCGACAGAGGCAGTCTTGTCCTTTATCTGTAAATAGCTGAGACATCCATGAGTTGAAGTCTGGAACCCCCGCAAATGTAAGATGTAAAGACGCGCTTCCACAATTGGAAAAGAGGTCATCAAACCACTGGCTTGCTGACTGTAGCGTCCTGTCGTTACAAGGCGTGACTGTTTTGTTCCACCGTCTGGAAAAAACTGAAGTCTAAAGGGAATAAATGCCGGCACAAGTATTTCCGTTTTGATACTGGATGCGGTAATGGCTGAATATCAAATTTAGGACCAAACAAGCTCTGGCCTTGTCGTGCTGAAACTAGCGACGATGAAAAGTGAGAATCGAAGTAACCGGCGTTAGTAGAAGCTTTACAGATATACTCTGCAGCTTCTTTTAACAGTTATCTCATTGTTTCCATACACAGAGTCTAGTGACCCAAATGTATCTTGGGTCTTTATAATGTTTGACACAAACGCATTTACCAATGGTGGATCGCATCATTTTGGAAACGATTAAATAGTGGTCAAAGTCTACTCAGTCTTTGTAAAAATGGAGACATTGACTCACTGGGATTTAGCAATGTACGTCAACAACCCCGCACTATCTGAGTGCTGGTCTAATGTACCCTTCTCACTCGTAGTTATCGGTGTGAGATCTGACATAGAATCGTGCATTAAATTATAAGACCAGTTAAATAAACACCCTGGTACCCAAAGGGAATTTGGCCCTTTGGAAAGACTGTCTTTTGTTAGAGCAGGCGGAGTACTTCCGAGACTCCGATGTTACCGCTCTTTTAATGTGAATTGCCCATGCTTATAGGATTTTTAAAATTATTTTTAGTCTGCGCTAGAGCCTTACTCGCTATGCAGACAGACACCACAATAGGCAACGGACAAACACTTGCACGACTTATTGAAGTTATTATGTGTCATATATATATTTTATTGTATATGAAACTCATGGTTGTTCCTCTCTACGGAAATCTTTAGTAAAAGGCGAAAGATTTATTAGCTCTGAAGAGAAACAAGAGTATTCTTATGTGAAAAGCAGTTCACATGGGCATGTGAAACCCGAACCAAATTCCCACTAACACCCCTGCGCCTCTGGTGGCTTAGAGATGTAGGGCAGGAATGTTCCAGAATTACAAACTGGAAAACAACAGGAAGCATGGTTAAAATGGCCCCTTTGCCATGCTGACCTGATAATCACAGAACAAATTACAAATGTTTCCGTGTTAATATATTATACAGTATAATCACAGGCCGGGTACAACACATGCTCTATGAATAAATATATCTAAGCTCATAGCCTATGATAATTACATACATTAATATATTTATACAGCATTAATATAGGCTCAATAGCCTATTATACAGTGATAACCACAGACCTTAATATAGGCTCCATAGCCTATTTACAGTGTTAATAACAGCCATTAATATATAGGCTCAATAGCCTATTCACAGACAGTAATATAGATTCAATAGCCTATTACTGCCAGGACAGGTACAATACCTTATAAATACCTGTGATATATATATATATATATATATATATATATATATATATACCCTGCTGTTATATTTGATCCGCCAGCTTCCACCGTGCCTCTTCCCCCCTGTAACGCTGTGTCTGCGGGAAGCCTGCACTGGCATGTCACCGTCTCTGTACTGAGACTGATGGAGCTGCGGCTGTATGGCGCTGGGCGGCCGGACGTAGCTGGGCGGCCGAACTCTCTGCGGAAGGCCTGCACTAGCACTTGTGGATGGAAGGTGCCGGAGCGGCGGTCATACTGAGTATGGCTTCCCCCCTGCTGTGTGGCCGGACGGAGCTGGGCGGCCGAACGGAGCGCTGGGACGGGCGGCTTGATGTCACCGTCTCGGTTACTGAGTATGGCTTCCCCCCTGCTGTGCGGCCGGACGGAGCTGGGCGCCGAACGGAGCGCTGGGACGGGCGCCGCTGTTAGACGTAGCGGCTGGGCTTGGCGGCGTATGAGCGGCGAAGCATATTAACCCCAACATAGCGGGGCGGCAGCCTGCGCTGACCGCCCCGTTCCCCAGCCTACCTTGCTTGCTCCTGATCATGGCTGCGACGGGGCTTCTTATGTGTAAGCTCCGTCCAGCTTCAGTGATGTGACTCATGGCTGTGACGGGGCTTCTTCTGTGTAAGCTCCGTCCAGCTGTGTAGTCCTGGCTGCGACGGGGCTTCTATGTGTAAGCTCCGTCCAGCTTTCAGTCCAGCTTTCAGTCAGCTTCCAGTGATCTATGGCTGCGACGGGGCTTCTTCTGTGCAAGCTCCGTCCAGCTCTCTAGTCCTGGCTGCTCTTTGCAGGAGCAGTGGGCTGTCTGTGGCTGTGAGGGTGCTCTTTATGAGGACCGACACGCCATGCGCTGCCCGTGCAGCGGCACTATCCCGGACCCATGTCATTCTTGAAACTGGGAAGGGATGTGCTCTTAAAAAAAAATTAAAAATAAAAATGAAAAATTAATAAAATCTTCCAACAAGTGTGGGTATCCCACAAGCCGATGTTAGTGCTTTGAGCACAGAAAAAACACTGGGTTCGTACACTGAGGTACTCTAGGGATATGGAGGGGTGGAGAGTTCTAAATTTAAATATTCAGTGTCTTTGTTCTGCTACGCCGCCCATATCCCAAGAGTACTCCAGTGACCCCTAGTGGATGAAAAAGAAATAGCATTTAATTACTTAGATGCAGGGAAGTTTAGGGAGGCTTTCTTATTGTCAGTGAAGTAAGCCTCCTCAACCTGCTCAGGTGTTGTATCAGCAATATTCAACACGTCTGTAATGGCCTCTATCATCAACTGCATCCCTCTTGCAAGAGGTGCCACCCCCCTCAGCGCATCCCCATCACCGTCTGCCGTGTCAGATTCGGTATCCGTGTCATCTTGCATAATCTGGGCAAGAGCACGTTTGTGGGAACATACAGTAGGGGGCCCTGAGGTAACAGAACCGGACCAAACTGCCATAGAGTTCTGTAAAACCTGAGTTGCAGACTCATTCTGTGCAACCCTAGTAGAAATCTGAGAAATCATATTTTTAATAGAGGTTAACCACTCAGGCTTCCTTGCAGGGACCTGTGCTAACACAGTGCAATCATGATTACATGGAACGGGATCATCCTGAGAGGACATATGACACAGAGTCCCTGGACATAGCTTAATGGAGACCACAGACACCACACACACACACACACACACACACACACACACACACACACACACACACACACACACACACACACACACACACACACACACACACACACACACACAGGGAAGGGCAGAGTTCCCCCCCAAGAATGGCAAGAGAGACACAGAGATTGGAGCCAACTCACACACAGCGCTAATAGATAGGGAGACCCCTAACCAGCACTGACTGCGCACCTTAATAGGTTACACAGTCTGTACACAGCCCCCCCCCCCTTCTACAACCTCCTGGTACCATAAAAGATAGCTGGAGTTGATTTGGACGGACAGCTCTCACTGACAGCGCTTCTGCAGGCAGGAAAATGGCGCTGATGCTGCTGGGTCTGCTCTGAGGAGAAGCTCCGCCCCCTTACATGGCGCGGTCTTCCCGCTCTTCTGAAGATTATACTGGCCTGAGGAATTGTGCTGGCAGCGATCCTGAGACCCTGACAGGCTTGAAGGTCAGTGTAGGGTGTAGGCGCTGGCTCAGGGCGCCCCTCACAGCGCCGCACTATGTACCGCTGAGCCCCGGAGCGCAGTTAGTACTGCGCTCCATACCCTGTTGCCGCCATCTTCACCCCGGCTCCCCGCTTGCTAGGGGGGCTGGTGAGTAACTTGCCACTGATCTTCTGGCTCTGTAAGGGGGTACCGGCATGCTGCTGGGGTGAGCGATCCCCTGTGGCGGGGAACGTTCAATCCCCTCAGGAGCACAGTGTCCTGTCAGCGGAGATAGTGGCTCAGACCCCGCAGGGTGGACAATACTCCCCACCTTAGTCCCACGAAGCAGGGAGGCTGTTGCCAGCAGCCTCCCTGTGCCTAAACTCTAATTAAAATAATAAAACTAAAAGAACTCCTATGGAGCTCCCCTAGCTGTGACAGGCTCCTCCGGGCACATTTTCTAAACTGAGTCTGGTAGGAGAAGCATAGAGGGAGGAGCCAGCACAAACTCTCAAACTCTTAAAGTGCCAATGGCTCCTAGTGGACCAGTCTATACTCCATGGTACTAATGTGGACCCCAGAATCCTCTAGGATGTAAGAGAAATCAAAGGTTTTGCTTAAGAGAAGGCGGACAACTGATGAGCAATGTAAAGTGGCTGTCTAAGCCAAAAAAAGATGATAACAGGAAACTAGGGAGGCCAATCCCAGGCCTTTTTATCAATCTCGGGTATCGGGATTGAAAAAAAAATAAGATTTTCTTACCGGTAAATCTATTTCTCGTAGTCCGTAGTGGATGCTGGGGACTCCGTAAGGACCATGGGGAATAGACGGGCTCCGCAGGAGACAGGGCACTCTAAGAAAGAATTAGGAATACTGGTGTGCACTGGCTCCTCCCTCTATGTCCCTCCTCCAGACCTCAGTTAAGGAAACTGTGCCCGGAAGAGCTGACAGTACAAGGAAAGGATTTTGGAATCCAGGGTAAGACTCATATCAGCCACACCAATCACACAGTATAACTTGTGATAACTTACCCAGTTAACAGTATGAACAACAACAGAGCATCAGACAACATGACGCAAACATAACATAACCCTTAGTTAAGCAATAACTATATACAAGTATTGCAGAAGAAGTCCGCACTTGGGACGGGCGCCCAGCATCCACTACGGACTACGAGAAATAGATTTACCGGTAAGTAAAATCTTATTTTCTCTAACGTCCTAGTGGATGCTGGGGACTCCGTAAGGACCATGGGGATTATACCAAAGCTCCCAAACGGGCGGGAGAGTGCGGATGACTCTGCAGCACCGAATGAGCAAACACAAGGTCCTCCTCAGCCAGGGTATCAAACTTGTAGAATTTTGCAAACGTGTTTGAACCCGACCAAGTAGCTGCTCGGCAAAGCTGTAATGCCGAGACCCCTCGGGCAGCCGCCCAAGAAGAGCCCACCTTCCTTGTGGAATGGGCTTTTACAGATTTTGGATGCGGCAATCCAGCCGCAGAATGAGCCTGCTGAATCGTGTTACAGATCCAGCGAGCAATAGTTTGCTTTGAAGCTGGAGCACCCAGCTTGTTGGATGCATACAGGATAAACAGCGAGTCAGTTTTCCTGACTCCAGCCGTTCTGGCTACATAAATCTTCAAAGCCCTGACTACATCTAGTAACTTGGAATCCTCCAAGTCACGAGTAGCCGCAGGCACCACAATAGGTTGGTTCAAATGAAAAGATGACACCACCTTCGGCAGAAATTGCGGACGAGTCCGTAATTCTGCCCTGTCCATATGGAAAACCAGATAGGGGCTTTTACATGACGAAGTCGCCAATTCTGACACACGCCTAGCCGAAGCTAAGGCCAATAGCATGACCACTTTCCACGTGAGATACTTTAACTCCACGGTCTTAAGTGGCTCAAACCAGTGAGATTTCAGGAAACTCAACACCACGTTAAGATCCCAAGGTGCCACTGGTGGCACAAAAGGGGGCTGAATATGCAGCACTCCCTTTACAAACGTCTGAACCTCAGGAAGAGAAGCCAGTTCTTTTGAAAGAAAATGGATAGGGCCGAAAATCTGGACCTTTATGGACCCTAATTTTAAGCCCATAGTCACTCCCGACTGTAGGAAGTGAAGGAACCAGCCCAGCTGGAATTCCTCTGTAGGGGCCTTCCTGGCCTCACACCAAGCAACATATTTTCGCCAAATACGGTGATAATGTTTTGCGGTCACGTCCTTCCTAGCCTTTATCAGCGTAGGAATAACTTCATCCGGAATGCGTTTTTCCGCTAGGATCCGGCGTTCAACCGCCATGCCGTCAAACGCAGCCGCGGTAAGTCTTGGAACAGACAGGGCCCCTGTTGCAACAGATCCTGTCTGAGAGGCAGAGGCCATGGGTCCTCTGTGAGCATTTCTTGCAGTTCCGGGTACCAAGTCCTTCTTTGCCAGTCCGGAACAATGAGTATTGTTCTCACTCCTCTTTTTCTTACGATTCTCAGCACCTTGGGTATGAGAGGAAGAGGAGGAAACACATAGACCGACTGGAACACCCACGGTGTTACTAGTGCGTCCACAGCTATCGCCTGAGGGTCTCTTGACCTGGCGCAATACTTTTGAAGCTTTTTGTTGAGGCGGGATGCCATCATGTCCACCCGTGGCAGTTCCCATCGATTTGTAATCTGTGTGAAGACTTCTTGATGAAGTCCCCACTCTCCCGGGTGGAGGTCGTGCCTGCTGAGGAAGTCTGCTTCCCAGTTGTCCACTCCCGGAATGAACACTGCTGACAGTGCCTGCACGTGATTCTCCGCCCAACGAAGAATCCTGGTGGCTTCTGCCATCGCTACCCTGCTTCTTGTGCCGCCCTGGCGGTTTACATGAGCCACTGCGGTGATGTTGTCTGATTGAATCAGCACCGGTTGGTTGCGAAGCAGAGGCTCCGCTTGACTCAGGGCGTTGTATATGGCCCATAGTTCCAGGATATTGATGTGTAGACAAGCCTCCTGACTTGACCACAGCCCTTGGAAGTTTCTTCCCTGAGTGACTGCCCCCCACCCTCGGAGGCTTGCATCCGTGGTCACCAGGACCCAGTCCTGTATGCCGAACCTGCGGCCCTCGAGAAGGTGAGCACTCTGCAGCCACCACAGAAGAGACACCCTGGCCCTGGGGGATAGGGTGATCAGCCGATGCATCTGAAGTTGCGATCCGGACCACTTGTCCAACAGATCCCACTGAAAGTTCCTCGCATGGAACCTGCCGAAGGGAATGGCTTCGTATGACGCCACCATCTTTCCCAGGACTTGCGTGCATTGATGCACCAACACCTGTTTTGGTTTTAAGAGGTCTCTGACCAGAGTCACGAGCTCCTGGGCCTTCTCCTCCGGGAGAAACACCTTCCTCTGGTCTGTGTCCAGAATCATGCCCAGGAAGGGCAGTCTCGTCGTAGGAATCAGCTGCGACTTTGGAATATTCAGAATCCAGCCGTGCTGTTGTAACACCTCCCGTGGAGCCCCAGCGTCATGCGGTGGATTTTGTGGAAGCCGGGGAGGACTTCTGTTCCTGGGAACTAGCTGTATTGTGCAGCTTCTTTCCTCTACCCCTGCCTCTGGCAAGAAAGGACGCACCTCAGACTTTCTTGCCTCTGTGCGATCGAAAGGACTGCATTTGGTAATACGGTGCTTTCTTAGGTTGTGAGGGAATATATGGCAAAATATTTGACTTCCCAGCCGTAGCTGTGGAAATTAGGTCCGAGAGACCGTCCCCAAACAATTCCTCACCCTTATAAGGTAAAACCTCCATGTGCTTTTTTGAGTCGGCATCACCTGTCCATTGCTGAGTCCACAGGACCCTTCTGGCAGAAATTGACATTGCATTTATTCTAGAGCCCAGTAGGCAAATGTCTCTCTGGGCATCCCTCATATATAGGACAGCGTCTTTTATATGCCCCAGGGTCAGTAATATAGTATCCTTGTCCAAGGTATCAAGTTCCTCAGACAGAGTATCTGTCCATGCTGCTACAGCACTACACATCCAGGCCGACGCAATTGCCGGCCTCAGTAGGGTACCTGAATGTGTATAAACGGACTTCAGGATGCCTTCCTGCTTCCTATCCGCAGGATCTTTTAGGGAGGCCGTATCCTGTGACGGCAGGGCCACCTTCTTAGTTAAGCGTGTCAAAGCTTTGTCTACCCTAGGGGAGGATTCCCAGCGTAACCTGTCCATTGGCGGGAAAGGATACGCCATAAGTAACCGTTTGGAAATCTGCACTTTCCTATCAGGAGAATCCCAAGCTTTTTCACATAACTCATTTAACTCATGTGAAGGGGGAAAAGTCACTTCTTGCCTTTTTCCCCCAAACATATAAACCCTCTTATCAGGGACCGGGTTTACCTCTGAAATGTGCAATACATCCTTCATTGCTATAATCAAGTAGCGGATGGCTTTAGCCATTTTAGGCTGCAACTTTGCATCATCGCCATCGACACTGGAGTCAGAATCTGTGTCGATATCCGTGTCAACAATCTGGGATAGTGGGCGCTTCTGAGACCCTGACGGCCTCTGCGCTGTAGGCTCAGGCATGGGTTGAGACCCTGACTGTCCCAAGGCTTCAGCTTTATCCAACCTTTTATGCAAGGAGTTTACATTATCATTTAACACCTTCCACATATCCATCCAATCAGGTGTCGGCGGCGACCCCACATTCATCTGCACCTGCTCTGCTTCCACAAAGCCTTCCTCGTCAAACATGTCGACACAATCGTACCGACACACCACACACACAGGGCATGCTCTATTTGAGAACAGAACCCCCACAAGGCCTTTTGGAGAGACAGAGAGAGTATGCCAGCATACACCCCAGCGCTATATAACCCAGGAATTACACAGTAACTTAGTGTTTACCCAGTAGCTGCTGTATTAGTGATTTTGCGCTAAATTTATGTGCCCCCCCTCTCTTTTTACCCTCTTTCTACCGTGATTCTGCAGGGAAGAGCCTGGGGAGCTTCCTCTCAGCGGAGCTGTGGAGAGAAAATGGCGCTGGTGAGTGCTGAGGAAGAAGCCCCGCCCCCTCAGCGGCGGGCTTCTGTCCCGCGATTTTGTGAAAATAATGGCGGGGGCTCATGCATATATACAGTGCCCAGCTGTATATATGCTCTATTTTGCCAGGAGGTACTCAATTGCTGCCCAGGGCGCCCCCCCCCCCTGCGCCCTGCACCCTACAGTGACCGGAGTGTGCGGGTTAAATGTGGGAGCAATGGCGCACAGCTGCAGTGCTGTGCGCTACCTCATATGAAGACAGGAGTCTTCTGCCGCCGATTTTGAAGTCTTCTTGCTTCTCTCACCGGCTTCTGTCTTCTGGCTCTGCGAGGGGGACGGCGGCGCGGCTCCGGGATCGGACGACCAAGGGTGAGTTCCTGTGTTCGATCCCTCTGGAGCTAATGGTGTCCAGTAGCCTAAGAAGCGCGACCTATCCGCAGTTAGTAGGTTTGCTTCTCTCCCCTCAGTCCCACGTAGCAGAGAGCCTGTTGCCAGCAGATCTCTCTGAAAATAAAAAATCCTAATAAAATACTTTCTTATTAGCAAGCTCAGGAGAGCTCACTAAAGTGCACCCAGCTCTGACCGGGCACAGATTCTAACTGAGGTCTGGAGGAGGGACATAGAGGGAGGAGCCAGTGCACACCAGTAGTCCTAATTCTTTCTTTGAGTGCCCTGTCTCCTGCGGAGCCCGTCTATTCCCCATGGTCCTTACGGAGTCCCCAGCATCCACTAGGATGTTAGAGAAAAGGCCAATACCGGGATTCCCGGAATTGGGTTGAAGACCTGCACACCCTAGCCCACACAAATACTTACCATCGTGGGTGGGAGTGGGCTTGAGGGCTGCGAGGTGCGGTCCGGGCGGCTGGCGTCAGACTCACCATGGTGGGTGGGGGGGCTCGCGGGCTGGAAGGTGAGGTCAGACTGCGTAGCATGACCTCTGACATTATGTCACTATACACAGTATGCACTGCCGGGGGCAGGAGGAGCCGAGAGGACGGAGTCGGGCAGCGTCTAAGCCTCCTGAGGACGCTCAACATTGCCCGGCATTAAAAAAAAATAAAAAAAATAATGGGGCAGGTAAATTCCGCAATCCCCGGGATTGGAGCTTCCTATCCAGAGATTGAAACCTGGATGTTTTTTGGCCTAAATCCCAGGATCCCGCCGATCCTGGCATTGGCCTTCCTATAGGGAACAAAAGATTCTAGCGAGGTAAACAACAATGTATAAAGTATTACCTCCATTCATAGTAGTATTCAAGACAATTTTACCAAAAACTTTTATTTGTCTATATTTTAAGATTAGTGGCAATTAATAAAAGAAAGGGGAAATTCAACAAGAAGTCTATGGCGGTATCCAATTAGCCTCGATAAAGCGATCACAGGTAAAGTTATTGTGCCTATCGCCAGAAAAAAATGCCTTTGTCTGGTATGCGTGCTCCCATTTTTCGAACTATCCTATTAAAAAATCGTGAAAAGTGCAGGTAAGAATGGGGAAATCAGCCTGTACCCCCAAAAATGCCAAAGTGAAATAGGATAACCATATAGAAGTACAGGGCATAATAAAAATATTTTATGGACTTAAAATGTGAAAAATGGTTGCAATATGTATTTTTAAAAAAACACTTAAAACGAGATAAAAAGCAAGCTTTTTTTGTGTAAATTAAATGCTCTTATTAAATTTGGGGTATATGAAAATGGGAATAACTATATATTTGAATCAATTACAGGCACTTTTAAAAACCTTGCAAAAATGACCACTCCCACCTGCAAGCCTGAAAACACTTATCCCATTCATAAAGCACCCCCATATACCTGTCCCGTACCTTGTACCCCAATTTCCATAACGCTGCACTTTTTCACACCGAAAATGACATCTTATTATTGGCTAATTAATTGAACACTTTAAAGTGCCTAATTAATCATTAACGGCAGTGTCCAAGGTCTTCTGAACCAAGCCCTAACATTATTTACTCAATACTAGGGATTTCCTCAACTTTTCACATGCTCAGAGTAAGTGAAGAGAAATTCATGATAAACCATATGGAGAATTATCGTATGTGAGTAATTGGATAGCTGCGATATTGCAGCTTACGAAAAAAGCGGATTTTTTTAAAACGGGTTATCACAGCTAATTGGATACCCCCTTAAAGCTTACTTGAGGAAAGTACCTAAGAACTGCATCTTTAAATATTTATTTAAAGGGACTTCCATTTTAAAGTGGTAAATGTAGAACAGAGGTCCTCAAACTCGGTCCTCAGGGGCACACACAGTGCATGTTTTGCAGGTAACCCAGCAGGTGCACAGGTGTATTAATTACTCACTGACACATTTTAAAAGGTCCACAGGTGGAGCTAATTATTTCAATAGCGATTCTGTGAGGAGACCTGCAAAACATGCACTGTGTGGGCCCCCGAGGACCGAGTTTGAGGACCTCTGATGCATACCTCCCAACATGACCCGATCCAGGAGGGACACAATGCTCTGCTTCTGGACTTTCCTCTTAATGTATGATTGCCGACACCTGTGCTGAACAGCTTAATGGATAAGAAAGGTGTTTCAGCACAGGTGATGGCAATCATGCAGTAAGAGGGAAGTCCAGGAGCAGAGCATTCTGTCCCTCCTGGAGAGGGTCATGTTGGGAGGTATGCTGATGTAGAATCTCCACGTATACTCACAATTACGGCTGTGCTCTTTTGACAGTAAGTAGTTAGCAAGAGGAGGGGTGTAGGTCAGACACTGTACTGTAGAGTTTAGGAAGCAGGTGTTCCCAAGATTTTGAAGTCCAGCTCCCACTCTGGACACTCGTTCCCATTTCATTGACAGCTTCTCAACTGGGAACAAAACCTTCGGAGGAAGTGGAATTCCATCTGTACTATTTGAAGCGAGGTCACTGCCTGAGACACAGAGATGGCAATAAGGTGAAAAACAAAACAAAAATTTTTTAGCCCATGATCTTTTAGTTTTCATTCATTTGTAGATAGTTTATACCACCTTGCCTGAAGTCAATTGATTACATGTTGTAGATTTCTTGGTAATTCTGGGTCCAGCACAAATTCTATCTATTACTAGCTCACTTGTTGTACATTGGGTAGTATAGAAAATAAGCACTAACAAACATTGTAATACAGATTGTAGACCCCAGTGCAGTAAACTACCTACTATTTGTAGGCAAACACACATAGGGGTATATGCAATTGCGGTCGAATTCCCGAAATTGGCGAAAAACTGGACTTTTTCGCCAAAAAAAAAAAAAAATCGTCAATGCAATTCAGTACTTTCCGTCAAAAAAACGGACTTTCAAAATTCGACTTTTTGAAATTCGACTTTTGTCAAATTCGACTTTTCTGCAATGATACAAGTGCTGCAATTCGACCAAAGTATATTCAGTTGAAGTTTGGAAATTCGACAACAGTGCTTTTAGACAGTAAATTCGTCATTTTCAATCCGCCACACTTTGGTGGGTGAAACTAATTAAAACATTTTA
This sequence comes from Pseudophryne corroboree, assembly GCF_028390025.1. Lineage (NCBI taxonomy): Eukaryota > Metazoa > Chordata > Amphibia > Anura > Myobatrachidae > Pseudophryne > Pseudophryne corroboree. Next base: position 465,949,281 of record NC_086446.1, on the reverse strand, counting down.
AAACATGTTTTTTTTGGTGTTTTTTTTATTGGTAATAGCATATCTATTTATATTAGAAGGGATTAGGTACTTGGTTTGTCTTTTTTGGAGGCACAAGTATTTTTTATATATTTTGAAAAAATAAGAATTTACTTACCGATAATTCTATTTCTCGTAGTCCGTAGTGGATGCTGGGGACTCCGTAAGGACCATGGGGAATAGCGGCTCCGCAGGAGACTGGGCACAAAAGTAAAGCTTTAGAACTACCTGGTGTGCACTGGCTCCTCCCCCTATGACCCTCCTCCAAGCCTCAGTTAGGATACTGTGCCCGGACGAGCGTACATAATAAGGAAGGATTTTGAATCCCGGGTAAGACTCATACCAGCCACACCAATCACACCATATAACTTGTGATCTAAACCCAGTTAACAGCATGATAACAGAGGAGCCTCTAGAAAAGATGGCTCACTACAGCAATAACCCGATTTTTTGGTAACAATAACTATGTACCAGTATTGCAGACAATCCGCACTTGGGATGGGCGCCCAGCATCCACTACGGACTACGAGAAATAGAATTATCGGTAAGTAAATTCTTATTTTCTCTAACGTCCTAAGTGGATGCTGGGGACTCCGTAAGGACCATGGGGATTATACCAAAGCTCCCAAACGGGCGGGAGAGTGCGGATGACTCTGCAGCACCAAATGAGAGAACTCCAGGTCCTCCTCAGCCAGGGTATCAAATTTGTAGAATTTTACAAACGTATTTGCTCCTGACCAAGTAGCTGCTCGGCAAAGTTGTAAAGCCGAGACCCCTCGGGCAGCCGCCCAAGATGAGCCCACCTTCCTTGTGGAATGGGCTTTTACAGATTTTGGCTGTGGCAGGCCTGCCACAGAATGTGCAAGCTGAATTGTACTACAAATCCAACGAGCAATAGTCTGCTTAGAAGCAGGAGCACCCAGCTTGTTGGGTGCATACAGAATAAACAACGAGTCAGATTTTCTGACTCCAGCCGTCCTGGAAACCTATATTTCCAGGGCTCTGACAACGTCTAGCAACTTGGAGTCCTCCAAGTCCCTAGTAGCCGCAGGCACCACAATAGGTTGATTCAGGTGAAACGCTGAAAACCACCTTAGGGAGAAACTGAGGACAAGTCCTCAATTCCGCCCTGTCCGAATGGAAAATCAGATGAGGGCTTTTACAGGATAAAGCCGCCAATTCTGACACGCACCTGGCCCAGGCCAGGGCCAACAGCATGACCACTTTCCATGTGAGATATTTTAACTCCACATATTTAAGTGGTTCAAACCAATGTGACTTTTGGAACCCAAAAACTACATTTAGATCCCAAGGTGCCACTGGAGGCACAAAAGGAGGCTGTATATACAGTACCCCTTTCACAAACGTCTGAACTTCAGGGACTGAAGCTAGTTCTTTTTGGAAGAAAATTGACAGGGCCGAAATTTGAACCTTAATGGACCCCCATTTCAGGCCCATAGACACTCCTGTTTGCAGGAAATGTAGGAATCGACCTAGTTGAAAATTCCTCCGTCGGGGCCTTACTGGCCTCGCACCACGCAACATATTTTCGCCAAATGCGGTGATAATGTTTTGCGGTTATATCTTTCCTGGCTTTGATCAGGATAGGGATGACTTCATCCGGAATGCCTTTTTCCTTCAGGATCCGGCGTTCAACCGCCCTGCCGTTAAACGCAGCCGCGGTAAGTCTTGGAACAGACAGGGTCCTTGCTGGAGCAGGTCCCTTCTTAGAGGTAGAGGCCACGGATCCTCCGTGAGCATCTCTTGAAGTTCCGGTTACCAAGTCCTTCTTGGCCAATCCGGAGCCACGAATATAGTGCTTACTCCTCTCCATCTTATAATTATCAGTACCTTGGTTATGAGAGGCAGAGGAGGGAACACATACACTGACTGGTACACCCACTGTGTTACCAGAGCGTCTACAGCTATTGCCTGAGGGTCCCTTGACCTGGCGCAATACTTGTCGAGTTTTATAAACATGTGGAAGACTTCTGGGTGAAGTCCCCACTCTCCCGGGTGGAGGTCGTGTCTGCTGAGGAAGTCTGCTTCCCAGTTGTCCACTCCCGGAATGAATACTGCTGACAGTGCTATCACATGATTTTCCCCCCAGCGAAGAATCCTTGCAGCTTCTGCCATTGCCCTTCTGCTTCTTGTGTCACCCTGTCTGTTTACGTGGGTGACTGCCGTGATGTTGTCCGAATGGATCAACTCCGGGTGACCTTGAAGCAGAGGTCTTGCTGAGCTTAGAGCATTGTAAATGGCCCTTAGCTTCAGGATATTTATGTGAAGTGATGTCTCCAGGCTTGACCATAAGCTCTGGAAATTCCTTCCCTGTGTGACTGCTCCCCAGCCTCGCAGGCTGGCATCCGTGGTCACCAGGACCCAGTCCTGAATGTGCGGCCCTCTAGAAGATAAGCACTCTGCAACCACCACAGGAGAGACACCCTTGTGCTTGGTGACAGGGTTATCCGCTGATGCATCTGAAGATGCGACCCAGACCATTTGTCCAGCAGGTCCCACTGGAAAGTTCTTGCGTGGAATCTGCCGCATGGGATTGCTTCATAGGAAGCCACCATTTTTCCCAGAACCATCTCATTGATGTACTGAGACTTGGCTCGGTTATAGGAGGTTCCCGACTAGCTCGGATAACTCCCTGACTTTCTCCTCCGGGAGAAACACCTTTTTCTGAACTGTGTCCAGGATCATCCCTAAGAACAGAAGACGAGTCGTCGGAATCAGCTGCGATTTTGGAATATTGAGAATCCAATCGTGCTGCCGCAACACTACCTGAGATAGTGCTACACCGACCTCCAACTGTTTCCTGGATCAACCCTTATCAGGGAATCGTCCAAGTAAGGGATAACTAAAATTCCCTTCCTTCGAAGGAGTATCATCATTTCGGCCATTACCTTGGTAAAGACCCGGGGTGCCGTGGACCATCCATACGGCAGCGTCTGAAACTGATAGTGACAGTTCTGTACCATAAACCTGAGGTACCCTTGGTGAGAAGGGTAAATTGGGACATGAAGGCAAGCATCCTTGATGTCCCGAGACATCATGTAGTCCTCTTCTTCCAGGTTCGCAATCACTGCTCTGAGTGACTCAATCTTGAATTTGAACCTCTGTATGTAAGTGTTCAAAGATTTTAGATTTAGAATCGGTCTCACCGAGCCGTCCGGCTTCGGTACCACAACAGTGTGGAATAATACCCCGTTCCCTGTTGCAGGAGGGGTACCTTGATTATCACCTGCTGGGAATATAGCTTGTGAATGGCTTCCAAAACTGTCTCCCTGTCAGAAGGAGACATCGGTAAAGCCGACTTTAGGAAACGGCGAGGGGGAGACGTCTCGAATTCCAATTTGTACCCCTGAGATATCACCTGAAGGATCCAGGGGTCTACTTGCGAGTGAGCCCACTGCGCGCTGAAATTCATTGAGACGGGCCCCCACCGTGCCTGATTCTGCTTGTAAAGCCCCAGCGTCATACTGAGGGCTTGGCAGAGGCGGGAGAGGGTTTCTGTTCCTGGGAACTGGCTGATTTCTGCAGCCTTTTTCCTCTCCCTCTGTCACGGGGCAGAAATGAGGAACCTTTTGCCCGCTTGCCCACGAAAAGACTGCGCCTGATAATACGGCGTCTTCTCATGTTGAGAGGCGACCTGGGGTACAAACGTGGATTTCCCAGCTGTTGCCGTGGCCACCAGGTCTGAAAGACCGACCCCAAATAACTCCTCCCCTTAATAAGGCAATACTTCCAAATGCCGTTTGGAATCCGCATCACCTGACCACTGTCGTGTCCATAACCCTCTACTGGTAGAAATGGACAACGCACTTAGACTTGATGCCAGTCGGCAAATATTCCGCTGTGCATCACGCATATATAGAAATGCATCTTTTAAATGCTCTATAGGCAATAATATACTGTCCCTATCTAGGGTATCAATATTTTCAGTCAGGGAATCCGACCACGCCAACCCAGCACTGCACATCCAGGCTGAGGCGATTGCTGGTCGCAGTATAACACCAGTATGTGTGTAAATACCTTTTAGGATGCCCTCCTGCTTTCTATCAGCAGGATCCTTAAGGGCGGCCATCTCAGGAGAGGGTAGAGCCCTTGTTCTTACAAGCGTGTGAGCGCTTTATCCACCCTAGGGGGTGTTTCCCAACGCACCCTAACCTCTGGCGGGAAAGGATATAATGCCAATAACATTTTAGAAATTATCAGTTGTTATCAAGGGAAAACCACGCATCATCACACACCTCATTTAATTTCTCAGATTCAGGAAAACTACAGGTAGTTTTTCCTCACCGAACATAATACCCCTTTTTGGTGGTACTCGTATTATCAGAAATGTGTAAAACATTTTTCATTGCCTCAATCATGTAACGTGTGGCCCTACTGGAAGTCACATTTGTCTCTTCACCGTCGACACTGGAGTCAGTATCCGTGTCGGCGTCTATATCTGCCATCTGAGGTAACGGGCGCTTTAGAGCCCCTGACGGCCTATGAGACGTCTGGACAGGCACAAGCTGAGTTGCCGGCTGTCTCATGTCAACCACTGTCTTTTATACAGAGCTGACACTGTTACGTAATTCCTTCCAACAGTTCATCCACTCAGGTGTCAACCCCCTAGGGGGTGACATCACTATTAAAGGCAATCTGCTCCGTCTCCACATCATTTTTCTCCTCATACATGTCGACACAAACGTACCGACATACAGCACACACACAGGGAATGCTCTGATAGAGGACAGGACCCCACTAGCCCTTTGGGGAGACAGAGGGAGAGTTTGCCAGCACACACCAGAGCGCTATATATATACAGGGATAACCTTATATAAGTGTTTTTCCCCTTATAGCTGCTGTATCTTTAATACTGCGCATAATTAGTCCCCCCCCTCTCTTTTTTAACCCTTTCTGTAGTGTAGTGACTGCAGGGGAGAGCCAGGGAGCTTCCCTCCAACGGAGCTGAGGGAAAATGGCGCCAGTGTGCTGAGGAGATAGGCTCCTCCCCCTTATCGGCGGCCTTATCTCCCGTTTTTCTATGTATTCTGGCAGGGGTTAAATTCATCCATATAGCCCAGGAGCTATATGTGATGCATTTTTTGCCATCCAAGGTGTTTTATTGCGTCTCAGGGCGCCCCCCCCCCCAGCGCCCTGCACCCTCAGTGACCGGAGTGTGAAGTGTGCTGAGAGCAATGGCGCACAGCTGCAGTGCTGTGCGCTACCTTGTTGAAGACAGGACGTCTTCTGCCGCCGATTTTCCGGACCTCTTCTGTCTTCTGGCTCTGTAAGGGGGCCGGCGGCGCGGCTCTGGGACCCATCCATGGCTGGGCCTGTGATTGTCCCTCTGGAGCTAATGTCCAGTAGCCTAAGAAGCCCAATCCACTCTGCACGCAGGTGAGTTCGCTTCTTCTCCCCTTAGTCCCTCGATGCAGTGAGCCTGTTGCCAGCAGGTCTCACTGAAAATAAAAAACCTAAAACTAAACTTTTCACTAAGCAGCTCAGGAGAGCCACCTAGTGTGCACCCTTCTCGTTCGGGCACAAAAATCTAACTGAGGCTTGGAGGAGGGTCATAGGGGGAGGAGCCAGTGCACACCAGGTAGTTCTAAAGCTTTACTTTTGTGCCCAGTCTCCTGCGGAGCCGCTATTCCCCATGGTCCTTACGGAGTCCCCAGCATCCACTTAGGACGTTAGAGAAATAATATTTTTTTTTTTTTTTTTTTTAGATGGAATGGTAAAATCCCGGAAAAAAATGGCGTGGGGTCCCCCCTCCAAAGCATAACCAGCCTCGGGCTCTTCGAGCCGGTCCTGGTTCTAAAAATCCGGGGGGGGAAATGACAGGGGATCCCCCGTATTTTTAAAACCAGCACCGGGCTCTGCGCCTGGTGCTGATGCAAAAAATACGGGGGACAAAAAGAGTAGGGGTCCCCCGTATTTTTTACACCAGCATCGGGCTCCACTAGCTGGACAGATAATGCCACAGCCGGGGGTCACTTTTATACAGCGCCCTGCGGCCGTGGCATTAAATATCCAACTAGTCACCCCTGGCCGGGGTACCCTGGGGGAGTGGGGACCCCTTCAATCAAGGGGTCCCCCCCCCCCCAGCCACCCAAGGGCCAGGGGTGAAGCCCGAGGCTGTCCCCCCCCCATCCAAGGGCTGCGGATGGGAGGCTGATAGCCTTGAGAAATTTGAATGAATATTGTTTTTTCCAGTAGTACTACAAGTCCCAGCAAGCCTCCCCCGCAAGCTGGTACTTGGAGAACCACAAGTACCAGCATGCGGGAGAAAAACGGGCCCGCTGGTACCTGTAGTACTACTGGGAAAAAAATACCCAAATAAAAACAGGAGACACACACCTTGAGAGTAAAAATAAGAATTTACTTACCGATAATTCTATTTCTCATAGTCCGTAGTGGATGCTGGGGACTCCGAAAGGACCATGGGGAATAGCGGCTCCGCAGGAGACTGGGCACAAAGTAAAAGCTTTAGGACTACCTGGTGTGCACTGGCTCCTCCCCCTATGACCCTCCTCCAAGCCTCAGTTAGATTTTGTGCCCGAACGAGAAGGGTGCAATCTAGGTGGCTCTCCTGAGCTGCTTAGAGTAAAAGTTTAAATAGGTTTTTTATTTTCAGTGAGACCTGCTGGCAACAGGCTCACTGCATCGAGGGACTTAGGGGAGAGAAACGAACTCACCTGCGTGCAGAGTGGATTGGGTTTCTTAGGCTACTGGACATTAGCTCCAGAGGGACGATCACAGGCCCAGCCATGGATGGGTCCCGGAGCCGCGCCGCCGGCCCCCTTACAGATGCTGAAGCAAGAAGAGGTCCATAAATCGGCGGCAGAAGACTTTCCTGTCTTCATAAGGTAGCGCACAGCACTGCAGCTGTGCGCCATTGCTCTCAGCACACTTCACACTCCGGTCACCGAGGGTGCAGGACGCTGGGGGGGGGCGTCCTGGGAAGCAATGAATTTACCTTAGTTGGCGAAAAATACATCACATATAGCTCCTGGGCTATATGGATGTATTTAACCCCTGCCAGTTTTCCAGAAAAAAGCGGGAGAAGAGCCCGCCGTGAAGGGGGCGGGGCCTATCTCCTCAGCACACAGCGCCATTTTTCCCACACAGCTCCGCTGGTAGGAAGGCTCCCAGAATCTCCCCTGCATCCTGCAACTACAGAAACAGGGTAAAAAAGAGAGGGGGGCACTTATTTGGCAAAATAACAGATATAAGCAGCTATAAGGGATAGACACTTATTGTAAGGTTGTCCCTATACATATATAGCGCTCTGGTGTGTGCTGGCAAACTCTCCCTCTGTCTCCCCAAAGGGCTAAGTGGGTCCTGTCCTCTATCAGAGCATTCCCTGTGTGTGTGCTGGGTGTCGGTACGTGTGTGTCGACATGTATGAGGAGGAAAATGATGTGGAGGCGGAGCAATTGCCTATAATGGTGATGTCACCCCCTAGGGAGTCGACACCTGAATGGATGGCCGTAATTAAGGATTTACGTGACAGTGTCGGCACGTTACAGAAAACTGTTGACGACATGAGACAGCCGGCAGCTCAGTTAGTGCCTGTCCTTGAGAGTAAAACTTTATTACACACCTGCCGACACACACATACTTACCTATGTTGACCCGCCGACTGCCACGTCTCCTGATCCGACGATCCGGGGTACCTGTGAATCAAATTATACTCACCTCAATCCAGTGTCCAGATATAAATCCACGTACTTGGCAAAAAAACAAAACGCATTTACCCGAACCACGGACTGAAAGGGGTCCCATGTTTACACATCAGACCCCTTTCCCCGAATGCCGGGACACCACGTGACTGCTGTCACCGAGGTCCCTTCAGCCAATCAGCGAGCGCAACGTCCTGGCACTCTGCTGATTGGCTGGACGTCTGAGCTGTCAGACAGCGCCTCGCAAAGCCTCTCCATTATACTCAATGGTGGGAACTTTGCGTCAGCGGTGAGGTCACCCGCGGGCAGCGGCTGACCGCGGGTAACCCCACCGCTACCCGCAAAGTTCCCACCATTGAAAGTAATGGAGAGGCTTTGCGATGCACTGTCTGACCTCAGACGCGCACAGCCAATCAGGTGAGCGCCACGGAAGTAGCGCTTCCTGATTGGCTGAAGGGACCTCAGTGACAGGAGTCACGTGGGGTCCCGGCACATTCGGGGAAAGGGGTCCCATGTATCAACATGGGACCCCTTTCAGTCCGGCATGGTCGGGTATGCGTTTTCTTTTTTTACCAAGTACGTGGATTATCTCCCGGACACTGTCTAATTTTTTTCACAGGTACCCCGGATCGTCGGAGACTGTGGCAGTCGGCGGGTCAACATAGGTAAGTATGTGTGTGTCGGCAGTTGCGTAATAAAGTTTTACTATCAAGGTGTGTGTCTCCTGTTTTTATTTGGATATTTTTTTTCCAGTAGAACTACAGGTACCAGCGGGCCCGTTTTTCTCCCGCATGCTGGTACTTGTGGTTCTCCAAGTACCAGCTTGCGGGGGAGGCTTGCTGGGACTTGTAGTACTACTGGAAAAAACAATATTCTTTCACATTTCTCAAGGCTATCAGCCTCCCATCCGCAGCCCTTGGATGGGGGGGGGGACAGCCTCGGGCTTCACCCCTGGCCCTTTTGGGGGGGGGGGGGGGGGGGGGGAGACCCCTTGATTGAAGGGGTCCCAACTCCCCCAGGGTACCCCGGCCAGGGGTGACTAGTTGGATATTTAATGCCACGGCCGCAGGGCACTGTATAAAAGTGACCCCCGGCTGTGGCATTATCTGTCCAGCTAGTGGAGCCCGATGCTGGTGTATAAAATACGGGGGACCCCTACTCTTTTTGTCCCCCGTATTTTTTGCACCAGCACCAGGCGCAGAGCCCGGTGCTGGTTTTAAAAATACGGGGGATCCCTGTCAATTTTCCCCCCCGGATTTTTAGAACCAGGACCAGCTCGAAGAGCCCGAGGCTGGTTATGCTTTGGAGGGGGGACCCCATGCCATTTTTTTTCGGGTTTTTCCCGTTTTTTCCCGTTTTTAAAAAAACGGATCAAAATCCGTCAAATCGGACGTTTTTCGGCCGCGGGAATGTCGAATCCGTTTTTTATTGCATATGGTCAATTTCGGCACCCACTTGCCGAAATTAGCCTGTCGAATTGTGTTGAGTTGAAAAACAGCCGCTAATTTGCCGCTAATTGCATATACCCCATAGACATCATGCACTCTCTACAAACTAGTAGGTGAGGTGGGGGGGACCCAACAAATGAAAAGAAAAGAAAAATGCAACATACTCTGCTTTTGGTTCCCTTCTAAGCTTCTATGTGGAGTGGTCGGCTGAAATGTCGGACTTAACAGGACATATTTACTCTTCAGGGTCTCCAGTTGGTAGTAGAAACTCTTACTTGCTGGCTCGAATTCTATTTTTTGCAAAAGTATCTTTTTAGCAGAAGAAGTGAGCAGTTTTCCAAGTTCTACATCATCTGAATACTTCCGACCTGGCTTCAGGGCATCTTTAAGTTTCTCTACAATGGGCATGTTTGCTCTCTAATAGAAGGACAAAAATAAAATCATAAGTCCAATCAACTTTTAGCATTCTCCTTATTCCTTTATACTACACACTTATACCAACAGTGAATTTAGGAAATGCGCAACACAGATACAGTATATATTCATTTTGGGAGGCACTTGCACGTCTCAAACCCTATCACAGGAGGTAGGCAGCAGCTGTAGGCAGTAGCTGTAGTGGTAATCTGGAAGGGTTAAGTGAGTTTAGGAACTGAATTGAATAGTGAACTGAATTGAATAGTGAAGATGTCGAAATATGAAAATTCTTAGATCGCATGGACACGTTCAACGCATAAGAAGCCGGCTGCAAAGGGGATCGCCGCTCAGCGACGGGATTGTGCGAAGGATCAATTCGCACGGGCCTTTTGCAAGGTGATTGACAAAAAGAAGGCGTTTGTGGGTTGCAACTGACCGTTTTCAGGTAGTGTCTGGAAAAACACAGGCATGTTCAAGCATTTGAAGGGAGGGTGTCTGACGTCAAATCCGGTCCCAAACAGACTAATGTGAGTCTTGGGCTGCGCAGAGACTTCCCAAAATCTGTTTGTACAGCTCTGCTCCACATGCGTTCGCACGCTTGCACAGCTAAAATACACTCCCCCCTGTAGGCGGCGACTATCTGATCGCAGGGATGCACAAAACGCTGCCCAGCAATCAGATCTGAATTGCCTCCTTTATCGGGCGTGTGGTGGCAGTGATGCTGCAACAACGTACGCTTGCATAGTAGGATTCATGGGAGGAGGGACGCCAAGGCATATGACTCCACTGTCATTTAGGATGAATTTAATTTTATTTTATTCAAGTGCAGCAACAGTGTGCAAATACATGCGCAGGTACGGGGGGGGGGGGGGGGGGGGGGGGGGTTTAAGGTAGCGCCAGTCAACGTCATGGGGTGCAGTGCACTGAAGGTACTAATAACATTTGGCTGTCGCCTGTATGTCCCTGACTGCAGTGCTGCTGACTCAGGCTGATGGCGGCAAGACGAAGCCACAAGATAGCGTCCACCTACCCACCCGAGTCAGCAGCAGAGCAGTCAGGGACATGCAAGCAATGACCAAACGGTATGATAGTGGTATGATTTTTAGCCTATGTTATTAGGTGGATCTCAAGGAACATTTCAGTGAAAACCTGCCAACATACATACAAATTATTTTATTAATAGTATAGATATATTTCTTGAAACATTTGGGGGGGGGGGGGGGGGGGGGTTTCAGTCAATTTATCAGAAACAGACAAATGACTTCACTTTTTAAAAGCAGACATTAACAAAAAAAGATGTGATTGAAAAAAATAAGAATTTACTCACCGGTAATTCTATTTCTCGTAGTCCGTAGTGGATGCTGGGGACTCCGTAAGGACCATGGGGAATAGACGGGCTCCGCAGGAGACTGGGCACACTATAAGAAAGATTTGGTACTACCTGGTGTGCACTGGCTCCTCCCTCTATGCCCCTCCTCCAGACCTCAGTTAGGATACTGTGCCCGGAAGAGCGGACACAATAAGGAAGGATTTTGAATCCCGGGTAAGACTCATACTAGCCACACCAATCACACCGTATAACTCGTGATATTAAACCCAGTTAACAGTATGAAATATAACTGAGACTCTCAACAGATGGCTCAACAATAACCCTTTAGTTAGGCAATAACTATTTACAAGTATTGCAGACAATCCGCACTTGGGATGGGCGCCCAGCATCCACTACGGACTACGAGAAATAGAATTACCGGTGAGTAAATTCTTATTTTCTCTGACGTCCTAGTGGATGCTGGGGACTCCGTAAGGACCATGGGGATTATACCAAAGCTCCCAAACGGGCGGGAGAGTGCGGATGACTCTGCAGCACCGAATGAGAGAACTCAAGGTCCTCCTCAGCCAGGGTATCAAATTTGTAGAATTTAGCAAACGTGTTTGCCCCTGACCAAGTTGCAGCTCGGCAAAGTTGTAAAGCCGAGACCCCTCGGGCAGCCGCCCAAGATGAGCCCACCTTCCTCGTGGAATGGGCTTTCACTGATTTAGGATGCGGCAATCCAGCCGCAGAATGCGCCAGCTGAATTGTGCTACAAATCCAGCGAGCAATAGTCTGCTTAGAAGCAGGAGCACCTATTTTGTTAGGTGCATACAGGATAAAAAGCGAGTCAGTTTTCCTGACTCCAGCCGTCCTGGAAACATAAATTTTCAAGGCCCTGACTACGTCCAGTAACTTGGAATCCTCCAAGTCCCTAGTAGCCGCAGGCACCACAATAGGTTGGTTCAAGTGAAATGCTGATACCACCTTAGGGAGAAACTGGGGACGAGTCCTCAATTCTGCCCTATCCATATGGAAAATCAGATAAGGGCTTTTACATGACAAAGCCGCCAATTCTGACACACGCCTGGCCGAAGCCAAGGCCAATAACATGACCACTTTCCACGTGAGATATTTCAGATCCACGGTTTTAAGTGGTTCAAACCAATGTGATTTTAGGAAACTCAACACCACATTGAGATCCCAAGGTGCCACAGGAGGCACAAAAGGGGGCTGAATATGAAGCACTCCCTTTACAAAAGTCAACTTCAGGCAGTGAAGCCAGTTCTTTCAGAGCCGAAATCTGGACCTTAATGGAACCCAATTTTAGGCCCATAGTCACTCCTGACTGTAGGAAGTGCAGAAAACGACCCAGCTGAAATTCCTCTGTAGGGGCCTTCCTGGCCTCACACCACGCAACATATTTTCGCCAAATGCTGTGATAATGGTTTGCGGTTACTTCTTTCCTGGCTTTTATCAGCGTAGGAATGACTTCCTCCGGAATGCCCTTTTCCTTTAGGATCCGGAATTCAACCGCCATGCCGTCAAACGCAGCCGCGGTAAGTCTTGGAACAGACAGGGCCCCTGCTGTAGCAGATCCTGTCTGAGCGGTAGAGGCCATGGGTCCTCTGATAACATTTCTTGAAGTTCCGGGTACCAAGCTCTTCTTGGCCAATCCGGAACCACGAGTATCGTTCTTACTCCTCGCCTTCTTATTATTCTCAGTACCTTTGGTATGAGAGGCAGAGGAGGGAACACATAAACCGACTGGTACACCCACGGTGTCACTAGAGCGTCCACAGCTATCGCCTGAGGGTCCCTTGACCTGGCGCAATATCTCTTTAGCTTTTTGGTGAGGCGGGACGCCATCATGTCCATCTGTGGCCTTTCCCAACGGTTTACCAACAGTAGGAAGACTTCTGGATGAAGTCCCCACTCTCCCGGGTGTAGGTCGTGTCTGCTGACGAAGTCTGCTTCCCAGTTGTCCACTCCCGGAATGAACACTGCTGACAGTGCTAGTACGTGATTTTCCGCCCATCGGAGAATCCTTGTGGCTTCTGCCATCGCCACCCTGCTTCTTGTGCCGCCCTGTCGGTTTACATGGGCGACTGCCGTGATGTTGTCTGATTGGATCAGAACCGGCTGGTATTGAAGCAGGGGCCTTGCCTGACTTAGGGCATTGTAAATGGCCCTCAGTTCCAGAATGTTTATGTGCAGGGACGACTCCTGACTTGACCAAAATCCCTGGAAATTTCTTCCCTGTGTGACTGCGCCCCAGCCCCGAAGGCTGGCATCCTTGGTCACCAGGACCCAGTCCTGTATGCCGAATCTGCGGCCCTCTAGAAGATGAGCACTCTGCAGCCACCACAGTAGAGACACCCTGGTTCTTGGAGACAGGGTTATCAGTTGATGCATCTGAAGATGCGATCCTGACCACTTGTCCAAGAGGTCCCACTGGAAGGTCCTTGCATGGAACCTGCCGAATGGAATTGCTTCGTATGAAGCCACCATTTTTCCCAGGACTCGTGTGCAGTGATGCACCGATACCCGTTTTGGTTTTAGGAGGTCTCTGACTAGAGATGACAGCTCCTTGGCTTTCTCCTGCGGGAGAAACACTTTTTTCTGTTCTGTGTCCAGAATCATCCCCAGGAACAGTAAGCGTGTGGAAGGAACCAGTTGTGACTTTGGAATGTTTAGAATCCAGCCATGCTGTTGTAGCACTTCCCGAGATAGTGCTACTCCGACCAGTAACTGCTCCCTGGACCTCGCCTTTATTAGGAGATCGTCCAAGTACGGGATAATTAAAACTCCATTTTTTCGAAGGAGTATCATCATTTCTGCCATTACCTTGGTAAACACCCTCGGTGCCGTGGACAGTCCAAACGGTAGTGTCTGGAATTGGTAATGGCAATCCTGTACCACAAATCTGAGGTACTCCTGGTGAGGAAGGTAAATTGGGACATGCAGGTAAGCATCCTTTATGTCCAGGGATACCATGTAATCCCCCTCCTCCAGGCTTGCAATAACCGCCCTGAGCGATTCCATCTTGAACTTGAATCTTTTTATGTATGTGTTCAAGGATTTCAAATTTAAAATGGGTCTCACCGAACCGTCCGGTTTCGGTACCACAAACAGTGTGGAATAGTAACCCCGTCCTTGTTGAAGTAGGGGTACTTTGACTATCACCTGCTGGGAATACAGCTTGTGAATTGCCTCTAGTACAGCCTCCCTGCCCGAGGGAGTTGTCGGTAAGGTCGATTTGAGGAAACGGCGGGGGGGAGGTGCCTCGAATTCCAGCTTGTACCCCTGAGATACTACTTGAAGGATCCAGGGATCCACCCGTGAGCGAAGCCACTGATCGCTGAAATTTTTGAGGCGGCCCCCCACCGTACCTGGCTCCGCCTGTGGAGCCCCACCGTCATGCGGCGGATTTGGAAGAAGCGGGGGAGGACTTTTGTTCCTGGGAACCTGCTGCGTGGTGCAGCTTTTTTCCCCTTCCTCTGCCTCTGGACAGAAAGGACCCGCCTTTTCCCCGCCTGTTTTTCTGGGGTCGAAAGGACTGTACCTGATAATACGGCGCTTTCTTAGGCTGTGAGGGGACATGGGGCAAAAATGCTGACTTCCCAGCTGTTGCTGTGGAAACAAGGTCTGAGAGACCATCCCCGAATAACTCCTCACCCTTATAAGGCAAAACTTCCATGTGCCTTTTAGAATCTGCATCCCCTGTACACTGCCGAGTCCATAAGCCTCTCCTAGCAGAAATGGACAATACATTTATTTTAGATGCCAGCCGGCAGATCTCCCTCTGTGCATCTCTCATGTACAAGACTGAGTCTTTATATGCTCTACGGTTAGCAATATAGTGTCCCTGTCCAGGGTGTCAATATTTTCCGACAGGGAATCTGACCAAGCAGCTGCAGCACTGCACATCCACGCTGAAGCAATAGCTGGTCTCAGTATAACACCAGTGTGTGTATATATAGACTTTAGGATAGCCTCCTGCTTTCTATCAGCAGGTTCCTTTAGGGCGGCCGTATCCGGAGACGGTAGTGCCACCTTTTTAGACAAACGTGTGAGCGCTTTATCCACCCTAGGGGGAGTTTCCCAACGTGACCTATCCTCTGGCGAGAAAGGGAACGCCATTAGTAATTTTTTTGAAATCACCAATTTTTTATCAGGGAAAGCCCACGTTTCTTCACACACTTCATTTAATTCTTCCGATGGGGGAAAAACTATTGGTAGTTTTTTCTCCCCAAACATAATACCCTTTTTTGAGGTACCTGGGTTTATATCAGAAATGTGTAAAACCTCTTTCATTGCCTCAATCATGCAACGAATGGCCCTAGTGGACATTAAATTTGACTCATCGTCGTCGACACTGGTATCAGTATCCGTGTCGACATCTGTGTCTGCCATCTGAGGTAGTGGGCGTTTTAGAGCCCCTGATGGCCTTTGAATTGCCTGGGCAGGCACGAGCTGAGAAGCCGACTGTCCCGCATTTGGCATGTCGTCAAATTTTTTATGTAAGGAGTCGACACTTGCACGTAATTCCTTCCATAAGTCCATCCACTCAGGTGTCTGCCCCGCAGGGGGTGACATCACATTTATAGGCATCTGCTCCGCCTCCACATAAGTCTCCTCATCAAACATGTCGACACAGCCGTACCGACACACCGCACACACACACAGGGAATGCTCTTAAAGGAGACAGGACCCCACAAAAAGCCCTTTGGGGAGACAGAGAGAGAGTATGCCAGCACACACCAGAGCGCTATATAATGCAGGGACTAACTGTATTATGTCCCCTATAGCTGCTATAATATTTACTGCGCCTCAATCTGTGCCCCCCCTCTCTTTTTTACCCTTTTCTGTAGTGTAGACTGCAGGGGAGAGTCAGGGAGCTTCCTTCCAGCGGAACTGTGAGTGAGAAATGGCGCCAGTGTGCTAAGGGAGATGGCTCCGCCCCTTTTTCGGCAGACTTTTCTCTTGCTTTTTTCTGTATTCTGGCAGGGGTAATTACCACATATGTAGCCTCTGGGGCTATATATTGTGGTTATTTTGCCAGCCAAGGTGATTTTATTGCTGCTCAGGGCGCCCCCCCCCCAGCGCCCTGCACCCTCAGTGACCGGAGTGTGAAGTGTGTATGAGGAGCAATGGCGCACAGCTGCAGTGCTGTGCGCTACCTTGGTGAAGACTGAAGTCTTCTGCCGCCGATTTTCCGGACCATCTTCTTGCTTCTGGCTCTGTAAGGGGGACGGCGGAGCGGCTCCGGGAACGAACACCAAGGACGGGTCCTGCGGTCGATCCCTCTGGAGCTAATGGTGTCCAGTAGCCTAAGAAGCCCAAGCCAGCTGCAAGCAGGTAGGTTCGCTTCTTCTCCCCTTAGTCCCTCGTTGCAGTGAGCCTGTTGCCAGCAGGTCTCACTGTAAAATAAAAAACCTAATATATACTTTCTTTCTAGGAGCTCAGGAGAGCCCCTAGTGTGCATCCAGCTCGGCCGGGCACAGAAATCTAACTGAGGTCTGGAGGAGGGGCATAGAGAGAGGAGCCAGTGCACACCAGGTAGTACCAAATCTTTCTTATAGTGTGCCCAGTCTCCTGCGGAGCCCGTCTATTCCCCATGGTCCTTACGGAGTCCCCAGCATCCACTAGGACGTCAGAGAAAACACATTTAAAAACATCCACGTGCATAAACAAACTAAAACATATGTTCCTACATCAGTGATAGTCAACATGATATAGTTCGGGCCAATATTTAAGGGGCATACACACGAGGCGATGTTTAGCTCACTTGTAAGCAATCTGACATTGCTTAGAACATCGCTCCATGTGTAGGGGTGCCGGTGACAACGATACGAGGTCCCACGCGTCGATATCGCCGGTGCTAGATTGTCCTGCATGCAGGCACAGTCTAGCAGGTTGCGTATTTCACCGCTGGGTGAAATGAGCGGCCCCCTGTGTCCGTCCCCCCCCTCGCTCAGCACATCGCTCTGTGTGCTGAGCGGGGGAGAGATGTGTGCTGAGCGGTCTGTGCTAGATCGCTCAGCACACATCCCTGGGGAAAACTCCCCGTCAGTATGGCCCTTAAGTGGTCATCTAACCTCCAAAACTGCCACACATTGCTTGGGGGTTTATTTACTAAGCCTTGGGTGGAGATAAAGTAGACGGAGATAAAGTACCAGCCAATCAGCTCCTAACTGTCATGTCACAAGCTGTGTTTGATCCTAGGCTAGGGCATCCTAGGCTTAAGGGGGGTACACACGGAGAGATCCGTGCTGTTTGCTTAGTAGTTAAGCATGGATCTCTCGTGTGCATGCCCCCCCAGCGATAGCGATGCGCGGCCCCGCGCGTTGCTATCGCCGGTGCTAGATTGCCTTGCATGCAGGCACAATATAGCACATCGCTCATTTCACCTGCTGGGTGAAATGAGCGCCCTTCTCGCTTGGCACACATTGCACTGTGCTGAGTGGGGAAGGGGGGGGAGAGATGTGTGCTGAGCGGTCTGTGACAGATCCGCTCAGCACACATCTCTCCTAGTGTGTACTGGACTTTAAGCCCCGTACACATGGGGGACGTGTGCTGAGTGCTCTAGTACAGACCACTCAGCACACAGCGGCCATTTCCAACGGAGAGCTCCTGGGAAACCCTGCTGCAACTACAACTTGCGAAGTGTAGCCCACAGGCCACAACAATGAAAAGACTGCAGACTGCAGTACCCAATATCAGGAATGCTTGGCATTCTCTATATTGGCAAATCTGGCAGCATCGAAACCTATGGTGGATGCAGGCGGCAATGGAGCTGCTATCCCTTCTTCTTACATTGCAGGGATACATAAAATTTGTGGCTAGCCCCTGAAAGCGGGTGTAAACAATGGTGGTCATTCCGAGTTGATCGCTCGTTATTTTTTTTTCGCAACGGAGCGATTAGTCGCTAATGCGCATGCGCAATGTCCGCAGTGCGACTGCGCCAAGTAAATTTGCTATGCAGTTAGGTATTTTACTCACGGCATTACGAGGTTTTTTTCTTCGTTCTGGTGATCGTAATGTGATTGACAGGAAGTGGGTGTTTCTGGGCGGAAACTGGCCGTTTTATGGGAGTGTGTGAAAAAACGCTACCGTTTCTGGGAAAAACGCGGGAGTGGCTGGAGAAACGGAGGAGTGTCTGGGCGAACGCTGGGTGTGTTTGTGACGTCAAACCAGGAACGACAAGCACTGAACTGATCGCACTGGCAGAGTAAGTCTCGAGCTACTCAGAAACTGCACAGAGAAGTCTTTTCGCAATATTGCGAATCTTTCGTTCGCAATTTTGATAAGCTAAGATTCACTCCCAGTAGGCGGCGGCTTAGCGTGTGCAAAGCTGCTAAAAGCAGCTTGCGAGCGAACAACTCGGAATGAGGGCCATTGTTTGATCACTGATCCCCAGCACTGCGTGTAACATGGCAGTTAGCAGCTGACTAGCTGGTGCTTCATTTCGCCAACGCTTAGTACATCTCCTAGATTTTCAATTAATGGAATACTTGCTGGCGTGCAGATAGCAGGGCACGCGTTCACTATAAGGCTATACGCGGACTGTTTGAGAGGCGGGAGATCGGCAGCTGCACCCGGTATAATGAGCGAACATGTCACCGCTACCTGCTGTATATGCGTGCCCTGGAGGTTATGCCGCCATGGGTGCGGGCACTGGGCCGAAATAACAACGCGTCTCCTGCGGATACTGGGAAGACGGTGCCGGCGGGGAACGCACCTGGCACGTCCATAACCCGCCCGTGGACGGTCATACCGAGCGCGGCGCTATTTACTAACATAAGGTGAGGAGGAGACGGACGAGACACAGCCCGACAACCGCGTGCATAAGTACTGGCCCCATCACTTACCGCCGGGTCACTAGGCCTCCTCTCCGGACTGTTTTACTTCCTGTCCCACCTCTCGCAATATCCGCCTCTACTTCATGGCGCTGTGAGATGATGATACGGGCGCGCCGACCTGCAACATGGGTGCTGCGGCCTCGCTAACTGGCACCAGCTGGCAGCATCGTATTCCCGGGCACTGGGTGGGCAGCGGTGCTGTTGCGGGGCGTGTCTCTGGCACTAGGCTGCACTGGCGGCCGCCACTCTTACATGGGAGAGTCTCCTGAAATTACACGTTTACCTTTCTTTGGGAGACATGCTGCTGTTAGTATGCAGTCTCTTACATTATATTTTGTATTATTCATATGTGCATGTATCTTGTTTCACAGGGATGAGCATGATACCCATAAGTTGGTGTGTGATGCAGTAAGTAGCCACAGAAGGTGGAGAACGTGCAACCAGAGTTTCTTCATACTTATTATTGAAAGGACCCCCTGCAATTGGAAAATGCTTTTTACTGCTTATCCATCACAAGCCGATTCATTTCAGCAAAGTCCGGTTGTGCACACTTACGGATATTACTGGGGGATTCAATTATGGAAAGAGTGCAAATGGCCATTGCCATGGCATTTAAACGCTGTCAATAGCACCCCATCTCATACCCTTCGCCTGACCAGCTGAATGCCAAATGTACACAATATGCTTACTACACATTGGGTCAACAAACACTTTTTGTGCGAGATCTGGCTGCTGTATAGCGTGGCTATTGCTGGCATGGATTCGCCAGCAATTAAACATGCACCTATATCTAAGCAATGTTTTTTAGCTGTAAAATCCTTCCAGATCCTGTGTTCAATTGGATCGCCTCTTTACGATAATTTGTTACCACTGTGTGGTTTGTGTCCTCATAAGGAAACAAACACCCCATAAAAACAAAACCACTATTGTTAGTTGTAACTTTAACCCTATGAATATTTAATGCAGCCCTCTGTTTAAGGGGACACCTGTAAAACAGCAATTTTAGTTTTGTTTGAATTTTTTTTATGCTCTTCAGAGTGGTTTATTTCATTTTTATTTATTTTTTATTCCGTCTGGTGTCAGAAAATATTATGTTAAGTAAAACTTTTCAAATAGGATTTTGATAACCTACCGGTAAATCCTTTTCTCCTAGTCCGTAGAGGATGCTGGGGATGACATCAAGACCATGGGGTATAGACGGGATCCGCAGGAGACATGGGCACTCTAAAGACTTTTCATTGGGTGTGAACTGGCTCCTCCCTCTATGCCCCTCCTCCAGACCTCAGTTGTAGGAACTGTGCCCAGGGAGACTGACATTTCGAGGAAAGGAATTATTTAACTAGTGGTGAGATATCTACCAACTCACACCCTCAACCATGCCGCACACATGGCATTCAACATAACACACGCCAACAGGCATGAGCCAATTGCAGCAACATGCTGAAACCAAGAAAACACAACTTGTGTAACTCTAATAACTGAACTGCAGGTAAAGTACGCACTGGGACGGGCGCCCAGCATCCTCTACGGACTAGGAGAAAAGGATTTACCGGTAGGTTATCAAAATCCTATTTTCTCATACGTCCTAGAGGATGCTGGGGACGACATCAAGACCATGGGGTCTATACCAAAGCTCCAGTACGGATGGGAGAGTGCGGATGACCCTGCAGCACCAATTGACCAAACTTGAGGTCCTCATCGGCCAAGGTGTCAAACTTGTAGAACTTAGCAAATGTGTTTGACCCTGACCAAGTAGCTGCTCAGCAAAGTTGTAATGCTGAGACCCCCCGGGCAGCTGCCCAGGATGAGCCCACCTTCCTAGTGGAGTGGGCCTTTACCAACGTCGGTAACGGCAAACCAGCCGTAGTATGAGCTTGCTGAATCATATTTCTAATCCAACGTGCAATAGTCTGCTTGGGAGCAGGACAGCTAATCTTGTTGTGAGCATACAGGACAAACGGAGCCTCTGTTTTCCGTATACGAGCCGTTCTAGCGACATAGATTTTCAAAGCTCTAACCACATCTAGAGATTTTGAATCAGTGAATGTGTCAGTAACTACTGGCACTACAATAGGTTGGTTTATGTGGAAAGATGAAACCACCTTCGGAAGAAAATGTTGACGAGTCCTCAACTTTGCCCTATCTTCATGGAAGATCGGGTAAGGGCTCTTGTGAGACAAAGCCCCCAATTCAGACACCCGCCTTGCGGATGCCAAAGTCAAAAGCATCACCACTTTCCAAGTGAGAAGCTTCAACTCTATCTTTTGTAGAGGCTCAAACCAATCCGATTGAAGGAACCTCAATACCACGTTAAGGCTGGATGTGCAGAACCCCTTTCACAAAGGTCTGAACCTCTGGAAGAGAGGCCAATTGTTTCTGGAAGAACACTGACAAGGCCGAAATCTGGACCTTAATTGATCCTAATCGGAGGCCCGCCTCCACACCAGCCTGCAGAAAATGGTGAAATCGTCCCAACTCAAACTCTTCCGTAGCAGCCTTCTTGGATTCACACCAAGACACACATTTTCACCAAATACGGTGGTAATGTTTCGACGTTACTCCCTTTCTGGCCTGAATAAGGGTGGGGATGACCTCCTTGGGAATACCCTTCC
The DNA here is from genome assembly GCF_028390025.1 of Pseudophryne corroboree. NCBI lineage: Eukaryota > Metazoa > Chordata > Amphibia > Anura > Myobatrachidae > Pseudophryne > Pseudophryne corroboree. Next base: position 465,927,933 of record NC_086446.1, on the reverse strand, counting down.
TGGCTAGGATACGGCGCTCAACAGCCATGCCGTCAAACGTAGCCGCGGTAAGTCTTGGTACATGCACGGCCCCTGCTGCAGCAGGTCCTCTCGAGAAGGAAGAGGCCGAGGATCTTCTATGAGCAACTGCTGAAGATCTGGGTACCAAGCCCTCCTTGGCCAAACTGGGGCAATGAAGATTGCTCAAACCCTTGTTTTTCTTATGATCCTGAGTACTTTTGGGATCAGCGGAAGTGGAGGGAAGACATACACTGACGGAAACACCCACTGGGTCACCAGTGCATCCACTGCTACTGCTTGAGGGTCTCTCGACCTGGAACACATCTTCCACAGATTTTCTCCAGCATGCAGCCTTAGATTCAGACTTATCTAATTTACGGTTAATCATATGCATACTGTCACGTATCTTTCACCCATGCAGGCTCTTGGTGTGCCGGTAGCGCCACCACATTACAACTCTGTATCCCTAAAATGGCTTCTTCTGGGGAGGAACTCCCTGCCTCAGACATGCCTCACACTTGTACAGCACACCAACAGACACACTGGGACTTATTTTGGGGACATACCCACAGTGAAATCTGTCAGAGGCACACGGGATAGGAGCAGCCAATTCACAACCCCAGCGCCAGTATTCCCTGTGAACACAGAATGTCCACAGCCAAATAGCGCCTTTAAACAGTAATTCACACTATTAAATGCACCACAATCGCTTTGTGCCCCCCCCCCCCCCCCCCCCTTAATAGCACCCTGTACTTGTCAGAAGTGGAGGAGAGGACCAGCGTGTTCTCTGCAGCCTGAGGAGAGAGAGAAAATGGCGCTTAGTAGTGTGCTGGCTGCCTGAGGTAGAAGCTCTGCCCCTGCAATGGCGCATCCTTGCACTCATATAAACACTGTGATATTTATATTGGCGGGGGTAGGGCTGTGCCAGCAGCAACTTATGCCCCCTTTTAGCCAGTTTTGAGGTATTTTTCTTGCTGCCCAGGGCGTACCCCCGCACCCTGTAGTGCCTGTGTGTGTGGGCAGCAATGGCGCGCTGCGCTCCCGCCAGCTGCGCCGCACCTTAGCCGTCACTGGATAGAAGATCATTCTTTTTATACTCGCCTGTCTTCTGGCTCTGTGAGGGGGATGACGGCATGCTGTGGGAGTGAGCATCTTGGCATGGCTAGCGTTCAGTTCCCTTCAGGAGCTAATGGTGTCCTGTCAGCCAGAAGCAGGGCCATGAAACTCTAAGGAAGTTGGTTCTGTTTCTGCCCCCTCAGTCCCACGAAGCAGGAAGTCTGATGCCAGCAGATCTCCCTGAAAATAAAAAACCTAACATAAGTCTTTTCAGAGAAACTCAGTAGAGCTCCTCAGAGTGCATCCAGTCGACCTGGGCACATTTCTAAAACTGATGTCTGGAGGAGGGGCATAGAGGGAGGAGCCAGTTCACACCCAATGAAAAGTCTTTAGAGTGCCCATGTCTCCTGCGGATCCCGTCTATACCCCATGGTCTTGTTGTCGTCCCCAGCATCCTCTAGGACGTATGAGAAACAGGTTTTCTTTATAATGAGAAGTTGGGCTTATATGTATTTGTGTGCTGATTAAAAATTGTAACAGGAAAAAAAAGATTTTAGGGAGTTGTTACACTGTTGAACACAGTAAAATGTTCAATGACTATTGAAGATTAATGGGCCCTACACACTTGTCGACCTGCCGCCAAGCTGCCCGACGGCCAATACGGCCGGCGCGGGGGGGGGAGGGAGGTGACCGGGGGAGTGAAGTTTCTTCACTCCCCCGGCTCCATAGCACTGCATGCTAATATGGACGAGATTGTCCATAGTGGCCTGCATGCATAAGCGACGGGGCACCAAAAATGAGCGATGAGCGGGGCCGCGGGGTTCATTGTTGGTGCTTCCACACTGAACGATATGAATGAGTTCTCATTCATTTAGAACGAGAACGTTCATATCGATCACTGTTATCGCCCAGTGTGTAGGGCCCATAATTTGCTCCTTAATGGTACAATGTCCTCCCTGAGTATTTATTTGGGGATGGGGTGGGTGAGGGAAGCAATGGAGAAGAGAGAGGGGTTCTGTAATTTGAGTATTAATGCAGATCATTGCTTACCCAGGTGTCCAATGCAGCTCTTGTTTGTCTGCTGTGATTTGGTGATGGTCCTCTTTTTTTTTTTTTTTATGTTGATAAACAATATGCTACCTGTACAGCAAAAGTCTGCCTGGGCAAGAGCGAGGAGTAGCCGCTTCTGCCGATGCGGTATGGTCTAATAGCCGTACTACCAGGGACTTAGGAAGTTTCATTTATATTTCACCATCTTCTGAAGAAACTTTCAAAAGTCTGTAAAAGAGTTGTCCACTTTGATCAAATTCATCCCGTCTATATAATCTGCCACCTTCCTACCCCCTCATTCCTAACAGACTCGGGGGTCTATTTACTAAGCCTTGGATGGAGATAAAGTGGACGGAGATAAAGTACCAGCCAATCAGCTCCTAACTAATTTTTCAAACACAGCCTGTAACATGACAGTTAGGAGCTGATTGGTTGGCACTTTATCTCTTTCTACTTTATCTCCACCCAAGGCTTAGTAAATAGACCCCTAAGGGCGGTATCCTATTAGGTGCAGTGATTTACCGCACAGTAATAACAGGCTTTCTCTAATGTCCTAGTGGATGCTGGGGACTCCGTAAGGACCATGGGGAATAGACGGGCTCCGCAGGAGACTGGGCACTCTAAAGAAAGATTAGGTACTATCTGGTGTGCACTGGCTCCTCCCTCTATGCCCCTCCTCCAGACCTCAGTCAGAATCTGTGCCCGGCCAGAGCTGGGTGCTCCTAGTGGGCTCTCCTGAGCCTGCTAGTAAAAGAAAGTATTTGTTAGGTTTTTTATTTTCAGTGAGCTTCTGCTGGCAACAGACTCACTGCTACGAGGGACTGAGGGGAGAGAAGCAAACCTACCTGCTTGCAGCTAGCTTGTGCTTCTAAGGCTACTGGACACCATTAGCTCCAGAGGGTTCGAACACAGGAATCTGTCCTCGATCGTCCGTTCCCAGAGCCGCACCGCCGTCCCCCTCGCAGAGCCAGAAGAACAGAAGCTTGAAGACGGCGAAATCGGCGGCAGAAGACTCCTGTCTTCATTTAAGGTAGCGCACAGCACCGCAGCTGTGCGCCATTGCTCCCAGCACACTTTCACACTCCGGTCACTGTAGGGTGCAGGGCGCTGGGGGGGGGCGCCCTGGGCAGCAATTGAAGTACCTTTTTGGCATAACATACATATATACAGTCAGGCACTGTATATATGTAAAAAACCCCGCCATTTTTTTCACACAGAAGCGGGACAGAAGCCCACCGCTGAGGGGGCGGGGCCTTCTTCCTCAGCACACCAGCGCCATTTTCTCTTCACAGCTCCGCTGGAAGGACGCTCCCCAGGCTCTCCCCTGCAGTATCCAGGTACAAGAAGGGTAAAAAAGAGAGGGGGGGGCACATAAATTTAGGCGCAAAAGACATAAAATCGGCAGCTATTGGGTAATCACTTATTATAGTGAATATCCCTGGGTTATATAGCGCTGTGGTGTGTGCTGGCATACTCTCTCTCTGTCTCCCCAAAGGCCTTTGTGGGGTCCTGTCCTCAGTCAGAGCATTCCCTGTGTGTCTGCTGTGTGTCGGTACGGCTGTGTCGACATGTTTGATGAGGGTTACGTGGAGGCGGAGCAAGTGCGGATAAATGTGGTGTCGGGGCCGACACCTGATTGGATGGATATGTGGAAGGTCTTAAATGATAATGTAAGCTCCTTGCATAAAAGGTTTGATGACACTGCAGCCTTGGGACAGCCGGGGTCTCAACCCGGGCCTGCCCAGGCGACTCAGAGGCCGTCAGGGTCTCATAAACGCCCACTATCTCAAATGGTTGACACAGATGCCGACACGGAGTCTGACTCCAGTGTCGACGATGATGAGGCACAATTACAGCCTAAGATGACCAAGGCCATCCGCTACATGATTATTGCAATGAAAGATGTATTGCACATTTCAGAGGTTAACCCTGTCCCTGACAAGAGGGTGTATATGTTTGGGGAGCAAAAGCAGGCAGTGACTTTTCCCCCGTCACATGAATTAAATGAGTTATGTGAAGAAGCGTGGAGTTCCCCTGATAAGAAAGTGGTGATTTCCAAAAAATTACTGCTGGCGTACCCTTTCCCGCCAACGGACAGGTTACGTTGGGAATCCTCCCCTAGGGTAGACAAGGCGCTGACACGCTTATCTAAGAAAGTGGCCCTGCCATCTCAGGATACGGCCGCCCTAAAGGATCCTGCGGATAGGAAGCAGGAAGCTATCTTGAAGTCAGTGTATACACACTCTGGTACTCTACTGAGACCAGCTATTGCTTCAGCCTGGATGTGTAGCGCTGTAGCAGCATGGACAGATACTCTGTCAGAGGAAATAGACGCCCTGGACAGGGATACTGTCTTGCTAACCCTGGGCCATATAAAAGACGCCGTCTTATATATGCGGGATGCCCAGAGGGACATTTGCCTGCTGGGCTCTAGAATTAATGCAATGTCCATTTCTGCCAGGAGGGTCTTATGGACTCGGCAATGGACAGGGGATGCCGATTCTAAAAAACACATGGAGGTTTTGCCTTATAAGGGTGAGGAATTGTTTGGGGACGGCCTCTCGGACCTTGTGTCCACAGCGACAGCTGGAAAGTCGACTTTCTTGCCTCAGGTTTCCTCACAGCCTAAGAAAGCACCGTATTCTCAAATGCAGTCCTTTCGTTCTCAGAGAAGCAAGAAGGTCAGAGGTGCATCCTTTCTTGCCAGAGGCAGGGGTAGAGGAAAGAAGCTGCACCATGCAGCTAGTTCCCAGGAACAAAAGTCCTCCCCGGCTTCCACTAAGTCCACCGCATGACGCTGGGGCTCCACAGGCGGAGCCAGGAGCGGTGGGGGCGCGTCTCCGAAAATTCAGCAACCAGTGGGTTCGCTCACAGGTGGATCCTTGGGCTATACAAATTGTATCTCAGGGATACAAGCTGGAGTTCGAAGTGACTCCCCCTCACCGTTACCTAAAATCAGCCTTGCCAGCTTCCCCCACGGAAAGGGAGGTAGTCCTGGCGGCAATTCACAAGCTGTACCTCCAGCAAGTGATAATAATGGTCCCCCTCCTTCAACAGGGAAGGGGTTACTATTCCACACTGTTTGTGGTACCGAAACCGGACGGTTCGGTAAGACCCATTCTGAATTTAAAATTCTTGAACATTTATATGAAAAAATTCAAGTTCAAAATGGAATCGCTCAGAGCGGTCATTGCAAGCCTGGAAGAGGGGGATTTTATGGTATCTCTGGACATCAAGGATGCTTACTTGCATGTCCCCATTTATCCACCTCACCAGGAGTACCTCAGGTTTGTGGTACAGGACTGTCATTACCAATTCCAGACGTTGCCGTTTGGTCTGTTCACAGTACCGAGAGTATTTACCAAGGTAATGGCCGAAATGATGGTACTCCTTCGGAAGCAAGGAGTTACAGTTATCCCGTACTTGGACGATCTCCTCATAAGGGCGAGGTCCAGGGAGCAGTTGTTGATCAGCGTAGCACACTCTCAGGAAGTGTTGCAACAGCACGGCTGGATTCTGAATATTCCAAAGTCGCAGCTGATTCCTACAACGCGTCTGCCCTTCCTGGGTATGATTCTGGACACAGAACAGAAGAAGGTGTTTCTCCCGGAGGAGAAGGCCCAGGAATTAGTGACTCTGGTCAGGGACCTCCTAAAACCAAAACAGGTGTCGGTGCATCACTGCACACGAGTCCTGGGAAAGATGGTGGCCTCATACGAAGCCATTCCCTTCGGCAGGTTCCATGCGAGGATCTTTCAGTGGGATCTGTTGGACAAGTGGTCCGGATCGCATCTTCAGATGCATCGGCTGATCACCCTGTCCCCGAGGGCCAGGGTGTCTCTTCTGTGGTGGCTGCAGAGTGCTCATCTTCTTGAGGGCCGCAGGTTCGGCATACAGGACTGGGTTCTGGTGACCACGGATGCAAGCCTCCGCGGATGGGGGTAGTCACTCAGGGAAGAAACTTCCAAGGGCTGTGGTCAAGTCAGGAGACTTGTCTGCACATAATTATACTGGAACTAAGGGCCATATACAACGCCCTGAGTCAAGCGGAGCCCCTGCTTCGAGACCAACCAGTGCTGATTCAGTCACACAACATCACGGCGGTCGCCCATGTAAACCGCCAGGGCGGCACAAGAAGCAGGGTGGCGATGGCAGAAGCCACAAAGATTCTTCGTTGGGCGGAGATTCACGTACAAGCACTGTCAGCAGTGTTCATTCCGGGAGTGGACAACTGGGAAGCAGACTTCCTCAGCAGACACGACCTCCACCTGGGAAAGTGGGGACTTCATCAAGAAGTCTTCACACAGATTGCAAATCGATGGGAACTGCCACAGGTGGACATGATGGCGTCCCGCCTCAACAAAAAGCTAAAAAGATATTGCGCCAGGTCAAGGGACCCTCAGGCGATAGCTGTGGACGCGCTAGTGACACCCTGGGTGTTCCAGTCGGTATATGTGTTCCCTCCTCTTCCTCTCATACCCAAGGTACTGAGAATAGTAAGAAAAAGAGGAGTGAGAACAATACTCATCGTTCCGGATTGGCCAAGAAGGACTTGGTACCCAGAACTACAAGAGATGATCACAGAGGACCAATGGCCTCTGCCTCTCAGACAGGATCTGTTGCAACAGGGGCCCTGTCTGTTCCAAGACTTACCGCGGCTGCGTTTGACGGCATGGCGGTTGAACGCCGGATCCTAACGGAAAAGGGCATCCCGGATGAAGTGATTCCTACGCTGATAAAGGCTAGGAAGGATGTAACAGCTAAGCATTATCACCGTATATGGCGAAGATATGTTGCTTGGTGTGAGGCCAGGATGGCCCCTACAGAGGAATTCCAGCTGGGTCGATTTCTGCACTTCCTACAGTCAGGTGTGACTATGGGCCTGAAATTAGGGTCCATAAAGGTCCAGATTTCGGCCCTATCCATTTTCTTTCAAAAAGAACTGGCTTCACTGCCTGAGGTTCAGACGTTTGTAAAGGGAGTGCTGCATATTCAGCCCCCTTTTGTGCCACCAGTGGCACCTTGGGATCTTAACATTGTGTTGGATTTCCTGAAATCCCACTGGTTTGAACCACTTAAGACCGTAGAACTAAAGTATCTCACGTGGAAAGTGGTCATGCTGTTGGCCTTAGCATCGGCGAGGCGTGTATCAGAATTGGCGGCTTTGTCATGTAAAAGCCCTTATTTGATCTTCCATATGGACAGGGCAGAATTGCGGACTCGTCCCCAATTTCTCCCAAAGGTGGTATCATCGTTTCATTTGAACCAACCTATTGTGGTCCCTGCGGCTACTCGGGACTTGGAGGACTCCAAGTTGCTGGACGTAGTCCGGGCTTTGAAAATATATGTTTCCAGAACGGCTGGAGTCAGGAAGACTGACTCGCTGTTTATTCTGTATGCACCCAATAAGCTGGGTGCTCCTGCTTCAAAGCAAACTATTGCTCGCTGGATCTGTAGCACGATTCAGCTGGCTCATTCTGCGGCTGGATTGCCGCATCCAAAATCAGTGAAAGCCCATTCCACAAGGAAGGTGGGCTCTTCTTGGGCGGCTGCCCGAGGGGTCTCGGCTTTACAGCTTTGCCGAGCGGCTACTTGGTCGGGTTCAAACACTTTTGCAAAGTTCTACAAGTTTGATACCCTGGCTGAGGAGGACCTTATGTTTGCTCATTCGGTGCTGCAGAGTCATCCGCACTCTCCCGCCCGTTTGGGAGCTTTGGTATAATCCCCGTGGTCCTTACAGAGTCCCCAGCATCCACTAGGACGTTAGAGAAAATAAGAATTTACTCACCGGTAATTCTATTTCTCGTAGTCCGTAGTGGATGCTGGGCGCCCGTCCCAAGTGCGGACTTTCTGCAATACGTGTATATAGTTATTGCTTAATAAAGGGTTATTATGAGCCATCCGTTGAGTGATGCTCAGTTGTTGTTCATACTGTTAACTGGGTAAGGTTATCACGAGTTGTACGGTGTGGCTGGTATGAGTCTTACTCTGGATTCCAAAATCCTTTCCTTGTAATGTCAGCTCTTCCGGGCACAGTTTCCCTAACTGAGGTCTGGAGGAGGGGCATAGAGGGAGGAGCCAGTGCACACCAGATAGTACCTAATCTTTCTTTAGCGTGCCCAGTCTCCTGCGGAGCCCGTCTATTCCCCGTGGTCCTTACGGAGTCCCCAGCATCCACTACGGACTACGAGAAATAGAATTACCGGTGAGTAAATTCTTATTTTTTAGCCCAATAACGCTATCGCGCTTTTTAATTCCATACCATTTTTACTGTGCAGTAAATCACCTGTTATCAGCCAATATCACATGGTATCTGTGACAATATCACGGACCAATGTGTTTCCATCTGATAACGGGTTTTTGAGGCTGGTTATCGGGGATTGTTCATGCAAAGCATAATCCTTGATAACTGCCGGTTTACGGGGCTATTAGGATACTGCCCTAACTCTCCACCTGTCCCTTGACGTTTACAGCACTGCAGTGACACAAGAAAAAAAAGAGGATTGCAAATGAACTGGAACCGTGGTCACAGTTTATTTGCTGCCTGGTGCTTTAAATAAAGTAATTAGATGACGCCTAAAACTCCGGCTGCATAATGGTCACAGCTTGCTAAACTGTGCAAGAAAAATTGGTAAATAGGAAAAAAGAATCACTGCGCTTGGAGTGAGGAAATTGTAGTGTTATAAAACCAAACTCCCTTTATGCTACCTACACGTGATCCCCTGCTGTCGGACCTTGCCACCGATCTCATCAGTTTGGCACGGGCTCCATTAGCTGTGTGGCGGTGGACGGCGCCACAGACAAACCAGGTCCTGCATCTCCTTCACGCCACTGTGGGAGATTAACAGCGCCCAACGGGACATAGGGAGTGGATCATTACCTATACAGCTGCACCTGTTGCAAATGGGACATTGCCGCATTTGTATCTTTACCACGTGTGCAGCCTTACAAGGAACCTCTATCATTGATATATACAGGGACCAACACAGTAGTAACTATACATAAAGGGGGTCATTCCGAGTTGTTCGCTCGTTATTTTTTTCTCGCAACGGAGCGATTAGTCGCTAATGCGCATGCGCAATGTCCGCAGTGCGACTGCGCCAAGTTAATTTGCTATGCAGTTAGGTTTTTTACTCACGGCATTACGAGGTTTTTTTTTTCGTTCTGGTGATCGTAATGTGATTGACAGGAAGTGGGTGTTTCTGGGCGGAAACTGGCCGTTTTATGGGTGTGTGTGAAAAAACGCTACCGTTTCTGGGAAAAACGCGGGAGTGGCTGGAGAAACGGAGGAGTGTCTGGGCGAACGCTGGGTGTGTTTGTGACGTCAAACCAGGAACGACAAGCACTGAACTGATCGCAGATGCCGAGTAAGTCTGGAGCTACTCAGAAACTGCTAAGAAGTGTCTATTCACAATTCTGCTAATCTTTCGTTCGCAATTTTGATAAACTAAGATTCACTCCCAGTAGGCGGCGGCTTAGCGTGTGCAAAGCTGCTAAAAGCAGCTTGCGAGCGAACAACTCGGAATGACCCCCAAAGTTCTGTGACTGCCTTCTGTTATACTTACCAACTAATCAGTGCATGTGCTTAAGAGAGCATAATAATTAGCGGAGTTTCCACAACTAAACCCCACTGGGACGCCGGTGTAAGGGTTATTAATATCTTTGGGAGAGACTATTATTTTAACCATTACTAACCTATATCAACCAACATTAATCAGTAATCTATGGTATAACTTCAAACCCAGCAATCCGTTGTCTTCAGTTGACATTAATTATTTTTAAGCTTGCAAGCTCATATTGTGTGCTTTAACTTTTAGATTTGTTAAATTAGTGTTTGTAACATTGTGACTTTTTTATTCATAAAAAAATATTTTATAATATTGGGCTTTACTGTGTCCGTGTCATTCTTGGTGGACAGCACAATTTTTGGTTTTATAAAACTACAATTTCCTCACAACAAGCGCAGTGATTCTTTTTTCCTATTTACTGCAGTGACACTGCTGCAAACTACCAAGTAACACATGAATCCAGGCTTCAGTAGTGACTTATAGAACATTAGAGAGAAAGATTAGACTGATTGAGACCCTCTGTGTCTGAAGCTATATGGAAGAGCCGGTTATATTCAGGGAGGTGTTCACTAGAGATTAGCATTTATAGAAGGATAGACCTGAAATGGCCAGCATGGGTGGTGTAATGGTTAGCATTACTGTCTCACAGCACTTAGGTCATGGGTTCAAGTCCCACCAGAGCCCTAACTGTGTGGAGTTTGTATATTCTTCCAGTGCATGTAGGTTTCCTCCCATAATCCAAAAATATACTGGTAGGGTAAATTGGCTCCCAACTAAATTAACTGTAGCGTGAATGTGTATGCATGTACATGTGGTAGGGAATATAGATTGTAAACTCCACTGGGGCAGATAATGACATGAATGGCCAAATATTCTCTGCAAAGCTCTGTGGAATATGTGTGTTCTATATAAATAATTGGTAATAATAAAAACATGAAATCCTTTGAAAATGCTTCGCAAACCACACACAATAAGATGAAATTTGATTGAACCATTGTTTGTGGGAGTAATATTTAGAGGGTTGGTGTTTTCACAAGGTGGTTAAAGGAACGTTATAGTTGTACAGATCTAGAAACCCAGAACATCTTAGTACTTACATTGTTGTGCCTCAATGTTCCGCACACCATACATTGTGGACAGGTGAAAAAAAAAAGTCTTTCATCCAACTTCCTGCTCTTTAACTACTACTCTCTCTTTTCTCCTAAAATAAAGCTGACTTGCTTACTGATTACATAAACATCCTTACTTGGGATTTATTTAATGTGTCCAATTCTGTGAGTTTAAAGTTTTCCATTATGTAGTGTGGAGTGCATAAAATATTGCCCTTCTCCACTAAAGGCATATTTCTATTTGCATAAAAATGTACTCCTCTGAAAGTACGCCCCTTTTCTCTTACATCCTAGAGAATAATGGGGTCAACATTAGTACCATGGGGGATAGACGGGTCCACTAGGTGCCTTAGGCACTTTAAGAAATCAATAGTGTGTGCTGGCTCCTCCCTCTATGCCCCTCCTACCAGACTCGGTTTAGAAAATGTGCCTGGAGGAGCCGGTCACGCTTAGGGAAGCTCCTGCAGAGTTTTCTGTATTTATTTTCTGTTTGTTGTTTTCAGACAGGGCTGGTTGGCACCAGCCTGTCTGCTTCGTGGGACTTAGGGGGGAAGGGGGGGGGGATAGCCCAACCTCTTATAGGGTTAATGGTCCCGTTCCCCACTGGCAGGACACGGAGCTCCTGAGTGTCCTTTTCGCAAGCCCCACCACAGCGAACATACAGTCCCACAGCCCGCCGCCGCCCCTAACAAAGCCAGAAGTAAGAAGAGTAGTGAGTAGGTGGCCGGCGTCCCGGTTAGTGGGTCGCCGGCTGTAATGGCGGCATAAGGGTATGGAGTGCAGCACTGACGTGCAGGCTGCGTCTCCAGGCTCCGTACAACAGGCTGTATGTTGTGTGTTTCCGCTGAGAGGGGCGAACTGAGCTTTTTAACATTACTCTACGCTGGCAAACAGCTTACAGGGGTTCTATCCCGCTGTAAAGCTTCTCGGGCACCTCAGCCAGTATAATAAAACCGGGAAGCCCGTGCGCCATTACGAGGGCAGGGCATCACTATGAGCGGATCCAGCAGCTCACCAGCACCCTTTTCCCTCTGCAGCTCACACTGACAGGACTTGCAGGGAAGCGCAGCTCCTCCACAAAAACTCCACATTTCCTCAGCGGTACCAGGGGGTCATAGTAAGGGGGGGGGGGGAGCGGTGTTAGAATACTAAGCCCTATCAAGGAGCTTAGTTTGCGACCCAGCTGAGCTTGGCTTTAGCATAAAATTACTGTGTGTGTGTGTCCCCCTTCACATTACCATGTCAAGGGAGAGTGTTTCCTGCACAGCAAAGTGTTTGTCTTCCCGGGGGATTCACTACAGTGTACCCAGGATATCAGTAGGTGTGAACATCAACAAACCAGTACATCCCCCACTAGTACACAGTGATTTCCTACTTTAGTAGTGGCTAGGAATAACTAATTATAAGTAAAGTTGCATGTTACCTAGCACAATTCAAATAGTCATTAAACGTTGCAGGAATGAGATTGTTGCAGAAGTAAGATAAAGTTGCAGGTTACTTAACAGCTAAGATGCTTGCAGCCAAGAGGCTTGCAGCCAAATATATTCCTCATCCACCTCCGCCACCTTGTCAGGAATGTGCAAGACTTCTCCAATAGCTTCTATCATGGGCTGTATTCCTAGGGACAGGGTTGCATCCCCCCACACAAGTCCACTTCACCATCCTCCACGTCTGATACGTCATCATGTGTCAGCCTACAGAATTGGGCCAGAGTACGCTTTTTTGGACAAATGGCAGGGGTCTGAGACGCTAGTATGGGAACTGAATCTCTAGTCATCAGGTCCTCCACAGACTGTCTTAAGTATTGTGTCGCTTTCTCATTATGGGATAATTTATTAGAAATATGTGAGATCATCCCTTTAAGGGAATCCAACCATGTGGGTTCAGACCCACTAGCCTAGTTCCCACCATTGAATATAATGGAGTGGCATAATGCTATGCGCCGTCTGACAGCTCAGATGCGCACAGCCAATCAGGAGAGTGCCACGACGTGGCGCTCCCTGATTGGCTGAAGGGACCCTCGGTGACAGGAGTCACAGGGGGTCTCAGCAGTCGGGGAAAGGGGTCCCATGTGTAAACATGGGACCCCTTTCAGTGCGTGGTTCGGGTTTTTCGTGTTTTTTTTTGCCAAGTACGTGGATTACAAACAGAAGAGGACCGATCTACACAGGATTGTTGTGAGTATAATTTTATTTACAGGTACCCCGTGGATTCTACGTGGAGAAGGGGACCGAGTCGGCGTGTGAACATAGGTAAGTATGTGTGTCGGCGTGCATGTATGTAATAAAGTTTTACTTTCACGGTGTGCGTGTACTGTTTTTATTTGGGTATTTTTTTTGCAGTAGAAATACAGGTACCAGCGGGCCCGTTTTCCCCCTGCATGCTGGTACTTGTGGTTCTCCAAGTACCAGCTTGCGGGGGAGGCTTGCTGGGACTTGTAGTTATGCTACAAAAAACAATACTCTTTATTTTGTCACTTGGCTATCAGCCTCCCATCCGCAGCCCTTGGATGGGGGGGACAGCCTCGGGCTTCACCATTGGCCCTTGGGTGGCTGGAGGGGGGACCCCTTGATTTAAGGGGTCCCCACTCCTCCAGGGTACCCCGGCCAGGGGTGATTAGTTGAGGATTTAATGCCACGGCCGCAGGGACCGGTATAAAAGTGTCCCCCGGCTGTGGCATTATCTCTCCAACTAGTGGAGCCCGGTGCTGGTGTTAAAAATACGGGGGACCCCTACATCTTTTGTCCCCCATATTTTTTGCACCAGGACTGGACGCAGAGCCCGGTGCTGGTTGTGAAAATACGGGGGATCCCCTGTCATTTCCCCCCCCCCCCGTATTTTTACAACCAGGACCGGCTCAAAGAGCCCGAGGCTGGTTATGCTTAGGAGGGGGAACCCCACGCATTTTTTTTCACGATTTTTAACCCATTCCCACCCCTTCCCACTGAAAAACATGCTCTGATCTCTCCATATTATTTTAGTCAGTAAAAAAAAAAATATTCTTTAAAAAAATATATAAATTATACTTGTGGCTCCTAATAGACATACCAAGTACATAATCCCTTCTAATATAAATAGATATGCTATTAGCAATAAAAAAAACAACTTGTTTTTAAAAAAAATTATTAGATCCCACCAGCAAAATGAGGTGGACTGAAATTGACGAACTGACTGTCGAAAAGCACTGTTGTCGAATCGACATTCTTCAATTGAATATACTTTTGTCGAAAAGCCGCACTTTTACCATTGCAGACATGTCGAATTGCAAAAAGTCGAATCTGAAACGGCAGGTTTTTTGTCGAAAAGTACTGTATTGGATTGTCGAATCTTTTTTTGTGTCGAAAATGCCGCGTTTTTCGACATTTGCGGCAATTCGACCACAATTGCATATACCCCATAAGGAGATAAACAGGAGAGAAACAGAAGGACAGCAGACTATCTTCCCCGCCTCTACAAAAGAACTGCAGTCAACATACTACAGTGAGTTACCAAATCCACTACCACCAACGCCTGCAGCCTGCACAGCCTGGACACTGAACTACCTGTCTGATTAAGTAACAGCCCTACTGCTCTCACACATTGCTCACACTCCTCATTTATACAATCTACAACCACTGTGTATCCATCTCAGCCTTTCCGTTTCTTCAATTTATTTCTTAAAATCTTTGCCTTCACTACACCCCACCATTCTATTCCTCAGAACAACACTACTGTACTGGAATTATGGCTCCTCGATCCTGTCCCATACCAATTCTCACTGCCAGGTCTCACACCCCAAATTCCAAATCACCCACACACACTCAAAACCCAGCCCACCTTATCCCTTTCTCCCCTGTCCCTTCCTTTCTCCTGTGCACTCTGATATGCTAGATTAATCTGCAACAAGCTGCCAACTATCCACGACTTCTTCATCTCCCACTCTTTTCACCTTCTCGCCATCACTGAAACCTGGCTCTCCTCCTCTGACACCACCTCCCCTGCAGCCCTCTCCTATGGAGACCTCTCCTTCACCCACACGGTCAGACCTGATGGCCGCGAGGGTGGAGGCGTGGGCATCCTTCTCTCCCCTAACTGCACCTTTCGTGTCATCCCACCTGAGCCCTCCCTCACCTTCTCCACCTTCGAGGTCCACACTATCTGCCTCTTCTACCCCATTCACCTCCTTGTGGCAGTGATCTACCGCCCCCCTGGCCACTGTTCACCTTTCCTTGACAACTTTGCTGCGTCGCTTCCCCACTATCTCTCCTCTGACCTCCCCTCTGTCATCCTCGGTGACTTTAACATCCCTATTGACATCACTAATGCTGCTTCCACTAATCTTCTCGCCCTTTCCACCTCCTTTGGACTTTTTCAATGGACCGCCACCCCTACTCATATTCTCGGCAACTCCCTTGACCTTGTCTTCACCCACCGATGTGATCTCTCTCATTTCTCAAACTCTTCCTTCCCTCTCTCTGACCACCATCTGCTTTCTTTTACCCTCTCATCCTCCTTCCTCCTCTCCATGCCCAGACCCACCACCACCAGACGCAATCTCGGGTCTCTCGACCTCACTTTCATGTCCTCCCTCGAGACTTTCCTCTCTCCTCTTTCCACTATGACCTGTCCCAACCAGGCAGCCTCCTTCTATAACTCTTCTCTAACCGCTGCTCTCGACTATGTGGCCCCCCTCACCTCTGTCCCCCTTTGCCGCTCCAAACCCCAACCCTGGCACACCAAACTAACACGTTTCTTACAAAAATACTCACGCTCTGCTGAACACCATTTCAAGTTTATTCTCTCCTCCTACAGCTCTGCTCTTCCCTCACCAAGCAATCCTTTTTCCAAGTACTCATCTCTTCTCAGTCCTCCTGTCCATGCCGTCTCTTTGAAACTTTCAACACTCTCCTTCGCCCCCCTCCTCCTCCCCTCCCATCCTCCCTCACTGCCACTGACTTTGCCTCCTTCTTCATCTCCAAAATTGAGGACATCCGACACGACATCTCCCGCCGTCACCCCTCTGTTACCCCCCTGCCCCCATCATTCCTCCCCTCCATCTATCCCACCTTTCCTCCTTCCGTCCCACTTCAGACAAGGAAGTCCACTTCCTCATCTTATCCCCCCTCTACCTGTTCCCTGGACCCCTTCTCTCCCGTCTTCTCTGCTCCCTCTCCCCCACTGCCTGCTCCCACCTTGCTCACCTCTTTAACCTATCGCTCCCTACCGGCATCTTACCCTCACCATTTAAACATGCTCTGGTCTCACCTATCCTCAAAAAATCCAACCTCGACCCTTTATCACCCACTAACTACCGCCCCATCTCTCTTCTCCCTTTCACCTCCAAATTACTTGAATGACTGGTCTCACAAGCTACCTCTCTGACAACTCCATCCTCGATCCACTACAATCTGGCTTTCACCCGCTCCACTGAGACTGCCCTGGTGAAAGTCACCAATGACCTGCTTTTGGCCAAATCCAGGGGCCACTTCTCTCTGCTCATCCTTTTGGACCTCTCTGCTGCCTTTGACACCGTGGATCATCCTCTCCTCTTCCGCACACTCCAAAACGCTGGCCTCTCTAGCTCTGTCCTTGACTGGTTTTCTTCTTACCTTACTAACCGCTCCTTCTTTGTGTCTGCCTCCGGCACCACCTCACACCCTTCCATCCTTCCTGTTGGTGTACCTCAGGATTCTGTCCTTGGCCCCCTTCTGTTCTGCCTGTACACCTCTTCCTTGGGTGCGCTCATTAACTCCTTTGGCCTTCAGTACCACCTCTATGCTGATGACACACAACTCTACCTCTCCTCTCCTGACCTGTCCCCCTCTGTCCTCGCTCAGGTTTCCAGCTGCCTCTCCGCAATCTCCTCCTGGATGTCTGAGCGCTCTCTGAAGCTCAACATGGACAAAACTGAACTCATCATCTTTCCCCCATCCAGAGCAACACCCCCGACCAAAATCTATCATTGTTGACAACACCACCATTTCCCCCATTCCCCAACTCCGCTGCTTGGGCGTCACTCTTGACACCTCCCTCTTCTTTGCACCCCACATCCAAGCTCTGGCACAATCCTGTCTGTTCCAGCTACGCAACATTGCTCGTATCAGGCCATTTCTCCCCCAGAGTGCAACTAAACTTATCATCCACTCACTGGTCATCTCACGACGCAACTACTGCAATGTTCTCACTTGCCTCGCTTGCTCCCATCTTGCTCCCCTCCAATCTGTCCTGAACTCCGCAGCTAGGCTTATCTTCCTCTCTCGCCGCTCCACATCTGCCACTCCCCTTCGACAAAATCTACACTGGCCCATTCACCTACAGAATCCTCTTCAAACTCCTCACCCTCACATACAAGGCGATCTCTAATTCCACTGCTCCCTACATCCAACCTCCTCTCCCTTCATACTCCCTCCCACCACCTACGGTCGACCAATGACCGTCGCCTCTCCACCGCCCTGGTCACTGCTTCCCATGCTTGAGTTCAAGACTATGCCCGTGCTGCACTCCTTCAGTGGAACGCACTCTCCCGCTCCATTAGACTCTCCCATACCTTGCAAAGCTTCAAACGGACACTAAAAACCCACCTATTCATCAAAGCATACCCTCCCGATGCATAACCTAGTCCTGATGCCTCTCCTCCATCCCCCTGCCTCATGCCTTGAACATCTCAGCTTTGCTTGCATACTGCCATCAGGCTACCTCCCACTTGCTTGCACCTCATGTCATCTGTCGACCCTTCCCACTAGATTGTTAGCTCTTCAGAGCAGGGCCCTCTTTCCTCGTTATCTAAGCCCTCTTCTCAACACATTTCACTTGCAGCTCTCCCCTACTCAGTGACCATCTTTACCGCTTTTTCTCCTGCTGGTAAAGGCTCATCTCCATCTATGGCCACCAGCCCCTAGTAGTACGATGATCACTTCCTCACTACTTACATCTTAGCTGTATTATGTCTTGAGAATGTGTGGTGCTCCTTGTTACCTGTACTCTGTTTTTGTTATTTATTTACTGTAATGCTAAGATTGTCTCCCTGTACTGTCCTTTGTACGGCGCTGCGAAACACTTGTGACGCCTTATAAATAAAATGTAATAATAATAATGTCAAAAATAAATCCTCTGCTACTTTCCCTGCTACAAAGGAGTTAAATTCTCTGTTTGAAGAAACTTGAGTTAATCCGGACAAGAAGTTTCAGATCCCAAAAACTTTACTCACATCCTTCCCGTTTTCTCAGGATGATAGGAAAAAGTGGGAAAATCCACCGATTGGTGACGCATCGGTGTCTAGATTGTCATGTAAGATAGTCTTACCTGTCCCTGGGGCAGCCTCCTTAAAGGACACGGCTGACCGCAAAATGGAGACCACTCTCAAATCCCTGTACACAGCTGCTGGGGTGGCCCAGAGACCCACTATTGCTTGTTCATGGATCACTAGGGCCATTGCAAAATGGTCAGCTATCCTAATTGACGGGTTCCTTATCCAGGGGGGAGATCATTTTACTCCTACAGCATATACAGGACTCTGTTAATTTTATGGTGGAGGCCATAAAGGAAATTGGTTTGCTCAACGCACACACCACTGCCATGGCACTGTCAGCACACAGGGGCTTGTGGCTACGCCAGTGGACTGCGGATGCGGATTCCATGAAAGGCGTGGAAAGCCTACCATTCACAGGTGAAGCCCTTTTTGGAGATGAACTGGATACATGGATATCCAAGGCTACGGCGGGTAAGTCTACATACCTTCCTTCCGCAGCACCCGGGGCTAGGAAAACCTACTCTGCAGTCCTTTTGGACAGCGAAATGTAAAAGTAAATCCAAAGGTTCTTCTACAGCCTTCAAAGGGAATAGATGTAAACACAGAAAACCTGCAACATCAGTTTCACAGGAACAGACCTCCGGTTCTGCTTCCTCAAAGCCATCAGCATGACGGTGGACCACACTGCCTGGAAGACAGGCAGGTGGGAGCCCGATTAAGATATTTCAGTCACATATGGGCAACATCATGTCTGGATCCATGGGTCAAAAATCTTATCGCCCAGGGCTATAGACTGGAGTTTCAGGAACTCCAACATCACAGATTCCTCAAATCAGGCTTACCAGCTTCTCCAGAAGCAAGCATGACTTTACAGACAGCAATTCAAAAACTGGTACAGACTCAGGTCATTGTTCCAGTTCCACTTCAACTGCAAATCAAGGGTTATTATTCCAACCTGTTTGTGGTACCGAAACCGGATGGCTCGGTAAGGCCCATTTTAAACCTAAAACCTCAAGTCACTGAACCCGTACTTACGGGTGTTCAAATTCAAGATGGAGTCTCTGAGAGCAGTGATCTCAGGTTTGGAAGAGGGGGAATTCCTGGTGTCTCTGGATATCAAAGATGCGTACCTTCATATTCCGATTTGGCCACCTACCAGTTCCAGGCCCTGTCATTTGGCCTCTCCACGGCACCGGGGGTGTTCACCAAGGTAATTGCAGAGATGATGTTTCTCCTCCGCAAGCAAGGAGTGAACACAATACCGTACCTGGACGATCTGCTGATAAAAGCACCATCCAGGGAGAGGTTGTTACACAACATTGTCCTCTCAACATGACTACTTCAGGATCATGGGTGGATTCTGAACATGCCAAAATCTCACCTGGAACCAACACGGGGGCTTCCGTTCCTGGGGATGATACTGGATTCGGAGGCACATAAGGTATTCCTTCCACTGGAAAAGGCATTGGTTATTCAGTCGATGCTGTGGGACGTTTTAAGACCGACCCGGATATCGGTGCATCTATGCATTCGCCTCCTGGGGAAGATGGTAGCCTCTTATGAGGCACTGCAGAACAGAAGGTTTCATGCAAGGCCCTTCCAGCTGGATCTGTTGGAAAAATGGTCCAGATTGCATCTTCACATGCACCAGAGGATACGCCAAAAGCCAGGATTTATTTTCTGTGGTGGCTTCAGACTTCTCACCTGACTGAGGGCTGAAGGTTTGGGATTCAAAATTAGATTCTGCTAACCACAGACGTAAGCCTCAGAGGTTGGGGATCAGTCACCCAAGGGGAACAGTTCCAAGGAAAATGGTCAAGTCAGGAAACCATTCTTCCGATCAACATTCTGGAACTAAGGGCCATATACAACCCCCTTCTACAGGCATCACATCTTCAGGATCACGCCATTCAGGTTCAGTCGGAAAATGTGACGGCGGTAACGTACATAAACCGACAGGGCGGAACGAAGAGCAGAGCTGCAATGTCAGAGGTAACAAGGATTCTCCTCTGGGCAGAACGGCACGCTGTGGCGTTGTCTGCAGTATTCATTCCAGGGGGTTACGGTCGTTAGGTCGACACTCATTAGGTCGACCACTGAAGGTCGACATGCATTAGGTCAACATGGGCGTTAGGTCGACATGTAGTTTGACATGTACTAGGTCGACATGAATTTTTCACTTTTTTCTTTCTTCATTTTTTGGATTTTTTCATACTTAACGATCCACGTGGACTACGATTGGAATAGTAATCTGTGCCGAGCGAAGTGGTAGCGGAGCGAGGCACCTTGCCCGAAGCATGGCGAACCATGCGAGGGGACACGGTGCACTAATTTGGGTTCTCCGTCACTTTACGGAGAAGACGACACCGAAAACAGTCAAAAACCCCATGTCGACCTTTTGACCTGTCGACCTAGTACATGTCGACCTAATGACCATGTCAACATAATTGCAATGTCGACCTTCAGTAGTCGACCTAATGAGTGTCGACCTAAGTTGGGTTGACCAAAAAACCCATACCCATTCCGGGAGTGGACAACTGGGAAGCAGACTTCCTCAGCAGACATGACCTCCACCCAGGGGAGTGGAGCCTTCACCCAGAGGTGTTTGGGTGCTTGACATGTCGGTGGGGAATTCCACAAATCAACATGATGGCCTCTCATCTCAACAAGAAGCTCAAGCAGTATTGTTCCAGGTCGAGAGACCCACAAGCAGTGGGCGCTCTGGTGACTCCATGGGACTACCAGGTGGTGTACGTGTTTCCACCACTTCCATTGATCCCAAGAATTCTCAAAAGAATAAAAACGGAAAATATCCAAGCTATTCTCATTGCTCCGGACTGGCCAAGAAGGGCCTGGTACGCGGATCTACTGGAGATGCTCATAGAGGACCCGTGGCCTCTACCTCTTCGCGAGGATCTTCTACAACAGGGGCTGTTCGTCTATCACGACTTACCGCGGCTACGTTTGATGGCATGGAGGTTGAGCATCAAATTCTAGGCCGGAAAGGGATCCTGGACAGGGTTATTCCTACCTTGATCCAAGCCAGAAAGGGGGTAACATCTAAACATTACCACCGAATTTGGAAAAAATACGTCTCTTTGTGTGAGAACAGGAAATTTCCTGCGGTGGAATTTCAACTGGGACGTTTTCTCCTTTTTCTGCAGTCAGGAGTGAATGTGGGCCTACGTTTGGGCTCCTTAAAAGACCAGATTTCGACTTTATCCATTTTCTTCTAGAAACAATTGACTTCTCTCCCGGAGGGTCAGACATTTTTGAAAGGTGTTCTGCACATCCAACACCGCTTTGTGCCTCCTACGGCACTTTGGGATCTCAACGTAGTGTTGCAGTTCCTGCAATCAGAATGATTTGAGCCTTTACAGGACGTTGATGTCAAGTTTCTTATGTGTAATGCTATCACACTGTTGGCCTTGGCTTCAGCAAGGCGTGTGTCGGAGCTGGGGGCGTTGTCTCACAAAAAGCCCCTATATCATTTTCATGAAGATAGAGCTGAACTCAGAACTCGTCAGCAATTTCTTCCAAAGGTGTTCTGCGTTTCATATCAACCAGCCTATTGTGGTTCCGGTGGTTACCGACACCTCTGCTACTTCAAAGTCCTTGGATGTTGTGAGATTTTTGAAGATCTATGTGAAGCGGACAGCTCGTCACAGAAAATCGGACTCGCTGTTTGTTCTCTATGAGCCCAATAAAATTGGGTGTCCTGCTTCAAAGCAGTCTGTTGCTCGCTGGATCAGGCTTACTATCGGGATGCAGTCAATTTACCGACAATCAAAATCCCGATGGTCAAAATACCGACAGCAATTGACCAATGGTCAAAATACCGACATGATCAAAATACCAACATTTAAAATACCGACAAGGTCAATATACCTACATTTATAATGTCGACAGGTCAAAAAGTCGACATACATTTTCAGTGATTTTTTTCATTGAAACCGACTTGTTCATACTTTACTTTCCCAGTGGACCTGGAGGGGGAATATAATAGTGTGCCGAGCGCAGCAAGGCACTGTGCCCGAAGCATGGCGAGCGCAGCTGAACACTTACATGGTGTCCATGTCTACATACACCCAAAAAATATACAAACAACTTGTGTCAGCATTTTGACCTGTCGACATTTCACATGCCGGTATTTTGACCTTGTCGGTATTTTAAATGTCGGGATTTTGTCCATGTCGGGATTTTGACCGTCGGTCAACTTCTGTCGGGATTTTGAGCGTCGGGATTTTGATTGTAGGTATTTCATACCGATCCCTTACTATCCAAAAGGCTTATTCTACGGCAGGTTTGCCGGTTCCAAGATTTATACAAGCCCACTCTACTAGGTCGGTAGGTTCTTCCTGGGCGGCTGTCCGTGGTGTCTCGGCTTTACAGTTCTGCTGAGCAGCTACTTGGTCAGGTTCGAACACGTTTGCTAAGTTCTACAAGTTTGATACTTTGGCCTCTGAGGACCTTCTGTTTGGTCAATCAGTTCTGCAGGAACCTCAGCACTCTCCCGCCTGGTTTGGGAGCTTTGGTACATCCCCATGGTACTAATGTGACCCCTGGTATCCTCAAGGACATAAGAGAAAATAGGATTTTAATTACCTACCAGTAAATCCTTTTCTCGTAGTCCATAGAGGATACTGGGCGTCAGGCCAGTGCTTTGTGTTTCCCTGCACTGTTACTTGGTTCAGTATTGTTGTTGATTCAGCTGTTGCTGTTCCTGTTCAAGTTTGGTTAGCATGGTTTTCCTCTTGTTTGTATGTGTGCTGGTTGGAATCTCACCACTGTTTTTTAAAATCCTTCTCTTAAAGTATGTCCGTCTCCTTGGGCACAGTTTCTAGACTGATTCTGGTAGGAGGGGCATAGAGGGAGGAGCCAGCACAAACTATTGATTTCTTAATGTGCCCAAGGCTACTAGTGGACCAGTCTATACCCCATGGTACTAATGTGGACCCCAGTATCCTCTATGGACTACAAGAAAAGGACTTACTGGTAGGTAATTAAAATCCTATTTATTCCACATGCCATTTAGGTAAACTTGTGCCACTATATGGCTGTGCAGCCAGCTATGCACCCATTACACAGAAACAGCTATTGCTTCACCTCTACCTCTGTAATCTGCTGCTCCTCAAAGATGTACTCATCCTGCTCCTTATGTGGGCACGGGGCTGGGTCCAAAGCTGCATTTGTGCTGTGACTTGGTTCTTTTGTGCTTTGGTGTTTAACTAAATGTTGTAATTGTACCTACGTGCTGCTTTTGTGGCACCCCTGAACTTGGCGTGTGTACCCCTTCAAGAAGGTTTGCTGCAGCACTGCAGCAGCAGGAGGAGTTAACTGCAGCCCTGAGTTCGGTCACGTGGCCTCAGGAGAGAGGGTTGATTGGACAGAGGCTGCTAGGAGGAGAGACTGCTGAGAAGAAGAGGGGAGAGCGCACGTGCGTGCTAGACAGAGTAGCGTGGGGGAGAGTGGGAGCCGTATGTTGGAGATGGCTGCAGGACACTGGACGGTAAGAGCAGCGCTGCTAAGGAAGAGCAGCGGAGTATTGCCGCAGAGCAGGTGTTGAAACGCCACAGCCGGAAGACCGGACACCGCCAGGCCTGGTGAGAGGCGCAGAAGCCGCAGCCATCTTGAAAGGGAATAAGCAGCTCTTACAGCTGGAGCAGCCAGCTTGAAACTCCATTCACTGGTTCTGAGTGAGTACAGTTTGAAACCGACAGCTAGCCACAGGCAAGTGTGCCTTCAGCCTCTGCCGGGTTACAGACCAAATGATGTTTAAAAAGGGCGCAGCCAGCAGTGCAATATTGTGCCAGTTAAGACCCATAGAAAGAGTGCTAAACAAGGACTGAGTTTATTACAAGTTCAGTTACAAGAATAAGATAAATATTAGTTCTAAAGGACTGAGTTTTGTGCAACTGACAGATAGTTATTGCTGGAAGGACTGAGCTAATTATGCAAATGTATATCAAACCCTACAACTGAAAGATAGTTTGTTCTACACAAAAGCCCCTTATTGTGACGTAAGTGCCGTGGTCAGGAGACCCTCCTGTTCCTTCGCTAGTTACATCCTTTTTGAAATAAAGAACTGAGTAACAAAATTTTCCATCCCAGGATCCCCTCAGTATCTGTGTGCCCCTCCCCCCATTGACACGCTGACTTTAACCAGAGCTCCAACGATATTGCCGGTGAAGATATTTGTTACCTTGGCTAGTGAGTGCTAGAAAGTTAGTATTTAGGATTATTAAACATATTGCTATTATTCTTCCTATCAGCAGTGCCGGCCCTAACCAATATGATGCCCTAGGCAAGACTTTGGCTGGTGCCCCCTAGCACCACCGCTGGTTCGCCTCTGACCTTTCACCTCTTTCCCAGCACCACCACCCCTCAGCCATAGCAGTCCTTATTTTGGTGTTGGTACCCCCTATATTTTAAATAGGAACAGTTCGCACATTTGGCGCACAGCCCAAAAAGGGGTGTGTTTTTGCTGGCAAGGGGCATGGCCACACAATAGTAACCCCAATTCCAATTACGCGACACAGTACTGCAACTTTATTCACATTTGATCATGCGATAGTGTCCATAATTAATATTACATCCCACAGTAGTATCACTTTAACTTATAAACGTTACTCCTCACTGTAGAGCCCCTTATTCACATTACATCACACTGAATTGCTCCTTATTCACATTACACCACACCCTATTGCTCTTTATTCACATTAGATGACACAGTAGTGCCCTTTCTCTACGCAATGCCACATAGTAGAGAACCTTATACACATAATGCCACACAGTAATGCCTCTTACACATATGAGACACATTATTAATGTCCTTATGAACATAATGCGCCTTACACATTATGACAACCTTTATTAATGCCCTTTTACACATAATGTCCCTTACACATATGCTGCACATTATTAATGCCCTTATACACATAATGACACACATAGTGCCTCCTACACATTTGCTGCACATTATTAGTGCCCCTATACACATAATGACACACATAGAGTAATACCCTGTAACACATATGTTGCACATTATTAATGCCCTTATACACATAATGACACACAGAGTGCCCCTTACACATATGTTGCACATTATTAATGCATTTTTACATGACACACATAATGCTTCTTACACATATTCCGAACACTACTGCACAACCAACCCACTCACATGCACACAGCACTCACACTGCCACTAACACTGTGACCTCTGCCTCTGCTGGATACAGATGTGTCCTCATAAATCTTGCCTCAATACTAACGTTGGGCACATTTTTTTATGAAAATGCATCTTATTTGCATTGCTATGTGGCTAGGATGCACAAGCAGCTTCTGCTGATTAAAATGATATGCAGCATCCCTATATGCTGTGTGAGACTGTGGCTGTATCTGCATGTGAAATGCTACACACAGAATATAGGCATGCCGGATATCATTTTAATCAGGAGAAGCTGCTGATGCCCCTAGGCATATCAAATGCCCTAGGCAATTGCCTAGTTTGTCTATGCCTATGTCTGGCTCTGCCTATTTTCACTATTATAGAGTGGAATGCACAGTGTCTGATATTATTTCATGATACCAATGATTTTATGTTAATTATTTGTTATTCCAATTGTTCTTCATCCTGATTCCAATTCTTCTTCTGTGATTCAAATTACTTGTCTTTTGCATATCGGATGATTTTTTTGAGGCATGAACTGTAGTGAAATGTATATTCCTGTTCTTCTTGTGCGTCAACGTCTTCTTTTTGTGATTTTACAACCAAAGCAACATCCCCTAATCAACCAATTACTCCAAATCCAGAGTTCATGCAGATCACTAAAAATGCTTTCTGTTGGAATTGCTGACTCTCACTTCTGATTTGTATCAATCTATTCTAGCTCTCTGAGCACGGTACTATGAGACGATGTACAGGAAACAACATTTCAGGGGAAAGGTCCGTCACATAGCCACCGCAGCTACTTAGACATACCTGTTAATCCTGGGGGTGTTACACTTTGGAGGACTCAACACAGACGGCAGTGCTTTTAATATATTTAAATCCAGAAGATGGGATAATAATGAGAGGAAGTTTAATTCCTTACGTTCTGTCTTCAACCAAAGGGTCACTAAGTGTTTGAAAGTAAAACATTGGCCACTTAATCTTCTACTATTTTAAATAAACTATTAAACGTGTATATTTGTGTACAAAATTCTGTGCTTAGACTGATAAATAGACATTGGTGCTGCTGCGCTTTTAATAAGGTGCAAATTACATAGTGTTGTGCAAATGTATCAGGGAGGGGGGGCATGTGGCATATCAATGACTGAAAGAAGAAGGATTTCACATGCAAGAAAATCTATATATTAAGACAAGCAACTCCTTACGACTAAAATTGTATTGTATGAAAGAGTTACTGACAATGGGCCTGATCCAGTTG
Organism: Pseudophryne corroboree; assembly: GCF_028390025.1. Lineage (NCBI taxonomy): Eukaryota > Metazoa > Chordata > Amphibia > Anura > Myobatrachidae > Pseudophryne > Pseudophryne corroboree. The sequence continues at coordinate 465,901,490 of NC_086446.1, read as the reverse complement.
TGGATGGAATAGCTATCGCTGCTGTTTACATGGAAGCAGCAGCGATGGCTCTAATATGGTAATGCAGCATTATCAGATCATTCTACAACCCCATTGGCCGGCTGCCTGAACCATGGGCTCACGCAAGCCAGCTGCTGCAATATCTGCCAAGGGGCCAGGAAATCTCCGTTCTCTGACTGAGATTCTGGCCTCGTCCCTCTGAGAGGGTGGTGATGGCCTGCGAGTGCGTGTGGTGGTGCCTGCTGCCGTGCAGGTGTAGACTCGGTACTCACCAGGCGCCGCTCTCTCTCACCTTCAGGTACCGGAACCTTCAACGGACCTGGAATTCTTCAGTCGGATCCGGACACGGCGATTCCCTCTTGGAGCTGACCGTCGACCGAGCTGAGGGGAGAATGGTCTACATTAAAGGGGGTATCGACCCTGCTTCCGGTGGAACAAGGGATACCCCAGGGGTGGCTGCGACCTTCACCGGCTGGGTGAATGGTCATCACCGGCACAAAGCCTCAGCTACCCAGCTTTCACACACTCGCGCTTTCGCACGTAGTGTGATGAAGGGATTCTCACGTCCGTGAGCAATCCTAACTCCGGCGCTCGGGGACAAACAAGGGACAGACATACACGGATGCTACTCACCGTCACAAGTCTTGCACTCCGATCTTCTCCACTTACAGGTCCCTGTAAGGAGACAAAGAGAAACAGCCGTGCAGGGCCTAACTCTGACCTAGTGTCACACCCTATACTATCTACAACAGCAGAGCCCTCAAACTAGCTCTGTGGGTGTGGTGCAACACAACTATGCACAACTTACACAACACATACACTTTGCCCTGCACGGTAACAACATATATCACACTATCGGAGTTACAACATAAAACGGTGCTGTCCCTTTATCTACCCGACTCAGAACACCCAGCAGTGGGGACCGCACAGCTCACCCACCTACCGTACTCTCAGGGTGGCCTGAGCCTAACGCCCAGTGTCACCTTTACTCACGTCGGGGAAAACACTGCTTCGATGGGCCTAGCGCCCCCTAACTGTCCACAGGCCGGAGGCCTGACTTTGCCCACGGGCCTAGCGCCCGCCTACCTTGCTGCCCGTTGGGTGAGGTCACCTTATCGTACCTATTTGGCCAAAATCCACTAGGGCCTAATGCCCTCTAATGCTCCCACAGGCCTAGTGCCTGACCGTGCCCCTCGGGCCTAATGCCCGCCTAACTGCGCCCACAGGCCGGTGGCCTGACTATACTTATGGGCCTAGTGCCCAACCTGCGCCCAGGCCTAGTGCCTGCCTATGTGCCCCCACGGGCCGAGAGGCCCGACCAAATGCCCACGGGCCGGGAGGGCCCGACTACATGCCCACAGGCCGGGAGGGCCTGACTGTGCCCACGGGCCTATTGCCCGAACACCCGGTGGTCTAGGGAGGGGCGGGTACAGGGGCGCCTGATAAGGTCCTACCTGACCCGCTGGGAGAGGCACCGGGGGGGAGCTTCGGCAGCCCTTTGCTTCCCACCCCTGGTGACCCCTCCGGCGCTGTTCTTTAATCTTCGGCCGCTGGCCCGTCCTGGCCAGCGGCGCCGCCGTCGTCGCGCCGCGTCCAGCCGCCGCTGGACATCTTCTCCGAGCCCGTCTTCTTTCTTCTTGCCGCCGGGATCTTCTTTCCTCTTCGCGCTCTTCTGCGCGCGCGCCCTCTTCGGCTCCCGCCCGGCGTCTCTTCTCCCTTCGCCGCTCTTCGGCGCGGCCTCCTGCTCCCCGTCCCGCCCGGCGTCTGACGTCAGACGCCGGGGGCGGGGCCTATGACGCGGCGAGCGCCGATTGGCTCGCCGCGTCTCTCTACGATTGGCTGCCGCTCCGGGAGCCGCGATTGGCTCCCGGAGGGCGCCAAGATTCAAACGCTGCTGGCGGCGCTTCTGATTGGCGGCCCGAGCGGCGCCAAGTTCAAAGCGCCGCCGCGCCGCTCCCCGCCGCCGCACACTCCGCGCTGGGGACAGACAAGCTGCCCCAGCGCGGCCCCCAGTTAGGGACAGCAGCATGGATGTGCCCACAGGGCACATCCTTACATTTCCCCCCCCTTTTTCCTTTGTAGTCCCTACAAAGTTCCTCACGACGTCCATCGTCCGCGGGTCAGGGAATTCCAAGGTCCTTCCGGCGAGGGTGCATTCGGGGGCCCAGCCTGGACCAGCTGTGACCCCACATCCTTCCTCCTCCAGCTCCGGGTTCCTCTTACGGCCTGACCTCCATCGGCGGATCCTCTGGGGGAGTGGCATCTCCTCACGGTCGCTTGACGCTGGCCACCAAGGGGAATCTTCCTCCACGGGGACAACAGTCACCCACTCTTGGCCTCTGATATTGTCTGTGGCTTCGTCCCTGTCTTCCGGGTGTGGTATCGACCACCACCCAACAGCGGAATCCTCCGGGGCATCCGTTTCCTCCCGGGTAACAGCCACCACATGTCGAATTTCCTCGTGGGGCATCTCCAAAGGTCCTGTGTCTTCCTCTGGAACGGGTCCTCCCACGGCATCACAGTCCTGTCCCCGTACGTCGGTCCATCTCAACACTCCTGGCAGGTACTCTTGCTCCAGGACTATCTCCTCCTCTTCACGGAGGGCATTCAACTGGGAGCATGACTCCACCCGATCCTGCCAGTCTCTCTCGTCGGCGCTTCCGATGCCAGAGTCGTCCTCCATCTGTTCTTGGAGGGATTCGTCGGCGGACAGCTCACCGTAGTCCGAGTCTTCTTCCGATATCTGGACTGGGGTATTTCCCTCCTCAGCGTACTTAGTCCTTTCCGCTGGCACCTCTGTTTCCTCAGCGTACTCCTTCGCTTCCGCTGGCATCTCTTCTTCCTCAGCGTACTCCTTCGCTTCCGCTGGCATCGTGACTTCCTCAGCGTACTCCTTCGCTTCCGCTGGCATCTTTTGGTACCCAGGACACTCCTGTTCCGCACGTCCTGGACGTGGACGGTTCCATCGCGGGGAGATTCCGGACGTCTCAGTCACTGGGTCTTCACGCTTTTCTTCGCAGCGTGGTCTCTTCACCTCCCAGTCGTCCACCTCCGCCTCATGCGGGAAAGGATCCTGCCTTACTGGGGTCACTCTCTTGGGACAAAGTAGGTCCGCGGCATCTTCCCAAGGGCACTCACTGGCCGCATGTCCTGGTCGCCGACACTTCCAACAAGGGAGGGCCACTGCCACCTTCTCCAAGACGGGTTCCTGGTCCACCTCCTTCACTGGGGAATCTTCACCCGTTGGTTCCGGCTCAGAGGAAATGGGCACCTGCGAATTAACTTCAAGCAAGGCCTTCCGCTCCATTTCCCTGGTTTCCTCCTCCCATCTCTGGGCGCGACCATCCGCAATCATCCGGTCTTCATTCCACGGACAATCGGGAAGCGCATGTCCTCTCGCCTCGCAGAGCGCACACACAGGCTCTGCAGCCACCCGGTCCCAAAGCTGCTGACGAGATTCCGTCAGCTGCTTCACCGTGGCCTCGTAGTCCGTCCTGTCTTCCGTCCATGGACATTCCAGGAGCCGATGTCGGGGATCTCCACAGCCTTCACACCGGGAATCAACCTCGTCTTCGCTCAACTCTTCGTCCCAGGGACAACTGTTGTGCTCATGCCCGTAGTTTCCGCAGAGCAAACACCAGGACTCTTTCGCTTGGCCCTTCTGACGTCTTCGGTCCGCTTCCTGGACCACCTTCTTTGGGGACGTCTCTCGCCAAGTACACTCGTCGGCAAAGTGACCTGTTTGCCGACATTTCTTGCAGGGCGTCACAGCGGCCTTCTTGCGCCCCTTCTCCCGGCGCTCTTCTTTTTCCCGCTGGACCGACCGCTGCACCATCTTCAGGATGTCTGCCCCAGACACCGTCACCCAGTCGCTCTGGTCCGCACACGTCCGGGGGTGAGTCTTCTCCGGAGCCGTCCGCAGGGAGGTCTTTTTGGTGGCGTTCCACATCGTGTCCGTGATCCGGTCTCTTTGATCCTGCCGACTACGCCAAGTGTGAGAGGGTGGTGATGGCCTGCGAGTGCGTGTGGTGGTGCCTGCTGCCGTGCAGGTGTAGACTCGGTACTCACCAGGCGCCGCTCTCTCTCACCTTCAGGTACCGGAACCTTCAACGGACCTGGAATTCTTCAGTCGGATCCGGACACGGCGATTCCCTCTTGGAGCTGACCGTCGACCGAGCTGAGGGGAGAATGGTCTACATTAAAGGGGGTATCGACCCTGCTTCCGGTGGAACAAGGGATACCCCAGGGGTGGCTGCGACCTTCACCGGCTGGGTGAATGGTCATCACCGGCACAAAGCCTCAGCTACCCAGCTTTCACACACTCGCGCTTTCGCACGTAGTGTGATGAAGGGATTCTCACGTCCGTGAGCAATCCTAACTCCGGCGCTCGGGGACAAACAAGGGACAGACGTACACGGATGCTACTCACCGTCACAAGTCTTGCACTCCGATCTTCTCCACTTACAGGTCCCTGTAAGGAGACAAAGAGAAACAGCCGTGCAGGGCCTAACTCTGACCTAGTGTCACACCCTATACTATCTACAACAGCAGAGCCCTCAAACTAGCTCTGTGGGTGTGGTGCAACACAACTATGCACAACTTACACAACACATACACTTTGCCCTGCACGGTAACAACATATATCACACTATCGGAGTTACAACATAAAACGGTGCTGTCCCTTTATCTACCCGACTCAGAACACCCAGCAGTGGGGACCGCACAGCTCACCCACCTACCGTACTCTCAGGGTGGCCTGAGCCTAACGCCCAGTGTCACCTTTACTCACCTCGGGGAAAACACTGCTTCGATGGGCCTAGCGCCCCCTAACTGTCCACAGGCCGGACTTTGCCCACGGGCCTAGCGCCCGCCTACCTTGCTGCCCGTTGGGTGACCTGGGCCTTGTGCCCAAGGTCACCTTATCATACCTATTTGGCCAAAATCCACTAGGGCCTAATGCCCTCTAATGCTCCCACAGGCCTAGTGCCTGACCGTGCCCCTCGGGCCTAATGCCCGCCTAACTGCGCCCACAGGCCGGTGGCCTGACTATACTTATGGGCCTAGTGCCCAACCTGCGCCCAGGCCTAGTGCCTGCCTATGTGCCCCCATGGGCCGAGAGGCCTGACCAAATGCCCACGGGCCGGGAGGGCCCGACTACATGCCCACAGGCCGGGAGGGCCTGACTGTGCCCACGGGCCTATTGCCCGAACACCCGATGGTCTAGGGAGGGGCGGGTACAGGGGCGCCTGATAAGGGCCTACCTGACCCGCTGGGAGAGGCACCAGGGGGGAGCTTCGGCAGCCCTTTGCTTCCCACCCCTGGTGACCCCTCCGGCGCTGTTCTTTAATCTTCGGCCGCTGGCCCGTCCTGGCCAGCGGCGCCGCCGTCGTCGCGCCGCGTCCAGCCGCCGCTGGACATCTTCTTCTCCGAGCCCGTCTTCTTTCTTCTTGCCGCCGGGATCTTCTTTCCTCTTCGCGCTCTTCTGCGCGCGCGCCCTCTTCGGCTCCCGCCCGGCGTCTCTTCTCCCTTCGCCGCTCTTCGGCGCGGCCTCCTGCTCCCCGTCCCGCCCGGCGTCTGACGTCAGACGCCGGGGGCGGGGCCTATGACGCGGCGAGCGCCGATTGGCTCGCCGCGTCTCTCTACGATTGGCTGCCGCTCCGGGAGCCGCGATTGGCTCCCGGAGGGCGCCAAGATTTAAACGCTGCGGGCGGCGCTTCTGATTGGCGGCCCGAGCGGCGCCAAGTTCAAAGCGCCGCCGCGCCGCTCCCCGCCGCCGCACACTCCGCGCTGGGGACAGACAAGCGGCCCCCAGTTAGGGACAGCAGCATGGATGTGCCCACAGGGCACATCCTTACACCTCTCCCGCAACAGTTGTGGCACGTCTCGCTTTTAAGATACAGAGGCCGCCGCCACCCCCAAATGGCATCAGGTTCTCAGTCACTGACAGTCTGATGCCGCCCTGCATCCCCGTAGTGCACTTTACTGAGATTCTGGCCTCATCCCTCCCCCGCAATGGCGGTAACATGCCTCCATTTTGAGAACCAGGCCGTCGCTGTACCCTCTTCACCCCAAAATGGCATCAGACTGTCAACCACTAACAGTCTGATGTCGTCCTGTATCCAAAGTCACAGATCCGTCCTGCACATGCACAGGGTCCAGCGCATGTGCACAGTATCAAACATCAGGTACTTTGCACTATGCACCACAGGTCTGTTGGGACCTAAATAAGGCCCAATGTACACAGATACTGTATATAGTATGCATCCTTTCCAGCAGATTGCCAACATCCCAATAATTAGAGGTCACCGAAGAAGGATGATTCTGTTTGCAGGGCAGCCCTCCAAAATTATTGGGATGTATGTTTTTACTATAAGATAAAAACATATTTCTGAGGGATTTACTGAATTGTAATGTATAGTGGCGACAGCTATTTTGTAGTTTCTCTTATGTCCTAGAGGATGCTTGGGTCCACATTAGTACCATGGGGTATAGACTGGTCCACCAGGAGCCATTGGCACTTTAAGCGTTTGAGAGTGTGGGCTGGCTCTTCCCTCTATGCCCCTTGTACCAGACTCCGTTTAGAAAATGTGCCCGGAGGAGCCGGTCACAGCTAGGGGAGCTCTACAGAGTTTCTCTAGTAAAGTTTATCCTTGAGTTAATTATTTTTCAGGGAGGCTGCTGGCAACAGCCTCCCTGCTTCGTGGGACTAAGGGGGAGAGTAGTGTCCGCCCTGCGGGGTCTGAGCCACTATCTCCGCTGACAGGACACTGAGCTCCTGAGGGGATAGATCGTTCCCCGCCACAGGGGATCACTCACCCCGGCAGCATGCCGCCACCCCCTTACAGAGCTGAATATTTGTGGCGAGTGAGTCACCGACCCCCCTAGCAAGCGGGGGGCCGGTGTAAAGATGGCGGCATAAGGGAGGCTCAGCGGTACATAGTGCAGCGCTGTGAGGGGCGCCCTGAGCCAGCTCCTACACCCTATACTGGTCACACAGCCTGTCGGGGTCCCCGGATCTCAGCCAGCACAAATCCTCAGGCCAGTATAATCCTATGAAGAGTGGGAAGACAGCGCCATTTTGGGGGTAGAGCTTCTCCTTAGACAGACCCAGCAGCGTTCAGCGCCATTTTCCTGCCTGCACAACGCTGTCAGTGAAGAGCAAGTCCCTCCACAGCAACTCCAGTTATCTATCACAGTACCAGGGGGTTGCAGAAGGGGGGGAGGCTGCAAAATGACTGTGTAACCTATTAAGGTGCAGAGTCAGCGCTGATAGGGGGACTCCCTTTATATTAAAAGCGCTGTGTGTGGGTTGGCTCCAATCTCTGTGTCTCTCTTGCCATTCTTGGGGGGTGAAACTCTGTCTGCCCTCCCGTGTGTGTGTGTAGTGTCTGTGGTCTCCATTAAGCAATGTCCAGGGACTCTGTGTCATATGCCTCGCAGGATGATCCCATTCCATGTAATCAGGATTCCGCTGGTTTAGCACAGATTCCAGCAAGGGAGCCTGAGTGGTTATCCTCTATCAAATCTATGATTTCTCAGATTTCAAATAGGGTTGCACAAAATGAATCTGCAACTCAGGCTTTACAGAACTCTATTGCAGTCTGGCCCAGTTCTGGTACATCAGGGCTCACCGCTGTATACAGTAGCGTATCTTGCCACAGGCAAGTAGGACTTTTGCCCAGGGCGCCGCCTTCCGAAGGGCGCCGCACCAGGGCAAGATCCGCTGCTGCTGTGTCCCGCTGCCCGCTGTGAAACGCGTCTAGTTTCCCTTCGTGGAGAGGACCTTTACTGTGCGGTGCACGATGACATCATCGCGCACCGCACAGCAAAGGTCCTCTCCACGAAGGGAACCACGATGACATCATCGCGCACCGCACATCATTTCAGCGGCGCTACTACTGTACAGGGGCGTAACTGACCATGCCCCCTGTATGAAGCCATGCCCCTATTGCCGCACGGGGCGTAAAAAGCCCCTGAAACGGCCCTGTCTGTATATTCACATAAACGTGCTCTTGCTCAGATCATGCAGGATGATACCGATTCTGATACTGCAGACGGTGATGGGGATGGGGATGTGTTGCGGGGGGCTGCATTTCTTGCAAAAGTGGTGCAGTTGATGATAGAGGCTATCAGGGATGGGTTGAATATTGCTGATACAACACCCGAGCAGGTTGAGGAGGCTTACTTCACTGAAAATAAGAAATCCTCGCTAACCTTCCCTGCGTCAAAGGAATTAAATGCTATATTTGAAAAGGCTTGGGAAAACCCGGATAAAAAATACCAGATACCTAAAAGGGTTCTGGTAGCGTTTCCTTTCCCGGTAGAGGATAGGAAAAAATGGGAAAATCTGCCTATTGTTGACACGTCAGTATCCAGACTCTAAAAAAAGGTGGTTTTACCGGTGCCAGGATCTACCGCCTTGAAAGAGCCGGCTGATCGTAAAATCGATAATACGCTCAAATCCATGTACACGGCTTCTGGGGCAATCCTACGTCCCACTATTGGCAGTGCTTGGATTGCCAAAGCTATAGTAAAGTGGTCAGGCACGTTACTTGAGGACTTGGATACTATGGAGAAATATGATGAATTGTTTTTACGTAACATTCAGGATTTGGCAGGATTTCTGGTAGAATCCATCAAAGACCTGGGTTCTATGGCTGCGGGGATTTCCTCCATGTCAGTATCAGCTCGTCGAGGACTGTGGTTGTGTCAGTGGCCTGCCGACGCGGAATCCAGGAGAAGTGTGGAGACCCTACCCTACACAGGTCAGGCTCTCTTTGGGGAAGCGTTAGATGCATGGATCTCACGGCTACGGCTGGTAAGTCACCCTTTCTTCCCTGCTCCGAAGAAACCCTTTTCTTCAGTTACATCACAGCCCTAACATCACATGCATAACATCACTTGGGATACGGTAAGGATCCCAGCGTTCGGGATCTTGGCAGTTGGAATACCGACGCCGGAGTCCAGACACTGCTTGGAATATCGATGATGGGATACCGACATGGATTGCAGTGCCGGAATTCCCGAACGCTGGGATGACTGCCGGCTCTGCATTGAGGTAAGCCGTGGTGGGAGGTTAGGGTTAGGCACCACCGCAGGGTTGCCTACTTTAAATAGCTCCTCTCCAGGAAAAGCCCAGAGAGGAGACGCAGCAGGAGACTTCAGGGGGCGGGGCTGGGACATCATTAAGCCCCACCCCACATCGTGAAACGCCGCAATTCGCGGGTCCACGGGAAGGGGGCAGGGCTAAAATGACGCAATTTGCGCCATTTTAACCCCACCCTATGGACTCGCAAAAACGGCAGTGTATCTCTTCATCCTGACCGCATCACAAGAGTGCGAGCAGGATTCGGGAGACCTGCCTACTCTTCCGGGGCTGCGGAGGGCTACCCCAAAAAACGGGATCCTCCCGCAGCTTCCGGGAGAGTAGACAAGTATGCACCACCGACAAGGGTTAGGGTTATGCTGCGGGGGAGGGAGGGTTAAATTTAGGCTGCAGGTAAGGAGATTAGGGACTAGGGGTAGCATAGTTAACTTTTAGGTATTGGGATGCCGCTGTCGGTATTCTGAATGCTGGCATCCTGTGTGCCAGGATCCCGATACCATCTCAATCACTCATCATTGCACCATAAAGGTGTAAGCAAGGGGCAAGGTTTTGCTTCCTCTGGTAACCTTCAATGTGCAGCATGGGCCTGAGGTTCTGACTACATACACTTTTTAAACAAGACCACTAGATGGTAGCCTTGTATAACACAAATCAGAGCACAGCATCCATTTTCTAGGAACTGTAGGAGCTCAAAAACTGTAAATAAACTCCGAGAGTTCCAGGGGAAAGTAAAGGACATGAACTGAATTGTTCTTTTCCTGGGCCCTTGTTCACTGGAACACTATATAATATGAATGTTATATTCTAAACACAAAAGTACTGAAACCTAAGCATTGAAAAGAACATTAGATTTGTCATTTGTAAATCGCAATAGTTAGTGGTAGTAGTGTACCACACAGTGGGGTAAACAGGACAAACATAAAACAGGGACATACAAAGTAGGCAAATTAAATGCAGATTTAAAGATAAATGGTCGGGAGGACCAGGCCCATAACTGTTCTACTGGGCATCACAGACCTCAATATTCTAGAGACATATACTTCAACGCTTCATTCTCCAGCGTCTCCAGTGCTACCTATCTACTACTACAGCCTTCTCCATCTGCAACATTTCTGGCAACCACCAAGAACTGCACATTGCCATCCTCTGGTGATGACAAGATGATCAGAGACATTAACACCATGACTGCTAAGGCATTGCTTATTTACGAGTAGCACAGAGTACTGCTGGGCACTCTCTGCAGTCGCCTGAAGATTGATCATATTTGCTGTCCCCTCTGGTATTTCAGAGACTGTTCCAGTGCCCCTGTTACTTCCTTGGTTTCTATCCAGAGCCGGCCCTAACCAATATGATGCCTTAGGCAAGATTTTGGCTGGTGCCCCCTAGCACCACCGCTGGTTCCGCCTCTGACCTTGCGCCTCTTTCCCAGCACCATCACCCCTCACCCATAGCAGTCATTATTTTGGTGTTTGAATCCCCTATATTTTAAATAGGAACATTTCGCACATTTGGTGCTCAGCCCAAAAAGGGGTGTGTTTTGCTGGCAAGGGGCATGGCCACACAATAGTAACCCCAATTCCAATTACGCCACACAGTACTGCAACTTTATTCACATTTTATCATGCGATAGTGTCCATAATTCATATTACATCCCACAGTAGTATCACTTTACCTTATAAACGTTACTCCTCACAGTAGAGCCCCTTATTCACATTACATCACCCTGAATTGCTCCTTATTCACATTACACCACTCCCTATTGCTCTTTATTCACATTAGATGACACAGTAGTGCCCTTTCTATACGCAACGCCACATAGTAGAGCACCTTATACACATAATGCCACAGAGTAATGCCCCTTACACATATGAGACACATTATTAATGTCCTTATAAACATAATGCGCCTTACACATTATGACAACCTTTATTAATGCCCTTTTACACATAATGTCCCTTACACATATGTTGCACATTAATGCATTTTTACATGACACACATAATGCTCCTTACACATATTCCAAACACTGCTGCACAACCAACCTACTCACATGCACACAGCACTCACACTGCCACGAACACTGTGACCTCTGCCTGGATACAGATGTGTCCTCATAAATCTTGCCTCAATGCTGACATTGGGCACATTTTTTTTATGAAAATGCAGCTTAGTTGCATTGCTATGTGGCTAGGATGCACAAGCAGCTTCTGCTGATTAAGATTATATGTAGCATGCCTATATACTGTGTGAGACTGTGGCTGTATCTGCATATGAAATGCTACACACAGAATATAGGCATGATGCATATCAATTTAATCAGCAGAAGCTGCTGATGCCCCTAGGCATATCAAATGCCCTAGGCAATTGCCTAGTTTGCCTATGCCTATGGCCGGCTCTGTTTCTATCCAATGAACATTAATCTATGTAATACCTATGCAGAGGGATTTAATCAAACATCCAAGTTTCTATTACACGGCCTCCAGCAATATATCCTCAGATACTACCGCGGATCCAGACAAACATAGAGCCTGTATATAACAGCTTACATGCCAACTGATCAGTTATTGTTATGTAATGGAATGATGTGATTGTATTACATTAGCACGATAGGGCTGTGGCAGCATATAATGCTATCCTAAAGACTGTTAGGCTGATGCAGAATTGCACACAAGTCTGTACTGTGGATGGATTTTGTGACTTTATTCACTGCACTCCTAGCCAAATGTATGCATAATCCGGTGATACAGAGTCATACACATCTCACTCACATATACTATTGTGACTGAATGGGCATAACTAACTAGGTGATGATGATGGGTCATTCACACATGGGCTTAGCGAGCGCATGTGGGAGCAATTGTGTGCTTTGCAGAGGGGACGGCGGTCAAATTACCGATGCCAGGATCCCAAACGCTTATTAGCCCGCCAGTCTGCATGCCCAACAACAGGGACCATTCCCACGCCATGACACCCATAGAGTGTGAATAGAACCTGTGGCTTCATTGCGCTCAAACCCCCCCCCCCCCCCGCCCCCTCTCCGGGCATCTAAATGCCGGGATCCTGGCATCGGTATGGTGACCGGTGGTCTCCCAACCACCAGTCAACTGAACCCAACCCTTACAGAGTTGTGCGTATACAGAGATCAATCTGATTTGTGGTAGGCATAAATCTTGCCTGTCTCAAATCCCCCATAGTACTGAGCACTTGATTCTGTTTCCTGGAAGGGGGGTGGGGGGTGTCCAAATAATGTGTACTAAATCAATGCTGACAAGCACTGGCCTATTCTGCTTCTCCTCCTGGCTGTTGGGATCTAAAAGAATGTAAAAAATATAGCGCTACCTTTTGGTAATCTTCTCTTTCTGTGTTTCTAATGCAACCAGCTGCAACCCCGTATGGAGTGCCAGCTGCTGACATTAAGAGGCTATGTGAGAAACTATTGCTGGGTACACACTGGCCAATATATTGCTTGTGGGTCGGCGGGTGTATACAACCAATAGGTCTGTGAATGACATCGTTTAGACATATCGCATAGGCTGTGCAACACAGTCAAAGGCAGATGTATCAACGCATCTGGCTGTGTGTACAGGCGGTCCACCATCCGTACACTTTCTGCAGGGGCTGACATCACAACTGGCCAGGCAAATTGAAATGCCCAACCAGCTGTGCCCAACCAACTGTTTGACAGGACAGACACATGGAGCAGCTGATTGATAAGTGTATAGCCCTCACGAGCAGGGCCCTCTTCCCTCATGTGCTTATCCTTTCTTACTTTAATAATCTTCAACTGCACCAAATCCAGCAGTCTTCTGTTACCTGATACTTATTCCAGTGTCATCTGCTGATGTAACTATGTTTATTTACCCTGTACTTGTCCTATACTGTCATCAACTGTAAGTTGCTGTTTTCCTGTTTGATTATTTGTTTATGTACTCTGTAATTGGGCGCTGCGGAACCCTTGTGGCGCAATATAAATAAAGGATAATAATAATTCTTACCTGGATCAGCTGCTCTGTCAGGGCAAGGGCGGGTATGCCGCCATCTCTGTCTGCTGTGTACTTAGACAATGATGTCACTGCCAAGCAACTCACTCCAACTGTGGAGCAGAGGATGCCAATCCCACCTCTTACAGAGGATAACACAGTGTCTGGGGGGGGTGTACCCTTTCCAAGAGGGACGGGTGCCCCTGGAGAAAGCGCTGGTACACCACACCAGGCGCTGCACTGCAATATGATCTGGCCTAATCACAGTCAGTTTAGTGGTTTTCAAACCAACACCCATTGTATAACACCTTAAACGAATCAGCGGCCATCCAGTTGAGGTGCACTTTGGCAAAAGCATACTTTGCTTTCCTACTCTTGACACTGCTCAAGGGCTTCTTGCTCATACAATGAGCCAGTAAGCCATGATCTTTCAGTCAATGCTTTACTGCTGAAAATGTGATCACTTTATAGTTTTTCTGAAATCTTGAACTTTTTGCCACACAGACTTGCGAGGATCAGCTACAAACTTATTTGTAATCATTCTGTCCACTCTGCTTGTGGTTTTCTTGGGGGATGCCCTGCCAAGAGTTGTTGCTGACATGGCCCCAGAGTGACACTCTGGAGAGGATTCCAAACATTGAATATTTGACATGAGATATCAAAATCACGGGCAGCGCTGGGCTACGTCATTGCCTTGCAGCACATATTACAACCTCCCTCACGTTTTGCTGAGTATTATTTTCTGCCTGTCCTCTCCGTGCCTGTCAGGGAATGCCATTACGTACAAAACAGACTTCACAAACCTTTTTACCCATTGTATTTTTCTGATAAAAACTGTTCTTACCAATATCATGTGAAATCCCTGTGCTGAGGTGACAAGTATGTATTTCCTATAAGCTGTTGTGTGTCAATCAGAGAATCACACCACTGTTGTCACTTCTAAGCGCCAAACAGTGATCTGTCAACAGACTTTTGTAATCTGGCTGGACCAATTTGATCCTAATCTTGTGAGAGAGTCCTCTTATCTCTATGTCTGTCTATTATTACCAGTCTTGTTTGTTATGGTTTTGTTCCCAATTGTAAAGTGCAGAATATCCTATACAAATGTTAATAAATTACACATGTAACAAAATTGCATATAATTTGTTGCAGCAGTAAGTATAAGGCATAAGTAATGTCACATGATAACTTTGTATTTATAGTGTAATCCAATGAGTTTTGCTGTTTTTCAACCTAAGCATAGGCACTGGAACAGAGGGGCAGCACCCCCCCCCCCCCCCCCCTTCAAAATAAAAATAAAAATTGAGATCCGCCAAAGTACTGCGTCGCAGAGGGCAGTGCGGCCGCCATCTTTGTCTGGATCCCTCCCAGGTAAAGACACTGGTGTATGTGCAGTCATATGATTGCACATGCAAAGCAGGCCCACAGCATAAAGTAAAGTGATCCCTAATGCGATCACTTTAGCTTACACATTGCTGGGGTGGGCTCAGGGACGGATTGGGGGGTCGAAGTCGGCCCTGGCATGTGGGTGCGCGTGCACGATTGGGGACGCACGGACACTGTAGACGGGGGCATGCCACGAGTCAGGGGTGCGTGGACTCACGGCACGCCCCCATTTCCATGGAGATGGGCGGGGGCGCGCGACACACACATGGGGGTGTGCCACGAATCAGGGGGCATGGACTTGCAGCACGTCTCAATTTCTAAGGAGGCGGGGGAGCGGCCAGACCAGAGAGCCGTAAGCTAAGCTGCGTGCGGCCTTCCCGGCTCTGTGTGTGACAGGTCCGGCCCATCTAGCATTTGCCAAAAGTTCCAGATGAGCCTTCCGGCCCTGGGTGGGCTCCTAACGAAGCGCCGGTCCCTGGGTGAGATTTTTTATACATCTGGGCAGAAATGAATTTCTTATTGCCCAAATAGTGGCAATATGAAATAGTATTTATCGAGTCTACACCTCAGTAAACTAAATGGGCCCCTTAATGTTGTATTTTTCTTCTAATACACTATCTGCATTCCCCATAGTGACCTCTATGGTGTTTTTGACATAATTGTGTGTGTATGTATACAGAGATATCTGTGTGTATGTATACAGAGATATCTCTATAAAGAAATATAGATATCTCTGTTATCAAGCAGGTGATGTGGCGGGTAAGTCCTGCTTCCCTTGAGGAGGTGACATTCAGTGATTCAGGGGTGCCAAAATTAAATTAAATCTTATCCCCAACCAAAAAAGGTTGTCACGCCACCCGGATCTAAGTGTAACATACGTAATCATTGAATGGCTAAGACCATACCTGCTTATTTGTACATCCGAGGGGACCAAAGGTAACAACATGCAGTCGCCATGTTTCCGGAGATCTGCACATGAGCAGTAGACTCTTGTACAAAGCTAGAATCTACTGAGCTCAGTTCGCTGCCAGAGAGGAGGGGGCCCACACGGAGCCTGCACACAGGACCTATCCTCTCTTAGGGGCCTATTTATCAGTAATCGCATTTGCAATGTTATCTGGATGAGCTATTAGTGTCCAGAACAGCATTGCAGGATGTGATTACACCACCCAAATGCATGAAGCAACAGCCATATGGACAGACATCCCTGAGATGTGTTAAGTTCAGTGCTACTCCTGTGTATGCGCAGTCCCCTGATCACGCATGCATGACAGGGGAGGCAGTCAATTGACGGTCGGGATCCTGGTGGTCAAGATACCGATGCTGGAATCTCAACACCAGCTGGAATACCAGTGGTCGGAGTCCCAAACACTGGCTAGTTCCCACACTTGGGTGGTGGTCCACGCCACCCCCCAAGGGGGAATAGAACCCTGTGGCCCGAGGGGACACTCTGCGCTTGCCGCCGAGATCCCGGCGTCTGACTCCTGACCACCGGGATCTCATATTGATCCCCATGACGCCCATTGCTGGGGAGGGTTCTGGAGGAACTCTCTCCCAGTGATTTTTGCAATCTGTAATCCATAGGCTGCAACAGGCTAACGCCATCTCCAGATTGCATTAGCTGCAGTGGCCATCTCTTGGTAAAGCATTACAACCCATAAAAACCTATGAGGGGTGCAGCTGCTGTCGGAAGTGAAGGGATTGTAGCAGATATTGCAGGAGATATCTGCTGCGGTCCCTCCATCATATATGCGGGTGATACTAAATATTTGCGTTTACCCCACAAAAATGTCTCTTTCGGTGGAATATGCAGCAAATATTTAATGATAAATGATCCCTTAATCCACCCTTGCATTACTTTGTTTTTGTCTTCAACAATATTTGAGTTTGGAGATCAATATTAAATTGTATTTCCAGCAAACAAGTAAAATTTACATTTTTAAAACCTTGAATTTTAATAAACACTTGAAAGTAAATTGAATCTTATTAAAAAACTACAAAATGCACACCCTGCCCCCATTTCTTCAATACTTACTCCTCTGGAGTCCTGTGTCGGAGGCAGCAGAGCTGTACAAAGCACCAGGAAATGGCACGTTGGCCATTTTCCTGGCGTTTTGCACATGGGCAGTAGAAAAATCAGTTGGAAAATGGTGCAGGGACCTGTGCGTGCACAAGACATTCGGGCACAACACTAGGGTCTACTAGTGACCCTAATGCTCAGAGTCTGCTGCCCTAATGGCTAGAGAAGAGGGTGTCCAGACAGAGACTGCACACAGGCCCCCTCCTCTATTAATATGCCCTGCTCTGGAACAATAATTAATTTAGGTTATAATATACAATAGAGATTTCCTAAAGATTTAGTATACCCAGCCATGGCCAGCTTTACCTATTTTCACTGTTTAGGTTAACCTGCCGATAGCTACAGGGCAGGGTCAGAGAGCCATGTCTTATATTATACATACAAAAATGGGGAAAATTTGGGGCTTCAAAGCGGAGTGCAGCTCTATTTTAAAGACTATCTGTAGGGCAAAGGCGTATGAAAAATAAAAGAAATGTAGATACAGCGCAAACTCCTATGAGGGTGAAATTAAATGTCTGAATTCAATGCGACGGAGATACTCTTCACAATTCATATCCTCAAATAACAGACTGTAGAAACATATTCCCAGAGATAAGTGGAACAGAGGGAGGATAAGTCCTACAGTCTGTTATTTGAGGATAAGAAAGAATTCTTGGGCTTATTTTGAAACAAAGAACATTCATCATGGACATTTGACTTCTATTAGGTTACTCTGAAACTACATACATTTGAATTGTGAAGAGTATCTCCGTCGCATTGAATTCAGACATTTCATTTCACCCCCATAGGAGTTTGCGCTGTATCTACATTTCTTTTATTTTTCATGTCTTATATTGCTTAGTCACAGAGAGTCCATCTGGGTATTGGCACATTCAGACCTTCTGAGGTTGAGGCTCAACACAGACACTCACGACTGACCAATAAAGAACTGCAACTCCTGCACAGTTGCACTTACCTTTAACGACAGGGGTCATGAATCACAACTGGCCTGGGATCATGAGGCCATAAAAAGTACTTAATATCCTCAGCTGTGACCTCTGTATCAGATACACACCAGTGGAGTGGATACTGCCATATAGATCCATCCACTTCATCCAAAGGATGTATACTAGTGGAGTAAGTGTGTGTGTGTCTGTGTGTGTGTGTGTGTGTGTGTGTTTTTATTTAGCTTTTCTTTTTTAATGTGTATGGCTGGCATGGAGGAAAGGATAGTAACACGTACTAGAACCAGAGTAAGGTGCTGGTGCTGCTGTGCTGTAACCCTAGATCCAGGCATAATTTATAACCCTACAAATATAGTCCCGTACCCAGCAAGCACAGATCTTGAAGCTTTTTCAACAAGACATAAGGTTTTTGGGGAACCATCTAAAAGTGTTACTTATTTCAGGTACTGCTAAAATACAGGTTACCCTTAGCAGAACAAATACCATAAAAAAATAAATAAAAAAAAAGGATATATTGCTTAGCACTAAAATATCACGCTCTTATCCACTGGTGTAACAGTTTAATTGTTTAAATTAGAATTTTTTTTTAAAGTTTAAAACATTAGTATTAAAATGTAATCCAGGTTGCAAAATAGTATTGTCTACCAGGGTCACACACAATAACAGAGCAAAGGCCTCTCCTGTTGGCAGATAATACTGTTTAATGGCACCGATGAAACATTCACATACAGAATTTGTCATCGAGCATTGGAATGAGTGCAAAGCACAGAACATGCAACTTTCCCCTTCTCTCTCCACAAGTCTCAGACTTTTATTCTCGGCAAAAAAAAACACAAAGATAACAAAAAAGCTTTAAATTAATACTGGCAGCAGAAAAAAATACACATTTCGTTTTATACTTACCAAGCAAAAACTCTACAAGTAGCATTACTGTGAATTACAGTATACTTGTTTGTACAGAGGGAGTTGGCTTGACACAAGGACCAGAAAGCCAGGTCAGGAATAAACTGGGAAATACGAAATAATATGATATAAATAGGATAAACATTGTTCTAGCACTGGAAGGGTTTAAATACACCCAAAAGCTATGCAATACATCAGGCACATGTAACATCCAGTCCTTTGCACCGTGATGTAGAGATCTGTTTATGTGTCAGGTGTTTGGGACCGTGTGCACACAATCTGCTCTGTGGGATGTAAAGGAGGTTTGCTATTGCTTTATACTGTACACACCTGGACCAAGGTGATTGAGTGTCATCTATGAATGAAAAACAAGGTGCAGTGTTTATAGCGTTCACTCCAGGATGCTTTGTGTGTCCTGTAAATTGTGATTTTGTAGTGGGCACATTTTATGCTGTTTAAGTTAAAGAAGTTTGTGTACATTTGACTTACACAATCTAATCCTATATTACTGCAAAAATGAACACTGCCTAATTATAAAGCAAAGTGCTGAAGGCTTATATTAATGCAGTCAAAACACTGCACATTTACACTGTAATCCACTTAAAAGAAAACTAATGCAAAATAATCACATTGCACAGTGGACATATAGCATGCTGTAGCAGTCACCATTTTATAAGTAAAAGTGTAAATATCAGGCTGTTTTGTTTCAGCATGTTATTTTCTATTGTTGTTAGCTATTATAGTCATCTGTTGTTCTTTAGTATCGCCATGATATAAGTGAATATTTCAAACTGCTGTCTCAATTTTCTGACAAAACCCCAAGATTATCAGATGGGCACAGATTGCAGACAAGCCAACCGCAGATACATAAAACATGCTGTAGGGGCCCATTCAGCCATATCTAGCTAGCTTTGCGAGACATAATATGCTTCTTTTCATATAAGATATTCATCCCTGTTGTGGGATTTGGTTTTGCGCCCAACCCTAGAGAACTTGAAGCAACTCTCAATGTTCATATGAAGCCCTTTTCTTATCCAGAAAGTGCTTACCCTAACATGTATACTTCAAGTGCTATGGAAGAATTCTATGAAAACCACAACAGGCTTTTTCTAATGAGATGAAGTGTTATTTTAGCATTAGTATTCCTTTAAGATCACTCCTAGACAGATCCCAAAGATAGAAACACCAGGTATTGAAAAAAAAAGTATACATACACTGTATAATGAGAGCTGTCTCAGATTTATACAGATAACAGTGTTGTGTGTGAGAGAGCACTCATTATACTCCCTGCACTCAGAACTTGGACCTCGCTTTGCAGATTATCTTTAATGTAATGAGATCAGGGCGCATGGGGTAAGTGAGGAAAAGGGCTGTAGACCAGCTACACAGAATAAGGGGATTCTATATGTGGCCTTGTGTGCTCCAACAGACTGCATGATAGGGAATGTGGTAAAATGAAGTCTAACAGGTAGGGTGGAAACAGAGTCCATCATCTTGGATTCATTTAATCCTTTCAGTGCTGCAATCTTTTCAGCAATGAAGGGGTTAAGCCCTTGTCCCATGACAGCTTGCAGTCCAGCTTCTTCTGTTCAGCCATGTGACTTGCAGGAACTGATGTTAACCTGTGACAAAATAAAAAGGTTGCCTGCATCCCCTCCTCCTTGGCTAGGTTCTCTGAATGGTGACTGGGACTTGGTAGAGACAGGCTTTACGGATCCTCTATGTCGAGGAACTCCTGCTTTGGGGGAGCAGTCCCCCGGTACCAGGAGCAGGATCCATCACTGCGCTTTATGCAGGCATAATGTTTTGCCTGCCGTCCATTTATGCTCTTCTCTGTCATCCAGTCTGTCCAGAGACATTCATCGTGAGAAGAGACGAAGCAGGGTATGGAAGGACAGCGTGAGATCTGGAGGAACAGAACAGAGTACAATCATACCTAGCTCTATTATTGTACAGTTTTAATACATATATAATTTTTTCAGCCAAAAAAAAAATGGATACTTGTGGATTACCAAAAAAAAAATAAAAAAATAAAAATCACTGTCACAACTCATATAACATGACAGAAATGGTACTTTGTGTACAGAAGAGCTTCTAAACTCTTACAGCGAACAGGGCAATTTCTCAATGTGAGAAAATCACTGGTGAAACCTCATAGTTAAATGTACATGGATATGGAAAACCTTAAAAACAACCCCACATTATCACTGCTAGAATGTCTATAATTTCTCTCAATGCACAGGACTGATTTTTTAGATGTCTAGAAATATCAAATAATAGTACGCAGGTATACATTTCTGAAACAAGAAGCGTGATCAAATGTGATGCCACCTATAACTCCCTTATATTCTTGCACATGATTGTGCATGAGTGTGAAAGAGGATTTGGGTAACAAGTTCACCACAATGCTTGCTGTAGAGTTCTATCATCATCATTGCACAAGAAATGCAGTACGGACTGTGTTATCAAACTCTCTTCTTGCACACACACACACACACACACACACACACACACACACACACACACACACACACACACACACACACACACACACAGTTATTTCACATTCAGTACCAGTATTTGGGCCAGATGCATCATCGCTTGGAAAGTGATAAAATGGAGAGTGAAAAAGTACCAGCCAATCAGCTCCTAACTACCATTTTTCAAACACAGCCTGTGACATGGCAGTTAGAACCTGATTGGCTGGTACTTTTTCTCTCTCCATTTTATCACGTTCCAAGCGATGATGCACCTAGCCCTTTATCTCCAGCTGATGGGGACCGCTAAAGGAAGTAGTATCAAACCACAGGAATACATTTATGATTGGTGTACTTAGAAGTATGTTGTCACTCTATAATGGAAGTCTTGCAGATATAATTGATACATAGATGTATTTATTACTTATTAAAAGTTATATATAGCACACACAATTTATTACACAGTGCTTTACAGAGAATATATAGTCATTCACATAGGCACCTAGCCCCAGTGGAGCTTGCAGATCATTTTCCCGGGGTGGTCTTCAGTATGCCGACTGACGGGATACCGGCGCACAGTATACCGGCGCCGGGATCCCGACAGCCGGCATACCGACACTTATTCTCCCTCGTGGGGGTCCACGACCCCCCTGGAGGGAGAATAAAATAGTGTGGCGCGCCACCTTGCCCGTAGTCTGGCGAGCGCAGCCAGCCTGCAAGGGGCTCATTTGCGCTTGCCACACTGTCGGTAAGCCGGCGGTCTGGCTCCCCGGCGCCGGTATGCTGGTCGCCGGGAGCCCGACCGCCGGCATATCGTAGTGAACCCTTTTCCCTACCACATGTACACACACGCATGTACATTAGGGTATTTTTTTGTTAGAATACAATTAGATTACAAGTTTAATCAAATGTTTAACATTTCACCCACCAATTAAATGTTCCATTTACCATAAACTCACGATAACCAACCAGACACTTCAAGGGCCATATGGGTAGCCTCCTAACCTTAAAAAGGGCCACACTGGTTGTATTCAATTGTCTGCAGCAAAATGTATGCTCACTGCGGCTTGGAGTAATGTGGATATCACACGCTAATTGCACTTATTGATTGATGCTTAACCTAAATGTAAAAAGTGGTCACACAGTAGCTTTCTATGCTTTTAGTCATGTTAAGTGTGTAGGAAATCAGACTGTACCCCAAAACAGTGCAAACTAACATTGGATAACAATATATATTAGCGGCCAAAAGCAAAGTAATTGGGACTCTTAAAAAGTGTCCGATGGCTGATATTTGCATTTTTAAATAACACTGAAAAAAATATAGAAAGCAAGTGTTTTCCAGAAATGAATGCTCTAGATTGTCATAAATGTCATAAAAATTCCTGTAAGGTGAGTTGTTTGTCACTCATAGAACATGCCCTTTAGACAGACCATCCTCATAGACACCTCCCTGACACCCCCAGTCACTAACCACGAACGCCCAATATATTTTCAAGTCACTTCTGTGACTGTGAGTCTCAATTACAACTGCGACGTTGTGTGCTGAGACTCTAAACGCACGTGCATTAGAATTTTTTTTAAATCGCTCAATTGCGTCCAACTCAGGCTCACAATGTGATAATGCAGCCATGGATGTTACACTGAGTAGAAATTCTGAAATGTAATGTTTTGTCCCAGGTTTTAAGCATTTAGCAATGAAGAACTTGAAGTGAATGAAGAATGTTGCTTTGCTGGATTTACCAGACGTAGAACTTTGCATTTAGAGCAAAATGTTTCAATGTTATTTTGCCTGACCGCAAAACCTTTTGTCAATGCGTTTAACATTAGATAAATGGTTAGTTGCTGTGTCTGTTATTTTAGCTTCCTTTCCCCCAGTAACGGCTTACTTTTACCATGTTGCATTGTAGGACAACTATTTGGATTGTATGGATACTGATGACTCATGGACATCCTATCCTATCCTAGCCTGTAAAGTGAGTTAAACAGGTCTTTTAATGTGTGTGGTTTTGTTAGTAAGCTGAATAACGTTTACACTTTTCCTGTGAATTTGGTCTCAACACTGATATCTCCTGCTTAACTTTCAGTCTCGATCTGACTTCCTGTCCCCATACTATTGTTTGGGACCCTAAATTCATCAAGCTCCTGAAATACATTTTTTGAGCTTAACAGCAGGAACCTTCACCATCTTCAGATGGCGCAGATACCCGGATCCTACGGGAAGGAGTCATGGTTTGCCCCTGTTTGGCTCCCTATGCTGGAAGTCATGCATGTATGAACCAAAGTTCCAGCATTCGCACTAGCACTGCTGAGTGCTAAGTTTCACCGCTACTAAAATAGAAGTGATAGGGATCACGGGGTCAGTCGTTGAATTGCTCCAGTGATTTTGTATACACCACTGCTATGGGTACCACTCAGGCCCCCGATAATGACTAAGCCCCTAAATGTATTTAACAAAATAAGAGTCATTTTAGTTCTCTCATGCATCTTAACCATTTCCATCTTCTCCCACAAAACTGCTCATTTAACAGAATATAAAACTCCTTAAAAATAATTAGGACTGGAGCTGCCGATATATGAAGGGAGAATTTTTTAATTGTCTTTTTTATTATTATTATTATTATTATTATTATTTTTAAATAAGTTATGAAGATTTTGCAGAGTTGGATAGAATTTGCGTCTGAATCACAAGCGCACTATGGGCCCTTTAAAAAAAAGTGCATTTGCTTAACTTGCAGAACTTGTCTAACTGCAAGATGCTTCTAACTTGGAAACACTTGCATATGTGTCTACTTCAATTCTGGAGTGTATGTGACATGATTGCCCTTTGTGTGCAAATGTTTATACGTTGTGCCATGTTTGCAGTTTTACAGCTTAATTTCCTGTGGAGTGCTGTGGTACACCCATTATATTGTTGGGTAACTGCTGGGTTTAGATGCATTTTGCACTAGGCACTTAAACTCCATCAGTCAATGACTACACATACTTGTTCAAATACATTTCAAATGTATTGTAGAATATAGTGTCCTATAGTAGTTCTCTTCCTATGCTATAGAATAGGCTTTGAGGAATGAGGAATTGCCCGCGCTGCCCCTCTTCACTGGAACAAGCTCCCTTGCTCTATTAGACTCTCCCTGACTTTGCAAAGCTTCAAACAGGCACTGAAAACTCACCTGTTCATCAAAGCCTACCCTTCCGCATAACCCAGTCTAGAGGCTGCTCTCCTATCCTCATGCCTTAGCTATCCCTGCCACGCTTACTTCCTGACACCAGGCTACCTTCCGCTTGCTTGTATCTCATGTCACCTGTCTCCCTCTCCCCCTAGATTGTAAGCTCCTCAGAGCAGGGCCCTCTTCCCTCCTGTTCTCACAGCCCAATTCTCTTGCACTTCAAATACAGCTCTCCCCTACTCAGTGACTGTCTATAGTACCTGCATTTCCTCCTGCTCGTGACTGTTCATCTCTTCCAACGGCTGCCCGCCCCTGTACATTGTCGATTTCTCCTTTGCTTCTGTACATCTCAGCTGTATTGTGTAATGAGAACTGTGGTACTAATTGTTACCTGTGCTCTGTTTTAGTTTTCTGTGATGTTAAGTTCTGTGTACCCTGTATTATTCTAATGTGTGTTGTATATATGGCGCTGCAAAACACTTGTGGTGCCTTATAAATAAATTGTAATTATAATACAGGTTGAGTATCCCTTATCCAAAATGCTTGGGACCAGAGGAATTTTGGATATGGGATTTTTCCGTATTTTGGAATAATTGCATACCATAATGAGATATTATGGTGATGGGACCTAAATCTAAGCACAGAATGCATTTATGTTACATATACACCTTATACACACACAGCCTGAAGGTAATTTTAGCCAATATTTTTTATAACTTTGTGCATTAAACAAAGTGTGTGTACATTCACACAATTCATTTATGTTTCATATACACCTTATATACACAGCCTAAAGGTCATTTAATACAATATTTTTAATAACTTTGTGTATTAAACAAAGTGTGTGTACATTAAGCCATCAAAAAACAAAGGTTTCACTATCTCAGTCTCACTCAAAAAAGTCCGTATTTCGGAATATTCCATATTTCGGAATATTTGGATATGGGATACTCAACCTGTAATATAATAAATAATGAAATATTTGTATTTTAAATAGTGCAGGCCTTCAGTGCAAATATTATTTTGAGACATCATGCCCTTATCTTTGCACGAACACACTCAATTTTGTTAGTGGGTTTAAGAAAATGGGCATTTTGGCTGTGAAAATCTGTTTTTACTTGTTGAATATGGTCCACGTGTACTTTAGCACCCGTATTGCAGCTTCCAAGGGAAAGCACATAACTAAGGGTTTTTCAGTTACTGCATAGATGGTCCCGTTTGATAATTGAATCTGTACTTTAAGAACTTAAAGTGGAAATGATTTTGAATGTGTCACCTGTGTGAGCAATGGGGGGAAAAGTATGCATTACCTTCACACTAACAGGAAAAGCAGCCAATGATGAAGGAGATATCGGATTCACCTCACTAAATTAGACAGATATTAGGCCCCACCCACTTATGTCGTCTCTTACCTTACACTCACAGCCCATCTCATATCTCTGATTAAGACTTTTCTTCTGGGTCTGGGTGAGAGAATCCCATGGTACAATGAAGTCACACAGTGTGATATGCATTTTTCCATCACCCTCCGTCTTGCCTGGAGAATATGAAAATCACAAGATGGTCAGAAAGTGCTGCAGTAATGTGAAATAGCTGAATTCGTTAGAAGAAAAGATATAACGCAAAAGTCTTATTGATTAAAAAATGGTCTTCTTGACTTTACCAACAAAGTCATAGGGGCATAATTATCACAATTCGCATTTTAAATGTCATTGTGATGTGATAATATTGATTAATATCACATAGCAATATTTAATATCACAGATGTATCATAATAAAGGTCCCAGGACAGAGCTAGTCCCAGTGGTGTGTCTGCATTAGGCTTTTTCAGTCTCTACATAACACCCAATACGTATACCATATAATAAAAAGCTAACGCTGTTCCTCACCTCTATGGGGGGTGGGGTTTCAAGGTGTTTGAGCGTAGGCAGTCACTAGATGGCGCCCGACAGAGCAATTCAAGTGTTGCTCCGATCTGGCGCGCACAACTGCCGGTGCTGACCGTTATGTGTTACCGTCATTTTGATGGGCTGGTAACTAGTGATAAATAATGCTAGACGTCATCCAAATAAGATAGATGAACTTAAATTTATTTTGAATAATTGCGGCTGGAGGAGAATTATAGATCATAGAGAAAACATGGCTAATTTTGATACATGACTGATCAGGCATAACTTGAATCGTACAGCAAGTTTAGGAAAATAAACAGTGTAGACCAGCGCTGATAAAAAAAAGATATGTAGACAACCAATAGGGCTGACTTAAAAGTCAAGACATAATATATGTAATTTTTTCTTGTTTTTTGAATTTATTTGGGTCACCAGCAGCTTATAAATATTAGTTTTACAGTACAGACATTGGTGTTTTTTCACACTATAAAAATTCTTTATATATTAGCGTTGGAGTTAGTTTTGTATTTTTCTTGTTTTGTAAGAAAGAAAATAAGAATTTACTTACCGATAATTCTATTTCTCGGAGTCCGTAGTGGATGCTGGGGTTCCTGAAAGGACCATGGGGGGGTAGCGGCTCCGCAGGAGACAGGGCACAAAAAAGTAAAGCTTTACTAGGTCAGGTGGTGTGCACTGGCTCCTCCCCCCATGACCCTCCTCCAGACTCCAGTTAGGTACTGTGCCCGGACGAGCATACACAATAAGGGAGGCATTTTGAATCCCGGGTAAGACTCATACCAGCCACACCAATCACACCGTACAACTTGTGATCTAAACCCAGTTAACAGTATGACAACAGAAAGGGCCTCTTAAAGATGGCTCCTTAACAATAACCCGAATTAGTTAACAATAACTATGTACAAGTATTGCAGATAATCCGCACTTGGGATGGGCGCCCAGCATCCACTACGGACTCCGAGAAATAGAATTATCGGTAAGTAAATTCTTATTTTCTCTATCGTCCTAAGTGGATGCTGGGGTTCCTGAAAGGACCATGGGGATTATACCAAAGCTCCCAAACGGGCGGGAGAGTGCGGATGACTCTGCAGCACCGAATGAGAGAACTCCAGATCCTCCTTTGCCAGGGTATCAAATTTGTAAAATTTTACAAACGTGTTCTCCCCCGACCACGTAGCTGCTCGGCAGAGTTGTAATGCCGAGACCCCTCGGGCAGCCGCCCAAGATGAGCCCACCTTCCTTGTGGAGTGGGCTTTTACAGTTTTAGGCTGTGGCAGGCCTGCCACAGAATGTGCAAGTTGAATTGTGTTACAAATCCAACGAGCAATCGACTGCTTAGAAGCAGGTGCGCCCAACTTGTTGGGTGCATACAATATAAACAGCGAGTCAGATTTTCTGACTCCAGCCGTCCTTGCAATGTATATTTTTAAGGCTCTGACAACGTCCAACAACTTGGAGTCCTCCAAGTCGCTAGTGGCCGCAGGCACCACAATAGGTTGGTTCAGATGAAATGCTGATACCACTTTAGGGAGAAAATGCGGACGAGTCCGCAGTTCTGCCCTATCCGAATGGAAGATTAGATAAGGACTTTTATAAGATAAAGCCGCCAATTCAGATACTCTCCTGGCAGAGGCCAGGGCTAGTAACATAGTCACTTTCAATGTGAGATATTTCAAATCCACCTTTTTCAATGGTTCAAACCAATGGGATTTGAGGAAATCTAAAACTACATTTAGATCCCACGGTGCCACCGGAGGCACCACAGGAGGCTGTATATGCAGTACTCCCTTGACAAAAGTCTGGACCTCAGGGACAGAGGCCAATTCTTTTTGGAAGAATATTGACAGGGCCGAAATTTGAACCTTAATGGATCCCAATTTGAGACCCATAGATAATCCTGATTGCAGGAAATGTAGGAAACGACCCAGTTGGAATTCCTCCGTCGGAACCTTCCGATCCTCGCACCACGCTACATATTTTCGCCAAATGCGGTGATAATGTTTCACGGTGACTTCCTTCCGTGCCTTAATCAAGGTAGGAATGACTTCTTCTGGAATGCCTTTCCCTTTTAGGATCTGGCGTTCAACCGCCATGCCGTCAAACGCAGCCGCGGTAAGTCTTGAAAAAGACAGGGACCCTGCTGTAGCAGGTCCCTTCTCAGAGGTAGAGGCCACGGTTCGTCCGTGAGCATCTCTTGAAGTTCCGGATACCAAGTCCTTCTCGGCCAATCCGGAACCACTAGTATTGTTCTTACTCTTCTTTGCCGTATGATCTTCAATACCTTTGGTATGAGCGGCAGAGGAGGAAACACATACACTGACTGGTACACCCAAGGAGTTACCAGTGCGTCCACAGCTATTGCCTGTGGATCTCTTGACCTGGCGCAATATTTGTCCAGTTTCTTGTTGAGGCGAGACGCCATCATGTCTACAATTGGTCTTTCCCAACGGTCTATTAACATGTTGAAGACTTCTGGATGTAGACCCCACTCTCCCGGATGAAGATCGTGTCTGCTGAGGAAGTCTGCTTCCCAGTTGTCCACGCCCGGGATGAACACTGCTGACAGTGCTATCACGTGATTCTCCGCCCAGCGAAGAATCTTGGCAGCTTCTGCCATTGCACTCCTGCTTCTTGTGCCGCCCTGCCTGTTTACATGGGCGACCGCCGTGATGTTGTCCGACTGAATCAACACCGGCTTTCCTTGCAGGAGAAGTTCCGCCTGGCTTAGAGCATTGTAGATTGCTCTTAGTTCCAGAATGTTTATGTGAAGAGACTTTTCCAGACTCGTCCATACTCCCTGGAAGTTTCTTCCTTGTGTGACTGCTCCCCAGCCTCTCAGGCTGGCGTCCGTGGTCACCAGGATCCAATCCTGAATGCCGAATCTGCGGCCTTCTAATAGGTGAGCCTTCTGCAACCACCACAGAAGTGACACCCTTGTCTTTGGTGACAGGGTTATTCGCAGGTGCATCTGCAGATGCGACCCTGACCATTTGTCCAACAGATCCCTTTGGAATATTCTTGCATGGAATCTGCCGAATGGAATTGCTTCGTAAGAAGCCACCATTTTTCCCAGGACTCTTGTGCATTGATGTACTGACACTTTTCCTGGTTTTAGGAGGTTCCTGACCAGATCGGATAACTCCTTGGCTTTTTCCTCTGGAAGGAAAACCTTTTTCTGAACCGTGTCCAGAATCATTCCTAGGAACAGCAGACGAGTTGTCGGGATTAAATGGGATTTTGGAATATTCAGAATCCACCCGTGTTGTCTTAGCACCTCTTGAGATAGTGCTAAAGCTGTCTCCAGCTGTTCTCTGGACCTTGCCCTTATTAGGAGATCGTCCAAGTATGGGATAACTAATACGCCTTTTCTTCGAAGAAGAATCATCATCTCGGCCATTACCTTGGTAAAGACCCGAGGCGCCGTGGACAATCCGAACGGCAGCGTCTGAAACTGATAGTGACAGTTTTGAACAATGAACCTGAGGTACCCCTGGTGTGCGGGGTAAATCGGAACGTGTAGATACGCATCCTTGATGTCCAAGGATACCATAAAGTCCCCTTCTTCCAGGTTCGCTATCACTGCTCTGAGTGACTCCATCTTGAACTTGAACTTTTTTATGTAGAGGTTCAAGGACTTCAGATTTAGAATAGGCCTTACCGAGCCATCCGGCTTCGGTACCACAAATAGAGTGGAATAATACCCCTTTCCTTGTTGTAATAGGGGTACTTTGACTATCACCTGCTGAGCGTACAGCTTGTGAATGGCTTCCAACACCCTCTCCCTTTCGGAAGAGACGGTTGGTAAGGCAGACTTCAGGAAACGATGAGGAGGATCCGTCTCTAATTCCAACCTGTACCCCTGAGATATTATCTGCAGGATCCAGGGGTCTACCTGCGAGTGAGCCCACTGCGCGCTGTAATTTTTGAGACGGCCCCCCACTGTCCCCGAGTCCGCTTGAGAGGCCCCAGCGTCATGCTGAGGTTTTTGCAGGAGCCGGGGAGGGCTTCTGTTCCTGGGAAGGAGCTGCCTGTTGGTGTCTCTTCCCTCTTCCTCTGCCTCGTGGCAGGTACGACAAGCCCTTTGCTCTCTTATTTTTGTAGGAGCGAAAAGGCTGCGGTTGAAAAGTCGGTGCCTTTCTCTGTTGGGGAGTGACTTGAGGTAAAAAAGTGGATTTCCCGGCAGTAGCCGTGGCCACCAAGTCTGATAGACCAACTCCAAATAACTCCTCCCCTTTATACGGCAAAACCTCCATGTGACGTTTTGAATCCGCATCGCCTGTCCACTGTCGTGTCCATAAGGCTCTTCTGGCTGAAATGGACATAGCACTCACCCGAGATGCCAGTGTGCAAATATCCCTCTGTGCATCACGCATATAGATAAATGCATCCTTTATTTGTTCTAACGACAGTAAAACATTGTCCCTATCTAGGGTATCAATATTTTCAATCAGGGATTCTGACCAAACTACTCCAGCACTGCACATCCAGGCAGTTGCTATAGCTGGTCGTAGTATAACACCTGCATGTGTGTATATATTCTTTTGAATAACTTCCATCTTTCTATCTGATGGATCCTTAAGTGCGGCCGTCTCAGGAGAGGGTAACGCCACTTGTTTGGATAAGTGTGTGAGCGCCTTGTCCACCTTAGGGGGTGTTTCCCAGCGCGCCCTAACCTCTGGCGGGAAAGGGTATAATGCCAATAACTTTTTTGAAATTATCAACTTTTTATCAGGAGCAACCCACGCTTCATCACACACGTCATTTAATTCTTCTGATTCAGGAAAAACTGTTTGTAGTTTTTTCACACCATACATAATACCCTGTTTTACGGTATCTGTAGTATCAGTTAAATGTAACGTCTCCTTCATTGCCAAAATCATATAACGTGTGGCCCTACTGGAAAATACGTTTGAATTTCTACCGTCGTCACTGGAATCAGTGCCCGTGTCTGGGTCTGTGTCGACCGACTGAGGCAAAGGGCGTTTTACAGCCCCTGACGGTGTTTGAGGCGCCTGGACAGGCATTAATTGATTGTCCGGCCGCCTCATGTCCTCCACTGACTGTTTAAGGGAAGATAAACCATCACGTAATTCCACAAATAAAGGCATCCATTCTGGTGTCGACCCCCTGGGGGGTGACATCTGCATATTTGGCAATTGCTCCGCCTCCACACCAATATCGTCCTCATACATGTCGACACCACGTACCGACACACACCGCAAACTCACAGGGAATGCTCTAATGAAGACAGGACCCACTAGCCCTTTTGGGGAGACAGAGGGAGAGTCTGCCAGCACACACCACAAAGCGCTATATATACAAGGGATATCCTTATATTAAGTGCTCCCTTATAGCTGCTTTAATATATATATATATAGCCATTAATGCGCCCCCCCTCTCTGTTTTACCCTGTTTCTGTAGTGCAGTGCAGGGGAGAGACCTGGGAGCCGTTCTGACCAGCGGAGCTGTGACAGAAAATGGCGCCGTGTGCTGAGGAGATAGGCCCCGCCCCTTTTTCGGCGGGTTCTTCTCCCGCTATTTTTCCAGTCAGGCAGGGGTTAAATATCTCCATATAGCCCCTATGGGCTATATGTGAGGTATTTTTAGCCTTGTATAAGGTTTATATTTGCCTCTCAGAGCGCCCCCCCCCAGCGCTCTGCACCCTCAGTGACTGCCCAGTGAAGTGTGCTGAGAGGAAAATGGCGCACAGCTGCAGTGCTGTGCGCTACCTTATGAAGACTGAGGAGTCTTCAGCCGCCGGTTTCCGGACCTCTTCACGCTTCAGCATCTGCAAGGGGGTCGGCGGCGCGGCTCCGGGACCGGACTCCACGGCTGGGCCTGTGTTCGATCCCTCTGGAGCTAATGGTGTCCAGTAGCCAAGCAGCAAATCCACTCTGCATGCAGGTGAGTTTACTACTTTCCCCCTAAGTCCCACGTTGCAGTGATCCTGTTGCCAGCAGGACTCACTGTAAAGAAAAAAACCTAAACTAAACTTTCTCTAAGCAGCTCTTTAGGAGAGCCACCTAGATTGCACCCTTCTCGTTCGGGCACAAAATCTAACTGGAGTCTGGAGGAGGGTCATGGGGGGAGGAGCCAGTGCACACCACCTGACCTAGTAAAGCTTTACTTTTTTGTGCCCTGTCTCCTGCGGAGCCGCTACCCCCCCATGGTCCTTTCAGGAACCCCAGCATCCACTTAGGACGATAGAGAAATATAGAAAAGCAGAAGATGCCTGTCTATATTTCAAATCCGGTTTATGACCATATCTTAAAATATGACATGCTTGCTGTGATTCTGATAATGTATGAGCCTTTTAGGGCGGTATCCTATTAGCAGCGCTACTTTACCGCTGCTAATAGGATCGCCAGGGGCCGATGCCGGGATCCATTCATTGGCACCCAAAGCATAATCCCCTGATAAGCAGCCCCCGAAGCCGCAATTACACATCCCATGTGTTTGCTTGCGATCGCGGGTCCAATTTTGGGCAATCAAAACAGCCTATAATTGGATACCGCAATAATGCCCACCGGTCATTAATCGTGATATCCAGCCGTTTTAAGAGGCCAAAACTGCATCAGGGCTAATAGGATACCACCCTTAATCTTTTCTCTCTTTTTTTTACTTCACAAGTACCCCTTTTTTCTAGTTCAAAACAATAAGTGTAAAAACATTGTAAAAGTCTATCCCTGTAATTATTAGAACATAACATAGCTTTAAAAATTAGCATATGTAGACTATAGTTTTATTATTATTTTCTTTCATTAATTTGTAAGATGTGAGAAATATATCTGTACAATTCATTGTATTCTTACATAATTGTTTTATAAAATCGAATTTAGCATATTTCCTGCATTTATCTAATAGCAAATAAGAATTTACTTACCGATAATTTTATTTCTCATAGTCCGTAGTGGATGCTGGGAACTCCGAAAGGACCATGGGGAATAGCGGCTCCGCAGGAGACTGGGCACAAAAGTAAAAGCTTTAGGACTACCTGGTGTGCACTGGCTCCTCCCCCTATGACCCTCCTCCAAGCCTCAGTTAGGATACTGTGCCCGGACGAGCGTACACAATAAGGAAGGATTTTGAATCCCGGGTAAGACTCATACCAGCCACACCAATCACACCGTACAACTTGTGACCTGAACCCAGTTAACAGCATGATAACAGAGGAGCCTCTGAAAAGATAGCTCACAACAATAATAACCCGATTTTTGTAACAATAACTATGTACAAGTATTGCAGACAATCCGCACTTGGGATGGGCGCCCAGCATCCACTACGGACTATGAGAAATAGAATTATCGGTAAGTAAATTCTTATTTTCTCTGACGTCCTAGTGGATGCTGGGAACTCCGAAAGGACCATGGGGATTATACCAAAGCTCCCAAACGGGCGGGAGAGTGCGGATGACTCTGCAGCACCGAATGAGAGAACTCCAGGTCCTCCTCAGCCAGGGTATCAAATTTGTAGAATTTAGCAAACGTGTTTGCCCCTGACCAAGTAGCTGCTCGGCAAAGTTGTAAAGCTGAGACCCCTCGGGCAGCCGCCCAAGATGAGCCCACTTTCCGTGTGGAATGGGCTTTTACAGATTTTGGCTGTGGCAGGCCTGCCACAGAATGTGCAAGCTGAATTGTACTACAAATCCAACGAGCAATAGTCTGCTTAGAAGCAGGAGCACCCAGCTTGTTGGGTGCATACAGGATAAACAGCGAGTCAGATTTTCTGACTCCAGCCGTCCTGGAAACATATATTTTCAGGGCCCTGACTACATCCAGCAACTTGGAATCCTCCAAGTCCCTAGTAGCCGCAGGTACCACAATAGGCTGGTTTAAGTGAAACGCTGAAACCACCTTAGGGAGAAATTGAGGACGAGTCCTCAATTCTGCCCTGTCCTTATGAAAGATTAGGTAAGGGCTTTTATAGGATAAAGCCGCCAATTCTGAGACACGCCTGGCTGAAGCCAGGGCTAACAGCATTACCACTTTTCATGTGAGATATTTTAAGTCCACAGTGGTGAGTGGTTCAAACCAATGTGATTTTAGGAACCCCAAAACTACATTGAGATCCCAAGGTGCCACTGGAGGCACAAAAGGAGGCTGTATATGCAGTACCCCCTTGACAAACGTCTGAACTTCAGGAACTGAAGCTAGTTCTTTCTGGAAGAATATCGACAGGGCCGAAATTTGAACCTTAATGGACCCTAATTTTAGGCCCATAGACAGTCCTGTTTGCAGGAAATGCAGGAAACGACCCAGTTGAAATTCCTCTGTAGGGGCCTTCCTGGCCTCACACCACGCAACATATTTACGCCAAATACGGTGATAATGTTGCACAGTTACATCCTTCCTGGCTTTGATCAGGGTAGGGATGACTTCATCCGGAATGCCTTTTTCCTTCAGGATCCGGCGTTCAACCGCCATGCCGTCAAACGCAGCCGCGGTAAGTATTGGAACAGACAGGGTCCCTGCTGGAGCAGGTCCTTTCTTAGAGGTAGAGGCCACGGGTCCTCCGTGAGCATCTCTTGAAGTTCCGGGTACCAAGTCCTTCTTGGCCAATCCGGAGCCATGAGTATAGTCCTTACTCCACTCCTTCTTATGATTCTCAGTACCTTGGGTATGAGAGGCAGAGGAGGGAACACATACACTGACTGGTACACCCACGGTGTTACCAGAGCGTCCACAGCTATTGCCTGAGGGTCCCTTGACCTGGCGCAATATCTGTCCAGTTTTTTGTTGAGGCGGGACACCATCATGTCCACCTTTGGTTTTTCCCAACGGTTCACAATCATGTGGAAGACTTCTGGGTGAAGTCCCCACTCCCCCGGGTGGAGGTCGTGTCTGCTGAGGAAGTCTGCTTCCCAGTTGTCCACTCCCGGAATGAACACTGCTGACAGTGCTATCACATGATTTTCCGCCCAGCGAAGAATCCTTGCAACTTCCGTCATTGCCCTCCTGCTTCTTGTGCCGCCCTGTCTGTTTACGTGGGCGACTGCCGTGATGTTGTCCGACTGGATCAACACCGGCTGACCCTGAAGCAGAGGCCTTGCCTGACTTAGGGCATTGTAAATGGCCCTTAGTTCCAGGATATTTATGTGAAGTGACGTTTCCATGCTTGACCACAAGCCCTGGAAATTTCTTCCCTGTGTGACTGCTCCCCAGCCTCTCAGGCTGGCATCCGTGGTCACCAGGACCCAGTCCTGAATGCCGAATCTGCGGCCCTCTAGAAGATGAGCACTCTGCAACCACCACAGGAGAGACACCCTTGTCCTTGGAGACAGGGTTATCCGCTGATGCATTTGAAGATGCGATCCGGACCATTTGTCCAGCAGATCCCACTGAAAAGTTCTTGCGTGGAATCTGCCGAATGGAATCGCTTCGTAAGAAGCCACCATTTTTCCCAGGACCCTTGTGCATTGATGCACTGACACTTGGCCTGGTTTTAGGAGGTTCCTGACTAGGTCGGATAACTCCCTGGCTTTCTCCTCCGGGAGAAACACCTTTTTCTGGACTGTGTCCAGAATCATCCCTAGGAACAGCAGACGTGTCGTCGGAATCAGCTGCGATTTTGGAATATTTAGAATCCACCCGTGCTGTCGTAGTACTACTTGAGATAGTGCTACTCCGACCTCTAACTGTTCTCTGGACCTTGCCCTTATCAGGAGATCGTCCAAGTAAGGGATAATTAAGACGCCTTTTCTTCGAAGAAGAATCATCATTTCGGCCATTACCTTGGTAAAGACCCGGGGTGCCGTGGACAATCCAAACGGCAGCGTCTGAAACTGATAGTGACAGTTCTGTACCACAAACCTGAGGTACCCTTGGTGAGAAGGGCAAATTGGGACATGGAGGTAAGCATCCTTGATGTCCAGAGACACCATATAGTCCCCTTCTTCCAGGTTCGCTATCACTGCTCTGAGTGACTCCATCTTGAATTTGAACCTTTGAATGTAAGTGTTCAAGGATTTCAGATTTAAAATAGGTCTCACCGAGCCGTCCGGCTTCGGTACCACAAACAGCGTGGAATAATACCCCTTTCCCTGTTGTAGGAGGGGTACCTTGATTATCACCTGCTGGGAATACAGCTTGTGAATGGCTTCCAATACCGCC
Organism: Pseudophryne corroboree; assembly: GCF_028390025.1. Lineage (NCBI taxonomy): Eukaryota > Metazoa > Chordata > Amphibia > Anura > Myobatrachidae > Pseudophryne > Pseudophryne corroboree. The sequence continues at coordinate 465,865,431 of NC_086446.1, read as the reverse complement.
TCCCTGTCGGAGGGAGACGTTGGTAAAGCAGACTTCAGGAACCGGCGAGGGGGAGACGTCTCGAATTCCAATTTGTACCCCTGAGATACTACCTGCAGGATCCAGGGGTCCACTTGCGAGTGAGCCCACTGCGCGCTGAAATTTTTGAGACGGGCCCCCACCGTGCCTGAGTCCGCTTGTAAGGCCCCAGCGTCATGCTGAGGACTTGGCAGAAGCGGGGGAGGGCTTCTGTTCCTGGGAAGAGGCTGCCTGCTGCAGTCTTTTTCCCCTTCCTCTGCCCCGGGGCAGATATGAGTGGCCTTTTGCCCGCTTGCCCTTATGGGGACGAAAGGACTGAGCCTGAAAAGACGGTGTCTTTTTCTGCTGAGAGGTGACCTGGGGTAAAAAGGTGGATTTCCCAGCCGTTGCCGTGGTCACCAGGTCCGATAGACCGACCCCAAATAACTCCTCCCCTTTATACGGCAATACTTCCATATGCCGTTTGGAATCCGCATCACCTGACCACTGTCGCGTCCATAACCCTCTTCTGGCAGAAATGGACAGCGCACTTACTCTTGATGCCAGAGTACAAATATCCCTCTGTGCATCTCGCATATATAGAAATGCATCCTTTAAATGCTCTATAGTCAATAATATATTGTCCCTGTCCAGGGTATCAATATTTTCAGTCAGGGAATCCGACCAAGCCACCCCAGCACTGCACATCCAGGCTGAGGCGATTGCTGGTCGCAGTATAATACCAGTATGTGTGTATATACTTTTTAGGATATTTTCCAGCTTCCTATCAGCTGGTTCCTTGAGGGCGGCCGTATCAGGAGACGGTAACGCCACTTGTTTTGATAAGCGTGTGAGCGCCTTATCTACCCTAGGGGGTGTTTCCCAACGCGCCCTAACCTCTGGCGGGAAAGGGTATAATGCCAATAATTTTTTAGAAATTAGCAGTTTTTTATCGGGGGAAACCCACGCTTCATCACACACCTCATTTAATTCATCTGATTCAGGAAAAACTACGGGTAGTTTTTTCACACCCCACATAATACCCTTTTTTGTGGTACTTGTAGTATCAGAAATGTTCAAAACCTCCTTCATTGCCGTGATCATGTAACGTGTGGCCCTACTGGAAAATACGTTTGTTTCCTCACCGTCGACACTGGAGTCAGTGTCCGTGTCTGGGTCTGTGTCGACCATCTGAGGTAACGGGCGCTTTAGAGCCCCTGACGGTGTTTGAGACGCCTGTACAGGTAATAACTGATTTGCCGGCTGTCTCATGTCGTCAACAGTCTTTTGTAAAGTGCTGACACTATCACGTAATTCCTTCCATAAGACCATCCAGTCAGGTGTCGACTCCCTAGGGGGTGACATCACTATTACAGGCAATCTGCTCCGCCTCCATACCAATTTCCTCCTCATACATGTCGACACAACGTACCGACACACAGCACACACACACAGGGAATGCTCTGATAGAGGACAGGACCCCACTAGCCCTTTGGGGAGACAGAGGGAGAGTTTGCCAGCACACACCAGAGCGCTATATATATACAGGGATAACCTTATATAAGTGTTTTTCCCTTATATAGCTGCTGTATAGATTTATCTGCCAAATTAGTGCCCCCCCTCTCTTGTTTTACCCTGTTTCTGTAGTGCAGGACTGCAGGGGAGAGTCAGGGAGCTTCCCTCCAACGGAGCTGTGAGGGAAAATGGCGCCAGTGTGCTGAGGAGATAGGCTCCGCCCCCTTCTCGGCGGCCTTTCTCCCGCTTTTTTAAGGAAAAATTGGCAGGGGTTAAATGCATCCATATAGCCCAGGAGCTATATGTGATGTATTTTTTGCCATCTAAGGTGTTTTTATTGCGTCTCAGGGCGCCCCCCCCCCAGCGCCCTGCACCCTCAGTGACCGGAGTGTGAAGTGTGCTGAGAGCAATGGCGCACAGCTGCGGTGCTGTGCGCTACCTTATTGAAGACAGGACGTCTTCTGCCGCCGATTTTCCGGACCTCTTCAGTCTTCTGGCTCTGTAAGGGGGCCGGCGGCGCGGCTCTGGGACCCATCCATGGCTGGGCCTGTGATCGTCCCTCTGGAGCTAATGTCCAGTAGCCTAAGAAGCCCAATCCACTCTGCACGCAGGTGAGTTCGCTTCTTCTCCCCTTAGTCCCTCGGTGCAGTGAACCTGTTGCCAGCAGGATTCACTGAAAATAAAAAACCTATACTTAAACTTTTCACTAAGCAGCTCAGGAGAGCCCCTAGTGTGCACCCTTCTCGTTCGGACACAAAAATCTAACTGAGGCTTGGAGGAGGGTCATAGGGGGAGGAGCCAGTGCACACCAGGTAGTCCTAAAGCTTTTACTTTTGTGCCCAGTCTCCTGCGAAGCCGCTATTCCTCATGGTCCTTTCGGAGTTCCCAGCATCCACTAGGACGTCAGAGAAATTATATTTATTATAAATGTTTTGTTTTTCAATTGTTGGAAGAACAAGTAATGCAAGTGAGCAATTTCGTGAAAATTTGTAAAAATGCCCCAAATGTGACATTGTAAAAAAATCTGTACCTCTTTTGGAGTTTTCAACATAGGTTGACACATTAAATAATAGCTCTTTCTCATAGGTTTTCATGAAAAATAAGACACTCGTAATTTGGAGTAAAGGGAAATTATCAACTAAAAGTTTATTTTACAAAACTGTGGTGGACTTGGCTTGTCCTATATGTGACAACTACATTTTATGATATTGGGCCTGATTCAGAGCTGTACACTATTGCACAGCTGCAAGGAAGTGGCTGTGCAATACCATACAGCTCATATGCAAATGCCGCAACAGGCATCTGGAGTAAATAGACGTCTCCTAAATGCTTCCGTGATCTGCTGGTGTGTCTCTGCGTGACCATTGTTCATCTAATACCTCTTTCAGACCACCAGCTTGTAACTCGTGTCACGGTCCGGCGGGTCGGGTTCCGGGACCAGTGGTACTTACCTGTCCGGACGCTCTGGCGCGGTCCCTCCGGTGGGGGTGCGGGCTGCTGGCGAGGGGGACGACTTGCTGGCATGTCTGGGAGGAGAGGACCCAGAGGCAGCAGCAAACGTTTGTGCAGCTTCCAGCTGCAGAGGTTCGCGATGGGCGTCGCCGCCTTGGAAGGGTCAGCTAATCTAAAACACTCAGTCACCTGCAAGGTTTGCAAAACCAATGGGAAACAGTCTGCAGGTATAAATCTAGGGATTTCTGGGTAAGCAAATTGCCAGTGCAACGTCTCTCACACAGCCTTGTGTGTGCTAGTTCCCTGTGCTCTACAGCATTGTTTCTAAAGCATCCTGTTTCCGGAGTTCTCATCTGGATCGCTGGATCTACACCCGGTTATTTCTCCTCGCATGCTGACCTCTCCGAGTCACCATCTCTCTCAGCGAGTCTCAGTAACCCCAGTCTACAGTCTTCCTATCCGGGTTTCCGCCCGACGTTCGTCCACAGACGTACAGGTCCTGCCGACGCAACCGCTCTAACAGGTAAACCGCTAGGGCACCCGTGGAACCTCCTTAGAAGATCTATGAAAAAAACCTTCATTCAGCCTGCTCGGCTAATCCTGCCTAAAGTCACCGATACCAAACCGCAATTCCGGATTCACAAAACCCAGTCCCCGTGACACTCGGGTTACTGCACATGAGTGCGCAGTAACCCGGGTTGCTGTGCGGTCTGAAAGGGCCCAGAGGAAATATCCCGGGTAGTGACCAAGGTTAAATACGGCTTCAAGCCAGGTCGCTGTGCGGTGTGAACAGGTTGCCGGGTCGATACAACCCTTTTCCCATTCACACTGTATGGACGGGCAGCGCTTGGAGATCATCTGATAACCATCGGGTTAGCGTACAAGTCTGAATTAGACCTATTGTGTTGGGTATAATGGATAATTGTTTACTTATATACTTAAAAAATAAGTCTAGCTAGGCATATTACATGAATCTTTTTTTTTACACCCTTGTATAAGTTTTAACAAAAATTGATATGTTAAAACTTGTACAAATGTGAGAATGGAATGGCCCTAATAGGCTGTCAGGGGGTGTCCAGGTAAAACAATTACTGAGAACCTCTAAGCTACAGAGTATTATTTAATGTGGATGCTATTATAACTAATATATAGATAACTGGACATTTATGCTGTAAGGATCATAAAATGATGGGGGAGGGGTGATGGGAGCAATGTGAGCAGTAGGGGGCAGTGAATGGTGCAGGAGCAGTGAAGCAGTAGCGAGACAGTGTGCATGGTGGGGGGGGGGGGGTTGATGGGGCAGTGAGCTGTGATGGGAGCAATGTGAGCAGCAGGGGGTCAGTGAGGGGTGGGAGAGCAGTGGAACAGTTATACGAGCAGTAAGGTGTGAAGTGTAGTGAGCTGAGGGGGGGGGGGGGGGGCGCAATAAGGTGTGAGGGGGAACGTGTGAGCTAGGGGGGCAGTGAGGTGTGAGGAGAGCAGCCAGAGCTGTGGAAGGGGGGAGGGCAGCAAGATATTGAGAGAGCTATGAAAGGGGTAATGACACACACACACAGTATATACAGTATGTTACTTCTATTTCTTTCTTTTTTTCTGTAAACATATATAGGCATGTTTCCTCGTTTTACAAGGTAATTGAGACAGATATTAGGCCATAACTGGTAGTTCCTCAGTAATAGTCTTTAGTAATAGGATTGCAGCCTTACTTCATTACTGGTTAGAGTTATGTCACCAGGTAATTTAGAAATATATTGTTTTAGTTTTATACTCTTGATGTGTTTTACCAAAAGTAGATAAGATCATATAAACATAACCATATTACCTTGTGTGTTCATTTCTGTCATAGCGTAGTAATATAACGGTTTTATCAGAATATTTAGATCCTCTGTATATAATGATGGCACAGAATTCTAGCTGAGCAGATGTGTACAACCTGTATCTAAATAAAGTAGTGGACCAGGGGTTCCTCTTCCTCTATAGTAGTGGACCAGGGGTTCCTCTTCCGCAGCACATTAACGCGCTGCGGAATATGTGCACGCTATATAAATAACTGGTAATACAGAAAATAAATAATTAATAGCATTTCAGTAGCACGAACATCGTGCTGATTGGTGATGGAAGGCGCTATCCACCAGTCAGAGTGCTGACAGCCATTCACTGTATGGAAGCATGTGGAGAGATGGCATGGACACTCCAGAGGGCTAGTTATGATTTTTATTTACTTATTCCGTAAATGGGTGGGTAGAGTCCCCAGTGATTTGCTTTGTCCATGATGCTGTTAAGACAGCCCTGAAGCAACAGACTGGAACACCTTTCTGGACAAAATCCCCTGTGATGTTAACTGATTCCACAGCTACCACAATGCGGAACAAACACTTCCTTCCCTCAAGGCACATGGCTCACACTTCCATGAGAGACGATTCCCGATACTGGACAGTGAGGCACCAATTCAAGTCTGGTTTGGAGAAGTAAAGTGTTCACCTTTCAGAACATACTGTAGAATATAAACCCTGCTGGACTAAGCCCCAAAATGAAGATGGGCTAATCTGATTTCTATAACTATCAGGGGGACTGTTGATAAATGCGGTTTCGGAGGAGGTTTTGCGTGTGACTACAAATTCTGTATTGTTATTAATATACTATCAGACTTAAATGTAACAAAATGGTGATCCGCTTTTTATGACAATACAATGATAAAATAGGAACAAACCTGCAATCAGGTACTCTTTCTTGCCAGCAGTCTCCAGAGTCACCCCACACACTGCAGACGAAGTAGCTGTGAAGATGTATTGTATGTCCTCAGCAGGTCCCTTGAACATCTACAAAGACAGAAATAGAGACATTATTAGTGGTTGAGAACGTTTTCATGTCACGATCCAAACCAGTAGAGAATGTGCAGGATTACTTCTGATTTTGTTGTCAATGGAATTCTGAACTGACTTTGATAAGTGGACCTGCCTAATATTTAATAAAGAATGTTATCACACAGCGCTCTGACTTCATGCCATTCTAATACCTTAAATAATAATCTACTAAATCCAAAAAAAGAGTTTCATTCCTGCAGTTTATTTTGTCCCATTTACACTCTTTCTTTTCTAATGATGCCAAGACTTTATCACCGCCAAGTGCACTAAGCTTAGCTCTGCAGGTATAAACTAGGATCTACATTCTTTACACTTAGTATGTATGTATTTATGTTGCCTTAAATAGTACATAATGCATTACAAGTTTCTGCCAAAGTCTAATAAGTAGTCACAGGAAAGGTGGTTTTATTGTAACTGCTGCCGCTTCACAAACTCTATTCTATACCTACTGCCATTTGCCAATGCTCACTACATTTGCCACCCATGAGTATGCATTGGGCCTGATTAGGAGTCTCATACGTCGCTGATGCTCCGTGACTTGAGCGATTTTTTTTGGCTGCTGCACATGTGACCAAGTCTCTACAAAGTCGCACAGCTTACACACAGAGGTTCATCTGTGATACATCAGAAATGTGCTTGGCTTTCCTGTGTGGCGACATGTAGGTGGCTATTCAGATGCACAGGCATGGTTAGTCTTATGGGCGTGTTGCCGAAGTGGTCTCATGCGCAAAATCGCTTACACTGGAGGCCATACTCTGATGGACATTTTGCACCTAGCTTGGGGCAGGTGCAAGTTTCCATGGTGTGACCAATGGTTGCGTTTAAACATGCACAAAGCGGTTTTTGAGATGCTAAAAGTGGGTGTCTCAGTCCTTGCACAGATGCATGCCTGCACACCAGGGGAGGGGCTTGTAGCAGTATTTGCATATCATTTTCTGGGGAATACGTACAAAGTCTTGGAGAGAGCAAAAGTACCAGCCAATTTAGCAGTGATTGGTTAGTTGTTTATTTTTCTCCACTTTATCACTCTCCAAGGCTTAGTACATGTCCCCATATATATATGAACATCATCTAACACTTACTGAATCTCTCTACTTCCTATTCACATCTATGTCCTTCAAGCTTATCTAACACAGCAGTCTCTCTTCTGAAAACAGTCACATTCCATCAGATTCTTTCCCAGCTTTCTTCCATCAATAAATAACTCAGTGGAGTCATCTCTATGCTATTGTTTTATTCTGCTTTTGCTAAAAAAAACAAAATTCCTGACTATGAATTGCTTGTTTTGTTCTGTATTCATATTGGAGGTGCTTAATAATATATTTTACAGACAGCAGTGAAAAACATTAGCTATACACAAAAAAAAGCACAAACTTCTGTTATTTCTGTCTTTAAATTAGAAATGAGCAGTTCAATTTTCAACACACCCAAACTTTAAGGTTTCGAGTCAAACAGAGTCACAGCGAGTGTTTTTGATAGCATGTAAGTCCCTCCCTTGTGATTGAAGGTGCCATTTCACACTGGAAATAACTAGAAATTAATGTTATTGAAGTTAATATTACTGTACTTTATGATAAACAGTTTTAAAGGATTCCAAACCCAAAACAGAAACTGAATTAAAACACTTGAGGGTGGTTTTTGCCCTATATACGAGAGTGGATCATTAAGACCTCTCACGCATGTCATGTTCTCTATTCCATTTAATTTCCCGCCAGGCCAGAGCAGGTAGACCACTGCTTCCCCTCATGGCCATTAGACTGCGCCTCATATCAGTCATACTGTCCCAACACCAGTTGTAAGATGGTGGGGCTGGCGAAAACTGGTGTTGGGACAGTATGACTGATGTGAGGCACAGTCTAATGGCTGAGAGGGGAAGCAGTGGTCTACCTACTCTGGCCTGGTGGGAAATTAGAATGAAAAAGAGAATACGGAGGTCCTGTTACCTTACTTATTAAACCACCCTTGTGTATATGTGTATATGTGTACACACACACACACACACACACACACACACACACACACACACACACACATAGGCTTAAAACCTAGCACAATAAGCAAAACATGAAGGTCTGAGCAAACAGACTACAAACATAACTACTGATAAATTCAAGATAATAAAGTATCTGAGTTCAACATATGGCTGCTACTCCCATGTTGTGTAATAGAACTAAATGTGTATATTTTCTGGTATGCAGAGTTGTAGACATCTTGAGGTTGCGACTGCCCCATCCGATCACTTGTTTTCATAACAATTATCAGTGTGCACTTGCACCAGCCCTATCCATGGTGATCATATGTAAACCACGTACGCACAACTCTGCATGGCCTAAAGTTCCATCAGTGTGCCCTCGCTGATCTTAGTCTAGATGAGAACAGCCAGACACACTCCTCCTGAAGCAGGCAAGGACGCGCTCAGCTTGTGTACGATTCTTCATCTCATGTAGTTGCATGCACTTGGTTCTGGCACATGCACAGGGCGAAAACATGCAAGATATACGGACTCTCTATCAACTCTGCTTCAGCCCCAAAGTGATTAGTGACGTGCAAAGATTACATTTGTCTACATACCTTAATCTGCTTGATTTCATACTGAATTCTTTTGATAGGATTCCCATAGACATCACTTCCACTGTCCACCTCTTTACCCACAATGGCCTTGGCTCTTATCACTGCATGGAAAGAGTGGAATAGATTTAATATTAGCTTTGCATACACGTGAGTACAGAAGCCTTTATGAGAAAGTTATAAAACAGTAAGTTGAGTATCCTTATCACTATCACAAAGTCAATGAGACACCAGGGACAATTACTAGTATCTCTGTGACTTGATAGTTAGCCAGCATTTAAGGACTTATAGAACATAGGACCTGATTCAGCTTCAGTTGCAGTTTTGCTAATATAGCAAAACTGCTATCAATCACATGCTGGGGGCCGCCCCGCACAGGGCAAGCTGATGGCGGACAGCAATGCAATCGCAATTCAATTGCGATCTAATCGCTAAATAAGTGAAACCCCCCCTGCCTCTACAACTTGGCTGCAAAGGCAGTCGGCCGCCGCCATATTCCTGTTTGCCGAGGCCGCGCATGACGTCACACAGCCACCCGAACCTGCCATTTCCAATGCCACGCCCCGTTACGCCAACGCGCCTCCTGCCCAACGCCGCTTCCCGGCCCAGACCGCCTCGCGAAGGCCTCTGCCTGTCAATCAGTCAGAGGCATTCGCATTAGCAAGATACAATCGAATCTCTCTGCATGCGCACGCGCAGTACAGCTCCTGCATATGAACACTGGGCATAAACTTGTCAGTATGCAATCACATCGCTGATGCGATCCATACTGAAAAGGTAGTGTACATATTTTGGACCCAAATTCAGATCCCGATTCAAGTGGGCAGAATGACGCAATTTACTGATGTTTGGTACTTTGCACAAGCACCGGTCCCAGACTGCGCGTACAGGTCCTGCGTCGTTGGATGCACTAAGGCTGCAGACATCAAGTGATTGACAGTCTGCAGCCATTTGGAGGTAGCAATGGCTGCCGTTTCCCAAAACGGAGGTGTGTCATCTTCGTTTTAGGGAAGTACGGAGGCCAGGATCTTCGTCCGAAGACAGATTTCCTGGCCTCTTGGTCAGAGCTGCGGCGGCCATCTTGCATGACCCCATGAGTCACGCAGCGGGCCGGTGGTGTTGCAGGTGATCCAATGTTGTGTTCTAGGACGCTGCATGGATCACTAATGCAAGCAGGAAGCATCTGCTTACACCAGACACCTCCTGCTGCATTAACATATCAGAGCAGCGATACTCAGTCCAGCCACATCTGAATTAGGCCCTTTGTACTTACAGTATATGACTAGTCCAGCTATGTCACATAACTCTAATTCAGAAAACTACCGCACACACCTCACGAAAAAAAAAAAAAAAAAGCTTTACCTAACGTAAAACAGGAGTTACACACAAATCTCTTTGAGTACTCGGAAATTCGATATACAGTATGCTAGATGTAAAGCAGGGACATACGGTTATTCAAGGTGTCTAAATAAGAGAATAAACCTGTGAGATAAATGGTAAACTGTACGGGGTGGTAATCTGTGGACAGTAATGGGCGGTGGTGTGGAATGATGGCTGTGGGTAGCAGAGAGATCCAGCTCTTTTCCTCTCATGTGCTGCTGAATCATTAGACAAAAATGCATCCAAATTCTGAGAGGATTTGTTGGAAACAGAGAAGCTTTGTGGAGGGAACTGCTAGTCTGCACTTTCCAAGCCAAAACCAAAGCAACAGAGCCAAGAGTTAGTGCAAAACGCGTGATGGAAGAGAGTAGAATCAGAGAAGGAAGGAGGGGGGGAGGGGAGGGGGAAATAAACAGGGATAGATACAATTCTATGATAGTGGAGAAGAAAATTAATGATAGAGAACTATAGAGACCAAAAAAACTGGATCTTTGTATATAAAGGCCATAAATTTTGCAGGCCGCAGTTGCCATTTTCTGCATTGTTCTCATTAGCAGTTCACAGACATCATTGAGTGTTTTCAGTTCTCATGCCTAAAATATATGGCCTCTTTTCAGAAGCACGAGACAGACACAGATTGGATTAAGATGTGCAGGCGTATGAAGCTGCAATTAAACCACAGCAAAAAAATAAGTAACAGATTGTAAAGCAGGAGGCAGAATTCAGATACTATTTATACAAAGTCTGTACCTAAATGGCTAATTATACGACACAAAATGTGCCATGTGCACAATTCTATCCCAAAAATGAAGATCAGCTACTCTACATTCCATACAATATGATGGACTATAAATGAATACCCAGGCAGAATAAATCAATAGCCTACATATAAAAAGTGTTTTCTTTTTTTATAGTAACTGTTTTTCCTATGCCTTTGGGTGATTATACACTTAATACTCCTTCACACCTGCATGCTACCTTTCATCCACTAAAGAACCTGAAAACAACATAGGAAAATAGGATGAATGGCTTCTTCTGGGATCATTCCCACCACTGTGTTCTAAAATATGTTAACACAGCCTTTAACAAAGTCTATTTCATTTACATTGACATGTGCTACTAGTACAACAGAATGTTTTGGCAAAGTGCTCTAAAATTGCATGGAAAACACATTATAAAAACATCAATAGAACATGTCAAGTCAAAAGCATGTATTTATATTCATGTACTTTCCCAATTGCCCAGCACATATATGTGAACAAGCAGGGCGCTTCAACATACAGTATGAGCTGTCCCGTGTGTAGATGTTCAAGCCCCCTCCCCTCTGAAAATATGGTGCATGCGTAGAAAGTAACAAAAACTCTGGTACAGTCCTAGCTACCTTTTGCGCATGCACTATATTTCAGACTAAATCACTGGTAATGTGATTTAAAGCAGTTTATACTGAGCTTCACAGGCTCTTACTAGTTAACACTATTGGTCTAGAAAAGGGATGCGGAACCTTCGGCCCTCCAGCTGTTGTTGAACTACACATCCCAGCATACCCTCCAAAAGTTTTAGCATGGCCAAATAGCAAAACTGTAGCAAGGCATGCTGGTATGTGTAGTTCAACAACAGCTGGAGGGCCAAAGGTTCCCCATCCCTGGTCTAGAACATGGGTATTTAATATGCAGTTCTCCAGCAGCTGTGGCACTACACATCCCATCATGCCCTGCCAGTTTTACCATACCCTATTAGCAAAATGGTGTCAGGGCATGCGTAGTTCCACAGCAGTTGAAGGGCTACATGTTGAATACCTCTGGTCTCGAAAATGCTACATGCATCAGAAAAGACTGAACATGGTGCTGTATAAGGGATAAATGCCGTTTAATTTATGAATATATATATATATATATATATATATATATATATATATATAACATTTTTATTTATTTTTTGCAAAATCATGCAATAACAATTGGTGGCATCTTGAACCAAACACTAAGCAGTCATATCAAGTATCAAGCCTGGGAATTGATCAAAACTTGGAGAGAGGTAAAGCAGAGACAGGTAAAGTACCAACCGATCAGCTTCTGTCATTTTTCCAGCACAGTCTGTAACATGACAATTTGAAGCTTATTGATTTGTACACGATCTCTACTTTATCTCTCTCCAAGGCTTGATACATATCCCCCACACAGTGGCTGTTATCTCTAAGTACTCCTTCTTATAAGGAACGCGTTCCAGCCTGGTAGGATGACAGTGGTGCTTGCTGAAGGCGCATTTTATTGATATAGGGGTCTATTTACTAAGCCTTGGATGGAGATAAAGTCGCTGGAGATAAAGTACCAGCCAATCAGCTCCTAACTGTCATTTTTCAAACACAGCCTGTCACATGGCAGTTAGGAGCCGATTGGCTGGTACTTTATCTCCAGCGACTTTATCTCCATCCAAGGCTTAATAAATAGACCCCTTAGGTTTCTAGTGACCTCTAACAATGCTTCCCACTAAGCTCTGTATGTGCAGAGAGGGGAGAATCAATTATGGGGGGTAATTCAGATCTGATCGCTGTTGTCAGACGTGACTGGCTCCTCCGGCAACACATTTTCGTAACTGAGTCTGGTAGGAGGAGCATAGAGGTAGGAGCCAGCGCACACTATCAAATTCTTAAAGTTCCCAAGGCTCCTAGTGGACCCATCTATTCCCCATGGTACTAAATGGATTCCCAGCATCCCCTAGGACGTAAGAGAAAAAATATTTCAGAAGCTTAATATCTTCCCTTACATCTGATTATAGCAGGCTAATGACCCGAATAGCTATAAATAGAATAACTTCCACAAAACAGCACTTGTGTGTCCAACTGTAACCCACATATGGAACTCAGTGGTTTAAGTTATTAGTTACCAGCAGGTCACCATACCTTATCAAGCTGGAGTCCAGAGCAGGTAGGCAGGTCTCCTATTTGGCTTGTATTTCAAATTGTATGTCCCAATGGGTGTGGATTGTTTTGTTGACCCAAGTGTTGTCGACCTAAAGACCGGATACCATCCCAATAATGGGGATCATTCCGAGTTGATTGCTCGCAACTTTTTGTAGCGCTGCGATCAGGTTAAATCTCGGCAAAACTGCGCATGCATATGCACCACAATGCGCAGGTGCATCGTACGGGTACAATGAGGATCAGTGCTGGGCGATGGATTTAACGAAGAATCCATTCGCACAGCCGATCGCAAGGTGACTGACAGAAAGAGGGCATTTATGGGTGTCAACTGACAGTTTTCTGGGAGTGTTTGCAAAAACGCAGGAGTGTCCAAGCGTTTGCAGGGCGGGTGTCTGACCTCAATTCCGGGACCAAAAAGACTGAAGTGATCGCAGCGGCTGAGTAAGTCCAGTGCTACTCAGAAACTGCAAAAAACTTTTTTGTGACGTTGGCTGCAACAGCGTTCGCAAAGCGAAAATACACTTCCCCATAGGCGGCGACTATCTGATCGCAGCGCTGCAAAAAGTTGCTAGCGAGCGATAAACTCGGAATGACCCCCAATGCTGGATGTGTATCATACCCTCCAACATGACCCGCCCCACTAAGTACAAAATGCTCTGTTTCTAGACTTCCCTCTTAATTTATTATTGCCATCACCTGTGAAGAAACAGCTTTCTTATCATTTAACTAGTTCAACACAGGTGATGGAAATCATAAATTAAGAGGGAAGTCCAGAAACAGAGCATTTTGTACCTAGTGGGGCGGGTCATGTTGGAGGGTCTGTTTTGTATCTCTATTACGTACAAAATAGCTGTTAAACAATCTATATGAATGAAATCCAGTCAGTGTTTCCCACGTGAAATCTCTAGAACATAGGTCTGCAAACTCGTTCCTCATTACCCCACACAGTGCATGTTTTGAAGGTAACCCAGCAGGTGCACAGGTGTATTAATTACTCACGGACACATTTTTAAAGGTCCGCAGGTGGAGTTAATTATTTCACTTGTGATTCTGTGAGGAGACCTGCAAAACATGCACTGTGTGGGGTAATGAGGACTGAGTTTGCAGACCTATGCTCGAGAAACCATCATAGTAGGTTCCTAGGACGCTTGTAAAATATATTTGATTTGGTGGTGTGGTGACACCTATGGAAAGTGTTGAGCTGGACTAGAACGATGTGTACCCAGCCAACCCATCAGCAAGTGCATATATGGATAACGCTAATGCCATATTGGAGTATATTGGTACACGTGTCTTCCTATAATCAGGGAAAGGTTCAGTGTTATCCTAAATATCTAAAGAGATAGTTTAATCAAGCCAATTGCAGCCTCAGTACAGACTTATCCATAAATTGAATGCCCTACACTGTAGGGCATTCAATTTATGGATAAGTCTGTACTGAGGCTGCAATTGGCTTGATTAAACTATCTCTTTGGATATTTAGGATAACACTTAACCTTTCCCTGATGAAGACATATAATTCTAACAGTGGGGAAAATATACCAGAGGGACATATATAGGTGAGGTTCAGATTGCAGTATTTACAGCAAATATTTTATTTTCTCTCCTTTAAATCCATTTAACAATTTAATTCTGAATTTATATCCAAAGCTATTTATTTCTGCAGCTAAGGTATACTGTTCTGAATAAAGTAAGAAATAACAAGTAACTGTGTACCTGAACATGCCACACTGCAATTCAAGGGGTGCAAATATATACATTTGTTTGCCTGCAGGGTAAATACTGTCTGCTTCTGCATGTAGCCCACAAATGCTGGTCAGCTTTATATTTACACTGCAATTTAGATTTGAGTTTCAACACGACCCTCTAATCTCTCTGCATATTTTAAATCTGACCAACCTGCAGTGCAACCAAGTGTTACCAAGGTGCAGTTATTTGATCTTTTTGCTTTATTCCTAAATCAGAATCAGGCCCTTAGACTCTTGCAGGGAAGTGCAGCTGAGCACACGGTAGTGTCTAGTTACCCTTCATGGAGAGGACCTTTCCCATAAGCCCCTGGGTCCATGTCACTAACTATTTGGAATAGTAACCTGTGGCGAGCGGAGCGAGACACCGAGCCCGCGAGGGTACAATGGTGCATAGATAAAACAAAATAACCTCAAACAAATGGAGAATGGATAAAACATTAAGGTGCTGTAAGGGTGGAAGTTTTCTTCTGCCCTCTCATGCTGTCATTTCCAGGTCCTGATCACGATGGGAACATAGGGGCTAATTCAGACTGGATCACTGCAGCGGCAGCCATCGCAGTCTGAATTTTTTCGTGGAGTGTGCACATGCAGTGCCCGCACTGCGCGTGCGCACCCCTGGAGCCCAGTGAGATGCTATCAGCATCTCTGGTCTGCAATCGCCTCTGCCTCATTGACAGGCAGAGGCGGTCGCGGGGCAGGAGGGGGCGTGCCAACGGCGTTAGAACACCATCAGCGGGGCGTGGTCCGGACAACGGAGGCGAGTCCGGACTGTTGGGGGGGGGGGCGGGCCGCGGTGGCTACGTGACATCAAACGCAGCCGCTACGACCCGGGACGTGGCCAGTAGCTCTGCTGGCAGGGAGCACTTGTCAGGTACAAAACCATTGCCGCCGTGCGATGCTTTTGTACCTGTGCAGGGGGGCTAGGGCCTCACATGTGGGGCGGACTAGCCCTGTGCTGGGCATCCCCGGCTTGTCACAGAAACTGATCGTAGATGTGCTAAATTTAGGAAAATGCTGTTTGTTGGAGGAAAATTTAGACTGTCCAGGCTGCACTCTGTGTCCAGTGTTCCAGTGCCTACCGTAGGACTCAGAAAAACAGAAAACTCAAAACAGTCTCGATTTTGTCAGTGAGTAGCCCTCCTACATCAGGCCGCAGAGAATCAGGCCGAGACATCCTTAAGCCTGGGGTATTAGAACACTACAGTATGCTCCTGTGGGACCAGCCACTCCTTCGTGAATATAGTGTTCCGGCTTCAACTTGATGGCGCTTAAAAATGCCCAGAAACATTGGTGCATACATCAAAAAGAATCTCATGATGGCCAACCCCAAACCTACTACCCATCCTCCTTCCACCAAACCCTGCTTGCTCCGCCTCCCTCTCAGAATCCTCGTATTGCAATGTAATACACATCTTGATCCTAAAAATAGTTTGGGGGGAATCACTGTGATAAGGTTCCTGAGCACTGGCACCTTCTGGCTTCATGTAGAAAAATTGTATTTTCTATAAGAAATATTAGTCTGTTGTCGGATTATAAAAAGAGTTCTTTAAAAATAAAAACAAGACAATCAACACATTCTAATGGCATACACTAGGTTCCTGACCCTCTACATTACAGTGTAATTACATAAAAAATGAGATTCCGTTTTTAAACATAAATCACTCTTGTTACCCATAAAATGACAAATGGAGTTGTTAATTTTTCCTAAGGATTTTGAAACAAGCCACTATTACTTATTCCTCTGTCATCACGAGTTTGCACTCTCCTTGGAACAAGTCCAGAGTTTCCTGGACAGAGTATTTTTTTTTTTTACATTGGCTGCCATATATATTTGTTCACAGATCAAATTGGCAAGGGAAACACTGAACTACAGGAAAATGGTTCACCCTACTTTTATGTCTGTTGTGTGTGTGTGAATTTACAGCATTGGTTCAGCTCATTCAAATGAAGACCACAAGCAACAAAAATGTGGAATATCACCAGGGTGATTCCCTTGTAGTTAGGCTTATCATACTATCCCTTTAAACCGGGACACTCATGAATTACACAGGTTCTCTAGCTGCTCAAAACTAGGTGAAATGCAGGCTTGAAGTCAGCTAGACACAGAACCTGTGTAATTCATGAGTATCCAAGTTTAAAAAGGGATAGTATGGTAACCCTACTAATAGAGGCACGTTACGGTGCAGTGCCTGCAGCATAAGAAAAAAAAAGTGGTTATAACCCCCCCCCCCCAAAAAAAAAAACCCAACTGTTTAGTTTAAAGCAGCCAACCCTAGAATGTAGAAAATAAAACAAAAACACTGATGAGGGATTGAACCTTTAATAATCTTGCAATGCTAATGAGCGCTACAGTACATTCCCCACCTAGGTTTCCTTTAATGTGACAAAATCAGATAGGTAAGTACTAACATGTAACCTACTGAGAAGTTTACCCAGTACTGCTGGATGTGCAATCTCTCGGATTTTTTCTCGCAAGTTCAATTTTTCGGTAAATGTAATTTTAAGTTTGATAGCTTTTGAGGAACCAGTGATCCTTACACTATGGTGGTCATTCCGAGTTGTTCGCTCGCAAGCTGCTTTTAGCAGCTTTGCACACGCTAAGCCGCCGCCTACTGGGAGTGAATCTTAGCTTAGCAAAATTGCGAACGAAATATTCGCAATATTGCGAAAAGACTTCTCTGTGCAGTTTCTGAGTAGCTCGAGACTTACTCTTCCAGTGCGATCAGTTCAGTGCTTGTCGTTCCTGGTTTGACGTCACAAACACACCCAGCGTTCGCCCAGACACTCCTCCGTTTCTCCAGCCACTCCCGCGTTTTTCCCAGAAACTGTAGCGTTTTTTCAAACACTCCCATAAAACGGCCAGTTTCCGCCCAGACACACCCACTTCCTGTCAATCACATTACGATCACCAGAACGAAGAAAAAACCTCGTAATGCCGTGAGTAAAATACCAATCTTCATAGCAAATCTACTTGGCGCAGTGCGAACATTGCGCATGCGCAATTAGCGGAAAATCGCTGCGATGCGAAGAAAATTACCGAGCGAACAACTCGGAATGACCACCATAATCTTTACACATATTTAATTACCCACACTGTAGGCTGCCACCCACTCTCTGCACTAATATTGCTAAACACAGTTATCATACAAGACACACGTTATACTACCTCCCCAGCCCCATGTTTAGCAACTTCCCAAAACACACAGTTGCCAAAATTGTAAAATACTTTCTAGGGCAATCTGCCGCAAAAGCTAATACATCTTAGCTGACGACATGCAATAAACTGGCGGCACTTGGAGTACTACTGCTCCCATCAAGACATTCAGTCCCCTCCACCCAGTACATGATGCTTTGTTTCCGAACTCCCCACTTTATTTACTACTGCAGTTACCCATGCTTTTACGAATCCATTTTTTAGTATATATATATATATATATATTATATATACACACACACACACACACACACACACACACACACACACACACACACACACTGTATAGTATCTATTCACAAGTGTCATACAGCTCTGGTCCACAGTTATAAGTTATATTACTTTTTAAAATATTGTAATTGCGGATATCTCATCAATAAGCACCTTGTCCATCTTCTAAAGCACACATATTTTTTTTTGGAGAACTAGTTCCCATACAGTAGCATATTGAGAGGTTACCACCACTCAGTTAGCTAGTAAAAGGGATTATTCTGTTTGTTTTTTTATTAACACCAAAGAATGCATTCAGAACAGGTAACTGCAATAGCAAATTATGTGGGAAGTTTGGAGACAAAACATGTACCAGTAGGAAGGACCTTGTTGAAGGGTCCGGTCAATTTTACTGAATTTGTTTGTAGTGTACATTTTTTATATTTTATATTATCCTCTTTAATAAACTGACAAAGCCAAGAAAATAAAAACAGATGTATGAATTGCAGCTAACATCTAGATAGAATATAAGGAAGGTTATTGTGCAGCTAGACAACACTGGAAAAAAGGGACATTTTCAGGGATAGAAATGAACTATGCTTGCAATCTAGTGACATTTGTCAACCAGATAGACATTACTTTGAAACATACTTTCCTACTCTCACCCGAACAGGTGGGAGGCTCCCAAAATGTATGTGGCACTTCTGGCCACCTGGAAGAGTGAGCAAGTTCTCTTGAGCTGGGTCCACAACCCGTCTGTAGCTGGCCAAATAGCGAAAGTGGGCGGTCTGGGTGTACGACAATGAAAATAAGAATTTACTTACCGATAATTCTATTTCTCGGAGTCCGTAGTGGATGCTGGGGTTCCTGAAAGGACCATGGGGAATAGCGGCTCCGCAGGAGACAGGGCACAAAAAAGTAAAGCTTTACTAGGTCAGGTGGTGTGCACTGGCTCCTCCCCCCATGACCCTCCTCCAGACTCCAGTTAGGTACTGTGCCCGGACGAGCATACACAATAAGGGAGGCATTTTGAATCCCGGGTAAGACTCATACCAGCCACACCAATCACACCGTACAACTTGTGATCTAAACCCAGTTAACAGTATGACAACAGAAAGGGCCTCTTAAAGATGGCTCCTTAACAATAACCCGAATTAGTTAACAATAACTATGTACAAGTATTGCAGATAATCCGCACTTGGGATGGGCGCCCAGCATCCACTACGGACTCCGAGAAATAGAATTATCGGTAAGTAAATTCTTATTTTCTCTATCGTCCTAAGTGGATGCTGGGGTTCCTGAAAGGACCATGGGGATTATACCAAAGCTCCCAAACGGGCGGGAGAGTGCGGATGACTCTGCAGCACCGAATGAGAGAACTCCAGGTCCTCCTTTGCCAGGGTATCAAATTTGTAAAATTTTACAAACGTGTTCTCCCCCGACCACGTAGCTGCTCGGCAGAGTTGTAATGCCGAGACCCCTCGGGCAGCCGCCCAAGATGAGCCCACCTTCCTTGTGGAGTGGGCTTTTACAGTTTTAGGCTGTGGCAGGCCTGCCACAGAATGTGCAAGTTGAATTGTGTTACAAATCCAACGAGCAATCGACTGCTTAGAAGCAGGTGCGCCCAACTTGTTGGGTGCATACAATATAAACAGCGAGTCAGATTTTCTGACTCCAGCCGTCCTTGCAATGTATATTTTTAAGGCTCTGACAACGTCCAACAACTTGGAGTCCTCCAAGTCGCTAGTGGCCGCAGGCACCACAATAGGTTGGTTCAGATGAAATGCTGATACCACTTTAGGGAGAAAATGCGGACGAGTCCGCAGTTCTGCCCTATCCGAATGGAAGATTAGATAAGGACTTTTACAAGATAAAGCCGCCAATTCAGATACTCTCCTGGCAGAGGCCAGGGCTAGTAACATAGTCACTTTCAATGTGAGATATTTCAAATCCACCTTTTTCAATGGTTCAAACCAATGGGATTTGAGGAAATCTAAAACTACATTTAGATCCCACGGTGCCACCGGAGGCACCACAGGAGGCTGTATATGCAGTACTCCCTTGACAAAAGTCTGGACCTCAGGGACAGAGGCCAATTCTTTTTGGAAGAATATTGACAGGGCCGAAATTTGAACCTTAATGGATCCCAATTTGAGACCCATAGATAATCCTGATTGCAGGAAATGTAGGAAACGACCCAGTTGGAATTCCTCCGTCGGAACCCTCCGATCCTCGCACCACGCTACATATTTTCGCCAAATGCGGTGATAATGTTTCACGGTGACTTCCTTCCGTGCCTTAATCAAGGTAGGAATGACTTCTTCTGGAATGCCTTTCCCTTTTAGGATCTGGCGTTCAACCGCCATGCCGTCAAACGCAGCCGCGGTAAGTCTTGAAAAAGACAGGGACCCTGCTGTAGCAGGTCCCTTCTCAGAGGTAGAGGCCACGGTTCGTCCGTGAGCATCTCTTGAAGTTCCGGATACCAAGTCCTTCTCGGCCAATCCGGAACCACTAGTATTGTTCTTACTCTTCTTTGCCGTATGATCTTCAATACCTTTGGTATGAGCGGCAGAGGAGGAAACACATACACTGACTGGTACACCCAAGGAGTTACCAGTG
The DNA here is from genome assembly GCF_028390025.1 of Pseudophryne corroboree. NCBI lineage: Eukaryota > Metazoa > Chordata > Amphibia > Anura > Myobatrachidae > Pseudophryne > Pseudophryne corroboree. The sequence continues at coordinate 465,844,944 of NC_086446.1, read as the reverse complement.
CGTCCACAGCTATTGCCTGTGGATCTCTTGACCTGGCGCAATATTTGTCCAGTTTCTTGTTGAGGCGAGACGCCATCATGTCTACAATTGGTCTTTCCCAACGGTCTATTAACATGTTGAAGACTTCTGGATGTAGACCCCACTCTCCCGGATGAAGATCGTGTCTGCTGAGGAAGTCTGCTTCCCAGTTGTCCACGCCCGGGATGAACACTGCTGACAGTGCTATCACGTGATTCTCCGCCCAGCGAAGAATCTTGGCAGCTTCTGCCATTGCACTCCTGCTTCTTGTGCCGCCCTGCCTGTTTACATGGGCGACCGCCGTGATGTTGTCCGACTGAATCAACACCGGCTTTCCTTGCAGGAGAAGTTCCGCCTGGCTTAGAGCATTGTAGATTGCTCTTAGTTCCAGAATGTTTATGTGAAGAGACTTTTCCAGACTCGTCCATACTCCCTGGAAGTTTCTTCCTTGTGTGACTGCTCCCCAGCCTCTCAGGCTGGCGTCCGTGGTCACCAGGATCCAATCCTGAATGCCGAATCTGCGGCCTTCTAATAGGTGAGCCTTCTGCAACCACCACAGAAGTGACACCCTTGTCTTTGGTGACAGGGTTATTCGCAGGTGCATCTGCAGATGCGACCCTGACCATTTGTCCAACAGATCCCTTTGGAATATTCTTGCATGGAATCTGCCGAATGGAATTGCTTCGTAAGAAGCCACCATTTTTCCCAGGACTCTTGTGCATTGATGTACTGACACTTTTCCTGGTTTTAGGAGGTTCCTGACCAGATCGGATAACTCCTTGGCTTTTTCCTCTGGAAGGAAAACCTTTTTCTGAACCGTGTCCAGAATCATTCCTAGGAACAGCAGACGAGTTGTCGGGATTAAATGGGATTTTGGAATATTCAGAATCCACCCGTGTTGTCTTAGCACCTCTTGAGATAGTGCTAAAGCTGTCTCCAGCTGTTCTCTGGACCTTGCCCTTATTAGGAGATCGTCCAAGTATGGGATAACTAATACGCCTTTTCTTCGAAGAAGAATCATCATCTCGGCCATTACCTTGGTAAAGACCCGAGGCGCCGTGGACAATCCGAACGGCAGCGTCTGAAACTGATAGTGACAGTTTTGAACAATGAACCTGAGGTACCCCTGGTGTGCGGGGTAAATCGGAACGTGTAGATACGCATCCTTGATGTCCAAGGATACCATAAAGTCCCCTTCTTCCAGGTTCGCTATCACTGCTCTGAGTGACTCCATCTTGAACTTGAACTTTTTTATGTAGAGGTTCAAGGACTTCAGATTTAGAATAGGCCTTACCGAGCCATCCGGCTTCGGTACCACAAATAGAGTGGAATAATACCCCTTTCCTTGTTGTAATAGGGGTACTTTGACTATCACCTGCTGAGCGTACAGCTTGTGAATGGCTTCCAACACCCTCTCCCTTTCGGAAGAGACGGTTGGTAAGGCAGACTTCAGGAAACGATGAGGAGGATCCGTCTCTAATTCCAACCTGTACCCCTGAGATATTATCTGCAGGATCCAGGGGTCTACCTGCGAGTGAGCCCACTGCGCGCTGTAATTTTTGAGACGGCCCCCCACTGTCCCCGAGTCCGCTTGAGAGGCCCCAGCGTCATGCTGAGGTTTTTGCAGGAGCCGGGGAGGGCTTCTGTTCCTGGGAAGGAGCTGCCTGTTGGTGTCTCTTCACTCTTCCTCTGCCTCGTGGCAGGTACGACAAGCCCTTTGCTCTCTTATTTTTGTAGGAGCGAAAAGGCTGCGGTTGAAAGGTCGGTGCCTTTCTCTGTTGGGGAGTGACTTGAGGTAAAAAAGTGGATTTCCCGGCAGTAGCCGTGGCCACCAAGTCTGATAGACCAACTCCAAATAACTCCTCCCCTTTATACGGCAAAACCTCCATGTGACGTTTTGAATCCGCATCGCCTGTCCACTGTCGTGTCCATAAGGCTCTTCTGGCTGAAATGGACATAGCACTCACCCGAGATGCCAGTGTGCAAATATCCCTCTGTGCATCACGCATATAGATAAATGCATCCTTTATTTGTTCTAACGACAGTAAAACATTGTCCCTATCTAGGGTATCAATATTTTCAATCAGGGATTCTGACCAAACTACTCCAGCACTGCACATCCAGGCAGTTGCTATAGCTGGTCGTAGTATAACACCTGCATGTGTGTATATATTCTTTTGAATAACTTCCATCTTTCTATCTGATGGATCCTTAAGTGCGGCCGTCTCAGGAGAGGGTAACGCCACTTGTTTGGATAAGCGTGTGAGCGCCTTGTCCACCTTAGGGGGTGTTTCCCAGCGCGCCCTAACCTCTGGCGGGAAAGGGTATAATGCCAATAACTTTTTTGAAATTATCAACTTTTTATCAGGAGCAACCCACGCTTCATCACACACGTCATTTAATTCTTCTGATTCAGGAAAAACTGTTTGTAGTTTTTTCACACCATACATAATACCCTGTTTTACGGTATCTGTAGTATCAGCTAAATGTAACGTCTCCTTCATTGCCAAAATCATATAACGTGTGGCCCTACTGGAAAATACGTTTGAATTTCTACCGTCGTCACTGGAATCAGTGCCCGTGTCTGGGTCTGTGTCGACCGACTGAGGCAAAGGGCGTTTTACAGCCCCTGACGGTGTTTGAGGCGCCTGGACAGGCATTAATTGATTGTCCGGCCGCCTCATGTCCTCAACTGACTGTTTAAGGGAAGATAAACCATCACGTAATTCCACAAATAAAGGCATCCATTCTGGTGTCGACCCCCTGGGGGGTGACATCTGCATATTTGGCAATTGCTCCGCCTCCACACCAATATCGTCCTCATACATGTCGACACCACGTACCGACACACACCGCAAACTCACAGGGAATGCTCTAATGAAGACAGGACCCACTAGCCCTTTTGGGGAGACAGAGGGAGAGTCTGCCAGCACACACCACAAAGCGCTATATATACAAGGGATATCCTTATATTAAGTGCTCCCTTATAGCTGCTTTAATATATATATATATAGCCATTAATGTGCCCCCCCTCTCTGTTTTACCCTGTTTCTGTAGTGCAGTGCAGGGGAGAGACCTGGGAGCCGTTCTGACCAGCGGAGCTGTGACAGAAAATGGCGCCGTGTGCTGAGGAGATAGGCCCCGCCCCTTTTTCGGCGGGTTCTTCTCCCGCTATTTTTCCAGTCAGGCAGGGGTTAAATATCTCCATATAGCCCCTATGGGCTATATGTGAGGTATTTTTAGCCTTGTATAAGGTTTATATTTGCCTCTCAGAGCGCCCCCCCCCAGCGCTCTGCACCCTCAGTGACTGCCCAGTGAAGTGTGCTGAGAGGAAAATGGCGCACAGCTGCAGTGCTGTGCGCTACCTTATGAAGACTGAGGAGTCTTCAGCCGCCGGTTTCCGGACCTCTTCACGCTTCAGCATCTGCAAGGGGGTCGGCGGCGCGGCTCCGGGACCGGACTCCACGGCTGGGCCTGTGTTCGATCCCTCTGGAGCTAATGGTGTCCAGTAGCCAAGCAGCAAATCCACTCTGCATGCAGGTGAGTTTACTACTTTCCCCCTAAGTCCCACGTTGCAGTGATCCTGTTGCCAGCAGGACTCACTGTAAAGAAAAAAACCTAAACTAAACTTTCTCTAAGCAGCTCTTTAGGAGAGCCACCTAGATTGCACCCTTCTCGTTCGGGCACAAAATCTAACTGGAGTCTGGAGGAGGGTCATGGGGGGAGGAGCCAGTGCACACCACCTGACCTAGTAAAGCTTTACTTTTTTGTGCCCTGTCTCCTGCGGAGCCGCTATTCCCCATGGTCCTTTCAGGAACCCCAGCATCCACTTAGGACGATAGAGAAATTAGAGTAATTGCGGCCTCGCCCCCAATGCACAATGCTGGTAATCGTGGGAATGTGTAGCAGGGAAAAGGCCATGATGACACAATCGCATCATCACACTCATTGGCCGCCCCCCCTTGCAGAATCCACCTGGCTGCCCCATCCGGAAGGAGGCAGTCAGAAAGTTTGCAACTTTCACTAATTTATTCCCCCTGTATTCTGAACGGCGGGTTTCCCTTGCCTGGCAGGATTCCAGCATCTGTATCCTGACTGTCGGGATCCAAACAGCCGGGAAACTAAATGCTTCCCATAGCAAGGATGTGTTGGTGCAAATGCATCTCATGCACACCACAACACAGGTGCATATGTAACAAATGGTAGCCGCTTGCAATTGGCTGATTGCGGCTAGGCCCTAATCACTCATTAGTGAGTCTACTACATTATATAGCGTAGTGGCCATATACTGTAGCCTCATTTTGACTTCTTGAAGGGGAAGACAACAGATTCTCAAATTTAATTAAATGTAATTAATCATTTTGTATTTGTTTTTAATAAGGTAAATGCAGTTTAGCATGTATTAATAACATTGTATGTAAATGACACTTGATTAAAATACTATGGGGGAGATTTATCAAAACACGGAAAGAGATAAAGTGGAGAGAGTAGCAACCAACCAGATCCTGACTGTCATTTTTCAAATGCAGCCTGTAATCTGACAGTTAGAAGCTGATTGCCTGGTGCTTTATCTCTCTCCAAACTTTGATAAATATAGCCCTATACCTCCCAACTGTCCCGATTTTAGTAGAACAGTCCCGCTATTCGGACACTGTCCCGCTGTCCCACCCGCGGGCAGCTGGGGAGGCTTTGATCACCCGCTGCTCTACTCCGCAAAGCAGCGAGTGATCTCTGAATAGATGCCGTGCGCACGTGCACAGCATCTATTCAGTGTAGGGAGGGGAGCAGGGGGCTGCCCAGCTGCTCAGGGAGCGCTGGGCACGCCCCCAGAATGACGGATAACGGGTCAGCGGGGTGTGGCCACGCCCACACACCATGCCCCTCGTTACCGAGGCCACACCCCTTTTTTGGGTCACGCACGGCTTTGCAGCGCAAGCGTCCCGACCCATTGGTATTCAAAGTTGGGAGGTATGCTATATTGGGTATGAGTTCTGTAGTGTAACTTTAGCATTTACTACTGTTAAGCCACATCCTTAAGCATAAACCTGGGCCATATAGTACTGTTTTCCCCTGGGATACACCTAGTACACATACCACTGTTCTCTCCTGGTATATATACTTCCCATGCAGACATCTTATTTGGGCGCATTTACACCTGTGTTTTTGGTGCAATATGTGTCCAACTGTACATAAGTCTCATATTGTGCCAAAAACAAGTTACTAAACAGAAGTATGCAGACAGAACAAGCACTAATACATGTATATTTTGCAACAAAATAAACTCTTTTGGGAAGCAGTGGAGTATATCATTCATACAAATAACAGAGACTCAAAGAAGGAACAATTCATAAGGCAGGGGCTCTCAAACTGTGTGCCGTGGCACCCTGGGGTGATTCGGGACACTTGCAGGGGTGCCTTGGGTTGGTAATCCTGGAGCAATTCTAATTATTTATAATCAATGTAATAGGCAAAACCAGTGCTTGTGGCTTCCAATCATAAACTATGTGGACAAACAGAAGCGAATCCGGTCCCTCACCACATAACTGACACTAGGGATGACATATAAACACAATTTAGTTTATTAATTTTTTTTTCTTTTTTCTCAATGAGAAAGTTTTGGCCTAGCTGTGCCGTGAAAAAATTTCTGATACTCTAGGGCAGTGGTGGCCAACCCGCGGCTCTCGAGCCGCATGCTGCTCTTTCATCCGCCGCATGCGACTCGGTCAGCTTCTGGCCACCGCTGCCCCCAGCCAGAGACACACTCACGCCCCTCCGGCGGCGGTGTCTCTCTTCATTTGGCGCTGCCCGTGAGCCAATCAGAGCTCGCAGACCGGCAGCTAAGGTTCCTGATTGGCTGCCGGACCGTGAACTTTGATTGGCTCACGGACCAGGTGCCTAATTCAAGAGAGACACTGCCACCGGAGAGTGAGCAGCAGCAGCGCGGTGAGCAGAGACGTAGGAGAATGGGGGGGTGGGAGCACTGTGGGGACATGTATCTGCACTGGGGGCATAGCAGGCACTGTGCGGACATGTGTATCTGCACTGGGGGCATAGCAGGCACTGGGGGCATAGCTGGCACTGTGGGGGCATGTGTAGCTGGCACTGGGGGCATATCTGGCACTGTGGGGATATGTGTATATGCACTGGAGGCATAGCTGGCACTGTGTGGGGACATGTGTATCTAGCACTGGGGGCATAGCAGGCACTGGGGAGACATGTGTATCTGCACTGGGGGCATAGCTGGCACTGTGTGGGGACATGTGTATCTAGCACTGGGGGCATAGCAGGCACTGGGGGCATAGCAGGCACTGTGGGGACATGTGTATCTGCACTGGGGGCATAGCTGGCACTGGGGGGACATATGTATCTGCACTGGGGGCATATCTGGCACTGTGGGGACATGTGTATCTAGCACTGGAAGCATATCTGGCACTAGGGGCATAGCTAGCACAGTGGGGACATGTGTATCTGGCACTGAGGGCATATCTGGCACTGTGGGGACGTGTATCTGCACTGGGGGCATAGCTGGCACTGTGGGGACATGTGTATCTGGCACTGGGGGCATAGAAGGCACTGTGGGTACATGTGTATCTAGCACTGGAGGCATATCTGGCACTGGGGGCATAGCTGGCACGGTGGGGACATGTGTATCTGGCACTGGGGGCATAGCTGGCACTGTGTGGGGACACGTGTATCTAGCACGGGGGGCATATCTGGCACTGTGGGGACATGTGTATCTGCACTGGGGGCATAGCTGGCACTGTGGGGACATATGTATCTGCACTGGGGGCATATCTGGCACTGAGAGCATAGCTGGCACTGAGGGGACATGTGTATCTGGCACTGGGGGACATGTGTATCTGGCACTGGGGGCATAGCTGGCACTGTGTGGGGACACGTGTATCTAGCACGGGGGGCATATCTGGCACTGTGGGAACATGTGTATCTGGCACTGGGGGGACATCTGTATCTGCACTGGGGGCATAGCAGGCACTGTGGGGGCATGTGTATCTGGCACTGGGGGCATAGATGGCACTGTGGGGACATATTTATCTGCACTGGGGACATATATGTATCTGGCACTGTGGGGACATATGTGTATCTGGCACTGTGGAGGCACCCATTTTTTGGTGCTTTTATATGTACTGTACTGGGGCATTATATGTATGTGGCACTGTACAACAGGACGAAAAACAGGGTTATGATATGAGGTCATACTCCTACAAACGTCATACCGAAAGGTGTGCGCACAAAAATGGGGTGTGGCTTTGTGACAACTATGCCACGCCCCATTTCTGCGCGAGCGCCTACGCCGCGCGCATGATAGTGGCTCTTGCTCTTGACTACAGATCTTTTCTTGCTCTTTGCCTCTGACTGGTTGGCCACCCCTGCTCTAGGGCGTCGTGATTCAAAAAAGTTTGGGAACCCCTGTCATAAGTAAAGAGTGCCTTAGAGATACAGACCAAAAACAGCGTATGCGAGGTACTGTATATGAACAGCATCATTCCTGGTCCTGTTGCCACCTAACATGACCAGCGCTGCTGACTTCCCTTTTCCCAGTAATGTTTATTAAAATATTTTTATCTTCTGCATATATAAGTCTTGTGCTTCAGTCAACATATCAATCACACACTTATTTTTTCATGTCACTCCAGGCACTCCTCCATATACTTACATCAGAAAGGGGTGTACGGTGTCAAGTTGACATATATCACTCAGAAAACTCTGGAGAATGCTTGAGGCAAATTAATGGAAAGTTGCTTTGCATGCTGGGCACTTCAGGAGAGGAGATCTCTTGCTTAAATGAATGGGAAGCAATGAAAGGGTTCAGTATGGTATGCCGGCGGTCGGGCTCCCGGCGACCAGCATACCGGCGCCGGGAGCCCGACCGCCGGCTTACCGACAGTGGGGCGAGTGCAAATGAGCCCCTTGCGGGCTCGCTGCGCTCGCCATGCTGTGGGCACGGTGGCGCGCTACGCTATTTTATTCTCTCTCCAGGGGGGTCGTGGACCCCCACGAGGGAGAATAAGTGTCGGTATGCCGGCTGTCAGGATTCCGGCGCCAGTATACTGTGCGCCGGGATCCCGTCAGTCGGCATACTGAAGACCACCCCAATGAAAGGCTGGATTGGTTGTGGTTGTCTGTATGGAAGTATCATGCTGTATGTTGATTTTTCTGGATATTTAGCAAGCACATAGTATTCTGCTAGTGACAGCGTCATGGGAGGTACAGAGAAGACAAGAGGCTCCCGCTATATTCATCTGCCCTTTATATCTTCTATGGTCACTGGCTCGCTCATCAATTGTGTGAATATATGGAGCAGGGGGAGACATGCTAGTGACAAAAGGCAGAGGCACGCTGCATGCATAAAGATTGGGCAATATAAAAGCAACCCTGTCTAGAGGTCAGTCACCTTTTCTCTGTTGTTCACTCAGTCAAGTGATTTAACTAGAAACATGAATTACCTCAGTGGGTGGATGACCTGAGCAGAGTCATACCACACAACTGTTCTATATGACATGGAAACAATGGAATATTCTGGGTGTATGGCTAGTGAATGAGCACATACTGTAAGTTGTGTCTTATAGCCCAAATGGATGTGAAGACACTACTTAAAATCTTATAGATCTTAAAACGTCACAGGTTTATACACAACAGCCTGTCGTACATGGTTTGTGATCTACTGTAATTATATCTTCCTTAGTGTGTGCTACTGTCATTGTTTATCATACATTTTAGGCTTCATAAAGGGGAGTATACACGGGAGAGATGTGTGCTGAGCGAACCGCTCAGCACACATCTCTCCCGCCGCTCAGCACATCGCGATGTGTGCTGAGCGATGCGGGGGGAGGACGGGGGACGCTCATTTCACCCAGCGGGTGAAATGAGTGACCTGCTAGATTGGCCTGCATGCAGGCTCAATCTAGCAGCGGCGATAGCGATGTGCGGGGCCGCGCATCGCTATCGCTGAGGGGGGTACACACGAGTAACTGTGCTTAAAATCTAAGCAATTAGTCAGATTGCTTAGATTTTAAGCATGGATCTCTCCGTGAGTACCCCCCTTAAGTCTCTCTGTAGTGCATTAGTCGGTATGCTTATTGAGCAATGTTTGCCCTTTGTGCACTTGAAAGTATGGTTTGGATGGATAATTTGTCTTGATATTAAAATCAGGTATGCTAGTGGATTATGAATTATCATAGGTTTAACTCTGCGAATATTCATACACATTATGTAACTATTTCTTCAATAAATTCAAAAGAAATTACATTTTACATTCTATTTCCTTTACACAAAATCTTCCCATAATATGAATTTAGACCCCCTCACTTGTTTATGACCTTCCTCTCCTTCATAATGATCATTTGTACTTATAATTGCCTTGTTGGTGTATCTGGCATTGATAGAGCGGCATACAGACCACTACAAGGAGCATATCAGTGCACAGAACTATAATGTGAGCAGCATGGATGGGTTCTATTCCCACCACAGCCCTAACTGTGTGGAGTTTGTATGTTCTCTCAATGCTTGGGTTTCCTCTCACAATCCAAAATTATATTGGTATGTTAATTGGCTCCCAACAAAAAGTGAACCCCAGTGTGTAAGTTTGTCGTGTACATGGGCAGACTAGCTGGGCCAGTGGTTCTTATCTGCTGTCAAATTCTATGGACAGGACGTAATGGTGACCATGCGGGATGCCGGATTGAACTTTGACTTTTTTAAAGGGACAATCACTTACAAGGCATAGTTTTACCTTGTAAGTGATTGACCCTTTAAAAAAAAAAAAAAGTCAGAGTTCGGCCGACACCGAACTTGGGCGGCATTACATCCCGCCCTATGTTTCTAATATTGTAGAACAGCTTTAAGCAAAATCAGATTGTTTGGTTAATGTGACTAAGGGGTCTATTTACTAAGCCTTGGATGGAGATAAAGTCGCTGGAGATAAAGTACCAGCCAATCGGCTCCTAACTGCCATTTTTCAAACACAGCCTGTGACATGGCAGTTAGGAGGTGATTGGCTGGTACTTTATCTCCAGCGACTTTATCTCCATCCAAGGCTTAGTAAATATACCCCTATAACCTTGAATTCATTGTAAAAAGAATGTAAAAATAGTTTATCTTCAAAAGTAGACAATGTGGCTATAGAATGGATGTACATTTTAGAAGTCAGTCATGCTGCTTTCACATCGCAAAACCTGCTTTTGAAACGGTTCTTTAAACGGTTCTTAAATTGTGTCTGAGCAGTTAACCCCCCTTCACATCGCATGTTGTAACCAGTATATTACCATTTCATTACCGTTTTGGTACCTTTCACACTGAACCCGTTTCACCCATACAAAACAGTGGTTGTCATTTTAAATGTTTATTTCCTGCTTCTGCCTGGTGAGATCACACATGGAGACAGCCTATCACCTTCTGGGGCTTGCAAATACCGTTTCAGACCCTTTCACACTGCACAATTAAACGGGTCTGAAACGGGTAGGACCCTGCTTTTTTACCGTTTCAAAATACTGGTATTTTGTAAACGGTAAATTGAAGGTGACCCTTTCACATCGCAGCTCGAACCGTTTAGGAAGCCAGTAAAAACGGCAAATTACCGGGTACAAGCTGCGGTGTGAAAGGGGTATCAGTCTGTCAAGGAGGAATGTTAGAGATACCGGTAACACAGTTGAGTGGTCACAATTTCTCCGAGTCAGGAGGGGGTGTGCTTCCTGGCATGATCTGTGCTGGAGCCAGTGCTGACGGTCAGCAGGAGCCTGTATCCCTCCCAGCCGCAGTGTGGTCTGTAGACTTCCTGACAAGTATATTTAAGCTCCAGGCTACAGAACAAGGAACAGGGGATCTTGGAATGTGCTCAGCACACAGCTGAGGTGGAGCTGAATTGCATTGAAAAAGCAAGAAAATAGCTGATTGAATGTAAATTCAGCAAGAAAGAGGAGAGCTTTTGCTGGGCATGCATTCTATACCCTCATGGTAAGGACAAATGGACCATAAAGTTAGTCACCACTTCCATGTAATCTACCAACAAAATGGATTGAAAAAACACACAAGTCACACAAAAAAGCTATTTGTGTAAGTAGATTCTCCTGTTAAAATATTTATTTGCCTTCCAGCACGATGTGAGCATGCAGAGCCTCTTTATTCAGTAAGACACAGTCAAGGTCATGCAAGGAGAATCCATGGGTTTTGGCAGATAGGCAGCAGCATAGAACTACAGCAGTCACAAATACATCCAGGCCCAGCGGACCATTGGTACTAAGACAGGGCCCTCAAAAGCATCAGTTACTTTGAAGCTGCAAGCTGACAACTATAACCAGTGGACCAAGGGGGTCATTCCGAGTTGATCGCTCGCTAGCTACTTTTAGCAGCCGTGCAAACGCATAGTCGCCGTCCGCAGGAGAGGGTGTTTTCGCTTTGCAAGTGTGCGAACGCATGTGCAGCCGAGCTGGACAAAAATGTTTGTTGCCGTTTCTGAGTAGCTCTGGACTTACTCAGCCCTTGTGATCACTTCAGTCTTTTTGGTCCCAGAATTGACGTCAGACACCCGCCCTGCAAACGCCTGGACACGCCTGCGTTTTTCCAAACACTCCTTGAAAACGGTCAGTTGACACCCATAAATGCCCTCTTCCTGTCAATCTCCTTGTGATTGGCTGTGCGAATGGATTCTTCGTTAAATCCATCGCCCAGCAACTATCCGCTGTGTACCCGTACGATGCGCGTGCGCATTGCGGTGCATACGCATGCGTAGTGGTAACCTGTTCACTGCGCTGCGAAAAACGGCAGCGAGCGATCAACTCGGAATGACCCCCAAAGTGTCTCCTTAGTGTTAGACTAACCATCACTCAGATGTTTCACAATTTCTAAGCACGCCATACTTGCCATGTGCCAAATGGATAGCTTATGATTTATTGAGGAGGTAGTTACTCAGATGTATAATTAAATTCATGTTTTTGTATTGAAGTTGGTGTAAATGTGAGACATGCACAGATGACACTAGTGCACATGAATAATGTCTGTACAGCATGTATTTGCAATTTATGGGACAAAAGGGTGAAATTCAATTATTTTGTGGGAGCCCAAAACGTAATGCATTCCCCCGTTGGGCACACATGCCGTGTGTGCATGCCCAGTAGTCCTGGGCTTAGCTGCGCAAGGTAGCTAAACTAGTTGAAAGTCCTGGTTAGGGCGCTCCTGTTGCATGCACGCCCAAACACAGCAACAATTGAATTGATCCGTTGAGCGCCATCTAGTGGCAGCTGGAGGTAGAAACAACTGAATTCCCCCCAAAGTACAAATACAAATCTGGGCTGACAGGAATTTTGTTTCAATGTTGGAACGAATGCCCGTTGCTCTAGAGTGTACCCAGCTTTAGGGGTATAGTCATGAAACAGTGAAAAGTGTGGAGAAGTTGCCCATGGCAGCCAATCAGCTGCTACGAATAATTTTATAAAATGCATTTTATAAATGTTACCTCAACACTGATTGGTTGCCATGGGCAACTTCTCCACTCTTTGACTTCTTCATGAATAGAACCCTTAGACCAGGCATGTCCAAACTGTGGCCCTCCAGCTGTTGAGAAACCACACATCCCAGCATGCCCTGACACAGCTTTAGCATTCTCTGACAGCAAAACTGTGTCAGGGCATGCTGGGATATGTAGTTTCACAACAGCTGGAGGGCCGGAGTTTGGACATGCCTGCCTTAGACTCTGATGAGTTGCTCAGGGCAACTACTCCACTTTATCTCTCTCCAAGGCTAGACACATCTCCCCTAAGGAGAGAAGACAAGGAGCCTGGGTGTTGTGACTAGGAGCATTTATCTTTGCTTCTACAGACAAATGGTATTATAATAGTATTTCCATAGTTCAAAAAAAACCTATTCATCAATAATCGCAAATGAAGAATCTATCTCACTGCAATTTGAGGCAGGAGCAATTCATCACTGCTCAGGTACCAGGACAGCTCCACCAGAAAGCAGCTGTACCTCAAACCGTAACACTAGCACTTTAGGGTACACACTAGACTATGTGCCTGATATGTGGTCCGATCTGACGGATCGGACAACATATCGCCTTGTGCGTACTCAGCTTAAGGGTAGTCCCAAGTACTACTGTTTTAATTGTTACTATGACCACTGGATGGTGCAATTCTGCAAATACAGGTTGAGTCTCCCACATCTGAAATGATTTGGACCAGAAGTATTTTGGATTTTTCCATATTTTGGAGTATTTGCACACCATAATGAGATATCTTTGGGATGGCACCCAAGTCTAAACACGGAATGCATTTATGTTTCATATACACCTTATACACATAGCCTGAAGATAATTTGTTCCAGCATCACGCAAAAAGTACTGGATGAATTTGGATGATGTTTACACTATTGGATAGCTAAGTGACTTAACCACTTGCCTGGCATGGTCACATCAGATCCGACCACACCAGGCTGGGCTTTCCGTGACAGCTGCAGCTGCAGGGAGAGAAGCTTCCTGCAATTCCCGCTCTCTGCTTTTTATTTGTCGCAAGACATCGACGTGAGTGAAGCCGCAGACAAACGCTAGTTTTTAATACTTTTGAGCATGAAACAAGTTTGTGTACCTTCAACCATAAGAAAGCCAAGGTGCTACTATCTCAGTCGAGTTAAAAAAAATTGTTTTTGTTTTTAAACAGGGGCCTGATTGCTGGAAGACAATGGAAATTATCTATTTTAAAATCGAAATCATAGTTATTAAACAACAAAAGGTTACACAGTAATGCTATCTTAATACCACTGTTCTAGATTCACCTAGAACTGTAGGAACTGAAATGAACTCAAGACAAGCATGTATTTTAGCATTAAATAGGTGAAAAATAAAACAAAGAACAAACAATTTTAGTCTACATTGGACTAAAAGGGGGCAAGATTGCACAAAAGCTTGCACACTGCTCCCCTCATTTGATAAAACACCACTAACCGAAAACAGAAAGTCATAGAACATCCAATAATAAATTTAGAGGAATACACAGCAACTTAAAAATGTAAAATAAGCAAATGGTACAGTTGGCAACTACTTTTCAAAATCACAAATCTACAGAAAGTGTTGGTCCTAGTTCATATAACAAGGCAAAGGAAAATTATAGAAAACATTCAACTTCTTTTCAAATACATTTAAATATTCCTTGTGCCCGTTTCTACATGTAGACAGATCTTTGGTTATTTTATGTGCCATTTTCGATTGCGCTCTACCCTTTATCAGCATAAAAGTGGCTCTGTTGCTAGTACTGTTTATGGATAAGTTACTAAAATATACCTACAGTACAAACCAGATATAATTCAATAGTAGCTACTCCCACAAAGCATGTGCCCATATGTAAAAATACAAATGTGCTGAAAAGGCATATTGACAGCAAGCAATAAATTCAGCTCATATGCTTAACTGCCCATTTAAGGAAGCATGAGCTCTACTTATAAAATACGGAATGTTTTCCTTTAAGTCAGTATTTCTCCTCCCCATTTTCTCTTCATCTGGATATAGTTAATGTGCAAAGGTAGTATGCAACTAGTGTGCTGTCTGCACAGTCATACAAACAAGCCCATTACAGAGGAGGATAGATTGCAGGCCTATTGTATCTGCATGCGCACATCCATGAATCAGCCAATATCAGCATACAATACACAGGGATACATCCCCACCCAGTGACTTATCCTAAAGCTATTTTGATGATTTAATTCCCAAACAGCCATCCTTAAATGAGCTTTTATGTGAAAGTTCTCACTTTTCTTTAAAAACTATGCGGGAGATGTATCAACCCTTGGAAACAGATAAAGTACCAACCATTCAGCTTTTAACTGCCCTTTACAGGCGGTGTTTAAAAAAATGACAGAAGCTGATAGTTTGGTACATCTCTCCGAGGTTTGATACACCTTCCCCTATGTAACATAAGTGACATGTAAAATGTACAGTTCCATGTTGCATTATATTAACTTAAGAAAGAAAATAATAAGGGTAGTGAACAGAAACACAAGGTAAGTGGGAATATCTGCACTAAAATGTTGAAAGGTACAGAAACATTTTCTAATTATGTCCAACATCATTTTAATATTTTAGCAAATATTCCAGTTATTTTTACTAGATCACGTAATATATAACCTAACAGACCACGGTGTAGCTTTCCATGATAAAAAAAAGAAATAAAATAAATACATAACAAAAACACGGGGACAGTGCAAGGGTAGGTAGCCAAAGGACAGAAATTGTACAGTGGTTTTATTCTTTCCAAACATTGATCCAAGGGCAAATTATTTAGTATCAAACAGGTTTAAGATGATTAATCTGAGAAATAACAACCACTGTCACTCATTTAGATAACCTGGAAATGAAGATGGACATGACAGATAAAATAAATGAAAAACATGTTAGCAATGATATTCCAGCCCAAGCTATTATTAACCTTCTTTTTCTAGCTGAATGCAAATCAACATGTTCAATTGAACTTTTATCAATAACTGGTGGCTCGAGGCGTCGTGGCACAGGCAGATGCCAACTCTAGAACGTCGACTCTCATAAGACCTGATGACAGCAGCAACCTGGATCCTGGATCAGCCAATTGCTACCACACATCAGCGCCCACAACCATGTTTACATTCTGAACTCTCATCAGCACCCAACAGCGGCGTCTGGCCAGCACCTAGGATGGTGCCCTGCCGACATAACAACATCACCATTCAATGTTCATCCCCAACAACAACAACAACACCCTATTCCCCAAAATCAAAGCAGCCTGCCCGAGGGAACTTCCAAGCCATCACCCCGAAGTCACTCAGCCCCTGTAACCACACTGACAGCCTCACCTATGTCTGCGTTACAGAAGGCCTGCTGTGGGTGTACGGGTGAGCAGCTGCAGGCATCAGTAAATCTCTCTGAGGGCCACAGGAGAAGCAGCAGAGCCACGGGGGCCAGGAGGCCAGAAACCGGGGCTGCACGCATTCTCAAAGCCGCATGTAGAACCCTGTGAGAGGAGAGCAACGAACGCGGTAAGTCTGGAGATCACTGGCTGTCCCGGGCAGTGCCTTCTGTCTACGCCTCGTCTGTACTGAGGGGAGCTCTGGGGCCGAGACTCCTCCTCTTGGGAAGCCAGCCAGCTTCCCAAGCAGCCAGTGTGAGCCTGGACAGTGTTTCCACTCTGAAATCTCGGAATCCCCTGGTGCGACCTGTTTTCCCTGGTTTCTCCTGGTCAAAATCTCAAGATTCCCATTTTTTTCCGGTGTACATTCCTTCTGGATAAAACACTGCAATAGAGGCTTTAAAAGCCAAAGTTAAAGCTCACAGAATGACGGTCCCTGTACGGTTTGCTTTGTTTGTGCAGTCTGCAAAATAAGCTAGAGTGATTTGATTACTGCCTGCTGTTGCTGCTAGCACTCTTCAATTACTCCATCCCTCCCCTCTCCATTGCCATCCCGATCCCTTTCATCTCCACTCTCCACTCTCTCCCCGCCATCTCCTCACCTATGCTAATTGGCCATATAAAGTAGATTTAGAAGACGGATTCTCATGAAATCCCCAAATTAAGAGTAGGTATACACTGGGGCGACTGCTAATCGTTCCAACTTTACTGCCAATTTCCCTTGAGCCCAGAACAAGCAATAGTGAGCGTACCTACACTGCTGTCTTGCTAACAACCTAACGATATATGATATTGCATCCTTGCATCGTTTGCTTGCTAGCGATACATCATTGCTCCTGTACCCACTAGAATAACCTTTCATGCCACTCCGTTCTAAGGAAGTGACGTCAAATCGGTCTGACATATCATTCGTCGTCAGGTTTGCCATACACACTGCATGATAGGCACAGAATCGCCAGCGATATCGCTCATTTGATGTGCAGCACGGATGACCAGTAACAGTTGCAAGCGACCAGCGGGCGTTCGCAATCATGCATACACACTGAGCGATGAAGGCGATATGTCATTACGAAATGGCATATCGACCCAACATCGTTCCGGTGTGTACCCAGCTTTAGTGAATTTAAAATCACCTACAGATTTTGGCATGCAACTGACCTCTACTTTTGATGAACTTGTAGAAATGCATGCATGTTCTCCAGGATAACACATTACTCATAGGAATACTGTGGTATTCATTTTCACTGTCAATATAATTCTGTTGCCGCTTTATCGTGTAATTGTTCACGCATGCACACTAGCTGACTCGGCAGTGCTAATTTTCACACAAACAGAAGTAGCGATGATGTAGTTCGCGGGGACATTACGCCGATGTTTTAGTATCTACAAGTACTACTCGCAGCAAACTGGATATTTTATTATCAGAGGCCACCCAGCCCCTGACAATAAATAGGCCCCCACGGTTTGAAACATCTCCCAATGAGAATATGTATCAAGCCTTGGAAAGAGTTGTGGAGAGAGGTAAAATATCAACCAATCAGATGGATAAAATGACCAAAAAGTTTCTGGAGAGGGGGTACTCTAATCGGGACCTTACCAAGGCCAGAATGAAAGCCATGTCGGAACCAAAAGTTAAAATCTGCAACACAGGCAGCAGTAGTAAATTGGATGATGCTATGATATATGTGAGTCAGTACAGCACGGCTAGCAAGGGGTTAATGAACAAAGCAAAAGGGTTTTGGCCTATGGTCCAATCTGACCCGGATTTAGGGTCACTGTCTGAAAAGCGGCTAATGCCCTGTTATAAGAGAGGCCCCAATATTAAAGATATGCTGGTACACAGTGATATTTCTGATTATACCAAGCCAGCATCGGAGCATTTTTTTTTAGTAAAAAACCTGGCAATTATAAATGTCTTGGGTGCACTACATGTATGTACCTTGAGACAGGTGATACATTATTGCATCCACATTCAGGCAAAAGAATACAGTTACGGCATTGCTTCACTTGTACATCTCGTTTTGTCGTTTATTGTATCATATGTCCATGCGGACTCTATTATATCGGGAAGACGACTTGTACATTTAAGGGCGGTACTCACGGAGCGATATTCTAAGCAATCTGACTAGATTGCTTGGAATATCGGCATGATCGCTCCGTGTGTAGCCCCCTCGGCGATAGCGATGCGCGTCCCCGCACATCGCTATCGCTGCTGCTAGATTGGCCTGCATGCAGGCCAATCTAGCAGGTCGCTAACTTCACCCGCTGGGTGAAATGAGCAGCCCCCCTGTCTCCCCCCGCACGCTCAGCACACATCGCGCTGTGCTGAGCGGCAGGAGAGATGTGTGCTGAGCGGTTCGCTCAGCACACATCTCTCCAGCGTCGGCCCGTGGGTACTGGGCTTAAGGGTTCGGATGGCCCAGCATAGAAGTGCTATAAAATCAGCACTTGAGGGCAAGCAGACAGAACAGCCAGTAGCTAAACACTTCAAACTCTGTTCCCACACATTATCATCATTAAGATATAAAATGATTGACATGATACCAGAGAGCAGGAGGAGAGGAGATAGGTCCACTCGATTGTTACAGTGTGAAGCACGCTGGATCAATAGGCTCAACACTATTGCTCCAAGGGGTCTGAATGAGGCACTTTCTTTTAATAGCTTCATATGATTCCATGGCAATTTGGGACTGCATGTTACCTGCCCTGAAATCAGGCCCGGCGCTAACCGCTCAGCAAGGTCTGCAAAGCAGGGAGGCGCTGGGCTAGAGAGGCGCACTCCCCGCTCTGCCACCTTGCTGAGCTGTTGTGCACTGTTTCACTGCCGCAGCGCTCCTGTCACATGCAGTATGATAGGCAGCGCAGCGGCATCAGCAGATTACAGACTCCTTTCCTCCAGTCTGATGATTGCATGTTGGGCGCTCCCCCTTCTCTCTCGTACCTGCTCCTCCCCACTGCCCCGTCAATCTGGATAACAGACAGCAGCTCCGCCTGTCTGTCCCCGCCTCTGACTGTGCTCAAAGCAGAAGCCGGGCAGCCACCTCCCAGTTACGACGTTCTGCTGAGCTTTCTTCCTGATTAGATCAGGAAGTCACATGAGTCACACTTGTCTGTGCGCTGCACACACAGGAGGAGCCAGGAGGCGTGGAGCAGCCACAGGCAGCACATGATTAACAGAAAAGCAGAGACTCAGGCAAGTACTGGATAAAAGGGAAGGGGAGGGGGAATATCAACAGTGTGTGTTATGGGGGACAGGGGCATATTAATGTGTGCTATGGGGGGACAGGGACATATTAATGTGTTCTATGGGGGGACAGGGGCATATTAATGTGTGCTATGGGGGGACAGGGACATATTATTGTGTTCTATGGGGGGACAGGGGCATATTAATGTGTGCTATGGGGGGACAGGGGCATATTAATGTGTGCTATGGGGGGACAGGGGCATATTAATGTGTTCTATGGGGGGACAGGGGCATATTAATGTGTTCTATGGGGGGACAGGGGCATATTAATGTGTTCTATGGGGGGACAGGGGCATATTAATGTGTGCTATGGGGGGACAGGGGCATATTAATGTGTTCTATGGGGGGACAGGGGCATATTAATGTATGCTATGGGGGGACAGGGCCACATCTGTAGTTGTAGGAGGGCGCAAAATGTATAGTTTGCAGGAGGGCGTCGAACACCCTAGCACCGGCCCTGCCTGAAATATACTGATTTAGTTTACTCTGATATAGTTATTTAGTATTTTTGATTCCCTCCTAGGTGAAATGATTTATAATATATAAACAGCAGTTGCATTATGACATTTGCTATTTAATGTGCAGTATGCTATGTATAGCTTGGATCTGTGCTTCAGTGCTGTTTTCTTTGTATGGTGAAGGGTTAATGCACACCTGATTGGTAATCAGTCTGACCCTGGTGATGTCAGTGGAAATCTGACAGGCCGGGCTCTCAGGGATTGTGTTTGCACATGGTGATGTAGAAGTTATAAAGGTAAGATATGTTTTAATGTTTATATATGCCTGACGAAGGTTTGAAATAAAACCGAAACGTTGCTGAATATCGGGGTGTCGGACCCGTTCATTTGAGGAGTCCCTGAGTGCCGCTTATGATTGTTTGGCTATTTTACAGTCGCAGAGCTGTTTAAGAGGGCACCGGGCGAGTTGACTTCTAAAGCACAGAGTGCTGAGTTCCATATGCAATATATATATTTCTCTATCGTCCTAAGTGGATGCTGGGGTTCCTGAAAGGACCATGGGGAATAGCGGCTCCGCAGGAGACAGGGCACAAAAAAGTAAAGCTTTACTAGGTCAGGTGGTGTGCACTGGCTCCTCCCCCTATGACCCTCCTCCAGACTCCAGTTAGATTTTGTGCCCGAACGAGAAGGGTGCAATCTAGGTGGCTCTCCTAAAGAGCTGCTTAGAGAAAGTTTAGTTTAGGTTTTTTTCTTTACAGTGAGTCCTGCTGGCAACAGGATCACTGCAACGTGGGACTTAGGGGGAAAGTAGTAAACTCACCTGCATGCAGAGTGGATTTGCTGCTTGGCTACTGGACACCATTAGCTCCAGAGGGATCGAACACAGGCCCAGCCGTGGAGTCCGGTCCCGGAGCCGCGCCGCCGACCCCCTTGCAGATGCTGAAGCGTGAAGAGGTCCGGAAACCGGCGGCTGAAGACTCCTCAGTCTTCATAAGGTAGCGCACAGCACTGCAGCTGTGCGCCATTTTCCTCTCAGCACACTTCACTGGGCAGTCACTGAGGGTGCAGAGCGCTGGGGGGGGGCGCTCTGAGAGGCAAATATAAACCTTATACAAGGCTAAAAATACCTCACATATAGCCCATAGGGGCTATATGGAGATATTTAACCCCTGCCTGACTGGAAAAATAGCGGGAGAAGAACCCGCCGAAAAAGGGGCGGGGCCTATCTCCTCAGCACACGGCGCCATTTTCTGTCACAGCTCCGCTGGTCAGAACGGCTCCCAGGTCTCTCCCCTGCACTGCACTACAGAAACAGGGTAAAACAGAGAGGGGGGGCACATTAATGGCTATATATATATATATTAAAGCAGCTATAAGGGAGCACTTAATATAAGGATATCCCTTGTATATATAGCGCTTTGTGGTGTGTGCTGGCAGACTCTCCCTCTGTCTCCCCAAAAGGGCTAGTGGGTCCTGTCTTCATTAGAGCATTCCCTGTGAGTTTGCGGTGTGTGTCGGTACGTGGTGTCGACATGTATGAGGACGATATTGGTGTGGAGGCGGAGCAATTGCCAAATATGCAGATGTCACCCCCCAGGGGGTCGACACCAGAATGGATGCCTTTATTTGTGGAATTACGTGATGGTTTATCTTCCCTTAAACAGTCAGTTGAGGACATGAGGCGGCCGGACAATCAATTAATGCCTGTACAGGCGCCTCAAACACCGTCAGGGGCTGTAAAACGCCCTTTGCCTCAGTCGGTCGACACAGACCCAGACACGGGCACTGATTCCAGTGACGACGGTAGAAATTCAAACGTATTTTCCAGTAGGGCCACACGTTATATGATTTTGGCAATGAAGGAGACGTTACATTTAGCTGATACTACAGATACCGTAAAACAGGGTATTATGTATGGTGTGAAAAAACTACAAACAGTTTTTCCTGAATCAGAAGAATTAAATGACGTGTGTGATGAAGCGTGGGTTGCTCCTGATAAAAAGTTGATAATTTCAAAAAAGTTATTGGCATTATACCCTTTCCCGCCAGAGGTTAGGGCGCGCTGGGAAACACCCCCTAAGGTGGACAAGGCGCTCACACGCTTATCCAAACAAGTGGCGTTACCCTCTCCTGAGACGGCCGCACTTAAGGATCCATCAGATAGAAAGATGGAAGTTATTCAAAAGAATATATACACACATGCAGGTGTTATACTACGACCAGCTATAGCAACTGCCTGGATGTGCAGTGCTGGAGTAGTTTGGTCAGAATCCCTGATTGAAAATATTGATACCCTAGATAGGGACAATGTTTTACTGTCGTTAGAACAAATAAAGGATGCATTTATCTATATGCGTGATGCACAGAGGGATATTTGCACACTGGCATCTCGGATGAGTGCTATGTCCATTTCAGCCAGAAGAGCCTTATGGACACGACAGTGGACAGGCGATGCGGATTCAAAACGTCACATGGAGGTTTTGCCGTATAAAGGGGAGGAGTTATTTGGAGTTGGTCTATCAGACTTGGTGGCCACGGCTACTGCCGGGAAATCCACTTTTTTACCTCAAGTCACTCCCCAACAGAGAAAGGCACCGACCTTTCAACCGCAGCCTTTTCGCTCCTACAAAAATAAGAGAGCAAAGGGCTTGTCGTACCTGCCACGAGGCAGAGGAAGAGGGAAGAGACACCAACAGGCAGCTCCTTCCCAGGAACAGAAGCCCTCCCCGGCTCCTGCAAAAACCTCAGCATGACGCTGGGGCCTCTCAAGCGGACTCGGGGACAGTGGGGGGCCGTCTCAAAAATTACAGCGCGCAGTGGGCTCACTCGCAGGTAGACCCCTGGATCCTGCAGATAATATCTCAGGGGTACAGGTTGGAATTAGAGACGGATCCTCCTCATCGTTTCCTGAAGTCTGCCTTACCAACCGTCTCTTCCGAAAGGGAGAGGGTGTTGGAAGCCATTCACAAGCTGTACGCTCAGCAGGTGATAGTCAAAGTACCCCTATTACAACAAGGAAAGGGGTATTATTCCACTCTATTTGTGGTACCGAAGCCGGATGGCTCGGTAAGGCCTATTCTAAATCTGAAGTCCTTGAACCTCTACATAAAAAAGTTCAAGTTCAAGATGGAGTCACTCAGAGCAGTGATAGCGAACCTGGAAGAAGGGGACTTTATGGTATCCTTGGACATCAAGGATGCGTATCTACACGTTCCGATTTACCCCGCACACCAGGGGTACCTCAGGTTCATTGTTCAAAACTGTCACTATCAGTTTCAGACGCTGCCGTTCGGATTGTCCACGGCGCCTCGGGTCTTTACCAAGGTAATGGCCGAGATGATGATTCTTCTTCGAAGAAAAGGCGTATTAGTTATCCCATACTTGGACGATCTCCTAATAAGGGCAAGGTCCAGAGAACAGCTGGAGACAGCTTTAGCACTATCTCAAGAGGTGCTAAGACAACACGGGTGGATTCTGAATATTCCAAAATCCCATTTAATCCCGACAACTCGTCTGCTGTTCCTAGGAATGATTCTGGACACGGTTCAGAAAAAGGTTTTCCTTCCAGAGGAAAAAGCCAAGGAGTTATCCGATCTGGTCAGGAACCTCCTAAAACCAGGAAAAGTGTCAGTACATAAATGCACAAGAGTCCTGGGAAAAATGGTGGCTTCTTACGAAGCAATTCCATTCGGCAGATTCCATGCAAGAATATTCCAAAGGGATCTGTTGGACAAATGGTCAGGGTCGCATCTGCAGATGCACCTGCGAATAACCCTGTCACCAAAGACAAGGGTGTCACTTCTGTGGTGGTTGCAGAAGGCTCACCTATTAGAAGGCCGCAGATTCGGCATTCAGGATTGGATCCTGGTGACCACGGACGCCAGCCTGAGAGGCTGGGGAGCAGTCACACAAGGAAGAAACTTCCAGGGAGTATGGACGAGTCTGGAAAAGTCTCTTCACAAAAACATTCTGGAACTAAGAGCAATCTACAATGCTCTAAGCCAGGCGGAACTTCTCCTGCAAGGAAAGCCGGTGTTGATTCAGTCGGACAACATCACGGCGGTCGCCCATGTAAACAGGCAGGGCGGCACAAGAAGCAGGAGTGCAATGGCAGAAGCTGCCAAGATTCTTCGCTGGGCGGAGAATCACGTGATAGCACTGTCAGCAGTGTTCATCCCGGGCGTGGACAACTGGGAAGCAGACTTCCTCAGCAGACACGATCTTCATCCGGGAGAGTGGGGTCTACATCCAGAAGTCTTCAACATGTTAATAGACCGTTGGGAAAGACCAATTGTAGACATGATGGCGTCTCGCCTCAACAAGAAACTGGACAAATATTGCGCCAGGTCAAGAGATCCACAGGCAATAGCTGTGGACGCACTGGTAACTCCTTGGGTGTACCAGTCAGTGTATGTGTTTCCTCCTCTGCCGCTCATACCAAAGGTATTGAAGATCATACGGCAAAGAAGAGTAAGAACAATACTAGTGGTTCCGGATTGGCCGAGAAGGACTTGGTATCCGGAACTTCAAGAGATGCTCACGGACGAACCGTGGCCTCTACCTCTGAGAAGGGACCTGCTACAGCAGGGTCCCTGTCTTTTTCAAGACTTACCGCGGCTGCGTTTGACGGCATGGCGGTTGAACGCCAGATCCTAAAAGGGAAAGGCATTCCAGAAGAAGTCATTCCTACCTTGATTAAGGCACGGAAGGAAGTCACCGTGAAACATTATCACCGCATTTGGCGAAAATATGTAGCGTGGTGCGAGGATCGGAGGGTTCCGACGGAGGAATTCCAACTGGGTCGTTTCCTACATTTCCTGCAATCAGGATTATCTATGGGTCTCAAATTGGGATCCATTAAGGTTCAAATTTCGGCCCTGTCAATATTCTTCCAAAAAGAATTGGCCTCTGTCCCTGAGGTCCAGACTTTTGTCAAGGGAGTACTGCATATACAGCCTCCTGTGGTGCCTCCGGTGGCACTGTGGGATCTAAATGTAGTTTTAGATTTCCTCAAATCCCATTGGTTTGAACCATTGAAAAAGGTGGATTTGAAATATCTCACATTGAAAGTGACTATGTTACTAGCCCTGGCCTCTGCCAGGAGAGTATCTGAATTGGCGGCTTTATCTTATAAAAGTCCTTATCTAATCTTCCATTCGGATAGGGCAGAACTGCGGACTCGTCCGCATTTTCTCCCTAAAGTGGTATCAGCATTTCATCTGAACCAACCTATTGTGGTGCCTGCGGCCACTAGCGACTTGGAGGACTCCAAGTTGTTGGACGTTGTCAGAGCCTTAAAAATATACATTGCAAGGACGGCTGGAGTCAGAAAATCTGACTCGCTGTTTATATTGTATGCACCCAACTAGTTGGGCGCACCTGCTTCTAAGCAGTCGATTGCTCGTTGGATTTGTAACACAATTCAACTTGCACATTCTGTGGCAGGCCTGCCACAGCCTAAAACTGTAAAAGCCCACTCCACAAGGAAGGTGGGCTCATCTTGGGCGGCTGCCCGAGGGGTCTCGGCATTACAACTCTGCCGAGCAGCTACGTGGTCGGGGGAGAACACGTTTGTAAAATTTTACAAATTTGATACCCTGGCAAAGGAGGACCTGGAGTTCTCTCATTCGGTGCTGCAGAGTCATCCGCACTCTCCCGCCCGTTTGGGAGCTTTGGTATAATCCCCATGGTCCTTTCAGGAACCCCAGCATCCACTTAGGACGATAGAGAAAATAAGAATTTACTTACCGATAATTCTATTTCTCGGAGTCCGTAGTGGATGCTGGGCGCCCATCCCAAGTGCGGATTATCTGCAATACTTGTACATAGTTATTGTTAACTAATTCGGGTTATTGTTAAGGAGCCATCTTTAAGAGGCCCTTTCTGTTGTCATACTGTTAACTGGGTTTAGATCACAAGTTGTACGGTGTGATTGGTGTGGCTGGTATGAGTCTTACCCGGGATTCAAAATGCCTCCCTTATTGTGTATGCTCGTCCGGGCACAGTACCTAACTGGAGTCTGGAGGAGGGTCATAGGGGGAGGAGCCAGTGCACACCACCTGACCTAGTAAAGCTTTACTTTTTTGTGCCCTGTCTCCTGCGGAGCCGCTATTCCCCATGGTCCTTTCAGGAACCCCAGCATCCACTACGGACTCCGAGAAATAGAATTATCGGTAAGTAAATTCTTATTATAATCAAGCCTGTGTAGCTGTCTCATGTTTATGAATCCGTGGAGTGCCGCCCGTCTCTCTCTCTCTCTCTCTCTATCTATATATATATATATATATATATATATATATATATATATATATATATATATATATATATACATAAACAAACAAATAAAATATATATATGTATATCTATATATGTGTGTATTATTTTTTTTTAACTGTTAGATTAAATGTTCAAATTTACTTCTTATTGTTGAAATTGTAATATTTTATTGTATTCCACTTTCTTGCATTGCAGTGCCTCAATAAAAGATTATTTAAATAGTCAGCGCATTGCTCAATCTGTATGTGTGTGACTTCAAGGCCTTTCCGGCCACAGGCTGCTGTAATTTATTTATTTATTTTTTCAGAAGAAACCTTGTGCAAAAGGAGGTTAAGACATAAAGTCGTTAAATAACTAAAGATGTGCGGCGGACACTTTTTCGTGTTTTGTGTTTTGGTTTTGGATCTGAATCCCCGATTGTGATTTGGATCTGGATTGGTTTTACCAAAACTACCCTTTCAGGTTTTGGTTTTGATTTTGGATCTGGATGATTTTTGGAAAAAAACATAACAGCTAAAATCACAGAATTGGGAGGTAATTTTGATCCTACGGTATTATTAACCTCAATAACATTCATTTCCACTAATTTCCAGTCTATTCTGAACACCTAACACCTCACAATATTGTTTTTAGGCCAAAAGGTTGCACCGAGGTAGCTGGATGACTAAGCTAAGTGATACAAGTGGGCAGCACAAACACCTGGCCCATCTAGGAGTGGCACTGCAGTAGCAGACAGGATGGCAGTTTAAAAAAATAGGTGCCAAAGAGCACATAATTAAAAGAAAAAAAGGTGCAACGAGGTAGCTGGATGACTACGCTAAGTGACACAAGTGGGCGGCAAAAACACCTGGCCCATCTAGGAGTGGCACTGCAGTGGCAGACAGGATGGCAGTTTTAAAAACTAGGCCCCAAATAATATTGGTGTGGAAAAAAAGGACTTCAACCAAGCAAATATACTGTATAATTATTAATAACCACATTACTGGACAAACTGAAAAACTAGGGGCCAAAACCTCCAAAATTGTACCCCCTTCTTCATTTTCAGGGTTTAAGTTAATCTTGGATTTAATTCTGGGATGCAAATAAACTGGTGTATACCACAGGATCAAGATTGGATATTTTCCCCTCCGCGGAGTCTGGAGACTTATTTTGTGAAAATCTCATGGGTTTCTTTTTTTTCCATTTTTTTTTTTATTGCATTTTTATTTACATATTTTGTGGCAGATGCCTTATTTTTGTTTTTCACAGCTCCCAGCTACACGCATGTGAGCATACCTGTGTGTCCCAGTTACACACATGTGAGCATACCTGTGTGTATTGTCTATTTTATTCATATTTTATTTTTAAATACAGCAGCCTTTAGATGTTTTAGCAGCCCCACCTGTGCACCCACAGCAGTTCGGATGGGGAAAGTTGAGCTCGGGTGGGTTCGGTAAAGTACTAAGCACGACTGTGTAATACATTTTTTTGTTATTGAGCCCCTGCCCTAGTGGAGCTTACCACTCTACAGTCCAAACTCATTTCATACCATAAGTAGGACTGTAGGAAGAAGCAATGCTAACCTCTGTGCCCACAACATGCCTCAGCCTGGCAAGCCAGACATCTTCCTGGCTGTAAACTACCATGAGACTCCAATCTGGGCCTTATTCAGTAACTGTTTGTGCCTCACAGGAACTCCTGGCCCACCTAGTGCTGCAGAGCAATGGAAAGCTGATGCAATGCAAGATCACTGAAACTCTGTTCTTTTAACACCGCAAGGTCTTGCAATAACCCTACGCAGCCCTTAGGAAAGAAGATCCCTGTACAACAAATGCGCATCTTCTAAATAAATTATCCCAAAATGTGGAACATCAATAATAAATCAAAATTAAGGTTGACTAATTGGAGCCATTCATTTGAGTGCCTAACATTAAATAATTGAGAAGAAATCATTCAGATGCTTTATACACCAAAACAGCAGATATTGTTAAGGTTTTCCAGGATTACTATAAACAATTTTACACAGCAGCCCCTCATGATCCAACTCTAATGTCAAAATCGTTGGATGAAGCAAACTTGCCATGCATAACGCCCTTGCAGCGTGAAGCATTGGAAAGTGCGATTACTGAAGAAGAAATAGCAAAAACAATAACCACAATGCATTTAAATAAAGCGCCGGGACCTGATGGTTACTCCTTAGAATATTATAAACTCCTACACCATGATATTATACCAGCGCTCCATACACTTTATCGAGGTATCCAATCAGAATCCCCTGCCTTACCTAGTTTTAATCAAGCATTCACAACATTAATCCCAAAACCCAATAAGGACCCGTCAAATCCATCCTCCTATCGTCCCAGTACTCTGTTAAATGTGGACTTTAAAATTTTAGCTAAAGTAATGGCGGACAGACTCCAAACTTTTCTGGCTCCCATGCTTACAAACCATCAACCTGGTTTCACCAAGGGAAGACACTCTGTGAAAGGTATACGCACAGCTCTGGCAGAAGTTATGGCTGCTAGCTTACAACCCCATACATCAAATATGCTTTTGAGTCTCGAGGCCACAAAAGCCTTTGATATGGTTTCTTGGCCTTATCTTTACAAAACGTTAAACAGACGGGGATTTGGGTCGAAGTTTCAAGCCTTGATAAAACTCTTTTACACACTCCCGACTACCTCCCTCCTGATTAATGGGACAGTGAGTGCGCAAATTGGAAAGACCAGGGGAACAAGACAGGGCTGCCCCCTTTCGCCTCTACTTTTCAACTTAGCTCTAGATCCAATGCTCAGAGTCCTACAGAACTGGTCCCAGTTCACGGGCATCCGGATCGGCGCAGAGGTTGTGAAGGTATCGGCTTTTGTGGATGATGTTCTTTTATTCATATCAGAACCAAGGGGGACCGTTGGACCGTTGATGGAGAATTAAAAGAATTTGGATTAGTGTCAGGCTTTGAGGCCAACTTTGAAAAGTCCATAGCACTCTATCTAAAACCTGGATACGCACGCCCAGCATGGTTTAGGACCACTCCTATTGACTGGGCAACCAAAACTATTACTTATTTAGGGATCCAGCTCCCGAAAAACTTAAATAATTTATATCCCTTAAATCTACGATCAATTATACGTAGTATGAAGGAAGATTCCGAAAGATGGCGACATTTACAACTATCATACCTAGGTCGAGCGAACTTAGTGAAAATGATCCTGTTCCCCAGACTATTATACCCAATTCAGTCCCTCCCAATACTTTTAACCAGGCAAGATACACTAGAAATTGAGAAAATAATATGCACATTTATCTGGAATGGTAGAAGGGCGAGAATAGGTATGATAAAACTTCAGCAGAATCTAATGGAGGCATTAATTTACCAAATATCACTGAATACAGCTATGCCTCCCATTTACGTTATTTACGAGATTGGCAAGTTACTGACAAAAGTACGTATTCCAACACTGCCTTAGAGGTGGAATTTCTGAACGGCGATAATTTTACTTCCTTCTTACATATGCATGATGAAGAATTACCCATTTCGATTTGCAATAATCCATTGCTAATGTCATCTCGTAAGGTATGGCATATACTGCGTCACAAAAGTTCTTTAAATTCACATGTATCCCTTTTCTTACCCCTAGTCCGTAACGCAGGCTTTCAAGAGGGGACCGCAAGTTATCCCTTTACACTATGGGAGAGAAACTGAATACTAGCCATACGACAGCTTGTCAATTGCGCATCCAGAAAGCCACTCACATTTGCACAAGCAGTAGATTTATTCCCAATACTGCGGTCTTTTCCTCTAGCATACCTGCAAGCTCAGCATTATCTGGCTGGCCTCTCCAGAGTGCTATCATCAAGGGATTATGACAACCCTTTGGATAGCCTACTAATGACGGAGAACCCTTCTTATAAAGCAATTTCAGTACATTATAAATTCCTTCACACACCTTTACAATATGATTCCCTGAAAACTGGGATGGCACAATGGAGGGACCAGTTCAGAAGTTTGAGCACTAGGCAGCTGTTATAAGCGTTTGAATTGGCCACTAAATTGGTCCCAGCGGCAGCCTATACTGAGCTATTTTTAAATATATTGCACAGAACATATCTATCACCCCATCGTAGATACCTAATGGGAATGATAGACAATCACACATGTCCAAGATGTGGCTCTCAAAATGCAGAGCTATTACACTGTTTATGGGGATGCCCTATAGTGCGGAGATTTTGGATCCAGGTGTGGCACTTTGTGAATCGTCACCTAGTCAATTGCTTACCCCTAACACCTGAATGGGCTGTATTTGGTATCATACCTGAAGGTACCCGTGTAGCGCGTGGAGTGAGAAAATTGTTGATAATATCTGCAGCAGCAAAAAAATGTATCCTTCAGAAGTGGATACATCCCACAGCTCCGCCATTTTCACTGTTTTTGGAAAAAATGCTTCATATTTTTAGGATGGAATGGCTGGAAGCTTCGCTGGAAAAAGAGAAATTCACAGAAACTTTTTTTGAAACATGGGAGAGTTATATAGATACTTTACCCAGATCATTATAAGAACAGGTATGGAAATGCTTTAGAAACACAATGTGGTATGAAACACGTGTTTATGAACAAGATCCCCCAATAGTCTTATGTTAATTAGGAATTAGAGTGGTGGCGATGTGGAGTCTCCGCTTTGTGGAGGTGTGACTTGTGCGGGAATGGATCTGGGTCGTTTAATCTTATACTATGATTTTTGTTACTTTCAACAAATGTAACCCAGTTAACATTAATATTTTGCTGAGAAAAACGTTACTGTAGCAGATATGCTGAAATTGTTTTTTTTTGTTTTGTTTTTGTATATTAGCTACTTATTTACAATGTATGTAAACTTATGTCTACAAAGAAATGTATACTTGTTGTACACTGTTCTCATGCTTCAATAAAAAGAAAAATAAATAAAAAAATAAAAATTGAGAAGAACCTCTCTAATGCTCCACCAGAAAATATCACTTTTACCCCTCCACCAGTCTCTTCTGAGTCACACTGACTTTGGCCACAAATGTGGTCTCTCCCCACTTTATTTAAAAACACTTCTGCAATTTCCATTTCCACCTTTGCAGCTAGTTTTCACAAATCTGTTTGTGATGTTGAAGCTTGTTTCATATCTGCTCTAAGTTTTCATTTAAACCTAGGATCAAGTACAGCAGCACCCCTGAAATTATACAGCAGCACCTCTGGATTTATACAGCATAGGCAGCATTCCTGGACAATTACACAGCACAGCAGACAGGCAACTGCACCCCTGGACTTAAACGGCAGAGGGGCAGCACCCCATACAGGACAGCACCTCTGGAATGATGTGGCAAAGAAAAGACATGCAAGATGGAATTGTCCTTGGGCCCTCCCACCCACCATTATGTTGTATAAACAGCACATGCACACTTTAACAAACCAATCAGTTCAGCGACAGGGTCTGCCACATGACTGTGGCTCAAATTATTGGTTTGTTTGGGCCCCCACCAAGAAAGAAGCAATTAATCTCTCCGTGCACAAATTGGCTCTACAGTAGCAAGATATCGTCCTCATCCTCAGATCCCCCCCCCCCTTAGTGTTTACATCCTCATCCTCACAGAGAAATACTATTCACACAAACAAACAAACAAACCAACCACATAATTTAGGTGTCAGTGGACTGCTTACGTTATTACCCATAGTTTCTGAACTTGACAATGACTTATGAATACGCTGCAGGTTCCTAGGTGGTTAACATCCTTACCCCTACTTATTATGGATTGACAAAGGCAACAAATGGCTTGACACCTGTTGTCTGGATTTGTGGATAAATAATTCCACACCGAAGAGGTGGCTTTTTTGGTATTTTGCCCAGACATGACAAAGGGCTTTTTCATCCCATGGGCAACAACTGTCTCCACTGGTGCCTTATTCAAACAAACCACATCACCATCAGAATCTTCATTGTCAACTTCCTCCGCAGCGCCAGCTACACCTGTATCCTCCTCAACCTGGTGTACTTCTACAGGGACATCCTCAATCTCAATATCAGCAACTAGACTGGCGGTGCTCCTCCCAGCACTTGCAGGGAGTGTGCAAATGGTGGTAGGAGCTAGGGAAGCCATTCCCGGGCCATTTTTTCAATCCCGGGTATTGGGATTGAAAAATGGCCAATCCTGGGATACCTGGGATTGACTTAACTGTGTGGCCGCCCCCTCGCCCCACCCCACCCCACCCACATTACTAGCCATATACCGATGACGGGAGGGTGGGGATCTCTTCCTGCACTCCCTCAGTGCACGGCTGACGGCGCAGTGTGACCTCATGCTGCACCAGGGGAGCCGGAAGGAGGAAGCCGGGCAGTGTATGATCAGCAACACTGATCCCTCAATCCCCGGGATTGGACCTTCCAATCCCGGGATTGAATCCCGGCCGTTTTTGGCCCTAAATCCCGGGATCCCGCCGATCCCGATCCTGGGATTGGCCACCATATTAGGAGCCTCCACTTCCAATACAGTGTTGTGAAGGTCAGGCATAGAAATCGCAACCACGGACAGTGCCAGCACCCCTGTATTTTCACTGCACCCCTGTATTTTTACAGCATACAGGACCAATGTATTTTTATTTTAACAATAGCACCCCTGAATTTTTACAGCATACAGGGCCAGTGTACATTTATTTTCACTGCACCCCTGAAGTTTTACAGTATACAAGACAGGGCCAGTGTACATTGATTTTCACTGCACTCTAGAATTATTACAGCATACAAGACAGGACCAGTGTACATTGATTTTACTGCACCCCTACATTTTTACAGCATACAAGACAGGGCCAGTGTACATTGATTTTCACTGCACTCTAGAATTATTACAGCATACAAGACAGGACCAGTGTACATTGATTTTACTGCACCCCTACATTTTTTACAGCATACAGGGCCAGTATAATATTATTTTAACAGAAGCACCCCTATATTTTTACAGAATACTGGACCAGTGTGCTTTTAATTTTTAACAACTGCACCCCTGAATTTTTACAGCATACAGGGCCAGTGTAATGTTATGGCAGCACTCCTATATTTTTACAGCATACAGGACCAGTGTGCTTTTAATTTTTAACAACTGCACCCATGAATTACAGTATACAGGGCCAGTGTAATGTTATTTTAACAGCAGCACCCCTATCTTTTACAGCATACAGGACCAGAGTGCTTTTAATGTTTAACAACTGCACCTCTGAATTTTTACAGCATACAGGGCCAGTGTAATGTTATTTTAACAGCAGCACCCCTATATTTTTACAGCATACAGGACCAGTGTGCTTTTAATTTTTAACAGCTGCACCCCTGAATTTTTACAAAATACACGGCCAGTGTAATGTTATTTTAACAGCAGCACCCCTATATTTTACAGTATATAGGAGCAGTGTGCTTTTAATTTTTAACAACTGCACATCTGAATTTTTACAGCATACAGGGCCAGTGTTATGTTATTTTAACAGCAGCACCCCTATATAGTTACAGCATACAGGACCAGTGTGCTTTTAATTTTAACCAACTGCACCCCTGAATTTTTACAGCATACAGGGCCAGTGTAATGTTATTTTAACAGCAGCACCCCTATATTTTTACAGCATACAGGACCAGTGTGCTTTTAATTTTTGACAACTGCACCCCTGAATTTTTACAGCATACAGAGGCAGTGTAATGTTATTTTAACAGCAGCACCCCAATATTTTACAGCATACAGGAGCAGTGTGCTTTTAATTTTTAACAACTGCACCACTGAATTTTTACAGCATACAGGACAGTGCCCTTGCCCCCTGTACAACACAGTGACAGCCAGGACAGCAACACCCATGTACTGCTGCAGCACCCGTAACAGCACATGAATCACCAGTGACAGCCAGGACAGCACCCCTACAAAGCACAGGTGACTCCAGCAGCACCCCTACAGAGCACACACTAACCCCACCCAACACCACCACCCACAGAGAGACAGGGGTCTGGAGTGAAAATGGTGGGGACGTGCGGCTGTTTATATGGAATCCAAAATCTGCGAGAATCCGACAGCGGGATGATGATGATGTTTTGCCTTGTTCTGGTTTCCGAGTCTGGCGGGAAGTCCCGAGCTGAGCTCGATACCAGCTCGGAGCGTGAAGTTTGGTGGAGGTCAGTTCTCAGGGAACCGAACCCGATCATCTCTATAAATAACAGTATGCCTTTATTTCTAAAGCTGGGTACACACCTATACAATATTCGGGCCATTCTTTCAATTTTCAAAACGTTCTTTTGATATCACAAAGTGTATACACATACACACTTTTGATCATGTTTTGTTGGATGAACACTGGTCGAATTGAAGGATTGCATCTTATAAACTGTTTAATATTCATCCAATACAACTGGGCCATATCGCACCAAAAGTGCAGCGTGTAAATACATTCAACCATTTTTTTGTGATTCTCCACAACCATGTCAGGTAACTTGCTACATAGGGGTATATTCAATTTCTGTCGGGTCCTTTCCAACGGAGAGAACCCGACAGCTCTCTATTCAATGCCGGGTTTGGCCCTTTCCCAACAGTGTCAATCCAACTTTTTTTAAAGTCGGATTGACTTTGTTGGAAACTGGGCTAAAGCCTGTCGGGTTTGGCCCGGCTTCCAACAATACACTCGGCTCAGCGGCTGAAGCCGCCGATCCGCGTGAATTCCGACTCCTTCCGACCTATTTCAGTCGGAAACTGCCGTCTTTCCAACAAGATAGATAAAACGCTTTTTTTTGTTTATTTACATATAAAAAAAATGAAAAATACAAAAAAAAAAAAAGTAGGAATAAAAGGTGTTTCAGGGTTACTTTGAAGTAACTAAAAAAAATGTAAAAAAAAGAATAAAAAGCAATTATTTAAAAATAAATCTCTAATAAAATTATTGGTGCCTAAAGCAATGAAAAAGTTGATTTTAAGGTAATTTGATGCCATTTTCTTCTTAAACCCCCAAATAATAAGATTTTAAACCTACCGGTAAATCTTTTTCTCCTAGTCCGTAGAGGATGCTGGGGACTCCGTAAGGACCATGGGGTATTGACGGGCTCCGCAGGAGACATGGGCACTATAAAGAACTTTAGAATGGGTGTGCACTGGCTCCTCCCTCTATGCCCCTCCTCCAGACCTCAGTTAGAGAAACTGTGCCCAGAGAAGACGGACAGTACGAGGAAAGGATTTTGTTAATCCAAGGGCAAGATTCATACCAGCCCACACCATCCATACCGTATAACCTGGAATATACGAACCAGTCAACAGCATGAAACAAACAGCATCAGTCAAGACTGATCAAAACTGTAACATAACCCTTATGTATGCAATAACTATATACAAGTCTTGCAGAATGTTGTCCGCACTGGGACGGGCGCCCAGCATCCTCTACGGACTAGGAGAAACAGATTTACCGGTAGGTTTAAAATCTTATTTTCTCTTACGTCCTAGAGGATGCTGGGGACTCCGTAAGGACCATGGGGATTATACCAAAGCTCCAAACCGGGCGGGAAAGTGCAGATGACTCTGCAGCACTGATTGAGCAAACATGAGGTCCTCAACAGCTGTAATGCCGAGACGCCCCGGGCAGCTGCCCAAGAAGAGCCCACCTTCCTAGTAGAATGGGCCTTTATTGAATTAGGTAACGGCAATCCAGCCGTAGAATGAGCCTGCTGAATCGTGTTACAGATCCAGCGAGCAATAGTCTGCTTAGAAGCAGGAGCGCCAACCTTGTTGGTTGCATACAGGTCAAACAGTGCCTCTGTTTTCCTAACCCGAGCCATTCTGGCTACATAAATTTTCAATGCCCTAACCACATCAAGAGACTCGGAATCCTCCAAGTCCTGGGTAGCCACAGGCACCACAATAGGTTGGTTCATATGAAAAGAGGCAACCACCTTAGGCAAAAATTGAGGACGAGTCCGCAA
Organism: Pseudophryne corroboree; assembly: GCF_028390025.1. NCBI lineage: Eukaryota > Metazoa > Chordata > Amphibia > Anura > Myobatrachidae > Pseudophryne > Pseudophryne corroboree. The sequence goes on along the minus strand of NC_086446.1, from coordinate 465,809,135 downwards.
CTCAGCTCTATCCACATGGAAAATCAGGGGTTCACTATGGTATGCCGGTGGACGGGCTCCTGGCGACCAGCATACTGGCGCCGGGAGCCCGACCGCCGGCTTACCGACAGTGTGGCGAGCGCAAATGAGCCCCTTGCGGGCTCGCTGCGCTCGCCACGCTATGGGCACGGTGGCGCGCTACATGCGCCACGCTATTTTATTCTCCCTCCAGGGGGGTCGTGGACCCCCACGAGGGAGAACAATTGTCGGTATGCCGGCTGTCGGGATCCCGGCGCCGGTATACTGTGCGCCGGGATCCCGTCAGTCGGCATACTGAAGACCATGCGAAAATCAGATATTGGCTTTTGTGAGACAAAGCCGCCAACTGGGACACTCGCCTTGCAGATGCCAAGGCCAACATGACCACCTTACAAGTGAGATACTTTAATTCCACCTTTTGAAGAGGCTGAAACCAGTGAGACTTAAGGAACTGCAACACCACATTAAGGTCCCATGGTGCCACTGGAGGCACAAAAGGAGGCTGTATGTGCAGCACTCCCTTTACAAAAGTCTGGACTTCTGGGAGAGAAGCCAATTCCTTCTGAAAGAAAATGGATAGGGCTGAAATCTGAACCTTAATGGAGCCTAATTTTCCAGTCTGTAGGAAGTGGAGAAAACGGCCCAGATGGAAATCTTCCGGAGGAGCATTTTTGGTTTCACACCAGGAGACATCGTTCCTCCAGATACGGTGATAATGCTTCGCTGTCACCTCCTTCCTAGCCTTTATCAGAGTAGGGATGACTTCATCCGGAATGCCCTTCCCAGCTAGGATCCGGCGTTCAACCGCCATGCCGTCAAACGCAGCCGCGGTAAGTCTTGGAACAGACAGGGCCCCTGTTGCAACAGGTCCTCTCTGAGAGGAAGAGGCCACGGATCTTCTGTGAGCATGTCCTGCAGATCCGGATACCAGGCCCTTCGAGGCCAATCTGGAACAATGAGAATTGCCTGTACTCCACTTTGTCTTATGATCCTCAATATTTTTGAGATGAGAGGAAGAGGAGGGAACACATAGACCGACTGAAACACCCACAGTGTCACCAGGGCGTCCACTGCCTGAGGGTCCCTTGACCTGGCACAATACCTCGGAAGCTTGTTGTTGAGGCGTGACGCCATCATGTCTATTTGAGAAAGTCCCCACTGACTTGCAATTTCTGTAAAGACATCTTGATGAAGTCCCCACTCCCCTGGATGGAGATCGTGCCTGCTGAGGAAGTCTGCTTCCCAGTTGTCCACTCCCGGAATGAATACAGCCGTCAAGGCGCTTACATGATTTTCCGCCCAGCGAAGAATCCTGGCGGCTTCCGCCATCGCCACCCTGCTTCTTGTTCCGCCCTGGCGGTTTACATGAGCCACGGCTGTGACGTTGTCTGACTGAATCAGAACAGGCAGGCCCCGAAGAAGAGTCTCCGCCCGACAGAGGCCGTTGTAGATGGCTCTCTATTCCAGTATGTTGATGTGTAGACAAGCCTCCTGGCTTGACCATAGTCCCTGAAAGTTTCTTCCTTGTGTGACTGCTCCCCATCCTCGGAGGCTCGCGTCCGTGGTCACCAGAACCCAGTCCTGAATGCCGAACCTGCGACCCTCTAGAAGGTGAGCACTCTGCAGCCACCATAAGAGAGATACCCTGGCCCTGGGGGACAGGCTGATCTTCTGATGAATATGTAGATGGGATCCGGACCATTTGTCCAGAAGGTCCCACTGAAGAGTCCTCACATAGAACCTGTCGAAGGGAATGGCCTCGTAAGACGCCACCATTTTTCCCAGAACTCGAGTGCATTGATGGACCGACACCTTTTTTGGCTTCAACAGGTCCCTAACCAAGATCTGGAGTTCCTGGGCTTTTTCCCTCGGAAGAAAAATCCCTTTTTGTTCCGTGTCCAGAATCATTCCTAAGAAAGGCAATCGGGTCGTTGGAACCAACTGTGACTTTGGCAGATTGAGAATCCAGCTGTGCTGCTGTAACACCCTCAGGGAGAGTACTACGCTTTTCAGTAACTGTTCTCTCGATCTCGCCTTTATCAGGAGATCGTCCAAGTACGGGATAATTGTGACTCCCTGCTTGCGCAGGAGCACCATCCTTTCCGCCATTACCTTGGTGAAAATCCTTGGGTCCGTGGAAAGCCCAAACGGCAACGTCTGGAATTGGTAATGACAATCCTGTACAGCAAACCTCAGGAACGCCTGATGAGGAGGATATATGGGCACATGCAGGTATGCATCCCCCCCCCCTCCAGGCTGGCGATGACCGCTCTGAGCGATTCCATCTTGAATTTGAACCTTTCAAGTATAGGTTTAGGGATTTTAAATTCAAAATGGGTCCTACCGAACCGTCCAGTTTCGGGACCACAAACAGGGTTGAGTAGAACCCCGTCCCCTGTTGAGGCAGGGGAACTTTGACCACTTGTTGTTGACACAGTTTTTGAATTGCATCTAAAACTTCTTCCCTCTCTGGGTAAGTAGCTGGTAGGGCCGATTTGAAAAACCGGCGAGGAGGCACATCTTCGAATTCCAGCTTGTAACCCTGGAATACAATTTCTATTGCCCAGGGATCCACCTGTGATTGAACCCAGACTGGCTGAAAAGTCGAAGACGTGTCCCCACTGGGGCGGACTCCCTCAGTGGAGCCCCAGCGTCATGCGGTGGATTTAGTAGAAGCCGGGGAGGACTTCTGTTCCTGGGAACTAGCTGTAGCTGGCAGCTTTTTCCCTCTGCCCTTACCACTGGCAAGAAAGGAAGATCCCCGACCTCTTTTGGACTTATGCGACCGAAAGGACTGCATCTGATAATGTGGCGTTTTCTTTGGCTGTGAGGAAACATAAGGTAAAAAAGTAGATTTACCTGCAGTAGCTGTGGAAACCAGATCCGTGAGACCTTCCCCAAATAAGTCCTCACCTTTTGTAAGGCAAAACCTCCATATGCCTCTTTGAGTCGGCATCACCCATCCATTGGCGGGTCCACAGGGCTCGCCTAGCAGAAATCGCCATGGCGTTAGCTCTTGAACCCAGTAGGCCAACGTCTCTCTGAGCATCTCTCATATATAGTACAGCATCTTTAATATGACCCAAGGTCAATAAAATGGTATCCTTATCCAGGGTATCAATGTCAGCAGACAAGGTATCTGTCCAAGCTGCCACAGCGCTACAAACCCAAGCCGACACTATCGCCGGTCTGAGCAAGGTACCAGTATGTGTATAAATCGACTTCAAGGTAGTCTCCTGTCTGCGATCAGCAGGATCCTTGAGGGCTGCGGTATCTTGAGACGGCAGCGCCACCTTTTTGGATAAGCGCGTTAACGCCTTGTCCACCCTCGGGGAGGATTCCCACCATATCCTGTCCTTAGCCGGGAAAGGATACACCATAAGAATCCTCTTGGGAATCTGCAATTTCTTGTCTGGAGTTTCCCAAGCCCTTTAAAACAACTCATTTAGCTTATGAGAAGGGGGGGGGAAATAACCTCAGGTTTCTTTTCTTTAAACATGTGGACCCTTGTGTCAGGGACATCAGTGATATACAACACATCTTTTATTGCAATAATCATATAATGAATACTTTTTGCCAACTTTGGCTGCAATCTCGCATCATCGTAGTCGACACTGGAGTCAGAATCCGTGTCGGTATCAGTGTCTGATGCTTGGGATAGTGGGCGCTTCTGAGACCCAGAAGGGCCCTGTGATATAGTGAAAGGCAAGGATTGACTCCCTGCATTTTCCCTGGACTCCGCTTTGTCCAATCTCTTATGTAATAAATTCAAATTTGTATTTAAAACATTCCACATATCCAACCAATCAGGTGTCGGCGTTGCCGACGGAGACACCACACTCATTTGCTCCATCTCCTCCCTAGAAGAGCCTTCCGCTTCAGACATGCCGACACACGCGTACCGACACCCCCACACACACTCAGGGAAATAACTAATCTGGAGACAGTACCCCAATAAGGCCCTTTGGAGAGACAGAGAGAGAGTATGCCAGCACACACCCAGCGCCAATGACCCTGGAAACAATTTCCCAGACCCACAGCACTTTAATATTATTCAATATACACTCACTGCCAAATTAAGTGCCCCCCCCTCTTTTTAAGCCCTCTGTCACCGTGTTCAGCAGGGGAGAGTCTGGGGAGCCAGCTTCTCTGCAGTGTGCTGTGGAGAAAATGGCGCTGGTCAGTGCTGTGGAATCAATCTCCGCCCCCTCAGCGGCGGGCTTCGGTCCCGCTCAAAAATACAATACTGGCGGGGGATTTGTATATATATATATATTGCCTCCTCAGCCCATATATACTAAAATGCCAGCCTAGAGGTTTTATATTGCTGCCCAGGGCGCCCCCCTTGCGCCCTGCACCCATCCGTGCCTCAGTGTGTGTTTGTGTGTGTGGGAGCAATGGCACGCAGCGTTACCGCTGCGCGTTACCTCAGTGAAGATCTGAAGTCTTCTGCCGCCTGTGATGTCTTCTGTCTTCTAATACTCACCCGGCTTCTATCTTCCGGCTCTGCAAGGAGGACGGCGGCGCGGCTCTGGGACGAACGGCTAGGGTGAGACCTGCGTTCCGATCCCTCTGGAGCTAATGGTGTCCAGTAGCCTAAGAAGCAGAGCCTATCACTTAAGTAGGTCTGCTTCTCTCTCCTCAGTCCCACGACGCAGGGAGCCTGTTGCCAGCAGGGCTCCCTGAAAACAAAAAACCTAACAAAATTCTTTTAATCAGGGAAACTCAGGAGAGCTCCCCTGTAATGCTCCCAATCTCCTCTGGGCACAGGATCTAACTGAGGTCTGGAGGAGGGGCATAGAGGGAGGAGCCAGTGCACACCCATTCTAAAGTTCTTTATAGTGCCCATGTCTCCTGCGGAGCCAGTCTATACCCCATGGTCCTTACGGAGTCCCCAGCATCCTCTAGGAAGTAAGAGAAAACATTTAATTATTGGACTAATTAAGCTAATTGGAAATTTGCAATTGCTTAATTAGTCATTAGGAGGGGAGTCCAAGGGGTTCTGCACGGTGTCCCAATATTTTAACCTTGAAATACAGAATTTCCCTACCATCTTTCACCCTCAGTAAGGTGCAAACGAAAAAATGCGAGTTTACTTTGCCTGGTTCAGTTTGTAATTGAATTGTAAAATGCGAATTTGCAGAGAAAACGGCAACTCACACCTCGCACCTGATTTGCACCTAATTGGATTTACTTTATTCAATTTACATTATTCAGTACACTTTTCTATCCTGCAGCTCCACCACAGCTCATGTATGCTGTATAGGTAATTATGGCATAGAAACATAGAATTTGACTGCAGATGCTATGTTTCTATGTTACCACTTGGCCCATCTAGTTTGGCCTAAACATATGTACACACTTACGCACTAGGGTTAATTTTTAACAGGAGACAATTAACCTACCAGTATATTTTTGGCTTGTGGGAGGAAACTGAAGTACTTCTGCTTACATTAAAACATTTTGTGTACAAAGTCTTGCATGAAAATAAAATGGCACTGTCTTGCAGTTGATACATAAAGAAAAATAAAGACTGCAGCTTATTTGGAGGTATACACCTTTAATTATGATTCTGCAAACATATAAAAGGTAATTCAGTTAACCACGAAAAACTACCGCCAATTTAACTTGACAGCTTATATTGACAAAAAAACAGTTGCTTTCTATAATTTTTTCATTTTTTTTAGAACAATACATATAACAGCCATTTGTCTGAATTTAAGTATCTTTAAAAAAAAATCTTAAGTATGACCACTGTCGAAGTCAAAAATATTACATAGAAAGAACATACGGACTCCACACATATAAGTCGCTATACTTGCAAATACGCGCAGCAAGCACAGCAATATATGGTAACACGCGCATTTACACGGACATGCCACAGAGATGGATTCAACACTTATTTCATACAGCACATAATTACAATAATATCAAGCGCCAGACATCATAATGATTTAAAATTATATAATGGAGTAATGTCATGTATGTGTATTATCGGAACGAAGCAAGATACACCTGTCATATTTGGTATTAAAGCAAACAGATTAATGTGTAGATTCATTTGATACTTGTTATTAAGTTGTAGTACATTGCAACAAATAGTTATGACTAAATGTATGAAAGCTAAAGTCATTTTTATTAGGACAATAGACATTTACAGAAACAGGTAGTGGACAGGAAGCTCAGGCCAGCCCCTTTTGATGTCTTCAAGGCTGAACCTGTTTAGCATACGAACAGACTAGTGACTCATCATGAATGAGAAAGTTCCATCCCCCAAAACTAGATAACACATTACAGAGACACACAGTTGCCAGTTGCTGTTTTTGTCCCAGACGATGGTGGAGATGTTGCCAGACCAGTTCCTGTATTTATTTGCTGAGAGAGATATATTAAGAGGAAGATGCATTGAGGGAATGGTATGGCATGCTGGCCTGTAACTGTATGTATTTTGTATTAACTGCTTACTGTATAAATTGTAACCGTGTAACTATATGTATACCGTACATTGTGATATATTGAATACATATCCTTTTAATAACAAATATATACATCAATAAACTTTGGAACTCAGATAATGTGTGGGTGTATTGTTTTCTCTTATGGGATGCAGTGTTTTGCGATGTATAGCGCACATTCATGGCACATGGTAATAAGATGTGCAGGCATTTACAATATATATTAGAGCGGGCATTTTAAATATTTGTTAGAAAGCAATTTGGTATTTACACCACTAATAGGCTTCTACACTGTTTTCCTATTTTAGGTGGGGGGGGGGGGGGGGGGGGAGCAGAAAGAATTCTCCATTTTCTCCTCCACTTTTCTCTGATCTTGATGGCAAGAATTATCACAAGAATCCAATTTTTGCAAATTTGCAATAGGTTAGGTCAAATTGCGGGAGCGCTGAAACCCACAATAAGCTGCTTTCCACTGTAGTTATTTGGCGATGTCTGCAAAAAGTCTAATCGTGGTTAATGACAGTGTTATCATGGCTAATTAAATTCCCACATATAGTAACATGTCAACAATACACCACATGTCAACATCCAGTCCTGTTTCCATATGATGTATTGCTGCAGTGCCGTAACTAGACATTTTTGCGCTGTGTGCAAGAAACAATACCGGTGGCCCCCCCCATATTTAAGATTAGGCTAGTACATGCAACAATAATATAGGGCGCTGGCTTCATGGGGGAAGGGACGTGGCCTCAAAATAATACCAATTCATATTACGCTGCACAGTAATCTCCATTATTTAAATTATACCACATTGTAGCGCCACTTACACACATTACACTAGGTAGAGCTTCTTTTACACATTATGCCAGGTAGAGCCCCTATCACACATTACGCCAGGTAAAGCTGCCTTTTTACACATTACACCAGGTAGAGTCCCCTTTTATACATTACACCAGGTAGAGCCCCATTTTACACATTACGGCAGGTAGAGCCCCCTTTTAAACATTACGGCAGGTAGAGCCCCCTTTTAAACATTACGGCAGGGAGAGTCCCCATTTACACATTACGGCAGGTAGAGTTCCCTTTTATGCATTACGGCAGCTAGAGCCTACTTTTACACATTACACCAGGTAGAGTCTCCTTTTACACATTACGCCAGGTAGAGCTCCATTTTACACATTACGGCAGGTAGAGCTCCCTTTTACACATTACGGCAGGTATGGTTCCCTTTTACGCATTACGCCAGGTAGAGTCACGTTTACAAGAGAGATAAAGAGAGAAGGAGGGAAAGAGATATAGGTTTGACAGAGAGAAGTGGGAAGGAGACAGGGGGCAATATTTACTAATATTCGTGTTTGGGTCGGTTTGTGTAGTGTTTAAACTCGTTTTGTATCGGGTGCATTTTCATGCAACTTTTTGAATCCATATACGCAAAGTTACGAAGCCATCGACTTTATGGTTGTCGTGTTTTCCGATGTCGATGCCAGTCGTTTTTTTTTTGGCACATTTACGGCCGTCATTGTTGTTTGCGTACGTGTTTTTGTAGTATTTGTTGTTTTTTTCCCTAAGTTAAACGCGGCAGGGTTTTTTTTTTCCGCGGCCGCATTTTCACTTTCAGTTTCGATTTTCATCCCCGTCCGTGATTGGTTGTGTTTCAGATGGTAGGAGTGACTGTGCGCAACCATATAAATACGCCCCAAACCGTCCGCACCTCGTGGGTTTAGTTAGTGGTGAGGAGGGAGGTTGTGCTGTGGAGGTAGGTGAATTTGTGGTTTGGTGAGGAGTGTTGGTAGCAATTTCTGAGTGTGGTATTGTGTTTGGAAGTCGTCTTGTCATTCTTGTTGTCTTGTATTTTGTGGTTTTGTCTCATTTTTAGTCCAAGTTATTTTTCTTTATAGTCCCTTGTGTGTGTGTGTGTGTGTGTGTGTGTGTGTGTGTGTGTGTGTGTTGTGTAGTGGAGGAGTGTGTTGTTTTTTTTTTTCCTGTGTTAACTGTTTAGACACACAATTATGTGTGACTCAGAGGTGGAGGGTGTGAGTGAGGGGGAGGAGGTTGGTCAGGTGGAGGAGATGAGTGTTAGTGAGGTGGAGGAGGTGGGTGAGGTTGCTGCAGCAGCCTCAAGTGATAGTGACAGTCAGAGTGCTCCGCAGCCACGCACCACTACTAAGACTGGGCGGAATGTAAAGTTTAGTTTTGCTGAAAATGTGGCATTGGTGCGTGAGCTTATGAAGTATCGGAGGCAGCTATTTGGCCCTGAGTCCGCCAAGGTGCCAACACGGAGGAAGACGGTGTTGTGGGCGAAAGTTGTTGCTGCTGTCAATAGTGAGGGGGTGGTCAAGTGGACGGAGGACACGTGCCGCAAACGGTACTATGACATAAAGCGACGTGTCAAGTCCAAAATGTCCAAGGAGGCCAAGGAGGCTCGGAAAACCGGTGGTGGGCAGCCCTATATTGCAAGTTATCTGGAGTATGAGGAGCCCATGCGGAGTGTAATCTCTCCAGAAGTTGTCTCTGCAACCCATGTCTGGGATTCAGATAGGCCCAGGAAGAATGGTGAGCATGTGTATTTGCAATTACATTCTATGTTGGGGTTTTTTTTTTTTAAATGTGTGTCATGTGACGTGGCATATTACTCCCATCTTCAAGTGTGTGTCAGCAAATACATTGTTTTGGTTAATGTTTTATACAAAAGCCAATGTAACATCTTACTTTATTGTATGTCATGTGTTTTTCAGACAGATATTTTGCATGTGTAGTTTGGACTTGGTGTGTCTCTGAATTGTCCTGCAATAATGTTTTCCTTTTGTGCGTTTAAAAAAAAAAAATTGTGACTATGTTTTATATTTAAGTGATCCATGTGCAATGTTTTAAAAACAGTGGTTGTCATGTTAGAGGCTGGAGTACTGGAAAGTGGTTTGGAAACCACTTACATGTGTAATGTCATCTTTAGATAATGTTAATTATTTATTTTAAAAAACAATATTTATTTATTTTTTGCTTGTATTTGTACCGTGACACCACACTGCAGTGTAATTTTTATAAAGATTGCTGCATTTTGTTTTTGCTCATATAGTGGTAATGTGTCTTTGGAGTGCAACATCACAGAGCAATTTATATATTGCATCTGTAATATTTTTCCTTTCAATACAAAATGAAGTTATGTGTTTTTTTTTTTTCTTTTCTTGAACTTGTGGCCTATGTCAGTGTCCTGTACATGTTTTGTTTTTTGTTTTTTTTAATTTCTGGTCCTGTTATGCACACCAGTGCCTGCAGGAAAGTACTGGTGTCAGAACTATTATGCACTCCAGTGCCTGCAGGAATGTACTGGTGTTTGAACTGTTATGCAAAACAAATGGACTCACAGACAGACTGGGGAATATGACATAACGTACACAGAAGGTGATAGGGTAACAAAATACACACAAAGTGAACAGAGAAGCCCAGAGGCTAAGGAACTGGGTATCTCCCTTGTATTAGAAATGCTCAGATGGGAAAAGCAAGATGTTGCGTTTTAATACGTAGAGAACCCGAAATGCTGTTGCTAAGGGCAACAGCAAAACCCTAAAGGGTTACCAACGGGTGTGGCAGTAAACTCCTTGGTCAGAGATGGAATGATAGACACAAGGAGAGTCTCCACAATCCTAATTCTCACTTGCAGTGCACAGGTTCAGCTTACTGCCACTAAACTGACCCCTGACACCTAGCACAGTGAGACAGGATTAGACAGGCAAGTCTTAGAATACAGCCGCAAACTTGCTAAGTTCACAGAGTAATAACAGAACCCCAGCAAGCTAAACGACTGACTCCAGTCTTACTGCTAGGTCTGGATTGGCAGAGTGTAATACCAAATCCCCAGGCCTATTTGCAGTAAGCAACAAACAAATACAAAGCTACACAGTACTGGTTAACTTTCAGGAACTGACTAACCAACAAAGATTCAGCAGCATCTGCTTACCCTGAGAAGAGGCCTTATAAAGCAGGTGCTGTCCACGCCCCACTCAGACCTCACAGACTGTGAGCACAAAAACCAGCACCGGATCCCCTGCTGTGCACAGAGCCTATAACCACTGCACAGCAAAAGACCCGAACCGGAGTATCAGCTGCGCTCAGGTTACTCCGCTAGCACTTGTCTCCCGGTTGATATGACGACGTGGCAGCACAGGGCAGGAGACCCTAACAGTACCCCCCCTCTGACGAGGGGTCAAAGAACCCCTACCACCGGGTTTATCGGGGAACTGCGAGAAGAAAGAGCGTATCAGTCTGGGGGCATGAAGATCACAACTGCGCACCCACGACCGCTCCTCCGGGCCATACCCCTTCCAGTGCACCAAAAATGACAGCCGACCCCGAACCACCTTGGAGTCAAGAATCCTTTCAACAACAAACTCCCTCTGGCCACGTATCAGAAGAGGGGAAGGTCTTCCACTGGAAGAAGGATTACTAATCGCCCGTTTTAAAAGGGAACAATTAAATGTTTTATTGATACCCAAAGAACGGGGCAGATCTAACTGAAATGCCACCGGATTGATAACCCTGGTGATCTTATAAGGGCCGATGAACCGGGGGCCTAACTTTTGAGATGGCTGTCTCAACTTCAAATTCTTGGTAGACAACCAGACGAAGTCTCCTAATTTGAAGCTGCAGGGTCTTTTCCGCTTATCAAAAACCCTTTTGGTCACTAATGACACAGACACCAGGGCTTTCTTCACTTTCCGCCAAATACCTCTAAGGACCGAAACCACAGAGGAACCACCAGGCGTGGAGTCCAGGGGGTCAAAAGAATTGGCCTTAGGATGATGCCCATACACACAAAGGAAGGGAGAGATCCCTGTAGCAGAGTGAGCCGCGTTGTTATAGGCAAACTCCGCCATGGACAGATGAGCAACCCAGTCAGTCTGACACTTGGAGACATAACACCTGAGGAACTGCTCCAAGGACTGGTTCACCCTTTCAGTCTGCCCATTAGACTGCGGATGGTAGCCTGACGACAAGCTGACAGAAATCTGGAGATCGGAACAAAATGCCCTCCAGAATTTGGCCACAAACTGGGATCCGCGGTCAGAGACCACATCAAGTGGCAACCCGTGGAGACGCACAACATGCAGCATAAATAATTCAGACAGGCGTCTGGCCGATGGCAGCCCAACCAGTGGAACGAAGTGCGCCATCTTCGAAAACCTGTCAACGACAACCCAGATGGCTGTCATCCCCGAGGATCCCCTGCTCCTGTGCTCTAAGGACTAATGATAAGAGGTCCTGGGTAATGCCCACTTTAATACATGATGGGGAAACAATGGGCAACGGCTCCTCGGTGGTCTCCTGGATTGGAGCAAAACTCCGCGAGAGCGCATCAGCCTTGATGTTTTTTGACCCAGGGCGATATGTTATCAAAAAATTAAAGCGAGCAAAAAACAAAGCCCATCGTGCCTGCCTGGCATTGAGACGCTTCGCTGACTCTAAATATGCCAGATTCTTATGGTCAGTGAGAATTGAGACCACAAACTTAGCCCCCTCAAGCCAGTGTCTCCACTCCTCGAGTGCATCCTTAATAGCCAACAATTCCCGGTTACCCACGTCATAATTCATCTCGGCAGGCGAAAATTTATGGGAAAAGTAAGCACAGGGATGAAGGCGATTATCAGACACTCCCATCTGAGAAAGCACTGCCCCAATACCCATCTCAGAGGCATCCATCTCCACCACAAAAGGACGCTCTGGATCTGGGTGTCGCAGCACCTTGGCCGAAACAAATGCCCTTTTGAGACGGGCAAAAGCCGCTTTAGCCTCACAAGACCAGTGAGCAACATCCGCCCCTTTCTTAGTGAGTGCCACCAAGGGCGCCACTATAGACGAAAATCCAGCGATAAATCGTCTATAAAAATTCGCAAAGCCCAGGAAACGCTGAAGCGCCTTCAAACTAGTGGGCTGCACCCAATCCAGGACTGCCTGTACCTTGGAACCCTCCATTTGGAAACCTTCTGGGGAGATAATATATCCTAGAAATGCGATTTGCTGAACTTCAAATTCGCACTTCTCCAGCTTCGCCCCAAGCAGGTGGTCTCTGAGTTTCTGGAGGACTAAGCGTACATGCTTCCGATGTTCCTCCAGGGAATAGGAGAAGATTAGGATGTCATCTAAGTATACAACTAAGAATCTATCCAAATATTCCCTGAGCACATCATTCATGAAATCCTGGAAGACTGCCGGGGCATTACAGAGCCCAAAAGGCATCACCAAATATTCATAATGCCCTGAGTGGGTATTAAAGGCAGTCTTCCATTCATCCCCCTCTCTTATTCGGATTAGATTGTACGCACCGCGTAGGTCAATCTTAGAAAAAATGGTGGCAGTACGAAGCTGGTCAAACAAGACCGAAATGAGAGGCAGTGGGTATGAGTTTTTAATCGTGATACGGTTCAATTCCCTGAAGTCGATGCAGGGTCGCAACGAACCGTCCTTTTTACCCACGAAGAAGAACCCCGACCCAACTGGAGACTGTGAAGGTCTGATAAATCCCTTAGCCAAGTTCTCCTGAATGTACTCTGCCATAGCCTGAGTCTCAGGACGTGACAGGGAGTACAACCTGCTCTTGGGAAGCTTAGCATTTGGCAACAAATCAATGGCACAGTCATAGGGGCGATGGGGAGGTAGTACCTCTGCAACTTTTTTGGAGAACACGTCCGCAAAATCTGCATAACACCCTGGCAATCCTGGCAAACTTAGCTGCGAGAGCCTGACTGGAAGGCTCAAGCAACTCCTGAAACAATCAGTACCCCAACTAAGAATCTCCCCAGAGACCCAGTCAAATTGAGGATTGTGGGCCCTTAACCAGGGTAACCCCAACACCAATGGGGCAAAAGTACAGACAGTCACATAAAAGGACAATTTTTCAGAGTGTGTGGCTCCAATAAACAAAGAAATCTGGCTAGTGCAAGAGGTAATTTTACCTTGGGATAATGGTTCCCCGTTTAACCCACAAATCTCAATTTCCGATGCCAAGGGTACTAAGGGAACAGAGTGTTTCAGGGCGAATTGGCGGTCCATAAAAACCCAGTCGGCCCCACTGTCCACAAAGGCCTCAGTCTTGACAGTTTGACCGAGGATCTTCAAGGTCACCGGAATGATAAAAGTCTTCTTGGGAAATTCTGACTTCTGGCCTGACAGGATATTTCCCATCACCCTCAGGCCCTGAAGTTTTCCGGCTTTTCTGGGCATGATACTACCACATGACCTTTATTCCCACAGTACAAACACAACCCCTGCTGTCTCCTCCGCGTCTTCTCACGCGAGGAGAGGCGGGTAGCCCCAATCTGCATAGGCTCCTCGGAAAATTCCTCAGAGTCTGAGGTTCCCTTAGGAAGGAAGCAAATCTCAGTCTCCCTTTCAAGCCTACGCTCTCTCAGCCGTCTATCCACCCGGATGGATAACTGCATGAGCTGATCCAAGCTATCAGGCAAGGGATATTGTACCAGTTGGTCCTTTATCTGGTTAGAAAGACCTCTTCGGTACTGGTGTCTCGGGCTGGGTCATTCCACTGGGTATCATGGGCCAACCTCCGAAACTCCGTGCAGTAAACCTCAACTGGCCTTCGCCCTTGCTTAAGGATCGAAATCTGAGCCTCGGCTGAGGCCGTCTTGTCAGGGTCATCATACAACATGCCCAGTGCCGTAAAAAAAGCATCAACACTTTTAAGCGACGGACAGTCAGGCTGCAACCCATATGCCCAGACCTGTGGGTCTCCTTGTAGCAAGGAAATCACTATGCCCACCCGCTGAATCTCCGACCCAGAAGACTGAGGCCTAAGCCGGAAGTATAGCTTGCAGCTCTCCTTGAAACAAAAGAACTGCGAGCGATCTCCAGAAAACCGATCCGGGAGATTTACTTTCGGCTCCTTAACCCCTGCAGGTGCTGCTGCGGGAGCTCCGCCAGCAGCCTGGGAGGTGTGCATTTTAATGGACAAATCATTAAATTGTCGAGTCAGGACCTGCACCTGATCGACCACCTGTTGCAACGTATTTTGAGGGGTATGCTCCATATTCCCACAAAATTTCAACAGGAGTATTAGGCTGCTGAATATGTTATGCACACCAGTGCCTGCAGGAAAGTACTGGTGTCAGAACTATTATGCACTCCAGTGCCTGCAGGAATGTACTGGTGTTTGAACTGTTATGCAAAACAAATGGACTCACAGACAGACTGGGGAATATGACATAACGTACACAGAAGGTGATAGGGTAACAAAATACACACAAAGTGAACAGAGAAGCCCAGAGGCTAAGGAACTGGGTATCTCCCTTGTATTAGAAATGCTCAGATGGGAAAAGCAAGATGTTGTGTTTTAATATGTAGAGAACCCGAAATGCTGTTGCTAAGGGCAACAGCAAAACCCTAAAGGGTTACCAACGGGTGTGGCAGTAAACTCCTTGGTCAGAGATGGAATGATAGACACAAGGAGAGTCTCCACAATCCTAATTCTCACTTGCAGTGCACAGGTTCAGCTTACTGCCACTAAACTGACCCCTGACACCTAGCACAGTGAGACAGGATTAGACAGGCAAGTCTTAGAATACAGCCGCAAACTTGCTAAGTTCACAGAGTAATAACAGAACCCCAGCAAGCTAAACGACTGACTCCAGTCTTACTGCTAGGTCTGGATTGGCAGAGTGTAATACCAAATCCCCAGGCCTATTTGCAGTAAGCAACAAACAAATACAAAGCTACACAGTACTGGTTAACTTTCAGGAACTGACTAACCAACAAAGATTCAGCAGCATCTTCTTACCCTGAGAAGAGGCCTTATAAAGCAGGTGCTGTCCACGCCCCACTCAGACCTCACAGACTGTGAGCACAAAAACCAGCACCGGATCCCCTGCCGTGCACAGAGCCTATAACCACTGCACAGCAAAAGACCCGAACCGGAGTATCAGCTGCGCTCAGGTTACTCCGCTAGCACTTGTCTCCCGGTTGCCATGACGACGTGGCAGCACAGGGCAGGAGACCCTAACAGGTCCTTATGTTTGTTTTAAATAAAAACCAAGCATTTCTAAAAGAATAAATGTTTATAAGCATAATGGGTGGATGTATACACAATAGCATGAATTTTTTTTATAATTTTTTTTATACAGTGTTTGAAAAAAGCAGTACCACTCGTCGGCCAGTAACTCCTATCACATCTGATGGTAAAGTGTCCATTGTAGTATAGGGTATGCTTGTAAAGGAATGGCCATAACAAAATTGCACTTTCATTAAAAGGTCCATCAAAAGAAGTATGGAGCAGCAGAAGTGGCACTTCTGTAAGACATCACCACAAAAAACCTGTGGCCGAAAAGAAAGCAAGGTCGTACGTCCCGGCACAAACACAGCAGGCTACCCCGCCACGAAGATTATCTTCCGTATGTTCTGTACCCCCACTCCAAATTTTGGACACACCTCCAAGACGTCATCCACACTCCCCTCATCTTGATTGTGAGTATCAAACTGAAAAAAATGTGTAAAATGTCAGAACATAATCAAAATCATTCATAACCGCATTAAGTCAAAACACATCAAAAACTAAAATACTTACCGCAGTAATTAAAAGCTGAAATGGAATCCAAGCTAAATGGCCTTGTCCACATCCAATAAAGATATGTATGTCCACTTGATCCATACAGTATGACATTATGTGTAAGATGCTGCAACAAAAAAGCATGTTGGTTTGTTTGCAAAAAGTAAGGTTGTTTTTCCAAATTTCACATGTGTGCTTGAGGTAACATTGCAAAATACATATAAAAACATTACTATATTTGTTTGAACAAAGCTATAAGGTAACACATTATGTATTCCAATGTTTTTTTATGGTGGAGTATGTGTGAGCTACAATAAAACTAAAGTGTTTGCTTTCACAATTAAGTAACCAGACACATTTGCCTCAAACAGGCATATGTATGTATTTAAGCTATGAGTGATGATGTTGCTAGCCAGAATAGTTGAAAGCAACAGTGAATGACATGTGTTCCATGTGTAGTGATTTGTTTACATTTCACAAACATATGGATAGCTAACGGAGATTTGTTTAACATTTCAGCTTCGAGTCCTGGGAACAGCATCCCTCCGCAACAACACCAACACAGTGACATGGAGGAGACAAACATCTTAGAAATGCAGCCATTAATGCAAGGAATGAGCCCCCCAGCACCTGTGAGTACACTACCACAGCAAAAGCACACCACCACCACAACACAGCCCAACAACACCAGTAACACAAGGCCCTGATCAGGTGTTTTGGACTATTTGGGCTAGACAGCAGGCCACTAATGAAGATTGCCTGCATAAGCAGACACAAATGTTTGCAAGCCTACCATCTCACCTCAGAAGAATATCACGAAATTTGAGTAGACAAAATGAACAAACAACCAGAATAGGCAATACCATGGAACTCATGCGTACAGACATTACACAGGTCATGGGCAACTTACAGCGCATAATGGAAGAACAGCACAGACAACAGCAAAGTTATATGAGCATTTTTCAAAACAATCAAAAGATTAATGAAAGTTTATTCCGAATAGTAGACAATCAAAATGCTGCTACACGTGAATTCAATGCCACCCTCACTAACCTGAATGAAACACTCAGATGCATGCACCAACAGCAAACAAGCAGCAGTTCTGGTACGACTACTCCAAATATCACGCCAGTCTCATCACCACCAAGACGCTCCACCAGAACACGACAACATGACAGTGCTAAAGGCAAAGGGCAGGACAAGCAGCCACCCAAAAAAAACGTAAAAAAAAACAAGTTAGACATTTGTGATAAGTAACTCAATATAGTTAGCAAGTGTTTTTTTGCATTAAAAATATAACACTTAGCTAATTGACACTTTTTACAACATCATTAATTATAAGTGGTACAAACAAAAACATAAATTTTGTACGCACATTTATTCATTACCATTTTTTTTTGTATTGGAGGAGGGAAATGTTGAAGTAGCCACACATACATGTTAGCAGGAAGTAAACTGACCACTTGATTTTTTTCTAATAATTACTCTTTCTAGATTCCAATCATTCTCTTTTCCTGCAGATACAATAATTGCCAGCCAGGCAGAATGTCTTTAGCAGGAAGTAAACTGACCACTTGATTTTTTTCTAATCATTATTCTTTCTAGATTCCAATCATTCTCTTTTCCTGCAGACAATCCAAATTACAGTGTTATTGATACATATCTTCGCTTTCTTATCTATACAACATTACAAGAAGAACACAATTGAGTTGCGTAAAAAGCTTGTAATATGTTGGCTTTGTTTTGTTTGAAAAACATTGTCCAAATGAATGTCAGTATTGTTGGGACATGTTTGTGTGTGTTAAAAAATAAGAATTTACTTACCGATAATTCTATTTCTCGTAGTCCGTAGTGGATGCTGGGGACTCCGTAAGGACCATGGGGATAGCGGCTCCGCAGGAGACTGGGCACAAAAGTAAAGCTTTAGAACTACCTGGTGTGCACTGGCTCCTCCCCCTATGACCCTCCTCCAAGCCTCAGTTAGGATACTGTGCCCGGACGAGCGTACACAATAAGGAAGGATTTTGAATCCCGGGTAAGACTCATACCAGCCACACCAATCACACCGTATAACTCGTGATCTAAACCCAGTTAACAGCATGATAACAGAGGAGCCTCTAGAAAAGATGGCTCACTACAGCAATAACCCGATTTTTTGGTAACAATAACTATGTACCAGTATTGCAGACAATCCGCACTTGGGATGGGCGCCCAGCATCCACTACGGACTACGAGAAATAGAATTATCGGTAAGTAAATTCTTATTTTCTCTAACGTCCTAAGTGGATGCTGGGGACTCCGTAAGGACCATGGGGATTATACCAAAGCTCCCAAACGGGCGGGAGAGTGCGGATGACTCTGCAGCACCAAATGAGAGAACTCCAGGTCCTCCTCAGCCAGGGTATCAATTTTGTAGAATTTTACAAACGTATTTGCTCCTGACCAAGTAGCTGCTCGGCAAAGTTGTAAAGACGAGACCCCTCGGGCAGCCGCCCAAGATGAGCCCACCTTCCTTGTGGAGTGGGCATTTACAGATTTTTGGCTGTGGCAGGCCTGCCACAGAATGTGCAAGCTGAATTGTACTACAAATCCAACGAGCAATAGTCTGCTTAGAAGCAGGAGCACCCAGCTTGTTGGGTGCATACAGGATAAACAGCGAGTCAGATTTTCTGACTCCAGCCGTCCTGGAAACATATTTTCAGGGCCCTGACAACGTCTAGCAACTTGGAGTCCTCCAAGTCCCTAGTAGCCGCAGGCACCACAATAGGTTGGTTCAGGTGAAACGCTGAAACCACCTTAGGGAGAAACTGAGGACGAGTCCTCAATTCCGCCCTGTCCGAATGGAAAATCAGATAAGGGCTTTTACAGGATAAAGCCGCCAATTCTGACACGCGCCTGGCCCAGGCCAGGGCCAACAGCATGACCACTTTCCATGTGAGATATTTTAACTCCACAGATTCAAGTGGTTCAAACCAATGTGACTTTTGGAACCCAAAAACTACATTGAGATCCCAAAGTGCCACTGGAGGCACAAAAGGAGGCTGTATATGCAGTACCCCTTTTACAAACGTCTGAACTTCAGGGACTGAAGCTAGTTCTTTTTGGAAGAAAATTGACAGGGCCGAAATTTGAACCTTAATGGACCCCAATTTCAGGCCCATAGACACTCCTGTTTGCAGGAAATGTAGGAATCGACCCAGTTGAATTTCCTCCGTCGGGCCTTACTGGCCTCGCACCACGCAACATATTTTCGCCAAATGCGGTGATAATGTTTTGCGGTTACATCCTTCCTGGCTTTGATCAGGATAGGGATGACTTCATCCGGAATGCCTTTTTTCCTTCAGGATCCGGCGTTCAACCGCCATGCCGTCAAACGCAGCCGCGGTAAGTCTTGGAACAGACAGGGTCCTTGCTGGAGCAGGTCCCTTCTTAGAGGTAGAGGCCACGGATCCTCCGTGAGCATCTCTTGAAGTTCCGGTTACCAAGTCCTTCTTGGCCAATCCGGAGCCACGAATATAGTGCTTACTCCTCTCCATCTTATCAATCTCAGTACCTTGGGTATGAGAGGCAGAGGAGGGAACACATACACTGACTGGTACACCCACGGTGTTACCAGAGCGTCTACAGCTATTGCCTGAGGGTCCCTTGACCTGGCGCAATACCTGTCGAGTTTTTCCCAACGGTTTATAATCATGTGGAAGACTTCTGGGTGAAGTCTCCACTCTCCCGGGTGGAGGTCGCGTCTGCTGAGGAAGTCTGCTTCCCAGTTGTCCACTCCCGGAATGAATACTGCTGACAGTGCTATCACATGATTTTCCGCCCAGCGAAGAATCCTTGCAGCTTCTGCCATTGCCCTCCTGCTTCTTGTGCCACCCTGTCTGTTTACGTGGGTGACTGCCGTGATGTTGTCCGACTGGATCAACACCGGCTGACCTTGAAGCAGAGGTCTTGCTAAGCTTAGAGCATTCTAAATGGCCCTTAGCTTCAGGATATTTATGTGAAGTGATGTCTCCAGGCTTGACCATAAGCCCTGGAAATTCCTTCCCTGTGTGACTGCTCCCCAGCCTCGCAGGCTGGCATCCGTAGTCACCAGGACCCAGTCCTGAATGCCGAATCTGCGGCCCTCTAGAAGATGAGCACTCTGCAACCACCACAGGAGGGACACCCTTGTCCTTGGTGACAGGGTTATCCGCTGATGCATCTGAAGATGCGACCCGGACCATTTGTCCAGCAGGTCCCACTGGAAAGTTCTTGCGTGGAATCTGCTGAATGGGATTGCTTCGTAGGAAGCCACCATTTTACCCAGAACCCTTGTGCATTGATGCACTGAGAGTTGGCTCGGTTTTAGGAGGTTCCTGACTAGCTCGGATAACTCCCTGGCTTTCTCCTCCGGGAGAAACACCTTTTTCTGGACTGTGTCCAGGATCATCCCTAGGAACAGAAGACGAGTCGTCGGAACCAGCTGCGATTTTGGAATATTGAGAATCCAATCGTGCTGCCGCAACACTACCTGAGATAGTGCTACACCGACCTCCAACTGTTCCCTGGATCTTACCCTTATCAGGGAATCGTCCAAGTAAGGGATAACTAAAATTCCCTTCCTTCGAAGGAATATCATCATTTCGGCCATTACCTTGGTAAAGACCCGGGGTGCCGTGGACCATCCATACGGCAGCGTCTGAACTGATAGTGACAGTTCTGTACCATAAACCTGAGGTACCCTTGGTGAGAAGGGTAAATTGGGACATGAAGGTAAGCATCCTTGATGTCCCGAGACATCATGTAGTCCCCTTCTTCCAGGTTCGCAATCACTGCTCTGAGTGACTCAATCTTGAATTTGAACCTCTGTATGTAAGTGTTCAAAGATTTTAGATTTAGAATCGGTCTCACCGAGCCGTCCGGCTTCGGTACCACAACAGTGTGGAATAATACCCCGTTCCCTGTTGCAGGAGGGGTACCTTGATTATCACCTGCTGGGAATACAGCTTGTGAATGGCTTCCAAAACTGTCTCCCTGTCAGAAGGAGACATCGGTAAAGCCGACTTTAGGAAACGGCGAGGGGGAGACGTCTCGAATTCCAATTTGTACCCCTGAGATATCACCTGAAGGATCCAGGGGTCTACTTGCGAGTGAGCCCACTGCGCGCTGAAATTCATTGAGACGGGCCCCCCACCGTGCCTGATTCTGCTTGTAAAGCCCCAGCGTCATACTGAGGGCTTGGCAGAGGCGGGAGAGGGTTTCTGTTCCTGGGAACTGGCTGATTTCTGCAGCCTTTTTCCTCTCCCTCTGTCACGGGGCAGAAATGAGGAACCTTTTGCCCGCTTGTCCACGAAAAGACTGCGCCTGATAATACGGCGTCTTCTCATGTTGAGAGGCGACCTGGGGTACAAACGTGGATTTCCCAGCTGTTGCCGTGGCCACCAGGTCTGAAAGACCGACCCCAAATAACTCCTCCCCTTAATAAGGCAATACTTCCAAATGCCGTTTGGAATCCGCATCACCTGACCACTGTCGTGTCCATAACCCTCTACTGGTAGAAATGGACAACGCACTTAGACTTGATGCCAGTCGGCAAATATTCCGCTGTGCATCACGCATATATAGAAATGCATCTTTCAAATGCTCTATAGGCAATAATATACTGTCCCTATCTAGGGTATCAATATTTTCAGTCAGGGAATCCGACCACGCCAACCCAGCACTGCACATCCAGGCTGAGGCGATTGCTGGTCGCAGTAGAACACCAGTATGTGTGTAAATACATTTTAGGATACCCTCCTGCTTTCTATCAGCAGGATCCTTAAGGGCGGCCATCTCAGGAGAGGGTAGAGCCCTTGTTCTTACAAGCGTGTGAGCGCTTTATCCACCCTAGGGGGTGTTTCCCAACGCACCCTAACCTCTGGCGGGAAAGGATATAATGCCAATAACATTTTAGAAATTATCAGTTGTTATCGGGGGAAACCCACGCATCATCACACACCTCATTTAATTTCTCAGATTCAGGAAAACTACAGGTAGTTTTTCCTCACCGAACATAATACCCCTTTTTGGTGGTACTCGTATTATCAGAAATGTGTAAAACATTTTTCATTGCCTCAATCATGTAACGTGTGGCCCTACTGGAAGTCACATTTGTCTCTTCACCGTCGACACTGGAGTCAGTATCCGTGTCGGCGTCTATATCTGCCATCTGAGGTAACGGGCGCTTTAGAGACGTCTGGACAGGCACAAGCTGAGTAGCCGGCTGTCTCATGTCAACCACTGTCTTTTATACAGAGCTGACACTGTCACGTAATTCCTTCCAACAGTTCATCCACTCAGGTGTCGACCCCCTAGGGGGTGACATCACTATTACAGGCAATCTGCTCCGTCTCCACATCATTTTTCTCCTCATACATGTCGACACAAACGTACCGACACACAGCACACACACAGGGAATGCTCTGATAGAGGACAGGACCCCACTAGCCCTTTGGGGAGACAGAGGGAGAGTTTGCCAGCACACACCAGAGCGCTATATATATATATATATATATATATATATATATATATATATATATATATATATATATATATATATATATATATATATATATATATAGGGATAACCTTATATAAGTGTTTTTCCCCTTATAGCTGCTGTATTGTTAATACTGCGCCTAATTAGTGCCCCCCTCTGTTTTTTAACCCTTTCTGTAGTGTAGTGACTGCAGGGGAGAGCCAGGGGAGCTTCCCTCCAACTGAGCTGTGAGGGAAAATGGTGCCAGTGTGCTGAGGAGATAGACTCCGCCCCTTTTTCGCGGACTTTTCTCCTGCTTTTTTATGGATTCTGGCAGGGGTTAAAATTCATCCATATAGCCCTGGGGGCTATATGTGATGTATTTTCGCCAGCCAAGGTGTTTTTATTGCTGCTCAGGGCGCCCCCCCCTAGCGCCCTGCACCCTCAGTGACCGGAGTGTGAAGTGTGCTGAGAGCAATGGCGCACAGCTGCAGTGCTGTGCGCTACCTTGGTGAAGACAGGACGTCTTCTGCCGCCGATTTTCCGGACCTCTTCTGTCTTCTGGCTCTGTAAGGGGGCCGGCGGCGCTGCTCTGGGACCCATCCATGGCTGGGCCTGTGATCGTCCCTCTGGAGCTAATGTCCAGTAGCCTAAGAAGCCCAATCCACTCTGCACGCAGGTGAGTTCGCTTCTTCTCCCCTTAGTCCCTCGATGCAGTGAGCCTGTTGCCAGCAGGTCTCACTGAAAATAAAAAACCTAAAACTAAACTTTTCACTAAGCATCTCAGGAGAGCCACCTAGTGTGCACCCTTCTCGTTCGGGCACAAAAATCTAACTGAGGCTTGGAGGAGGGTCATAGGGGGAGGAGCCAGTGCACACCAGGTAGTTCTAAAGCTTTACTTTTGTGCCCAGTCTCCTGCGGAGCCGCTATCCCCATGGTCCTTACGGAGTCCCCAGCATCCACTTAGGACGTTAGAGAAATTAGTAAGAATGTTTTTACACTTGATGCTGAAACAAACAAATATGTACTTTTACACCGAAAAACAAAAAAAGTGTATAATAATGTATATGTGTGGCAAACTGTGTATTTACTTACACATCATCAAGTTTACAGCATCAAACATTAGGAAATAAATTATTCCTGATTACAGTAAGTTTGTGTGTCTTAAATATGATGGTGCATCACACATAGGGACACATGTATTCCTCAAGGCTAACATATTATATCTTGAGGAGTGTTTTTTGGGAACACAGGTTCTCAAACTCGGCCCTCAGGACCCCACACAGTGCATGTTTTGCAGGTCTCACAGAATCACAAGTGACATAATTAGCTACACCTGTGAACCTCTTAACATATGTCTGTGAGTAATTCATACACCTGTGCTTCTACTGGGTTACGAGAAAAACATGCACTGAGTGTGGTCCTGAGGGCCGAGTTTGTGAACCTGTGCATTAGGACGTTACACACAATGATAAAGTGAAATACTAAATGGATGATGTGGGCTTGTAAGACATTAGCACTGCAAGTTTACGATCACTTATCCAGACTTAATGCATGCCACTCATAATCTGTTGTTTTGAGAATAAAAATACACACAATACACATGCGACATTTGTTTTTCATATAGCGAGGGTATGTTTGTATGTGTCAAGGAGACAGACACATTCTGAGTAATGGTTTTTAGAAAAAAAGGCAAAACATCTATTTATGATTACACAACAAATGAAATAAGCAAACCAAGCTTACCTTAGAAATAGCGATTGATGATCTCTTGCCTAACCTGCCTCCCTACATCAGTACTCCAAGTATCACCAGATGTCTCTAATTCCTCTGCTTGCTGGCTGCTTTCTTCCTCCTCCTCCTCCTCAACATGTGGCAGATGTTGTTGCAAACACATGTTATGAAGAAAGCAGCAGCAGAACACAATTTGAGTCACCTTGGAGGGACTATACAACAAAAGGCCACCAGACTTATCCAGACACCGAAACCTAGATTTCAGCACACCAAAACATCTTTCTATCACATTCCGCGTGGACTTATGTGCATTATTGTATTGTGTTCAGCAGGGGTATCAGGTCGGGACAATGGAGTTAGAAGCCAAGAGAAACAGCCATATCCTCCATCACCTAAAAGACAGATATAGTAACGTGATTCATGTTAAGATACAGCAACACATAAGTAACACACTGTGGGGCAGATGTATTGACCTGTAGAAGGCATAAGGAAGTGAAAAACCAGTGATATGTGCAAGGTAATAAAGGCAGCAGACAATCTGTTCCTAAATGTTAATTTACATATTGGAGCTGATTGGCTGGTGCCTTTATCACCTTGCACAGATCACTGGTTTCTCACTTCCTTATGCCTTCTACAGGTTAATACATCTGCCCCTGTATTTGGACAAAGTATACGCAGGCCTACACATATCAAATTACATACCCAGCAGCCATCCATCTGGCATTTGTCCATCCTCAAACTTATCAAAGAGGGATGATTGACTGAGGATGAAGGAGTCATGGCAGCCCCAAGGGTAACCAGCAACAACACTCATTATTTTGAGATTTGCATCACAAACCACCTGCACATTTGTGGAGTGTTCGAAATGGCGGTTTGTATATATGTGCTGCCTGCCCCTAGGTGGTCTCAGCTGAATGTGTGTGCAATCTATGGCTCCAAGCACATTGGGCATGCCAGCCAGCTCATAGAAATCTACCCTGACGGCATGCCACTGAGACTCCTGGGTAGGGAAGCAGATTGAGGCCTCGATGTGGGGCTGCAAAACAGCCAACACCTGTGTGTATATTTTAAAGAACAATAAACATGAGATTTTAGGACAGAACTGGCCACCGAAAAATTTAAACAAACACAAAACTGAAGAGGTCGTTAGGTATACATCACCTGTGTTAAGATTCTGGAAAATGAGGGCTGTGAGATTCCTATGACATCCCCAGACACAGCCTGAAAGCAGCCAGTAGCCATAAAGTGCAACACAGCCAGGAGTTTGTGCAGGCCTGAGACATGGCGAGAGCGTGCTGTCTCAGGGTCTAGGCCCAGTTTGACAAGGTCATGCAGACGGAAAATGTTGTTACGCTTTAGACGGAACATCTGTATGACCTTATCATCGGACAATGCGTTCAAGTTTAAACGCCCCCTAAAAAAACGAGGCCTGCGCAGCCTCCGCGGAACCTGTACAACCTGCTGACCATGTTCAGTTTCTTGTCCCTGGTTACTTACAGGCTGATGTCTGAGTCTGAGGAATCCCACAGCACACAAAAGATCACTGGCCCACAGTCCTGCTGCCATTTCTGAGTGTAGGTGTATTGAAATGGGCCTAACATCCTTTTATAGGCATCCTAATTCAGGTGTGAGTGATTTTTTATTTGCAACACATGTAAATACGACTGAAAAAAGCAGGTCTATTTTTATGCCGCTTTTTTTTTACGAATCGCAAACAAATACGACCGCATTTGAGCACTCAGAGACTAACACCCAAATACGAATGAATAGTGAATTCCCGCATTCTATTAAATAACAGCCGCGTTTGACCGATGGTCTATTCATTCGTATTTCGGAACGTTGTTATTCAAACCATTACGAATAGACCAGACACTGCCGAGATTGGTGCTTAATGAATTCCCGGATTGGGACTTAGAAAAAAAAAAACACAAATCGGCCAAACTCGGATTTTTCGTAAATACTGGCCAGGGAGAGATAGAGGGGTGGGAAGGAGAGAGAGGAGAGAGCAAGAGAGAGAGAGAGGGGGGAGAGACACACAGTGTGTATTTGTTTTCACCTTGCAGGGAGCCCTACTTCTCAATGAGGGACTACGGAACCCAGTCATCCAGTTGCAGAGGAGGTTGAGGCGCCGAGCTGCCTGGGATGGAGGGAGTGCTGAAGATCTCGACTTGTGGCCGGAGGAATACAGCCACAGGCTACCCGTGGTAATGGATGCGGCTGGCAGTGGATGTATGAGCCGGGAGGGGGCGGAGAATGCGGGCAGACAGCCGCAGCGCTGCCCACGGTAATAGATGCTGCTGGCAGCTGGAGAATTTAAGGTAATGTATGTAGTGGTGTACAGAGCAGAGACGGAGCTGAGCGCACAGCTACATACATTACCGTACATTACATATGATACTGAAGATGCTGCTGCTCTGGAGGGGGGTTGATCGCGGGGTGTGGGTGCATGTGGGCTTGAAGAGACCGCTACCTGCTGATTGCCTCTTCCATCCAGGTGGTGGTTTCCAGACTTTTCTTTTAGGGGGGGCGGTTTATGAATGAATCCTGACTCCTCCCCCTCCACTCATTACTCCTCATGGGTCAGAGAGAGAGAAAGATCAGGGGTCAGAGAGAGTGGTCAGAGAGAGAGAGAGAGAGATCAGTGGAGAGACAGACAGGGGTGAGAGCAGAGCCGGCCCTAACCAATATGATGCCCTAGGCAAGATTTTGGCCTAGCACCACCGCCGGTTCCGCCTCTGACCTTGCACCTCTTTCCCAGCACCATCACCCCTCACCCATAGCAGTCCTTATTTTGGTATTTGTACCCCCTATATTTTAAATAGGAACAGTTTGCACATTTGGCGCACAACCCAAAAAGGGGTGTGTTTTTGCTGGCAAGGGGCATGGCCACACAATAGTAACCCCAATTCCAATTACGCCACACAGTACTGCAACTTCATTCACATTTGATCATGCGATAGTGTTCATAATTCATATTACATCCCAGAGTAGTATCACTTTACCTTATAAATGTTACTCCTCACAGTAGAGCCCCTTATTCACATTACATCACACTGAATTGCTCCTTATTCACATTACACCACACCCTATTGCTCTTTATTCACATTAGACGACACAGTAGTGCCCTTTCTATACGCAACGCCACATAGTAAAGCACCTTATACACATAATGCCACACATTAGTAATGCATTTATACACATAATTCCACACAGCCCCTTACACAATATGAGACACATTATTAATATCCTTATAAACATAATGCGCCTTACACATTATGACAACCTTTATTAATGCCCTTTTACACATATTATCCCTTACACATAAGCCGAACATTATTAATGCCCTTATACACATAATGACACACATAGTGCCCCCTACACATTTGCTGCACATTATTAGTGCCCCTATACACATAATGGCACATATACAGTAGTACCCTTTTACACATATGCTGCACATTATTAATGCCCTTATACACATAATGACACGCATAGTGCCTTTTACACATATGTTGCACATTATGAATGCATTTTTACATGACACACATAATGCTCCTTACACATATTCCAAACACTACTGCACAACCAACCCACTCACATGCACACAGCAATCACACTGCCACTAACACTGTGACCTCTGCCTCTGCTTGAATACAGATGTGTCCTCATAAATATTGCCTCAATGCTATCATCTGGCACCTTTTTTAATGAAAATGCATCTTATTTGCATTGCTATGTGGCTAGGATACACAAGCAGCTTCTACTGATTAAAATGATATGCAGCATGCCTATATACTGTGTGAGACTGTAGCTGTATCTGCATATGAAATGCTACACACAGAATATAGGCATGCCGTATATCATTTTAATCATCAGAAGCTGCTGATGCCCCTAGGCATATCAAATGCCCTAGGCAATTGCCTAGTTTGCCTATGCCTATGGCCGGCTCTGGGTGAGAGAGAGACACACAGGGGTCAGAGAGAGATATCGGTGGAGAGACAGACAGGGGTCAGAGAGAGAGAGATACAGGGGTCTGAGAAAGAGGGAACAGTGGAGAGACACACAGGGGACAGAGAGATAGACACACAGGGTCAGAGAGAGAGAGAGATCAGTGGAGAGACAGGGGTCAGAGAGAGAGAGAGACACAGGCGTCAGAGAGAGAGAGAGATCAATGGAGAGACAGATAAGGGTCAGAGAAAGAGAGATCAGTGGAGAGGCAGACAAGGGTTAGAGAAAGAGATCAGTGGAGAGACAGACAATTGTCAGAGAGAGAGAGAGAGAGAGAGAGAGAGAGAGATCAGTGGAAAGACAGACAGGGGTCAGAGAGAGAGAGAGAGAGAGAGAGAGAGAGATCGATCAGTGGAGAGACATACCGGGGTCAGAGAGAAATAAATCACCTGTATCTGTTGCAAAGACATAGCTTGCAGCTACAGTGTTCAGACACAGGCAGTCATACTTAAAGGTGAAAATTGTATAGACTAAATCCACCCCTACCTAAGCACATGTGCTGGTGATTGTCAATCATAAGATATGTGAACATGCAGAAACAAATTTTGTACCGCACCACACAAGTAAACCTAAGGATGACATATAAACACAATTTACTTTAGTTTTTCTTCAAAATTTTTCAACAATAAACTTTTGGCCTAAGGGTGCCGTGAAAATAATTCTGGGCACCGTGTTTGGAATCACTGGTTTAGGTCTAACTTCACAATAAGCACTTTTTCAAATCACCTATTACAAATAAACACCCTAGTACTTATTTTCATTATAAATATGCAATGTCAGGAAATAAAAGTTCAGCCCCCACCATCATGGCCCAGCAGCAGCCCAGTCTCCAGAGAGTCTCCACCAGTAGCGCTGATGGAAACAGGAGGTGACATGCCTGGTGCACCCTGATGTGCGCCTCCTCTATCAGCCACTTCCTGCGCTCCTGCCCCCAGTGTCTCACATGGGCACCCGCACACACTGCAGCACAGCCACTGCGCCGCCTCGCCTTACATACAACAGCTCAGTACACTACAGGGAGAAAACAATAAGCAATACACAAAATGGAAAGCTGCTCAATCAGATTGTAATGTTACTCAGGTGCTAAAAGGGAGGGGTAATTCTGTGTAGGAAAAAAACTGTGTTCCCTAATGCACACCGAGTGAAAAATATTACTACATAATAGTCAGATAATACGGAGATCTTAGTTTTATTTATTTATTTATTATTTATTAACAGTGTCTTATATAGCGCAGCATATTCCGTTGCGCTTTACAATTAGAACAACAGTAATAGAACAAAACTGGGTAAAAACAGACAGACATAGAGGTAGGAAGGCCCTGCTCACAAGCTTACAATCTATAGGGAAATAGGCATAGATACACAAGGATAGATGCTACCTATTGCATAATGGTCCACCAGATTGCTAGGTTCTTAATGGGTTGTATGATGATACCCCACAAAGTTATCCAAGTGTCAGGAGGGTGTGAGACTAAAGAAAGACAAGATATGTGATGTTATGAATACTCTACAGAGGATGTAATTAGATAGGGAAGCACTGAAGGTTATGTGGGTGGGTCTGGAATTTGATAGGCTTGTCTGAAGAGGTGAGTTTTCAGGGAACATTTAAAGGTTTGGAGACTAGAGGCGAGTCTTACTGTGCGTGGGAGGGCATTCCACAGAGTGGGTGAAGCCCGGATAAAGTCCTGTAATTTTGAGTGTGAACAAGCAATGCGTGTGGATGAGAGACGTAGATCTTGTGTAGAGCGGAGAGGTCGGGTAGGGAGATATTTTGAGATGAGTGAAGAGATGTATGTTGGTGCAGTTTGGTTAATAGCCTTGTATGTGAGTAAAAGTATTTTATATTTAATATGGTAGAATACCGGTAACCAATGGAGGGACTGACAGAGCGGATCTGCAGACGATGAACGTCTGGCAAGGAAGATTAGCCTCGCAGCTGCATTTAAAATGGATTGTAGTGGTGAGAGCCTATGTTTGGGAAGACCGGTCAGGAGACTATTACAATAATCAATGTGGGAGATAATGAGAGCATGGATTAGAGTTTTTGCTGTGTCTTGTGTAAGATAAGGGCGTATTTTGGATAGGTTTCTTAGATGTATGTAACATGATCTTGAGACAGATTGAATGTGGGTAACAAAGGACAGTTCAGAGTCAAGAATGACACCTAGGCAGCGAGCTTGTGGGGTAGGGGTGATTGCAGAGTTCTCAACAGTGATAGAGATATCAGGTTGGAAACTACTATTTGCCGGTGGAAATATAATTAATTCTGTTTTGGAAATATTAAGTTTGAGGTGGCGAGATGTCATCCAAGATGAAATGGCAGAAAGGCATTCAGTGACACGGCCCAATACAGATGGTGACAAATCAGGGGAGGATAGGTAGATTTGAGTATCATCCGCATACAGATAGTACTGAAATCCGAAAGAGTTGATTAGTTTGCCAAGAAATGTGGTATAGATAGAGAAAAGCAGAGGACCTAGGACTGAGCCTTGCGGTACTCCAACTGAGAGAGGTAGCGAAGTAGAGGTGGAATCAGAGAAACGAACACTGAAGGAGCGATTAGATAGGTAGGATGAGAACCAAGAAAGGGCTGTGTCCTGAATACCTAGGGATTGTAGTGTTTGTATGAGAAGAGAGTGGTCAACAGTGTCAAAAGCAGCAGAGAGATCAAGGAGAATAAGGAGAGAGAAATGTCCTTTAGATTTAGCAGTGACCAAATCATTCACTACCTTAGTCAGTGCTGTCTCTGTGGAGTGTTGGGCACGAAATCCTGACTGAAGTGGGTCCAGTAGGCTGTGTGAGTTAAGAAAGTGTGTGAGGCGAGTGTAGGCAAGTCTCTCCAGTAGCTTGGAGGGGCATGGGAGCTGAGAGATGGGACGGTAGTTAGAGAGAGAGTTCGGGTCAGAGTTTTGTTTTTTCAGAATGGGAGTAATCACTGCATGCTTGTATAGAGAAGGAAAGATACCAGTAGACAGGGAGAGATTACAGATTTTCGTTAAGGTTGGGATGAGCACAGTAGACAGAGCTTTACTAATTTGTGAGGGTATAGAGTCAAGGGGAGAGGTATTAGAGTAGGCAGATGAAAAAAGAGTGCAGATACTTCATCTTCATTTGTAGGATCAAAGGAAGAGAAGGTGTTAGAGGGTTCAGGCAGGGAATTGAGCAGGTCACTTGCTGTGGAAGAGCATACCATTTCATTTCGGATCTTGTCAATCTTGTCCTTGAAATAGGAAGCAAGATCTTGCGCACTGACAGTGGCTGGTGGGTTAGGTGAGGGAGGGACAAGAAGTGATTTAAATGTATTAAAAAGTCGCTTGGGGTTAGAGGCTTGAGCAGAGATGAGAGATTGAAAATATGTTTGTTTGGCAGTGTCCAGAGCAGTACGATAAGAGTGGTAGGTGGTCTTATATGTGAGAAAGTCACTTGAACTACGAGATTTACGCCACTGACGTTCAACTTTTCTTGAGAGTTTTTGTAAGTGTCTAGTGTATTTAGAGTGCCACGGTTGACATCTAAGTCTACGTGGAGTGTGATGGGTAGCTGGAGCCACTTCATCAAGTGCTGTTACTAGAGTTTGGTTAAGGTGTGACACAGCAGTCTCTGGAGAGGTGAATGTAGAAATTGGTGAAAGCAGTGGTTGCAGAGAGGTAGATAGTTGTTGAAAATTAATAGCGTTAATATTTCTGCGGGTAAGAGGTGTCCTTGTAGACTTTAGGGACATGGAGTTTGAAGTAATGGAGGAGAGCATGCATGTGATAAGGTTGTGATCTGAGAGAGGGAAAGGAGTGTTAGTGAGTTCAGAAACAGAGCATAGTCTGGTAAATACAAGATCAAGGCAGTGGCCCTCCTGATGAGTAGGGGAGTCAGTCCATTGGGAGAGGCCAAGAGAGGAGGTTAGAGAAAGTAGTTTAGAGGCATGGGGAGATTGTGGACTGTCAATAGAGAGATTGAAATCACCCATAATGATAGTGGAGATGTCAGAGGATAGAAAGTGAGGGAGCCATGCAGAAAAATCTTCCAGAAACTTTTTGGGTTGCCCAGGTGGGCGATAGATAGCTGCAACACGCAGAGAGAAAGGGGTGAAAATCCTAATAGAGTGTACTTCAAAGGATGTAAATGTGAGTGAGGGAACAGGTGGTAAAACAATGTGCGTGTAACATTTGGATAGTAATATTCCAACACCCCCTCCTTTGATGTTACCAGGCCTGGGGGTGTGTGTGAAGTGGAGGCCACCATGTGACAGTGCTGCAGGGGAGGCAGTGTCTGATTGTGTGAGCCAGGTTTCTGTTATAGCCAGCATATTTAATTTTTTTGCTATGAAAAGGTCATGAATAGCTGTTAATTTGTTGCAAACAGAGCGTGCATTCCATAAAGCACATTTTAGTGACTTGGAGGTAGATGGGAGACAAGTGATGTTGATAAGGTTTGTTGATTTTATATTCTGTTGTGAATCAGCTGAATGTGAGCGTGGTATGTGGATGGGACCTGGATTTGGGGATATGTCACCAGCTAGTAGAAGCAGAAGAAGAGAGAGATAGGTATAGTTAGGGGAGGTGTGTGATAGTTTCTAATGGTGACAGGTAGAGGATGTGACAGTTAGTGTATATAGATAGGTTAAAAGCTCATGAGTGTTAATAAGAGGGGAGTGGATTAATGAGGCTGCAATGTGTACAGAGCGATAAATAACAGGAATAGTGAAGGACGATGTCATTTTATAGATGATACCATGAAGTGCTATGAAGAAAAACAGTTTGTGGAGCATGGTGTTTATAAAGAGTAAAGTATAGATAGGAAAATGCTTATGGAAATTGTTAATTAAATGGTAGATTTACCTGCTTTCCAATGTTTTTCAATGTTTGCTCAACTGTTGGTTTAACTGTTCTTTTTAAAATTTCCTAACTTTGTAATTTCCAAACTTCGTATATTTCTAAACTTCTGACAACTGCCCCGTAGACAACTGCCCCATAACCAGGGGCGGAACTCTGGGAGGCAGTGGAGTCGGCTGCCGCCGGGCTCCTGGCCTCAAGGGGGCGCATCTCCTCCACACTGTCTCCCGCTGCCTGACTCCTGAAGAGGAGCTTTCGTGTCAGTGTCAGGGGGAGCCCGCAGATCAGGAGGACTGGAGGAGCTACTCGCAGCCTGGAACCTGTCACCGGAAGAGGAGGAGCTCGTAGCAGCATGAGCACCCTCAGCGTTCTGAGGGAAAATCCCACCGGCCAGCCGCTGTGTGCTCCGGCTCTGCGGGTAAGTGGAGGTCCAGGGCAGCCTCACTTACCCTTCCTTGTGATGGTCACATAATCGTGCGTGCCGAATGCCGGTGATTGGGGGGCGCGCGCGCGGGGTGGGGGGGGGGGGTCTTATTGTATACATTGCTGGGAGGTGCTGCACTTCGGATCCCTTCAATAATGACACACACAGCAGCACCATTATATAATCAATATTTCAATCTGGTACTATAGATTGTCACCAGGATACCATACCTGATGACAATCTATAGTACCAGATTGAAATATTGATTATATAAAGGTGCTGCTGTGTGTGTCATTACTGAAGGGATCCTAAGTGCAGCACCTCCCAGCAATATATTAAAACTTCTTGTGGGGGCACCAGAATAAGTAAATGTATAGAGAGAGGGGGGCGTGGCTTGGATCGGAATGGAGTAGCAGTGTGCAACTCTAGCTCTCCATAATAATCCTGCTAAAACATCCTTTTTCCCCTAACCCGTGACTCCTGGGACATACCTGCGGGCATAGGAAGGTGTGCTGCCCCTGCTGTCATCCGCGCTGGCCGGGAGCGTGAAGCGGCTCCTTGTGTCAGACCCCTCCAGTGTGCTGGCCCGGCTCCCTGCCTCTCTGCGTGCCGGAGCTGGAGAGAAGACGCGTGGGACACGCGACAGCGCTCCTGACGGCGGCCCTGCAGTGATCCCCCAGCTGGGGATCGGAGACTGAGGAGTTCCTGACTGACGGCCGGGAGTAGCGGTGACTACCAGAGGACCCGGCGGGCGGGTGAGTGCAGGGAGGAAAGCCCGCGAAGCCGCCATCCTCTTTTCTTTTCTCTAGTCTGCACATGTGAAACTGGTCTCTCAGCGCCATCTGTTGGTGCAATACAGTAAAGTGAGCTGTGGCTGGAGCTTCCTCTATATCTCCCTCCTGGGCTTAATAAATAACCAAAAGTGTGGTGCCCCAATAAAACGGAAGGGGGAAGAAGGGAAAAAGAAAATATATATAAAATACAAAATTATTGCTCCCCCTACATCCACTGAGGAGTTCCTGATTATACAGAAGAAGAAGGGGAATAGAGAGCAATAATAAGGAAGGAAACAGCACAGTCCTTATATGCTCCCTGCAAACCTGCAATAACCACATAGTTTTGCTCTTGGGCTGAATCAGCTAGTCTCCTATTCTCTGCATACAACCTATTTTGTGGTGTGCTCATAGGCCTGCTCTACTTTGCTACATTATTATTTATCATATCTGCCCGATCCGAGCGGCTCCAGCACCTGTGCTGACCTGATACTGCTCAGAGACTTTTTTGCTGTAATATCCTTGGAGTCCTGACTTCGCGTCCAGTGCTGCAATGGTGAAAGGAGGTCAGAGCGCGGCGAGCGCCGCCGCCGCCGCTGCAAAACTGGAGAAATTCGCTAGGTCGCAACAGGCAACTCATTCGGCAAAGCAGGGTGACACTGACCCATCCCCGCCTGCGGCTGAGGTCGCTGCCCCTGACCCCACTGAGCAGGTTCAGTCTACCCAGCAAATACTACAGGCCATTTTTGCGTCTGAGCAAAGGGTCACAGACAGGATTGGGCAAGTCCAGGCGGACGTCTCTCTCTTAAGACAGGATCTACAAAAAATCCGGGAAAGAGTGAGTGAAACTGAGCATCGGATATCTGATCTGGAAGACACTACATCACCCTTACAATTGAAAGTGGCCGACCTATCTACCCAGGTGATATCTATGCAGAGTAAAATGTCCGATATCGAGGGGAGACTACGGCGCAACAACGTTCGGTTTGTTGGGCTCCCTGAGAGGGCAGAGGGCACCTCCCCGGAATCCTTTCTGGAAAATTGGCTTATTAAATTATTTGGCAAAGAAGCATTTACCTCTCAATTCGCGGTGGAACGAGCGCACAGGCTCCCGCCTAGACCGCCACCACCCGGGGCTCCGGCTAGAACATTTATTGCTCGTTTCCTACATTTTAAGGACCGTGACGCTATACTCCGCATGGCCCGGACACAGGGCCCTATCCAACTAGATGGACATAATATATCCGTTTTCCCTGACTTTGCCCTGGAGGTGCAAAAGAGTAGATCACAGTTTCTGCAGGTTAAGCGTCAACTCCGTGACCGCAATATACAATACTCTATGCTGTTCCCGGCCAAACTGAGGGTGGTGTCTGATAACACCACTCATTTCTTCTCCACTCCTCAAGATGCTGCTGCATGGTTGGAACGACAGCCTCGTCCTCCTCGTTGATGTAATATCATACATTTGTTGATCTGTTACTTTCTTATTGCTGGCTAAGACTAACTGTTCCAAATCACGATACGCTAGTCATGCTGTGGATATATATGCAAAGTACTAGGGGGGCAATGTTGAGCAGCCTAATGTTGATATTAATCTCAATCTCGTTTTTATATGTTGGGGTACGCTGCTAGATATGTTTTTCTTTTATTTTTCTTCCTTCTTTTTTTATTTTTCCAGGGTTAGGGTAATACTTCTACTGGTATTCTGAGGAGAGTTTATGCCGAAGATAGTGTAGGGGCATTTCTTTGGGATCTTAGTTAGGCCCCTATCCCTTAGATTAGTTACTTTGGTGGGAGTTATGGGATCCAGGTATACCTTATGTTCGCAAGGTGATACAGGGTGGGTGTGGGGGGGGTTAGTTTGTTTTTTTTCATGCCATCAATTTTTGACTATGTGTGTGTTCTGCTACACTGCGTTATTAGGTGATACAGGGTGGGTGCGGGGGGGGTTAGTTTATTTTTTTCCAAGCCATCACTTTTTAGCTCTGTGCGTATTTTGCAAAGACGTGTATTCTCTGCATTATGTTGCTTTGTGCTCATGTGCCTCCAGGAACGTAGGGGGACTGGTTATTCCTGTCCCTATGTACTGTTGGCTCAGCGTTGATATGCTGCGATGCCAGGCTCTGCTATATGTCTCTTTAACCTATCCTGTTATCCCTCTCCGGTATGATTTCTATGTCTACTGTTTCTGAAGGGCTCCGTCTGCTCAGCTGGAACGTTCGGGGATTGAATGAAAAAATCAAAAGATCGTTAGTCCTGACTCAGGTTAAAAAATATCAGGCAGACATAATTTGTCTTTCTGAAACACATTTGCATGGAGGTAGAGTGTTGGCGCTTAGAAAACCATGGGTCAGTCATGTGTATCATTCCACCTTCTCTAGCAATGCAAGAGGCGTTTCTGTAATGATTAAAAAGTCCGTACAATTTCATATGGATGAATGTGAAACTGACCAATATGGCAGGTACGTCTTCCTACGAGCCCATATTAACAGCCGACTGTTTAATATATTAGCAGTATATGTCCCCCCGCCATATAACAATGAGGTCCTCCGGCACGCTGCCCGTTTTCTGGCCCGGTCCCCTGCCACCCCTGTGATATGTCTGGGAGATTTTAACAATGTCATGGATGGTGGTATGGACAGGTGGAGGGAGTCGGTTGCATCTTCCCCTCCCATGGCGTCCCCTACCTCATTCGCAAGACTGGTGGGGGAGATGGGGCTGGTGGATATATGGAGATGTCGAAATCCCGCGGCCACTCAGTTCTCCTGTCAATCCGCTACCCATCACGCTTTTTCTCGTATTGATTTGGTGTTGGTCTCCCATGGTTTGTCCCCGGACGTACTGGCGGTGGATTATCTCCCTAGGGGCATATCGGATCATTCTCCTGTTTTGGTCACAGTTAATATAGGTTGGGAGCAGGGAGCAAAAATGTGGAAGCTTAATCCCTTTTGGTTGACTCTGCTGGGGAAGGGTGAGGATCTGGTGGCCGCCTGGGAAGGGTTCCAGGAAGATAATTCACTATACAATGTTCTGACAATGAAGCATGATGCTTTTAAGGCGTTTCTGCGGGGCTCCTTTATAAAGCGGATCTCTGAAGTTAAAGCGTTCAGTAAAAGGGAGGAGATGCGGTTGGAATATTTGTGTCAGCAGTTGGAATCTCAATATCTTAATACCCATTTGCGGTCTGATGAATTGTTGTGGAAGAACGCGCAGAATGAGTGGTCGGATTGTTTATTTGAGAAATCCAGACGTAGACTCCTTTTTGCGGGACATGAGCAGTATTTTCGGGCTGAGATGAATGGTAGCTATTTGGCCTTTTTGGCCCGATCTGACTCCCCTAGAACAGTAATTCAGTGTGTGAAAGACTCTGCTGGCCAAATGTGTTACTCTGGATCAAAGGTGGCGGAGACTTTCCGTAGTTACTATACCTCGCTCTATGCATCCCGAGCCGATTACTCTGATGATCAGCTGGGGGATTTTTTGGCTCAGCTGACCTTGCCATGCTTGTCCCGGGAGGACTCTGGGGCTCTGGATGCGCCTATCACGGTGGAGGAGGTGGAGGCCGCGATCCTGTCTCTCCCGGCGTCTAAGGCACCGGGATCGGATGGACTCCCGGGCGAGGTCTATAAAAAATACATTACTTTCTTTGCCCCCTATCTCCTACAACTGTTTGAACTACTCTTAAAGGGTGGGGCCCTCCCGCGTTCTATGGCCGAGGCCAATATAATTGTCCTGCTGAAACCAGGGAAAGACCCCCTGCTCCCCGAGTCCTATCGACCCATTTCCCTCCTCAACACTGATGTAAAAATATTAGCAAAAATCTTGGCATCTCGATTGAATTCGGTAATTACAACGATAATTCATCCAGACCAGACGGGCTTTATGCCGGGGAAGTCCACGGCCCAAAATTTACGTAGATTGTTCTGCCATCTCCAGAGAAATGATGAGGGGGGATCGGACGCGGTGGTGGTGTCCCTTGATGCGGCCAAAGCGTTCGACTCCGTAGAGTGGAGGTACCTATGGGGGGTGCTGGAGAAATTTGCCTTTGGTCCTCGTTTTATTGGCTTTATCCAATTATTGTATTCCTTGCCCGTGGCTCGTGTGACGGCCAATGGTTTCACGTCTGAGCTTTTTGCACTGGAGAGGGGCACTCGACAGGGCTGCCCCCTGTCTCCTGCACTGTTTGCGATGGCCGTGGAGCCGTTGGCCGCCCTGCTGCGAGGTAATGGCGGGGTCAGGGGAGTTGAGATTGGGGGTCATGTGGATGTGGTGGCGCTATACGCGGATGACATGCTACTTTTCCTGCAGGACTCTGATGACTCCCTACGTACAGCATTACATGTAGTGGAGAATTTTGGTATCTTTTCCGGTCTGCTAATTAACTGGGACAAATCCCACATTTTTCCTATCTCTGGCCTTCTTCCCGAAAACACACAGGGGGCGTATCCTTTGCAATGGACACTGCGATTTAAATATCTAGGCATCTGGATTACTCCTATGGCGAGTAGCTATATGGCCCAAAATATTGACCCCATACTAGCGACATTTAAAGAAAAGGCACATAGCTGGAAAAAATTACCGTTGTCTGTCCTGGGTAGGGTCAATTTATTTAAAATGGTGATGCAGCCAAAGTTTCTCTATGCTCTACAGAATTCCCCGGTCTACCTTCCCAAGAAGATCTTTACTGTTATTGAGGGAGTATTATCCTCATTTATATGGAGTGGCAGGCAGGCGCGGGTATCTATAAGAACGATGTGCAGATCTCAGATGTCTGGCGGAGCAAGCCTCCCAGATCTCAGACTATACTATGTGGCCACTCAGTTGGCCCATCTGAGTGAATGGACTGGGGGCTATCTGGGGGATACGATGAGGGGGTTTCTGGCTGAGTGGACGGAGTGCTCTCCTGCTTTCTCTCTCTCTCCTCTTCAACTTCTCCTTTCTGGTCTCTCAACGTCTGGCATGCCTCCCTTGTTGCGTCAAGCCTTGCTTATTTGGCGTTATGCGCACACTTTGTATGACTGGGAGGGACATGATACCTGTACTCCATTGTGGTTCAACAGTGCATACCCTGAGCTATATGAGATGTCGCTAGATAACATATGGATTGCTAGGGGAGTCGTGGCACTGGGTCAGCTATACCACGGTGGAGTGCTGAAGTCATTTCAGCAACTTAAGATCGAATTTGATGTGCCTAACACAGTTATGTTCCGATACTTTCGGCTTAGACATGCTATACAGACCCAATTCCCTCACGGCCCACCATCGATTGCTGACTCACCTGTTAAAACGCTGCTTGCTTCAATGAGCCGGAGGGGGAAGGTGTCTACCATATATGCTGCTCTAAATAACAATAGCTACCCCGATCTATTAAACAATCTCCGTACTAAATGGGAGACTGACTTAGGGCAATTGTCCCAAGAGCAGTGGCTTCAGATTATGAGTTCACTTAAATACACTACTCCATGTATAAGGTATAAGCAGGTTTTTTTCTACATTCTACACAGGTCCTATCGCACTCCGATTGGTATGCAGAGGGCTGGTCTTAGGGAAGATTCTAATTGCCCCAGGTGTCAGGCAGCTGATGCCGGATTTTGGCACTTATTGTGGGACTGCCCTGAGATTTCCCTTTTCTGGCATAGAGTTTGGGGTGATGTAGTCATGACAGCACCGTCCCTTCCTACATTAGATCCTGGCATATGTTTATTTGGGCTAGATTTGGAGGAGACGCACTCTGTTTTGCTGTACAAATATGTCCTGTGTCTCACAACGCTAGCTAAGGTGGTTATTGCTAGGGTCTGGTTCTCTGCTGATACACCTAGGGTGGAGCACTGGAGGGCGTTGGTGAACGAGGTAATTCGCCATGAGAGACATATGTATAAAATACGGGGTTCCACCTCTCGGTTTACGGAGATGTGGGGCCGCTGGGGTGGCGCAGGGCTGGGCGAACAAGTATTAAGCACATGAGCGACATTGTAAAACTATGGATATTCCTCGTCATGGATATATATATGTAACTATATATGATAAGAAATAACACGCACACCAAAATGTGATTGGAAAAACCGGTTTATTGATGGCAACTGTTAAAGTTATAGTTAAATTTCAATGTTGATGTTTTGTTTTGTTTGTTTGTGACATAAAACTCAATAAAAACTACTTGATTTAAAAAAAAATGTATAGAGAGAGAGAGAGATGTGGAATTCAGTGGCACTCCACAGACTTGAATATATTAATAATAAATAATTAATCCATGAATTAAATAAAGTATGGAGTATTAACTGTATAGAAGTCTGTGGAGTGCCACTGAATTCTACATCTATATGAGACCGTTGCTTTGACCTAAGGAGGGCACCACAGCAAGAATTAATTGTACCCTCAAAGGAGTGTCAGGCTCACAGTCCTATAAAAAAATAAAATATATAGATAAATAGATAGATAGAGATAGATGATAGATAGATATAGATATAGGCAAAGTGTGACATCCCTAGATGCTCCCAACACCAGGTAAGAGATACTGCATGGCACTCCAGGACGTCTTTGAATCAATTACATTTTACTGCAATATATAACCCAGAATCGTTGATATATTGCGGTAAAAGTTTATTGATTTAAATAAGTCCTGGAGTGCCATGCAGTATCTCTCACCTGGTGTTGGGAGCATCTAAGGAAAGGACGCCACACTTATATACATCATTATCAGCAAGGGCACCCAGGCAACTGCATATACAATAGTGAGTACTGAACCACAAGATGAATATATATATATATATATATATATATATATATATAGTATTATCATTTACTGTATCAGTGCGCAGTATGTTAGTGTCCATGGAATACAGTGACTTGCATACTCCCTTTTGTGTGGACGGTGTAATGGTTATCATTATGCATCACAGCACTGAGGTCATGGGTTCTGTTCCCGCCATGGCCCTGACTGTGTAGAGTTTGTATAGTCTCCCATTGCTGGCGTGGTTACCACCAGGTACTCTGGATAGGTAGGTTATTTGGCTCCCAACAAATATTAACCCTAGTACATGAGTGTACAGGGGCAGACTACATTGGCCAAGTATTTCTTATCTGCCATCAAATTCTATGTGACAGGTCTCGCAATAGTACAGCTGTCTGGTTCTCGCCTCTGGCCGGGGAGAAGGAGTGCAGACTAGAGTCCTGGGAGCTGCTATCCACCTCCTCCTTCTCCAGTGTGACCTGCCACCTCCACACTTCCCTATGATTTGTCCCTGAACTGTGATCAGGACTAATGCTAGGAGAGAAAGCCTTGTGATGAACATCTGCTTAATTCTCCACGTCCGCCACCCTGCCTGCTGTATGTGAGAGTGTAGAGAGCAGTCACTGGACGTTGTGCCCCCTATACTGAGCGGGATATCAGAGTTATTTCTGCGTCTTCCGTCATTCTGCTGCGGAGCCCATCCACACACTGCTGATGCGGGGGTCACCCACTTTATAGGCTGCTACACAGGTACTTATGGTGTTAAAATAGGAAGAAGAGCTGTTGTGTAGCCTACACATGGAGCCCTTCTCATCAATCCCTATAATTATGGGGATTGTTATTAACTGCGCCAGGGCAGTCGGACTTAATCCCCTGCTGTATTGTTCTTGAAAGTGGCGTTTGTGTGTTGTTTATATATATACTGTATATCGGCACACCACTGCGCCAAAGCATCTACATTGTGACACGCTAGTGGGTGAGGGAGTACTGTAGATTTGCTATAATGGTATGCTGATGTCTATTTTATTGTGATGACTGACTTGGAGTGCCGTCCACTTTGTATGTGTATATATATTACTATTGGGAAAGGCACCTGAGCACGCTACTACTGTTCAGCATGAGTGCCGGATAGCTACATATGAAGGGCGTGTGTGTAGGAGGGGGGGGGGGGGGGGGGCACCAACACTTATCATGCCTCCGGGCGACTGGGGCGAACTTACGCCACTGCCCATAACTGAATGCTAACATATACTAGTTCTAATTTACAAAGGCTTCAGCTGAAGCTAATTGGACATCTAATCAAAGGAATTATATTACCCTGTGTTAAGTAAACACCAGGCCATGTATGCTAATAAACTCCACTCCACTGACCCACATCTATACAAGAGATAATATCAGCCATAAGCAAGTACTAATATTCTACAAATACAATTACATACACTGCTAAAATATACATTGGTGTGAATAGAGATCAAAGTTATAGTTTGCAGGGATCAGCAAGCAGAAATCGACATACATTTGAAAATATAGCATGGAGATGTCTGTGGGTTATTGCAGAGGTGTACTTATCAGCAAGCAGAAATCG
Source organism: Pseudophryne corroboree (assembly GCF_028390025.1). Classification (NCBI taxonomy): domain Eukaryota; kingdom Metazoa; phylum Chordata; class Amphibia; order Anura; family Myobatrachidae; genus Pseudophryne; species Pseudophryne corroboree. The sequence continues at coordinate 465,766,536 of NC_086446.1, read as the reverse complement.
ACATACCTGTGAGATGAAAAGATATATAGAAAGCTGATCAGTCCATATTCAGTGAGATATATGTAGACTAACTGTTGGTTTAACTGTTCTTTTTAAAATTTCCTAACTTTGTAATTTCCAAACTTCGTATATTTCTAAACTTCTGACAACTGCCCCGTAGACAACTGCCCCATAACTGAATGCTAACATATACTAGTTCTAATTTACAAAGGCTTCAGCTGAAGCTAATTGGACATCTAATCAAAGGAATTATATTACCCTGTGTTAAGTAAACACCAGGCCATGTATGCTAATAAACTCCACTCCACTGACCCACATCTATACAAGAGATAATATCAGCCATAAGCAAGTACTAATATTCTACAAATACAATTACATACACTGCTAAAATATACATTGGTGTGAATAGAGATCAAAGTTATAGTTTGCAGGGATCAGCAAGCAGAAATCGACATACATTTGAAAATATAGCATGGAGATGTCTGTGGGTTATTGCAGAGGTGTACTTATCAGCAAGCAGAAATCGACATACCTGTGAGATGAAAAGATATATAGAAAGCTGATCAGTCCATATTCAGTGAGATATATGTAGACTAACTGTTGGTTTAACTGTTCTTTTTAAAATTTCCTAACTTTGTAATTTCCAAACTTCGTATATTTCTAAACTTCTGACAACTGCCCCGTAGACAACTGCCCCATAACTGAATGCTAACATACTAGTTCTAATTTACAAAGGCTTCAGCTGAAGCTAATTGGACATCTAATCAAAGGAATTATATTACCCTGTGTTAAGTAAACACCAGGCCATGTATGCTAATAAACTCCACTCCACTGACCCACATCTATACAAGAGATAATATCAGCCATAAGCAAGTACTAATATTCTACAAATACAATTACATACACTGCTAAAATATACATTGGTGTGAATAGAGATCAAAGTTATAGTTTGCAGGGATCAGCAAGCAGAAATCGACATACATTTGAAAATATAGCATGGAGATGTCTGTGGGTTATTGCAGAGGTGTACTTATCAGCAAGCAGAAATCGACATACCTGTGAGATGAAAAGATATATAGAAAGCTGATCAGTCCATATTCAGTGAGATATATGTAGACTAACTGTTGGTTTAACTGTTATTTTTAAAATTTCCTAACTTTGTAATTTCCAAGCTTCGTATATTTCTAAACTTCTGACAACTGCCCCGTAGACAACTGCCCCATAACTGAATGCTAACATATACTAGTTCTAATTTACAAAGGCTTCAGCTGAAGCTAATTGGACATCTAATCAAAGGAATTATATTACCCTGTGTTAAGTAAACACCAGGCCATGTATGCTAATAAACTCCACTCCACTGACCCACATCTATACAAGAGATAATATCAGCCATAAGCAAGTACTAATATTCTACAAATACAATTACATACACTGCTAAAATATACATTGGTGTGAATAGAGATCAAAGTTATAGTTTGCAGGGATCAGCAAGCAGAAATCGACATACATTTGAAAATATAGCATGGAGATGTCTGTGGGTTATTGCAGAGGTGTACTTATCAGCAAGCAGAAATCGACATACCTGTGAGATGAAAAGATATATAGAAAGCTGATCAGTCCATATTCAGTGAGATATATGTAGACTAACTGTTGGTTTAACTGTTCTTTTTAAAATTTCCTAACTTTGTAATTTCCAAACTTCGTATATTTCTAAACTTCTGACAACTGCCCCGTAGACAACTGCCCCATAACTGAATGCTAACATATACTAGTTCTAATTTACAAAGGCTTCAGCTGAAGCTAATTGGACATCTAATCAAAGGAATTATATTACCCTGTGTTAAGTAAACACCAGGCCATGTATGCTAATAAACTCCACTCCACTGACCCACATCTATACAAGAGATAATATCAGCCATAAGCAAGTACTAATATTCTACAAATACAATTACATACACTGCTAAAATATACATTGGTGTGAATAGAGATCAAAGTTATAGTTTGCAGGGATCAGCAAGCAGAAATCGACATACATTTGAAAATATAGCATGGAGATGTCTGTGGGTTATTGCAGAGGTGTACTTATCAGCAAGCAGAAATCGACATACCTGTGAGATGAAAAGATATATAGAAAGCTGATCAGTCCATATTCAGTGAGATATATGTAGACTAACTGTTGGTTTAACTGTTCTTTTTAAAATTTCCTAACTTTGTAATTTCCAAACTTCGTATATTTCTAAACTTCTGACAACTGCCCCGTAGACAACTGCCCCATAACTGAATGCTAACATATACTAGTTCTAATTTACAAAGGCTTCAGCTGAAGCTAATTGGACATCTAATCAAAGGAATTATATTACCCTGTGTTAAGTAAACACCAGGCCATGTATGCTAATAAACTCCACTCCACTAACCCACATCTATACAAGAGATAATATCAGCCATAAGCAAGTACTAATATTCTACAAATACAATTACATACACTGCTAAAATATACATTGGTGTGAATAGAGATCAAAGTTATAGTTTGCAGGGATCAGCAAGCAGAAATCGACATACATTTGAAAATATAGCATGGAGATGTCTGTGGGTTATTGCAGAGGTGTACTTATCAGCAAGCAGAAATCGACATACCTGTGAGATGAAAAGATATATAGAAAGCTGATCAGTCCATATTCAGCGAGATATATGTAGACTAACTGTTGGTTTAACTGTTCTTTTTAAAATTTCCTAACTTTGTAATTTCCAAGCTTCGTATATTTCTAAACTTCTGACAACTGCCCCGTAGACAACTGCCCCATAACTGAATGCTAACATATACTAGTTCTAATTTACAAAGGCTTCAGCTGAAGCTAATTGGACATCTAATCAAAGGAATTATATTACCCTGTGTTAAGTAAACACCAGGCCATGTATGCTAATAAACTCCACTCCACTGACCCACATCTATACAAGAGATAATATCAGCCATAAGCAAGTACTAATATTCTACAAATACAATTACATACACTGCTAAAATATACATTGGTGTGAATAGAGATCAAAGTTATAGTTTGCAGGGATCAGCAAGCAGAAATCGACATACATTTGAAAATATAGCATGGAGATGTCTGTGGGTTATTGCAGAGGTGTACTTATCAGCAAGCAGAAATCGACATACATTTGAAAATATAGCATGGAGATGTCTGTGGGTTATTGCAGAGGTGTACTTATCAGCAAGCAGAAATCGACATACATTTGAAAATATAGCATGGAGATGTCTGTGGGTTATTGCAGAGGTGTACTTATCAGCAAGCAGAAATCGACATACATTTGAAAATATAGCATGGAGATGTCTGTGGGTTATTGCAGAGGTGTACTTATCAGCAAGCAGAAATCGACATACATTTGAAAATATAGCATGGAGATGTCTGTGGGTTATTGCAGAGGTGTACTTATCAGCAAGCAGAAATCGACATACATTTGAAAATATAGCATGGAGATGTCTGTGGGTTATTGCAGAGGTGTACTTATCAGCAAGCAGAAATCGACATACCTGTGAGATGAAAAGATATATAGAAAGCTGATCAGTCCATATTCAGGCCCCCAGGCCGATCGACAAGGCTTCTCCGTCACTGGGGGTCCCTAATACTAGGTATGGGTCTGGGGTGCAGGACCCCACGATGTCGGCACAGGTCGGCCACCCCAGGTCAGCACACAGGTGAAAATTAATAGGGGTTAATAAGAAGCACAGAAGTGCTATGTAAGTGGTGTGATTAAAATAATATATGCAAAATAATATATACAAAGTGATAGGGAAAATCATATGGGGTATCCCCTGGGGTATCCCCAGGTAAGCTGGCTCTCAGATGCTGTAGGAGCCATTACCATGTGGCCTTACACTGGGAATTTAACCCAGACATATTTGTAATTATTTATGGAGTGGGTGTGGGGTGCGGTGGCCCCTGTGTCGGTATGGCTGGGCTGCTTCAGGTCGGCACACCCTAACACTTTATTAACACTTATGATTTTCCCTATCACTTTGTATATATTATTTTGCATATATTATTTGAATCACACCACTTACATAGCACTTCTGTGCTTCTTATTAACCCCTATTAATTTTCACCTGTGTGCTGACCTGGGGTGGCCGACCTGTGCCGACATCGTGGGGTCCTGCACCCCGGACCCATACCTAGTATTAGGGACCCCCAGTGACGGAGAAGCCTTGTCGATCGGCCTGGGGGCTTAACCCTATATCTGCAGATATACGCAACTAAGATCTCCGTATTATCTGACTATTATGTAGTAATATTTTTCACTTGGTGTGCATTAGGGAACACAGTTTTTTTCCTACACAGAAAACAATAAGCAGCAGCGCGGCTGGCACCAGTCAGGGGGCTCCCTTTTCCCGGTGCCTGAGAAACTTTATGCCGCCTATGTGAGGGGGTCAGCGGGAGCAATCTTGGGCTGCTGCTGCTGTTTGTAGGGATCCCTCCTGCCCCGGTCACCGGCGCTGGGTGCAGAAGGAGTAAGTGGGTGTGGCTTCAGGCTGTGTGTAGGGGGAGCGTTCGCCCTTATCGCTCCCTGTTAAATTCTCCTTCTCTGTCCCGATTCCCGGACACTCCTCCAGTCCATGCCGCAGCCTGACATCAGTCAGTCGTTGGCCCACTCATGGCCACCGTTATTGGCCAGGGATCTCTGTGGGAGGCGGAGCTCTGGGCTGCATGAAGAGAGCCGGGCGGCACACAACTTCACAAGTGATAAGCGGGCACTCGACAATTAAATATTGCGGAGTCCTGTCCGGGGAACGTCAGGATTGTTTATGAGTAGGAGGCTGTCTTGGTGACGGGTAGGAGGGCGGCTTTGATTCATTATAAAATTAAAAAAATCCACCACCTGTGCTGCCTACAGCAGACAGCGCTGCTGCAGGTATAGGGCGACCAATCAGGGGTCACAGTGCACGATGCATCCTTAGCTAAAGTGCGCTGTGTGCAAAGCACACTTCGCACACATGTAGTTACGGCCCTGTATTGCTGGCATGGTCCTATATGCCCGGCACATACTACTATGTTTGCAGCATCCCTGCCAACCATACAAAAACAGTATAAAGTCTATTCACACATTTTCCTTCTCATATCTTGTGCTACAAATAATAAGTATGTGAAAAGTTCTTTTGAATTTTAGCCAATTTTTTTTCCGGATACCACTATGATTTGTTCCCCTAATTCTTTTAGAGCTGTAAATGTAAATTTTCTCCTCAACAGTGTTTCTTTGAGCTTTCGGGGGGTTCCTGTCTGCTACCTTCTTGTCCTCTTACACACTTTTGTCTGAAATTTCTGTTATATCTACCTGGGAAACAGTGGCGGTTTTAGGTGCGGGCAAGTAGGGCTACCGCCTGGGGCACTGCGGTCTGAGGGCGCAGATGCAGTCACCCCGCCGGCACCTGCCCTCACCACCCACCGTCATTTATAAATTGTGTACAGTGCAGGACAGCGGCAGACTGGGACACCAGGAAGGTCCTCGCTTGGCCAACCCATACCTCTGTCTGTTGGGCCGCACATACTGCCTGCTGGGCTGGACTTCGGCTACCACGATTGGAGCCCTGTGCTCCAGTTAGGCAGCGCTGCTCAGTTCCTCCTAATTGAGTTAATAATGCAGTGCATGCCCAGCTGTAGCAGCCCTTCCCATGGGCCTTTGCTCCCTCTCTTAGGTATGCTCTTTCCCAGGGCCTGGTACGATATAGCTGTGCTGTACCGCAGTCAGCCAGTGTCCTTCTGGTTGCCAAAAAGCGTAGTGTAGCCATGAGCCAGAAATGAGACTCCTGAAATAGGTGTGCTCTTTTACTATGAGCAGGGTGACCAGTTGAAGAAACTCCTGGCAGGTAGGGTTATCCATATGGAAGAAAGTAATGTAGTCCTCTTGATGGTTCTCACAAATCTCCTGTACCAACAGCATATGCACATATGTACTGTATCTTGCCTCTGCAGCCAATCTTTGGTCAACAACTATGATTCTTGCTCCTCTTTTTTTTCTGATACTTTGCAGTGCTGTCACCATTACTACAATATAACAAGTGCAAGCCTTTTTTCTGTTCAAACTCATGATGGGGGATTGAAATGAATAAACATATTCTACCTGCAGCAGTGCTGTAGAAAATGGTGATTTTGTTTTCTCTAGTTCTCCTGTTCTCTTCCGGTTTTTGTTCAGTAATCATGCCCTTTTCCAGCCCATTATGGTAATTCTTGGTATATCTGCCGTGTGTGTAGCCTAGAATCAGGAGAGTGCGTATGGTTGTACAGTACATTCTTTTCTTTGAATATTTTGGGCAGACAGGGATCAAAGGTTGCAATTATGAGTGTATAGGTATGTACAAACACACATATCGGCACTGTGGATGGGACTTCTGATCGGGAGTGAAGTCGATCGAAACATTGCATCAAAAGAGTGATTGCAAAGGTGTGTACTTACCCTAAGGGTCCAGAAATTTCATGAATAAACTCCTGCCAGCACATTCCATGATTTATATGTTTATGAAGGATTTGAGGCAGATTACTTACTACATGCTTTTAGCCTCAAGCTTTAACGCCTGAAGCAATTAAATTATAAACCTTGTGCGGTAAGCCTCTGACTAATACACATTAACCCATATATTCTAGTTTAAGTGCCTGGAGCTATGGGTTAAAGCACTCACGGCAGACGCAGTAAGGGAGTAAGGGAGAAAGCCCTACTTACCACAGATTTCTGTGTGTACCTCAGGAGGGTACGAAAAGAAATCCATGGTACTGTAGGTGCAGCCTGACCATGGATTGCAATTGAATAGCCCCGGTTTATTAAGGACTACAATTGAATCTTCCCCTTCGTAGTAATTTTTCTAAAAACATTTTTTTCATAACAGAGTTATGAACCCCAAGTTTATCTAGATGGCTAGAGGCGCCACGTCTCCTGCTGCATTACTGATCCGAGCTGCGTCCAAGGATGCAGTATTGTATCATCTGCAACACCATCAGCTGGCTGCGTGACCCATGGGGTCGCACAAGCCAGCTGCCGCAAGCCCTACACAGAGGCCAGGAAATATCTGTCCTCTGGCGGAGATCCTGGCCTCCTCCCTCCCCGGCAACAGTGGCGACACATCTCCATTTTGAGAAACGGAGGCCATTGCTACTCCCTCTCTGCCCCCAAACAGCATCAGGCTGTCAATGTCAATCACTTACAGTCTGATGCCGGCTTGCATCCACTGTTGTAGACCCATATTACACCAGTGCAGTACAGTCCTTGTGCATGCGCAAAGTACTGAACATCAGTACTTTGCGCTATGTATCACAGGTCTGTAAATACCTGAATAAGGACCGTATACCATGGGTATCACAGAATTCTATAAACTCGGATTGAAGCTACTTGAATGTAGAATCACTGTCAGCTATCAAAATGGTTGTAGACCATGGTTTGGTCATCAAGGTCGTGTCCAAGGTTTAAATGTTTGATAGTTCTCATGTATGGGTAATTAGTTTTTAATTTTAGAAGTTTGATTTTCCATACACAATGGGGTTGGTAACGGGATGCTGACATTCGGGATCCTGGCGGTCAGCATACCGACTGCGGGACACTGACAGCAGAACGCAGCGACCTTGGTGGCTCACTGTATTGTGATTGCTCGGGATTCCAGCGTCAGCATGGTGACCGCCGGGATCCCGAACTGTGGTCACATGACTGCATCCCCATTAAACATGAAAGGATACAATTGAGGAGTGAATGATTCTAGGGACAGAGATTGGTTGTTAATGGTTGGGAAATAGGTTGGCTCAATTCTGGTCTTTACAGTTTGGACAAAATGTGCTGTTTTTGTGGTCAAGGAAATTCAGGTTAAAGTCCCCAAGAGTCAACAAATCATTTCAGGAATTTGGAGACACAGCTTCCTCCTCCTTTCTTTGTCCTATGTCTCCTAAAAACCAAACATCCTTGGATGTCAGTAGATTCATCCCTAATGTTAGGGCTCTTCAGTGCTTCTGTAAGATTTATGAATTTTGACAAATGTGTAAATTGTTGGAAATATTCAGACCTGATCGCAGCAGCAAAACTTTTCTCTAATGGGCAAAACCATGTTGCACTGCAGGTGGGGCAGATATAACATGTGCAGAGAGAGTGAGATTTGGGTGGGGTGTGTTCAAAAGGGTGGCACTTGATATACTGGCTGTTGGGATCCCAGCGCTCAGCATACCAATGCCGGAATCCCGAACGCCGGTATACCGACAAGTGTTCTCCCTCTTGGGGTATCCATGACACCCCTGGAGGGAGAATAAATAGTGTGCCACTGTGCCCACAGTGCAGCGAGCACAGCGAGCCCGCAAGGGGCTCTTTTGCGCTCATCTCGCTGACGGCATTCCGGCGGTCGGGATCCCAAGCACCAGCAAGTCATACCACACCCGTTCAAACTGAAATCAAACTTGCAGTGTAAAATAAAGCAGCCAGTATTTACCTTGCACAAAAACAATATAACCCACCCAAATCTAAAGCTGGGACGGGACGATCTAGCCAACTATGGCCCTCATTCCGAGTTGTTCTCTCGTTAGTGGTTTTCGCAACGGAGCGATTTGTCGCAAACTGCGCATGCGCAATGTTAGCAGTGCGTCTGCGCCAAGTAAATTTGCCAAAAAGTTAGGTATTTTACTCACGGCTTAATGAAGAGTTTTCTTCGTTCTGGTGATCGGAGTGTGATTGACAGGAAGTGGGTGTTTCTGGGCGGAAACTGGCCGTTTTATGGGTGTGTGCGGAAAAACGCTGCCGTTTCTGGGAAAAACGCGGGAGTGGCTGGAGAAACGGGGGAGTGTCTGGGCGAACGCTGGGTGTGTTTGTGACGTCAAACCAGGAACGAAACGGACTGAACTGATCGCAGTGGCAGAGTAAGTCCCGAGCTACTCAGAAACTACAAAGAAATTTCTATTCGCAATTATGCGAATCTTTCGTTCGCAATTCTGCAAAGCTAAGATTCACTCCCAGTAGGCGGCGTCTTAGCGTGTGCACAGCTGCTAAAAGCAGTTAGCGAGCGAACAACTCGGAATGAGGGCCTATTTTGGCTAGATAGATTGTTGAACGATAATATCGTTCCGTGTGTACAGACTAGATCGTTCACTAGTCACGCTCCCATGGGTAAACGACAAAATCGTTGATAAACTGTGCAGCAAGGTCAATTTTGGCTACATCGTTCACTGTCTACACAGTGTGTATGATCAATGAATGATTTTGGCTAGATGATGTCATCTAGCCACTAAGAAAATATTTAAATATGGAGCCAAAAACCATCTAGGTAAGATCTTTGAAAGATTGAAAGATTTGGCTAAATCTTTCCATGTGTACACTAGATCGTTGAGTCAGGAGCAGAGAGCTGAAAGTGAAAGATTTTATCTTTCGGTCTTTCAATCTTTCCATGTGTACCCAGCTTAACTCTCTCTGCACATGTTATATCTGCCCCACCTGCAGTGCAACATAGTTTTGCCCATTAGAGAAAGATTTTGTTGCTGCGCTCAGGTCTGAATTAGGCCTTATGTGTGTACAGGCTTGAGGATGTAGCATAGTTTCAGTATACACCAGCTAATGCCCTAAACCTACGAACACCCCAGTTACTTAACCAGTGGAGTAGTTTTATTGCAGATAAAGCAGGTATAACCGTACTCACTGTTATACACACTGGTAGGTGGAGTGGAGTGTGGTGTCATACAGCTCAGGATGCTGGATGGTGGAAAACATGATTCAGCATGTAATCGTAGGTCTTACTGGAACTAAGTGGAAGACTACTGCCTCCCACTGTGGCACTCTCTCACACACAGTCAAGATTGCTCTGCACATGTCAGTGCATACTTGCCGACACTCCCGCATTCCGCGGGAGTCTCCCGTTGTGCCGAACATTCTCCCGCTGCCCCGCAAAGACCTCCCAATCCCCCGGAAACTCAAAGCCCCATCAGAAATCCAGACCGCTCATGCGCAAGTCCGTCCGCAAGAGGAGGCAGAGCTTGGAGTGAGAATGCAAAATAGATCGGGAAAGCACCGCGGGCCCATGAGCAGCATCGGACTCCCAGTGCTGTAGAGACCATACTGCTTAGTGTCCCTCACCAGTGGCTGTGGCGGAAGCAGCAGCTGATCCTTCCCCCCTCGCATGCAGACCTGCGGGCTGTGAGACACCTAGGAAGGTGAGTACCACTGGCCTCCAACTGCAGCTTGGCAGGGCTCCCGCTGGGTTTGTACTGCACCTGGCACTGCTGTACATAAAGTTCCTGTTGGGGGCCTCTTGGTATGTTAGTCACCCGCCCACGCTACCATGCATCCGGATCCCTATGGTGGCCACCTTGTCTGTACCGTACCGCGGCGGCGCACCCGCTGCTGCATAGAATACAGTGATCCGTGTAAGCTACCTGAACCCCACCTCCACCTCAGGACAGTTGTCTTCTGTGTAGGGAGATTAAACAGCCCCCACGGATGACCTTTTCTTCTGATCCCGTCGCTGCTGCTGTTAAGTCTGCTGAGTCCCGGTGAGACTGTGTAACCTTGCATCCCCTGCCAGTTGTAACACAGAGGTTCTGGAACCTAGCAAGCCCACGCAGCTTGGCTCTTCCTCACCTTCCTATTCTTACCCTTGTGTGTTCTATCCCACTCAGTTAAAGTTTAGGATTAGGGTTTTTACTTAAGCCGCTCATAACTTTATTGTGATTACATAAACCTTGTATTTAAGCTAGCTTATCACTAAATAAAACCACACCACACACTGAAATAAAGACACGGACACAGTAGCTGGAGTTAAAGGTCAGACGATGTTTATTAATCGCTGACCAACTCTTTAAACTAATAATTGAGGCCGAATTAGAATTGAAATTGAATATATAATTAACTCTAGTTTGGAGGATGGCAAAAACAGAAAACCGCTGCCAAACCACCAGCACCCGTCACCTAGATGGAAACCACCAAACCAAGGAGGGGAGTACACATACCCCGCCTCCTTCCCGCATAACCCGCATTGTGCTGGCCTTACCCCTCTTTCTCTGGCAAACGTTCGGTTCCCGCAGGGGAACGTCTAAATGTCCAACCGCAAGAAAAGGACACACCTGCCGTCCATTTAAAGAGGGAGCCCCACAATGACCACTTATGCCTGTGTGACAGCTGGTTGGCAGCGATTTCCCGCCAATCTGGCTTTCAATAGCCCACAGCAAAACAAGACCTATCCGCATTCTGGGAGGGCGGGCGGGCAAAACTGAAGGCAAGAGGAAGTCTGGCAAAATGGCCACCCCTTATATACTAAACTGAGACCCTCCTCTCCATCCTGATGCACAACCCTCTAATCCAATAGGAAAAAACCCAACTGGGAAACTGATCTGCCTAGCAACTGCTTAGTCATTTAACAACCAATCACAAAAAGTTGATCGCTTATATTGCCTCAGGCTTATGCAGCCTTCAGCTTATCTAAGCCGCTCATAACTTTATTGTGATTACATAAACCTTGTATTTAAGCTAGCTTATCACTAAATAAAACCACACCACACACTGAAATAAAGACACGGACACAGTAGCTGGAGTTAAAGGTCAGACGATGTTTATTAATCGCTGACCAACTCTTTAAACTAATAATTGAGGCCGAATTAGAATTGAAATTGAATATATAATTAACTCTAGTTTGGAGGATGGCAAAAACAGAAAACCGCTGCCAAACCACCAGCACCCGTCACCTAGATGGAAACCACCAAACCAAGGAGGGGAGTACACATACCCCGCCTCCTTCCCGCATAACCCGCATTGTGCTGGCCTTACCCCTCTTTCTCTGGCAAACGTTCGGTTCCCGCAGGGGAACGTCTAAATGTCCAACCGCAAGAAAAGGACACACCTGCCGTCCATTTAAAGAGGGAGCCCCACAATGACCACTTATGCCTGTGTGACAGCTGGTTGGCAGCGATTTCCCGCCACCAAGGTTTACCAAACCGCCACCGCCATCCGCAAACAGAAACTTAACCAACCAGAAACAAACTAGCTCTACCGAAAAAGACCGAAAATATCTTCCAGAAAAAACTGCACTCCTTCCGGAGAAAGGTGAACCCCATCGTCTCTATAGAACTGTCTGTTCCGCAGCACCAGCAGAGGATGCTTAATTGCCACTCCGCCTATGGCCTTGACAAACAGAGACACCGTCGAGTTCACCTTTTTGCGAGCTTTCTCCAGCGCCGAGAAACGCACCGCACCACGCCAATGGAAACGGGGCACCATTTCCGACCAGACAATGCATACCCCAGGCCAGTGACAACGTATAGCCACTACATCCGCCTTTATAGACAAAATCAAGTCTATGCCTTTCACTCGGCCCAGATCATTACCACCCAGATGGATGATAATACAACTGGGGCGACCCCAGCGGCGCTCCCGTGCAAACAGGACGCGCAACAAATCACCCCATAACATGCCCCTAACACCTAGCCATCTAAACTGCCTGGACCCAAAAATCTCATTCGCCCTAGCCGCCATGGGATGTTTCTCTGCCCAAAAAACGTATGAATGACCAACCATCCATATGTGGTCTCCAAAATTGATGACAGCTGTAAAAGAAAATATCCTAATGTCAGATTATGCACATAATCTGTAACTGAAACACAACGTAAACCAATTAAACCCAAGTGAAGGAGAAAACTCAAAAAACCTCCCGTGGACCTTGGTAGAACAGCCAATTGAAATTAGGCCCCCTCGGAGGAAAAATTTTAAAAATTCGCTTCACACCCTCGATTCCTGAACGGTAAGCGTTCAAAAACCGACGAGTAAACACGTTTTTGGGTTAGCGCAACCGGCGCACTTATAACTTATCTATACGGACGTAGGACTTATAGGAGGCCGACTTCCAGCGACCCAACTCCCGAATAGCCGCTGGTGATGAACCCGCGGCTGCCGCATGGGTAGCCGCCCCAATCCGAAAGGAATGAGTACCGAAGTCCGCCTCCTGCAAGCCCAACGCCGTTAAACATTTCTTAAACACCGATGAAAACTGAAACTTCGTCAGAGGGTCCGACTGCGCGTGTACCAGCAACTGGTTGCCCCCCGGAGGTCTTAACCGCACATACTCTTGCGTCAGCCGCAGCGGGCAAACGCCCATACCCTCCTGAGCCTCCAAGGACAACCAGCGACCCCGACCTGTTTGATCTGTCTTGGATCGCACAATCCTACAGAGCAACAGGCCCTCCTGCAAGCGCACATTCTCATAGAGCAGACCCGATTCCCGGGACGCCTTGCTGCTCGCCACTAGCTCGCTCACCCGAAACGCCCCGAAAAAGGCCAGGGCATACGCGCTACTAAACAAAGCCACCTCAAATTCCGAGGACGCAATCCGAGGTAGCACATGCAGCAAGTCCGCTAGCAGCTGCAACGTTATAGGCCTACGTGAATCCGCGGGCGCCGGGTGCAACCTAGCCCAACCTTTCAGCGCTCTGGAAAGGACAAACGACCCCGTGGGGTCCGTTGTCCCGTGGAGTCGCGAGTGAAAGGCGATGCCCGCAAGGGCAGTAGCCATGGCCGCTTTTGACCTACCGTTTTGGTAATGCTCCCAAACAAAGGTCAACAGGGCGTCGGCCGAGGACTCACCTGCTACCCCGTACCTACTCTGAAAGGCTGACCAATCCCGCCATGCAGCATCGTACGCACGTAGCGTGGAGGGAGCCAGTGCACACCTGGCCAACGCCGTTAAACCGCTTCGACCATCTGCCAGACAGAAGGTGGGCACTGTAACCCCTCTGCCTCCGCTCCCGGAACCAACGTCCTGAATTTGTCAAACTGGAACCGGGACAATGCATCCGCAATTCCATTGTCAACTCCGGGAACGTGGCGAGCCCTAAAATTAATATTACGCTGTAAACAAACTAGCACTAAATGCCTTAGTAATCGCAGGGCCTGCGGCGATGATGAACGCTGATTATTTATCGCATGCACTACCCCTAGGTTGTCGCAAAGAAACAAAATGTCCCTATTTGCGAACTGTCCGGCCCATAACTCCAGCGCCACTAAGATTGGGAACAATTCCAGCAGCAGCAGGTTCTTGGTAAACCCACGCGTTACCCAAGATGCCGGCCAGGCCGCAGCGCACCACGCGCCAGCAAAGAACGCTCCGAAACCCCGACTGCCTGAAGCATCCGTGAACAACTGCAGCTGCTCACTGGAACAACAAGGAGCGGGCCACAACACTTCCCTGTTGAAGGACACCAGGAAAGAGACCCAAACCCGCAAATCATCCTTGATCTCGCGGGACAGGTAAACGGAGTGATTCTGTCGAACCGTCCCCGCTGTGGCCCGCTCAAGTTTGCGACAGAAAATCCTTCCCATGGGGATAATCCGACACGCAAAATTGAGAGAGCCAAGCAAGGACTGCACCTGCTTAAGCCGAACCCTGCGTTTTCCCAAACAGTCTGTAATCAAACCCAATAGCTTCTGCACCTTATCCTCGGGCAAGCGACAGCACCCCCCCACCGTGTCGATCTCGATACCTAAATAGCTAAGACAAGTGCAAGGACCCTCGCACTTATCCTGCGCAACAGGTACCCCTAAAGCGCAGAATAACGACCTGGCCACCGAGAGAATGTCCCCACAGACCGAACTGTCCCCGGGTCCTACAAAAAGAAAATCATCCAGATAGTGAGCCACCCCCGGTTGCCCGGAGGCGGTCTGGACGCACCAGTGCAAAAATGTGCTAAAACACTCAAAGTAGGCGCAGGATACAGAACAGCCCATGGGGAGACACCGATCGACGTAGAATTCGCCCCCTATTTTGAAACCCAGAAACCGCAAGGAATCTGGGTGCAGCGGGAGTAGGCGAAAGGCTGACTCCACGTCCAATTTTGCCAACAGACTCCCTGGACCATCATCCCGCACTAAGCGCAGCGCGTCGTCAAACGATTGATATCGAACTCTGCATTGGGCTTCCGGGATAGCGTCGTTGACCGACACCCCCGGCGGGTGAGACAAGTGCTGTATCAAACGAAACTTGCCTATGGCCTTCTTGGGCACCACCCCTATTGGGGAAATGCACAAGGAGGGCAACGGGGAAAAGGCGTAGGGCCCAGCCATGCGCCCTCGCTCAATCTCCCCGTCGACCTTCCGCCGGATCTCCTGCGGGAATTCACGAGCCGATCTCAAATTCTGGCGTGCAACCACATACACCGAATCCGGAATCGGCAAGCGAAAACCCTGCTGAAAACCCTCCGAGAGAAACGATGCGGCCGTCCGATCGGGATATAACGCAAGCCAGCGCAGCAACTCGGAAACTATAATCGGGGAGAAGGCCTTACTTGCCAATTCCACCGGCCTCGGTGGAAGAGGCAGGCTTACTGCCTGTTGACGCGGTGCATTCCTTGGCCGGGTGATTGGATCCGCACACCCTGCATGAGTGGCGAAAACGACAGCTCGTTCCTTTGACGCATTTACCGTCGTTGTAGGCGAAACACTTCCCTTTCCCCGTCAATCGGGAAGCTGCCACCCCGGACGCCCCGGGCTTCTTGGCCGTGACGTCTGGGGTGGGTTTGACCTGCTGCGTGACCTCCAACCACACCTCAACGTCCTTAAAACCCGCGGGCAGGATGGGGTTGCCATCCTGATTGCGACGAAACTTCTCGTCGTAATCCCGCCACGCAGACCCTTTGGATTTTAAGTACATATCGTGTACTAAAAACAAATATTTCACCAAATTGGCATACTCCGCGGGACGGGATTCCGTGTAGCAAACCATGAACACCAAAAACCCACGCAGCCACTGGTGGAAATTGCGGAACGCATTTTCCCCCATACCGCCCGGTTTCTTGGCTGCCTCAAAACCCTGCCGCATTTCCTCCGTAAGGGTGAATACGTCCACATACTTCCCCTTGCGGATCTTTTCCCGCATGCGCTTGCGAACTCCCCTTGTAACCGCCGTGTTGGCGCAATGCACCATCTCGCCGAAACGGGGAGGGTCCGAAGGGACCACCTGCGCAGGAGCGGCCGCCTTATGCGCCTCCTTAGCCATTCGCCGCGCGATGAGCCTAGCTAATTTACGCGGGCGCCGCGGAGAGCCGGATGATATGCTGCTGGAAGACGATGAACTACATGTTGAAACGTGTAAAGAAATATCTAGCTCACCGGAGTTCGAAGGACCCGGAACCTCTTCGTCCGCTGCACCCGCCTCCGCTGATGGCCGTACCTCCACGTTCGCCGTCCCGCTTGTCCGTGATCTTCGCCTCATGCCGGTTGTAGCCCCCGAACTAGGCGGGACCTGTGAGGGAGAAGAAGAGGGGACCACAGGCACAGGGGGAACCAGAACATTATTAACACTTGCCCGCAATTGCGGCGGCGGAGGGACCGCCCCTCCGCTCTGCGGCGGATGGCCGCCCGGCAACTGTAGGGAGGGGGCCCCCGCCGAGGTGTACCCGATCGACTGCGTAAAGGCCGACCCGCTTGCTGCGCCAAAAATCGCGGGGTAAGATGGCCGCCAAGCCGCATGCGGCAGGCAGACGCCTGCTCCTGCCCCTCCGTATGAAGCCGGAAGGAACTGAGGGGGCGCCGGGAGAGGGGGCCAACCTTGTGCCACCTGATACCCCCCGCCCGGTGCCTGTCCTGGCTGCAGGCCCGCAAAGGCCGGCATGGGCACCGCGACTCGGGGTCCCCCGACCGACCACGTGGACTGCCCGCCGGCGCACGCGCTGGCCCCACGCGGGGAAAACTGTGTGTCGGCCGTGGTCATGAAACCCATGGAAGGCATACTGGCGGCAAAAGGGAATGCTGGGGCCGGAGGCCACGCAAACCCCCCGGGGAAGGACTGGCTCCCCGCGTAGCCTTGCTGAGCTGTTACCGCGAGCGCCCCGCCGTGCGTAAAATAAGCCGTCGATACGGACGCCTGCGTGGACCCGCATTGCAAAGGACCGTGGAGGGCGTGGGGAGACTGATACCCTGTAAGCGAGGGCGCCGCCCATGGCGGCGGGGCAGCCGACGCCCAGGGGGCGCCCAAGCAGGGCTCTGATGCCGGGGGGAAAACCTGCCATGCTGATGCAGCCGGGGCGGGCGTGGCGGCAGCCGGCGCCACGTCCCCCGTCCCGGACACCAGGGGCCCCGCGTCGCCACCAATCATCAGGGGTGCGCTGGCCTCCCTGATGTAATTTGGCAGTGTGCTGTCCTGAACTGTCCCAGGGACAGCGGGAGGCGCTACCCGCTGCCCTGGGCTCATATCACTCTGCACATTAAACCCCACCTCCCCCCCGCAGCTCTGCTGCGGCGGTCCTGTGCCACCAGGACGCCGCCGGGAGCCACGAGCGAGGGTGGAGGAAGGGAGCCGTCCGCGGTGCCAGGCTGAGGGTGAGTGAACGAACTTGCCGCCGGAAGCGCCGGGTCACGCGGCCCAGCCGGGTCGCGCGCACCCGCGCCCTGTGACATGCGGCTGCTGGTGGGGGACGGAGGGGGACTGGAAGAGACCGGAGCTGGAGGGCGGGGAGAGGCCCGTCCTGCTGCAAGCGCCGGGGTGCGCGGCTCGGCCGAGCCGCGCGCCCCGGAACCACGTGACGAGCGGCCGCTGGCCGCCCGTCTCGTGCGGCAGGGGAGCGGGCTGTAACTGCCCGCCCCCGCCGCCTGTCCGCAGCAGGGGAAAGCCCACTCTGGGGAGCGACGCTCGGAGAGCGGGAGCGGAGGGCACTCCCTGCCTCCACGAGGCGCCTGGGAGGGGGAGCAGAGCGACGAGGACGAGGCATGACAGGAGGGTGAGGGGACAGTCTGCACCACAATCAAAGCACACAGCAACAGAGATAAGGCTGTTAAATAATGCCCAGTGAAGGCAACTAAAACTCACAAATCTATAGCAAAGAAAAGACAAGCAGTGTGATACTTATCCTTCCTGGGCAAAACTGAAGGCAAGAGGAAGTCTGGCAAAATGGCCACCCCTTATATACTAAACTGAGACCCTCCTCTCCATCCTGATGCACAACCCTCTAATCCAATAGGAAAAAACCCAACTGGGAAACTGATCTGCCTAGCAACTGCTTAGTCATTTAACAACCAATCACAAAAAGTTGATCGCTTATATTGCCTCAGGCTTATGCAGCCTTCAGCTTATCTCATCCAAGGACTGGCACTATATAATTCCTTTTTGACATTACAAACACAGTATCCACCAGAAAACAATAGGATTTTTAATTATTACTGGTTAGTAAATGCACTGAGCTGACTGGTACATACAGTATTTAACCTGGCAATTAGCAGATTCCCGTACTGCCAATCACAGCCTCTATTCACTACTGCTGCAAAATATGTTATATGCTATTTACGTACTTTATACTACCATACAGCTGAATAATTGAACACTCTACTTACCCTGTACCAGTGGTGTATCCTTAATGGGTGCAGTGTGTGCGGTGCATATGGACCCCTGGGTCCAGATGGGGCCCACACCGCACACACTGCACCCATTTCTCCTATAATTACCTTTCTGTTGACCATTGGTCTCTGTGTGTGGGCCCCTTCATCTCCCATAGCCGGCAGCACTCACTGTTCTTGTAAGCGGTAAGAAAGAATAGAGACTCTGGCTACAGCGCATGCGCAGGTCTCTGAAAAATGGGCGCCGCAACATTTTCCCTGAGACCTGGCAAGCGCTGTAGTCTTTGGCACTGTGCCAGAGTCTCTAGCGCTCAGAGCACTAACTGCACTGCCGGCGAGGGGGCCCACACATTGAGACTGCACACGGATCCCCTCCTCTCTAGATACTCCACTGTCCTGTACTCTATAAGGTTGATTACTTGTATAATGCAATGATCAAAAAAAAAAGTGTGCAATATCAATACAGACACACACTCAGGGCTGGCACTTCCATTAGGCAGCTGCCTAAGGGCGGCAGGACCTGAGGGGGCAGCGTTGTCTTTCATCTCCTGGAAGTCACCCCTGTCAGCATTGAGCTCAGCTTGCCTGGCAGAAACAGACCTGGTGACCCGTCAGCACCCTGCTCTCGCTTCTGTTACATCAGACATCATTATACACGAGCTGCTGCAACACCCAGGGGGTATCTGCCATTCGCTTGTGGTATACTGCCGTCCAGCACAGACACCTGACCGCAGCTCAGTTGAGTGTTGAGTCTCACGGACAGCGTGGGCGTGAGTCGGCAAGTGGGGGTATGCACTGTGCTGGAGGGGTGCCTTCCTGTCCCCACTCCGCTAGTTGGAGAAGTGCCTTCCTGTCCCCGGGCTGGAGAGGTGCCTTACTGTTCCCGCTCCACTGCGCCAGCCTACTTCAGAGTCAGGCAAGGTGATATAAGCGAGTGTCCCAGTGTGTGTCAGTAAGTGGTGTTTGTGTCGGTTAAGTGGTGTCTGTGTAGTGTATTTGTGTCAGTAAGTGGTGTTTGTGTAGTGTGTGTCAGTAAGTGGTGTTTTTGTAGTGTGTTTGTGTCAGTAAGTGGTGTCTATGTAGTGTGTGTGTGTCAGTAAGTTGTATCTTTGTCAGCAAGGGGTGTCTGTGTAGTGTGTGTGTGCCGATATGTTGTGTATGTGTGTATGTCAGTAAGTGGTATCTGTGTAGTGTGTGTTAGTAAGTTGTTTCTGTGTGTGTTTGTGTCGGTAAGTGGTGTCTGTGTAGTGTGTGTGTCAGTAAGTGGCGTCTGTGTAATGCGTGTGTCAGTAAGTGGTGTCTTTGTAGTGTATGTGCGTCAGTAAGTGGTGACTATGTAGTGTGTGTCAGTAAGTAGTGTGTGTGTGTGTCAGTAAGTTGTATTTTTGTCAGCAAGGGGTGTCTATGTACATGCCAGTAAGTGGTGTTAATAAGGGGTATACTGTATATCAGTAAGTAGTGTGTGTGTCAGTAAAGGGTATTTGTCAGTAAGTATCTGTGTCAGTAAATGATTGTGTCAGTAAGGTATGTCTGGATATGTTTGTGCTAATAATTGGTGTCTATGTCAGGGGTATTTATCAGTAAGAGGTATCTGCCAGTAACTAGTGTCTGTGTTAGTATGTGGTAGTAGTGTGTATGTGTCAGTGGAATCTGTGTCAGTAAGCATGATTTTTTTTATTTTACATATTTTTTTTAGGGGACGGTCTCTATTTGACAGCTGTGGAACTTCTAAAAAGCCACTTCCACTCTTTTACCTGAGGGGTGGGTGGGTGTGGGTAGTGTGAGGGGGGGCAGGAGGCAGAAGTTTTGCCTAGGGTGCAGAGAAACCTTGCATCGGCCCTGCACACACTGTCCTCTACTTTGGCAACATATTAACAAATATATCCTTTTAGCTGCACAGTGAAGTGTATTTGAGGCATTGCAACATAATGACCATATGTTAATTCTTTAGCAGCGGATATATAACTGTTACTATTACTGTGTTGCCAATTAAACAATCAAATATACCAATGGTTCTCAAACTTTTTTGATTCACGGCACCCTAGAATATAAAAAAAATTTTTTAGAGCACCCCAGGCCAAAAGTTTCTTCTTTAGAAATTTAGAATTAAATATTAAATGAAGTAAATTGTGTTTATATGTCATCCTTAGGGTCAGTTGTGTGGTGAGGGACAGGATTTGCTTCTGTTTGTCCACATATTTTATGATTGCCAGCCACCAGCACTGGTTTTGCCTATTATATTAATTTTAATTGGTCCTGGTCCACCACCCCAAGACACCCCAGCAAGTGTCCCGAGGCACCCCAGGGTGCCACAGCACACAGTTTGAGAACCACTGAAATAGACACTTCTGAGCACATAAGAGATTCAGGCTGTAGTGTTACCAAGAATATCTAACACAGTAAACTAGGGCATTCATTCTTTGCATAAGGGTGGGAAATTGATTGAGATACAGTACAATATATTTTTAGCCATCAGTAATGACAATATCTGACATAATCCAGAAATATACAGGTAGGTCAATTGGCTGCCAACAAAAATAATGAACCCTATTGTGTTCATGGGCAGACTAGATGTGTCAAGTGGTTCTATCAAATTCTATGTTTCTGTGACGAGTGCCCAATCCCAAGGTGAGTGTGTGTAGTTCTACCTCAATGGCGAGTGTGTAGGCTGCTACTGTCCTATGTGGTGTGTGTAGGCTGACACTGATGCCTGTTTGTGTGTATACTGGCACTTTCACCCATGTGTATAAATTTGGTTCTGACCCCTGTGTATGTGTGGTGCAGTGACGTGCGGTGGGGGGAGGCAGGTGAGGCAGAGCCTTGCCTGTCATACTAACTTTTTTGACAGAGTTTTTACTGTATAAAGTATATGAAAAATACAAAGAATATGTTTGAAATATCTTCTTTGCATTATTCTAATCATTTTTATAGCCAATGCTGTGGAGTAAAAAGTCTATGGCAGGTGAGGCAGTGCCCCCCCAACCTATATTTTCCGCACCTCTCTGATCAAAACTCAAAAAAAAATTCCAGGAGTTTATACTGCTGCACCTGTGTATAATGCCCAGATGCAGTGCCGTAACTAGGCATTTTAGTGCTGTGTGCAAGAAACGACATTGGCGCCCCCCCCCCCATATAAGATAGGGGCAGTGCGCGGTGTAGGCGCGCAAAAAAAAAAAAATAGGGTGTGGCTTCATGGGGAAGGGGCGTGGCCACAAAATAATAGCAATTCATACTACGGTGCACAGTAGTCTCCATTATTCAAATTACACTGCACAGTAGCGCCACTACACCAGGTAGAGCCCCTTGTATACATTACAGCAGACAGTGTCCCCCTTTTTACACATTACAGCAGAGAGTCCCCCTTTTTACACATTACAGCAGACAGTCCCCCTTTTTACGCATTACGGCAGACAGCGTCCCCTTTTTTAACATTACGGCAGACAGCGTCGCCTTTTTACACATTACAGCAGACAGTCCCCCTTTTTACACATTACGGCAGACAGCGTCCCCTTTTTTAACATTACGGCAGACAGCGTCCCCTTTTTACACATTACAGCAGCCAGGCCCTTTTTTTACACATTACGGCAGACGGTGTCCCCCTTTTTACAAATTGCGGCAGCCAGTCCCCCTTTTTACACATAATGGCAGCCAGTCCCCCCTTTTACACATTGCGGCAGCCAGTCCCCTTTTTACACATTACGGCAGCCAGTCCCCCTTTTTACATATTGCGGCAGCCAGTCCCCCTTTTTACACATTGCGTCAGGCAGTCCCCCTTTTTACAAATTGCGGCAGCCAGTCCCCCTTTTTACACATTGCGGCAGCCAGTCCCCCTTTTTACACATTGCGGCAGCCAGTACCCCTTTTTACACATTGCGGCAGCCAGTCCCCCTTTTTACACATTACGGCAGCCAGTCCCCCTTTTTACACATTGCGGCAGGCAGTCCCCCTTTTTACATATTACGGCAGCCAGTCCCCCTTTTTACACATTGCGGCAGCCAGGCCCCCTTTTTACACATTGCGGCAGCCAGGCCCCCTTTTTACACATTATGGTAGACGGTGTCCCAGAGAGAGAGAGAGAGAGAGAGAGTGAGAGAGAGAGAGAAAGAAAGAGAGATACTTACCATCTGGCAGTCAGGCTCCTCGTGCAGCTCCCTCGGTGCAGGCAGGTGAGAAGGAGGAGGAGGGAGGGGGACTGGAGCCGCAGCAGCGCTATTTCATTGGTAGTAAGCGCCGCAGCAGCAGTCCCCTCTCCTTCCGTATTGGCTGCCCAGCGCTGCTGTGGATGCTGGGATGGAGGAACCGCATCCCAGCATCCACAGCAGCGCCGGGCAGCCAATACGGAAGGAGAGGGGGCTGCTGCAGCGGTGCTTACTACCAATGAAATAGCACTGCTGTGGCTCCAGTCCCCCTCCCTCCTCCTCCTTCTCAGCTGCCTCCGGCGCTTCTCTCTCCTCCAGCGCAACTGCGCTGTGTGCCAGGCCCACTTGGCACACACGTAGTTACGGCCCTGCCCAGATGTATATACTGCTGCACCTGTGTATAAGGCCCACATGTACCCTTTGGCTCATATATTGCATGTAAATCTGGCTCTGGTGCTAGCCAGTGCCTCCTGAACAATTTAGCTCACCGCACGTCCCTGGTGTGTGGGCTGGCACTGACCCCTGTGTCTATGAAGGGTGGCACTGACTCCTTTATGTCCAAACAGTGGAGGTTATAAAAACATGAGAGGATCATGTTGCAAGGAGTCAATCAGTGTCAGTAATCACATAAATTAGCAATATTTTGCGATTACATATTCCAACCATACACACGCCCCCTCTGGCATCATGCTGCACTTAGTAATTAAGGGCCTAACTCAGATCTGATTGCTGGGCTGCGTTTTTCGCTGTCCCGCGATCAGATAGTCGCTGCCTACAGGGGGAGTGTATTTTCGCTGTGCAAGTGTGCGTTCCTATGTGTAGCAGAGCTGCTAAAAGTCAGTGTGTGCGGTCTCTGCGCAGCACAGGACTTACTCTTCCAGTACAATAGAATCCTGCTTATCGGGGCTGAGCTGATGTCAGACACACTCCCTGAAAATGCTTGATCCCGCCTGCGTTTTTCTGGACACTCCCTGAAAACAGTCAGTTGCCACCCACAAACGGCCTCTTCCTGTCAATCACCTTGCGAACGCCCATGTGAATGGATCCTTCGCACCATCCCGTCGCTGTCCGCCGATGCCCGTTGTAGCCGTCCGATGCACCTGCGCATTGCGGATTAAATGCATGCGCAGTTCAGATCTGATTGCCCGCTGTGCGAAAACACACAGCAGCGATCAGATCTGAATGACCCCCTTAGTTTCTACCTGCCACTGCAGGACACCCCCGAGTGGCAATAGACACACCGACAGATGGAGCTAGACACACCCTTTAGGTGGAGCATGACACGCCTCCTCAGCGGCGTGCTGTGCAAGGTCTCATACCATCTAGAATCTCCCTGAAACTAGTTTCCAAAAGTAGGCAAGTATGTGTCAGTGGCCATTTTGGTACAGGAAGTAAAGCTTCCCTGGAGGAATGGCAACTTGGAGTCTGCGCAGTAGCGCATTACACTTTCAACATAAAGCACCAAACACTTCATACAGCTTTGGTATTAGACTATGGGCAAGAGAGGCCTCTTTTGGGAGCTGGAAAGGAATATTGACAGCGATACCTGCACTTAGAGATAGGAAAGGACCAGTATTTACGTCAACATTACCTGGCAGAGCCAGCAGCAAGCTGATTAGAAATATTAGAAATGTAAAGATTGTTTGGACCTAGCAAGAGAAGCATGGTTACCACAGCTGTTGCACATATGGATAGATGACATACTTGTTTTTATCACTCAACACCAATATTTCTCAGAAAGTGCAAAGCTTTTAACTAAAGCGGGATGAATAACAACATCAAATGTGGGCACGTGGGAAAGGAGTGTTACACAGATATAGTGGTTAGAAACTGAGTTAATGAAAAACAAAAATGCAGCTGGTAGCACTTTCATAAATGCAGATGAAGCAAGATAACACGTGAGATTACTGTCCAGAGGTTTGGCACATGGATGGAAGGTGAAGTATGTATGGGCTGTGATCACTTCATTAGGAAACATCTGTGTGGTAGAAATATCAGATACAGAAATGAATAGTTCTCACAGGAACATGCAATAGGTCCTTGTGGAGCTGCGTTTCCAGGTGCAGAGGTCACATTCTCCTCACTTCCTGAATAATTCCTACTGATACTGTATATAAATTACTATTTGAGAAAAAAAGACGCATTGCAAACAACCCTGTCCTAAAAGGCTTTGCCCTTGCTATGAGAATCTTACCTCCCTCAATAATCTCAGACTACACACTGCTGCCATAAAATTCTTAAACTAACCACAAGCATATGGATCATCATACCAGATGTTTGAGAATTATACAGGTTAAATCAGTTATTTAGGGTTGAGTATAAATAGTTACTTGTTATTGAAAGTGGATAGAGGATGTGCAGATTAGTTTAGTACTTGAATCTGCCTAATATAGCAATGGGAGGCAGTTACGTGACTGGCAGACAGGAGACTGCCGGTCACAATACCGACACCAGAAACCCGCCCACTTACAGTCCTGACAGTCGGCATGCCGACTAACATGGACTATTTCCACTCATGGGCATCCACGACACCCATAAAGTGGGAATTTATTTATTAGCAGTTTCTTATATAGCGCAGCATATTTCGTTGCACTTTACAGAACCTGTGGCGAGTGCAGCTCGCCACCAAGGCCGCAAAGGGCTTCACTCCGCTACCCCCCTACCTTTTCCCCCGCTGGCACCTGCAAGCCGGGATTCCGCCAGTCACGCATACCCAACCCATAGCAATAACTAGATTAGTCCTCCTGAACAGGATGCATTTACATTGCCGGCATTCATGATCCCGGCAGTCAGGATCCCGGTGGTCAGGATACCGACGCCAGAATACCGACCACTGACAATGCCGATAGCCAGAATCCCGGCTATCAGGGGCTATTCCACCAAGCCTGCAGCATGGCAAGCAAGGGGCTTGGCTGTGCTCGACCCCCTGTTGGCATTCTGGTGGCCGGGATCCCAAAATCAGTATGCTGACCGCCGGCATATTGTTACATACCCCTCCTGAACATGGATGTATGACCAGAGCCACTGCACATAGCACAAGATGACGGCACCTCCTTCGCCTCGGTGGCAGTGGCACCAGTATTCAACTTGTGGGGTGCCTGTAAGCTTTAGGCGCTGCCTAGGGCCACCAGCCACTGGAGTCCACCCAAAAAATAAGACTCTCTCTTTCAGTCATACCTCCCAACTATTCCAGAAAGGACAAAATGCTCTGTTCCTGGACTTCCCTCTTAATTTATGATTGCTATCACCTGTGTTAACACACCTTTCTTATCAATTAACTAGTTCAACACAGGTGACGACAATCAAGAGGGAAGTCCAGGAACAGAGCATTTTGTCCCTCCTGGAATTTGTCATGTTGGGAGGGTATGTTTTCAGTCTCAGCTGGGACTACTGATGACGAGGGCTGAAGCTACCAAGGTGTCAAGCTCTGGAACTCTCCCAGCCACCGGCACTTGCGCAGAGTCAGCAGCAGTGGTGGCCGCACCTTCTCTCTCCTCCAGTCCTCTCCTTTTCTCCAGATGCCAATGTGTCACTGGTGGCACTCACATAAGAAAGTCTACGCCATAGACAACACTAGTTGCTGCGGAATGCGGTCAAGATCCCACCGGACGGAATCCTGGCGGTCGAAATACCGACACCGGGATCTCAACCGGCACAATACCGACATATTCTCCCTCTGTGCACTGCACTCACCCCCATGTCGGGATTGTGCCAGTCGAGATCCCGGTGTCGGTATTCCGACCGCCGGAATCCCGTCCAGCGGGAGTTCGTACTGATCCCGTTGCTGCTGGCCTCCTGCTGCTGAATTGAGCCTGGTAAAGTATATCTGTTATCATTTTTTGTGAGGAAAAATTCTAAATTAAGGGGTGTGTATGTATGCCAGGATTCAAGCTTCCTACCTTCCAGCCCCCTTTTCTATGACATCATAATATGACATGTGCAGGAGTGGAGGCGGGACGGGGCATAGATTGCCCTTCTATGGCACTGCTCCTGAATATCTGTACAATTATATTAATGACTACACTTATTATTTATTTATTTATTTGTTTATTATTTATTACCAGTTAGTCCCTGCCCCAGTGGAGTTTACAATCTATATTCCCTATCACATGTACACACATTCACGCTAGGGTTAATTTTGTTGGGATTCAATTAACCTACCAGTATATTTTTGGATTGTGGGAGGAAACCGGAGTACCCGGAGCACCATCCGTACTGCCCCAAACTTATGCATGGAATAGCCCACCACATTATTCCAAGCATTATGCAAGTATTATAAAAATGATGTACAACAGTGCTCAATTAATAATTTTTCCCTAAATACCCCTCATTGGACTATAATGATTTGTCTGGATTTACACTAGAGGCAGCAGTGGCTTCTTTGATTGCACACTATTCTATTCAGAATACTGGATGCTTTTTTATGAAGTGCAGTCAATGCACACTGCAAGGCTCTTTGCTTTTCCTCAGGGTACCTTGACAGTCCACTCAATAAAAATTAGAATTAAAAAATGTGCAGAGTGGACAGAGGGGCATATGCAATTTGCAGCAGGGTTTACCCTGCCTCAGGAGCTGGGATTTAATGTGCAGGAAAACCCATAGATCCTAGCATTTTACACAGAATATATGGGTTACCACAAATTAGCCCAGGATATACCACATAGGAAAAATGCAGAATAATTCAATAGCTCTATGTTTGAACCCCAGAGCTTTTCCCCATGCTGTAAATCCCGCGCCTGATTGGCTATGCCCCAGAGAGTTGGAAAACCCTTTACAAGGTGCACTGGGAAAGAGCGAGGAGTGTAAATGTTACCTCAAAGTCCAACTATTTAGTCTTATACTCCTTTCAGATCGCAATGCCGGGTCCCACTGGGATATTGGAAACGGGTCCTTCCCAGGTACAACCCGGCATTGGACCCTTTCACATTGGCTTCCTGACCCGACAATATGCCGGGTCGGGTTGCCATCTTGGATGGGGGCGGAGCCAGCATCAGGGGCGGGTGCAGGGGGTGCGCTGGGAGATGAGATCATCTCCATGCCGCCTCTGTCTATGTTGTGCCCAGCAACCCGTTCACACTGCACCTGACCCGGTAGTAACCCGGGAATAACCCTTCTTTATCCGCGGGTTGAATTACCGGGTCAGACGACCTGGGAATTCAACAGTGACCCCTTTCACACCGCACAGCGACCCGCATCGTCCCGGCAATATACTGGGTCGATACCAGGTTATTTGTGCGGTGTGAAAAAGGTATTATTTGTCAAAGTCGAAAAATATTGCAGTACACACATCAAGTACAAACTACCCACAGATGGCCTCCGTGCGCGTACTTATTCTGCCATGCGTGCACATATTCGCAATTTGCGTATGGTCGCTCCCGCGGTCCTGCGCATTAGCGCGTGGTATGGGTATTTATGGTAGAGTTTGTGAACGCATGGAAAGCTATCAAAACACATTACATATTTAATCCAAATAGTGCACAATGTACACATAGTCTCCCTGCACCACATCAGTAAGTTACAGCAGTTTAAATGGTAACTTTAAGGGTAACATTCCGGTGTTGGTCTGCAGCAGATCGCATGTTCCTGCGGATAGGAGCAGAATATAGATATAAACTGTATTTACTGTACATTATGTATGCGGCGGGAATCCAGAGGAGACCACCCACAAGAGCAGTTGGAACAGACATCGCCCACCTATTCAAACCGACCTATGACCTCTCCTGTACTGTAAATGACCATCCCTGTGTCCAATGGACAAAGAGATTACAGTATCCATTGTCTTAGGTTTTGGAAGAATTGTATAAAGAGAGCCTGCTGCAGGCCTGGACAGACACAAGACTCACAAAGTTATTTATCAGATGACTGAGGACCAGACTGGGTAGCGCGGCGAATCCAATCACGTATGTACATAGGCGTGCGCAGCACATTTTATTAGGGGGTGCACTGTTGGCTGGGTGTGTCTAGCACCGCCTTTTGGGCGTGTCTATCATCATCTATTGACGGTCAACGCAATATAAAATATCCACCCTTGTAGCAATCCTAATAATGCAGATGCATTGTCAGATGTTGTGATGTGCACCAAACAAACACCCCTGATGGCACTCACTGCAATTACACTGCTCCTCCTCAGCCTGGTCTGGCTCCTGGCTCCCCCTCTCTTTCCCCTGCAAGCTGACACTGACAGTCTCACACTAGTACTGCTGCTGCTGGAAAACACGTGACGTGTCAATGCTGCTGCCGACCGCCTGCCAGTATTGAATGCTGGCTGCATGCTGCTCATCAGTGGCTGGTGTTGGCATAGAATAGAAGAAGAGAGGTGGGCGTGTGACGGGTGGGCGTGCGAGCAGCAAGACGTCATATCACGCTGTTTTGTACATCATACCCTCCAGCTGTACCTTTTTAGCAGGTACAGTACCTTTTTTTCAAGGTCTGTACCGATTTTTGGCTCTCCAAACTTCCATTGAAAGTATAGTGTGGCCACGCCCCCTTTTTCTAATTTGTACCAATTTTTATATGTAAAATGTTGGAGGGTATGGTACATGGAGGTGGATCCGGGAGTTTGAAAGCCGGTGGCAGTGGCACCCTTGATTAACCCAGGCATCCGGTCAGTAATGCAGTCCTGGTGCAGCGCAGAGGGGACAGTAATCAGCCCGCTCGGCGATCGCTGCATCAGGCATGTGAGATCGGGATGCCGGACATTAGGAGGTGCCTGTGCGCACCAGGCACCCCCCCCCTGCGCACGCCTATGCGTATGTACCATTGACTGTAGCCATTATTAAGTTGTATTGTATTGTATTGTATATATTGTAACCCACTTTCAGTAATAATATACTGTGGTGTCGGAACCCAGCAGTTTAATTGCAACCTGGTGTCGTGTCTTCCTTTCCCTGCTAAGGTTTAAAGTGTATTATTATCACATTGCATAGCTGTTAAGGGTTTGCGGTGTATCTCTGGGTGTGTACGCGGTGTGTGTACTTTGTACCGTCAGCGCGGCGTTTGTGCGCAAAGTCCATACACAGTACGGGACTCTTTACGCTAATAGCGTAAAGAGTACGTAGAGGGTGTATTAAGTATAGTGGCCGCAGCGGCTCCATGGTAAAGTATATTTAAAGTGTGTTTAAGGTATAGCTTTCATCCCTGTATATAAATCAGCATTATCAATTGGGGGCTCCGTCAGGGATTCCACATACTCACAGCCTAACAGGTCACAGCAGACTTAATCTATCAGCAAAAGGGTGGACAGAAAGTATCCTACGTAACCTTTTCTTGGTCGGTGGATACACTAAAAACCCTACTTGTGTGCTGATTAGATGAAGTCTGCTCTGTATCGTTTATAAAGATGCTGGTAGAACCCGTAAAGTAAACAGTAAAAAAGCTATTTAAAAATCTGTGAATTTTTTTTGGCGCCAAAAGCATACACAACAAAAGGCACCCATACCCTTTGTATACCCTCTCACATTGTTGCCATAAGACTCAAATTGTTAGATTCATTTAGATCTGTGTGAAACCGGTTACATTTTGTTGCTATATAGTTAAAACTAAAATAAATGTTTAAGGAAGTAAGTGTAAAGCACAAATGCAGTCTGGCCTGGTTGTAAAGGTTTATACAGAAAGAAACTGTGTGTTGTGTTAAGTGAGCGATTATAGTTAGTATTGCTCACATTTATAGAAGTTGTGTGATTTGTTTTATTGCGTACGCACATTGGTACACGTGGTACAGAACGTGAGGACAGCGTACAAAAACGTGCACGTGGCGCAAGGCCGCACACGTGGCATAGAGGTACGCACGGTTGCAGAATTACGCAAGCTTGCGTAGGGTTGTGTGCGCATAATAAAACCACACAATAGTACGTTTAGTTTAAAGGTGGGACAGTAGCCACGCTACAATAGCACAAAACTGCCCGGTATCTAAAGCAGATTAGTATAAAAACATTTTTTTTTAAATTGCCTCTGGGGTAAAGCTGCCAACCTGAATGAATCCAAATTTTCTGTACAGAAAAACAATGTGTATTTGAGTGAGCGAACATAGGAGTGAGTGGATATTTGAACCCCGGGAAATCGGGATCCCGTCGTGTGGTACATCAAGTGAGTGGAGGCTTGGTGGCGTGAGGCGGCTGACTCACGTTAGTATAAGGTTTAATACGCAAATCGTGAGGTGATTTGCAAAGGAGCGTGATAGTGCATAAGTATTGCGAAGTATTGAAGTAAAAAGGTTTTTGTATTACGCTCCGGGCTGAGGGTCACAGTTTGTACATTGACCCATGGTCGTATGGCAGATAGGTAACAAGTACCTATACGCTGTGCGATTGGACCATGCGTTTGTGGGTGCGATATATACAGCGCAACTTGATACCCCTTTTACGAGCTTTTGCGTAGAACCGCGGTAGTAGTGCTGTGTAGAGCATACGCAAGCGTGATTTGTGTATAAGTGTATAGGGAGTTTTCGCTGGTCTTTCTCAAGGAAAATCTCCAGCGGTGTATATTCACTGGAATAGCTAAGTCACTCCTAAACAGTTCCAGTGAATAGAAACCAGATAGGGGCCTCACTGGGTTCGCGGTGGTCACTACTGGAGTGAGTCGTGGTACTCAGTGGAGAAGGAGTGGGTGAAAGCGCTCAAAGAACTTTCACCGTCTATTCGTATTGTGCATTGGGGATTGCGTAAAAAGGAAAAAGTCCGCGATGGGATCCAATTGCACAAGCGGTGGATGTTTTGTAGCCAGGGTTCAGGTTGAAGAGCCGCGGCCCAAGGGGTCAGCGAGGTTTGTTATGTGTGGTAAATATGGATCACACACGGAAGACTTTTTGTCTGAATGGGTACGTATGACTGACAAAGATAGGGTACCATTCCCTAGGGTGGGCAGCTTTGAACCAGAGGTATTACAGAACTTAAGGATAAGGATATGTCTGATAAAATCCAAGAAACAAAGGATTAGACATACAGATTGTTTAAATTCATGGCAACAGGAGGGGGATGTGCAAAGGGAATTAGCTCGCGCAGCAGGTTCCAAACCTAGCGCGAAAACAATGGCGACCGCACCACCACCACCATATATTGTGGGGGAGAAAGTGGCTACAGACAATGGTACATTGGTACAGGATAGGAGAGTAATTGATAAATGTACTAACGCTAACCCTTGCCAGTTGTATCCCATTTTAAATTTTCCCCAGGACTGCGAGCAGGAAGATGAGCCCAGCACGATATCGGCACTCTCTCTAGCAGCCACCATACAGGACACTCAGGTGGGCACGGCCCAACCAACAAGAGCAGTAGTCAGGCCCCCTAGTGGAGGGATAAGTGAGGTCGTGTCCACAGGTAAGTACGGTACCATACATTATGCAGAGACAATAGCTCCCCACATTGTAGAATAAAACCAGAATGATCTAATTGAATTAAATCCTGTCAGGGTGATTGCAGTCCCCAATGGGAAGACTGATGCTCAGGGAGTCACTCCCATCAGGAATATTGCCATGCACTGTCCCTGGTCCCGAGCAGGGTTAAGGTCAATTATGTCAGAATTTCCCGATCCCAGAAAAGATCTAGTCGCATGCCAGAGGTTCATTAAAGAGTTAGGTAACGCCAACGAACCCACGAACAAAGATTGGCGAACAGTGCTACGGGTATGTTTACCCTCAAATATTGACCCCACAAAATTCATAACTGATTGTAAGTTAGACGCAGAAGTACCTCTCACTGATGAATACAATCAGGAGAATGTACGGCAAATCAATCTGCAATTAGGAGTATATTTCCCTACTGTTGTCAAATGGAATAAAATCTTTTCCATAAGACAAAAGGAAGGTGAAATGGCATCTGAATATTTCCATCGAGCACTGCAGGAAATGTCTAGATATACTGGGATCGAGGACATAAAAGATAATGCGCATCACAGGGAGGTAGCTGTTACTGTATTAATGGACGGGTTAAAAGAGGCATTAAGAGCAAGGGTACAGACCTCTCTACCAAACTGGAGAGGTATCTCGGTGGCTGCATTGAGAGAGTCCGCTATCGAGCACAACAGGAACATCAGTAAGCACAGGGAGTCTCAGGGGGAAAAGCTGATGACAGTGAGTATAGACGCACTTACCAAAAAGCCATATCAGCCGAAACCCCAGACCCCTGATGGTAAGTCATGTATAGTAACACGCTATGCTTGTCACCAGGTAGGATATTACTCGAGGGAATGTAAGAATAAAGGTACACATAATGTACCAGACCCTCTAGACCAGGATATAAACCACACTACAATGCACATAATTGGGATCAGGGACCACTTAGGAGAAATTACGAGCCACATGCAGGGGAAACAAGGAGGTACCCACCAAGGAGAGACTGGCAGGCCTCCGAAAATTCTCAGGTACCCCCCTCACATATTGTAGCTGCCAATGCGCTGCGGGAGGGTCTCAACACACAATAGGGGTTGGGCCACACCTGTAGTCTGCAGCCAGTGAAGTTGATTGCTAACCTTGGTAGTGAACCTGAGGTAACGGTTGATGTAGCTGGTGTACCATTACCTTTTCTCGTAGATACAGGGTGGCCAGGTCAGTGTTAAATTCAACGATAGGTATAAAAACCACGGGTAAAACAATTTCGGCAATGGGAGTAACAGGAACTTTGCAACAATACCCTTTGAGTAGACCGGCAGAGATTACGATAGGGCCTTTGCAAACCAAACATTCTTTTCTGCTGGCTGCATCGGCTCCGACTAATCTACTCGGCAGAGATTTATTGTGTAAAATGCGGTGTGTCATATACTGTACTCCTGAGGGTGTCTTCTTGGATATACCTGGGAACCACGCTGAAGAAGTACAAGATATATTAGACACCCCTCAAAGGCTAATGTCGCATTCTACTGTTATAGTGTCCATCAAAGGTAGAGGAAATGATCTCACAAATACCGGGTTCCCTTTGGACCAAAGATGGACAAGACACTGGATTGATGGCGAATGTAGCTCCAGTAGTAGTACAAGTAAAAGATGGTAGGATAGCTCCAAAAATCCCTCAGTATCCTCTGAAGCCAGAGGTAGAATTCGGAGTGTACCCTGTCATAGAGCGGCTGCTACAGCAGGGCATCCTAGTCAGGACGTCCAGCACCGCCAATAGTCCCATCTTCCCTGTGAAAAATAGTGTGGGGGGGGTTATAGGCTAGTGCAGGATCTAAGGGGGATAAACAAGATAGTTGAGAGCCAATTCCCCGTAGTGCCCAATCCAGCAGTCATCCTCATGCAAATTCCCTCTACGGCAAAATTTTTCACTGTCATTGACCTCTGTTCTGCTTTCTTGTCTGTCCCTCTTCACCCTGACAGCCAATACCTTTTTGCTTTTACATACAGGGGAGTACAGTATACCTGGACTCACTTCCCCAAGGTTTCATTGACAGCCCGAGTATTTTCTCTCAGGGCTTGCATGACTGTTTACAATCCTTTCAACCTGAGAGTGGATCAGTGCTAATACAGTATGTCGATGACTTATTGTTATGTTCTGACTCACTCGAATCGTCCTTGAAAGACACGAAACAGCTTCTGTTTCATCTTTCCCAAACGGGACACAAGGTTTCAAAGGATAAGTTGCAGTTGTGCCAGACCACGGTAAAATATTTGGGACATTGCTTGACTGAAGGACTTAGACATCTCACCGCTGATAGAATACAGGCAATTCGCGACATGACTCTGCCACAAACGCAACAACAGATCCGCACTTTCCTTGGAATGTGTGGGTACTGTCGAAACTGGATTCCAGGGTTCTCTATGCTGGCTTTACCTTTGCAAGAAATGGTCTCTTCGAACAAACCAGAACGGGTCTCGCACACAGATGAGTCCGAACTGGCATTTGAGAGACTCAAACAGTGCCTATCACAGGCACCTGCATTAGGTATGCCAGATTATGAGAAGCCCTTTGAATTGTATGGTACCGAAAGTGCAGGTTGCGCGGCAGGGGTTTTAACACAGAGACATGGTGATGCCAGCAGACCGGTAGCATACTACAGTGCACAGTTGGACACTGTAGCGCGGTCTCTCCCCACTTGCTTGCAAAGTGTTGCAGCGATAGCTTTGCTGGTAAGTAAAAGTGAGGACGTAGTGTTAGGGCATGACCTGACCATTCATACACCTCATGCAGTATCAGCCTTACTGAACTCAGCCCAAACCAGACATGTCTCATCTGCTCGGTTTACAAAGTGGGAATTATCACTGATGGCCCCGGTAAACATCACCATTAAGAGATGCAGCTCACTAAATCCTGCAACTTACTTGCCAAGTGTGCCTGGACAGGCACAAAGGGTGGAGGATGAGAATAATGGTGAAGGAGGATTTAGTGCAGATACTGATACGCATGATTGTATGGAATACCTGAATCAGACTTTCACAGCGAGACCTGACATCAGTGACAACCCACTGGAAGGAGTAGACTTTACCTTCTACACTGATGGTAGTTGCCACAGACAGACAGAATCGGGAGACTTGTGTACTTGATATGCAGTTGTAGACGACAGAGGTATCATAGAAGCTGAACCCCTGGGCCCACCGCACTCAGCACAAGTTACCGAGTTGGTCGCCCTAACCAGAGCGTGTGAATTGGCCAAGGGTAAGTCAGCTAATATATACACAGATTCTAGGTACGCTTTTGGAGTAGTGCATGATTTCGGGGCCCTATGGCGCCTCAGAAATTTCATGACGGCAGCTGGCACACCTGTAGCGCATGCGTCCCACATAAAAAGACTTCTACCAGCGATACAGGAACCAGACAGAGTGGCTGTTATCAAGTGCAAAGCACATACTTACAACCAAGACCCAATTTCACTTGGTAACAGCCGGGCAGACGAAGCTCCTAAATCAGCAGCCAGCACCCCCATACAAACGAACATCACATCACTGATGACATTTAACACGATCAACACACAACAATTAATTGAAATGCAATATTTGTGTTCTTTACAGGAAAAGGCAGTCTGGAGGTCAAAGGAGTATGGCCAGGAATCCTCAGGACTATGGACAGGTGGACAAGGTAAGCCGGTTGCCCCCAGAGCATATCTTCCAAGCTTAGCTAAGGCGGCACACGGTCTGACTCATCTGGGCAAAGAGGGTATGTGCAAGCTGGTAAGAGCCTACTGGTGTGCGCCAGGATTCTCTTCTCATGCAGGTAAGAGAGCAATGACATGTTTTACTTGCTTGAG
The DNA here is from genome assembly GCF_028390025.1 of Pseudophryne corroboree. Classification (NCBI taxonomy): domain Eukaryota; kingdom Metazoa; phylum Chordata; class Amphibia; order Anura; family Myobatrachidae; genus Pseudophryne; species Pseudophryne corroboree. The sequence continues at coordinate 465,730,906 of NC_086446.1, read as the reverse complement.
GAAGAATATTGGAAAGTCAATACCAACAGAGCCATCCCATATCCCTCCGACAGACAGACCTTTTCAGGTAATACAAATCGATTTCATACAGTTACCACCCTGTAGGAATTTAAAATATGTGTTAGTTTGTATTGATGTATTTTCCAACTGGGTAGAAGCGTTCCCTGCTGCCACAAATACTGCTACGTTCACTGCAAAGAAAATTGTGCAGGAATTTGTGTGTAGATATGGTATCCCTAGAATAATTGAAAGTGACAGGGGTACCCATTTTACAGGTGAGGTCTTTCAGGTCATGTGCAAACTGATGGGAATTAATAGCAAGCTGCATACTCCGTACCGTCCACAGGCGAGTGCAAAGGTGGAGAGAGTGAACAGCACTATTAAGAACAAGCTGAGCAAATTAATGGCTGAAACTGGATTGTCATGGCCAGAAGCTTTGCCACTAGTGTTGTACAGCATCAGAACCACTCCCAGGTCTCCCCTTAACCTATCACCCTTCGAAATTCTTTTTGGTCGACAACCTCATGTAATGATAGACCCCCAGGATGATTTGAAATGTAATAATGAAGTGACTGTGAAATATTTGGTTGGGATGAGCCAGCAGCTGAGAAATCAACAAAGAAATTTAAAGCTGGTGATTCCTGACCTACCGAACAGTAATTGTCATGACACTGAGCCTGGGGATTATGTGATGATTCTAAATTTCTTACGCTCAGGTTGCCTCATAGGTGGGAAGGACCATATCAAGTCTTGTTAACCAGCACAACAGCATTGAAGGTCGCCGAAAGAGAGACTTGGATCCACTCGTCCCATTGCAAAAAGGTCGCTGACCCGGAGAGAACTTGTGACAAAGAGAGTGTAGAGAACCTCGTATCACTGGAGTGTCTGTTCCAGGAAAGTTGAGAGGCAGGACTGTTGAAGGGCTTCTGAGCACAGACAGTAACAAGATCTAGAACGGTTGTCGTACCATTTTCTTTTTTCACCTCCCCCTGCATTTTCCTTTCTTTTCTCATTCTTATTTTCCTTCTTTCCCCTAATGAAATGGATCGATCACAAGAGACTGCGTTTCGGGTTCTGTTAATAATTCTGGTTTTGATCAGGACAGTTTGTTTTGGTGAGGGTCCCAGAGAGGTCGAGCAGGGATCTGGAATGGGTTCTGATGGCAAGTATGAATTTGTAGGATCTCAGGATCAGCGCATCACTTTAGTAAAGGTTGGCATCAGTAAGTGCTCTGGTAGTCAGGGAGCTCGGAGGCACTGTGAGGGGTTATTGTCTGATGAATATTGTATTTGTAGGAATTGTGAGAATATAGTTGAGGATGGGTGCATCCAGAGATGTCAGTCCAACCTTAATATCGTCATGGACCGTCATCCGTTGAGTTATTACCACTCACTAGTGGGTAAGGTCTTAAACCAGACAGAATGCTGGGTGTGCTCACAGGTACCTCAAGGTCAGAGCAAGTCAGGATTAGTACCGTACCCTTTAGCAATAGACGAGGTACTCGAATTACGGGGTGGGAGACCGGTGGACAAGAAATTCAATATCTCTAGGCCCCCTAGCTTGAAGCTCCACCAGTATCATGTAGACAGGTCCTTATTGTGTTTTAATATTTCCAATTACCGAAAACCGGGAAATTGGGAAGTGACGTGGAATAACCAGACAATGACCTTTTCACACAGAGCTGATAGGATACCCATAGACTCTGAACTTGTATGCCAAATAGCCAAAAGTGGGAGGTATTTCCGGTATAGATATACTCGTGGAAGCAAGACCATGTGGGTTGGAAAAGTATCGCCAGGGTATTGTGCTCATATCATCCAGCCTGATACTTGTACTGAGCAGATGGGAGAACTAGGGATTGGTTTCTTTACTTGGAAAATTTGTAATATGGTGATGTTATATTTTGTCCCCTATGTTCTCCCAGATGATGCCTATTTCATATGTGGGAGGAAGGCGTACAAGTGGCTTGCCCCAAGCTCAGAGGGATTGTGTTACATTGAGAGAGTACTGCCAGAGGTCATGACCATAACCCATGATAAGATGAAAGACGTTCACCGCAGTGCCCAGGCTCCTTATACTCATACTCACTATGAACACATCATCAAGAGACCTCACAGATAGGGCAGAGCACGCAGCCTCTGATTTGATCCACAAATCCACCAGGATTCAGTTCCTTCTCGCATTAGACATCACCCGTACTGCCAGAGGAACTATAAATTATAGGTATATCCATGCACTAGCAAACTTGATAGATAAAATCACTGAGATGTATGACGACATCTTCAGGTATACGGGAAGGGAGTTACAAGCTTACAAGAAGGAACTGATTCAGCACAGAATGGTCCTTAATTATGTCACAGCCGTGACAGGTGGGTACTGTGTTACTCTGGCAACTCAATATGGTGTGAAGTGCTGTATATATATCACGAACAGCACTGACGACCCCACGGAGATCATCGATCAAAAGATGGACGATATCTTGCAGTTGAAGTGGGAGTTCAGGAGGAAGCACAACCTTACCTTAGCGACTGTGAGTAATGAACTGACTCATGGTTGAACCCACGCAATTGGTTTTCAGGTTAAGGAGAGTGGGCTCAAAATGTCATCATGAGTGTAGGGAAGTTTCTCCTTTGTATCCTGGGAGTCGTCATAATTATTGGTTCGATATTTAAGTGTGTTCGAATTCTGACGCGGTGCAAGCACGGCACAAATCTGATGAGTCTAAGGAGCGAGGGTGCTGTTATAGCAGCAGATTTAATTTATGACCCATCCATAGAGACAGTGTTATGATAAGGATTGCAAATGAATTTCATGGCCTGTTTCTTTCACCCGTTTTTCTTTTGTTCCCCCCTCTGCCCAGATACATCCATCCGGAAAAGACATCAGCCCTACCCAAAATGTTTATGTGAATGTATTTTATATATGTGTCTTATCTTCATCTCTACAACCTCCAGTTAATGGCACACATAGTCGACAGGTGATATCCACATATACTAGCACTCACATATGTTTCCCCCTCCATGTCTCATCAACTAAATGTGCACCCCATTTGTTGGAACAAGAAGCCGAAAAGAGCTCGGTAGTGTTTGTTGGCCCATTTACAGACCCTTAATACGGGATGAGAAGGATTTAATGTATACTTCGCAATACCTCGAAGCTTATTACATATACGGCACAATGATACATGCCCCTCAGACATGGATTCATACATACATGCTTTTTACTATCCCACTAGGTCATATATTTCCCACCTACAACTCTCCCCCGATCATCCAAACTTCTGTAGATATTATGTAGATATTTTTCTGTTTAGTGATTAGATAGTGGCAGTTATTGGTGACTGCCAAAGGGTGGACTGTCAAAGTCGAAAAATATTGCAGTACACACATCAAGTACAAACTACACACAGATGGCCTCCGTGCGCGTACTTATTCTGCCGTGCATGCACATATCCGCAATTTGCGTATGATCGCTCCAGCGGTCCTGCGCATTAGCGCGTGGTATGGGTATTTACGGTAGAGTTTGTGAACGCATGGAAAGCTATCAAAACACATTACATATTTAATCCAAATAGTGCACAATGTACACAGTCTCCCTGCACCACATCAGTAAGTTACAGCAGTTTACATGGTAACAGAACAAAGGGATTCACCTTTACAGGATAGGAGGGGACAGAACAAGGTTATAAGGTGGTGTTTGGTATCCAGCTGTAGGGTATTTTAAGGGTAACATTCCGGTGTCGGTCTGCAGCAGATCGCATGTTCCTGCGGATAGTTATGTGCAGGAGCAGAATATAGATATAAACTGTATTTACTGTACATTATGTATGCGGCGGGAATCCAGAGGAGACCACCCACAAGAGCAGTTGGAACAGACATCGCCCACCTATTCAAACCAACCTATGACCACTCCTGTACTGTAAATGACCATCCCTGTGTCCAATGGACAAAGAGATTACAGTGACCATTGTCTTAGGTTTTGGAAGAATTGTATAAAGAGAGACTGCTGCAGGCCTGGACAGACACAAGACTCACAAAGTTATCTATCAGATGACTGAGGACCAGACTGGGTAGCGCGGCGAATCCAATCACGTATGTACCATTGACTGTAGCCATTATTCTGTTGTATTGTATTGTATTGTATATATTGTAACCCCCTTTCAGTAATAATATGCTGTGGTGTCGGAACCCAGCAGTTTAATTACAATCTGGTGTCGTGTCTTCCTTTCCCTGCTAAGGTTTAAAGTGTATTATTATCGCATTGCATAGCTGTTAAGGGTTTGCGGTGTATCTCTGGGTGTGTACGCGCTGTGTTTACTTTGTACCGTCAGCGCGGCGTTTGTGCGCAAAGTCTGTACACAGTACGGGACTCTTTACGCTAATAGCGTAAAGAGTAGGTAGAGGGTGTATTATGTATAGCGGCCGCAGCGGCTCCATGGTAAAGTGTATTTAAAGTGTGTTTAAGGTATAGCTTTCATCCCTGTATATAAATCAGCATTATCATATTAAACTCTCTACCTGCAATAAAAATAGCACCTTTGTACTGTATATTGTGCTCAACATAAAATAATAGAGTTAACAACAGGTAGTGTGCCATCCATCAAATCCTTAACCAGTGCCAGAGCATGTGCCTTTATGAGGGGGTTTCTGACAATAAAAAGCCATGTAACTTCAGGAGTTACCTCAGCCCTCATATGGATACTATTTCTGTGCTGACAAGCCTTAAACTGGTTAAGGCAGGAGGATCCCAAGCTTTTGGTCTCCATGTCATGGATAATATCAGCCTATGGTTAGTGGAAGGTTTGGAGTGGTGTGGTAAGCTTACCAATTATTGATTAAAAAAACATGTACACAGTTCACTGGACATAGGAAGTGTTTTGTCTAACTGATGGTAGCGGTTAAGGCCTGATATCCACCAGTCAGGCCCTCCCGTAGGGGTGATAAAGGACATACATGTTGGGGGGCTTCTCTCAGCCTGAAGACACCTGCTCTGCCTCCTGCCTTGCTGACTGCCATTTATATAAAGGACAACCCTTGTGGTTTGTACTGCACTGAAGCCCTACTTAGCATCACACAATCGTAAGTGGAGGAAGTGGCTCAGTGGTACTAGTATTGGTGGTTGCTTAATGTGTGAGCCACGGACTGGGATAGTAACTGTGATCAGAGCTCATCAGTGTAAGGATATAACAACTTCGGTATTAGACCATACAATGTGAGGACCCTCCTCCTCCCTGAGGTGCAATTACCCTGGAGTGCATGTAGGGTACATAGTTGCCTGTCCTCCCTCATTCTGTAAAAGACTCCCTGAAATATTAGCAATCTCCCTGACTCCCTGAATAGTCCATCAATCTCCCTGATTGCACCTGTCAAAGTCAAAAATATTACATAAAAAGAACATACAAACTACACACATATGGGTCACTTTACTTGCAAATACGCGCAGCGAGCACAGCAATATATGGTAACACACGCATTTACTCGGACATGCCACAGAGATGGATTCGACACTTATTTCATGCAGTACATAATTATGATAGTGTCAAGCGCCGGACATCATGGTGATTTGGATTATATAATGAAGTAATGTCATGTATGTGTATTAGTTGAACGAAACCAGATACACCTGTCATGTTTGGTATTGAAGCAAGCAGATTGGTGTGTAGATTCATTTGACACTTGTTAAGTTGTAGGACATTGCGACAGATAGTTATGATTAAAAGTATAAAAGCTAAAATCACTTTTATTAGAACAATAGATATTCCAAACAGGTAGTGGACAGGAAGCTCAGGCCAGCCCCTTTGGACGTCCCCAAGGCTGAACCTGTTCAGCATATACAAAGAGACTAGTGACTCATCATGAATGAGAGTCCCCTCCCCCAGAAACTAGATAACACATTGCTGATCACACAGGAGTCAGTTCCTGTTTTGGTCTCAGAGGAAGATGGAGTCCCAGCATTACTTTACAGAGAGACAGAGAGAGATATAAGATACATTGAGGGAATGGTATTGTATGCTGGCATGTAACTGTAACTGTATGTAACTATGTTTTAACTGCTTACTGTGTGAGTGTAACCATGTAACTATAGGTATACTGTACTTTGTAATATATTGAATCCATATCCTTTTAATAACAAATATATACATCAATAACCTTTGGAACTCAGATAATGTGTGGGTGTATTGTTTTCTCTTATGGGATGCAGTGTTTTGCTATGTATAGTGCACATTCATGGCACATGGTAATAAGATGTGCAGGCGTTTACAATATATATTAGAGCGGGCATTTTAAATATTTGTGAGAAAGCAATTTGGCATTCACAGATGAGGGCTCTTACAGGATATCAGGGTCTTAATGATGCACTGTACATTACAAACGCGGCTGTAATCGACCAGATCCGATGGACGCATCGCGAAGCTGATGAAAATAACATCCACATGTATTGTTGTGGTATCAGTAAGCCAATGATATGAAATTTCAAGGGACAATGCGTTTCTCATAATATTTAAGATGCTAAAATGTATTTTTATTGTTGCAAAACAAAGTTCAAATAAGTCATATTGTGTTTGATTCAGAGTCGATTGTTTATCTGTTAAGTAGGTAAAAGTACATTTAAAAGTTGCTGCATAGCCTTGATATAGTTTTTTTTTAACTCAGGCCTAAAATAACTTCTAGTGCTTGTATAATGTGTGATTTCTTTGTGACAAAGGAAGCCGCATTGTCTGTCCTCCATTTTGGACTAACCACATGGCCTGTCCACCATTTTGTGTAAACCTCATGCATGTGGAAGGGGGAGGAGCAGTGGCCATTTTAGGACGGTCATTTTCTAAATAGCTGATTTTCATTCTGCTCAGAACAATCAGCTTTCCTTGGTCACATCAAACACCATTTATGAGTTACCAATGCATTTATTTAACCCATGCCATAGTCAATTACAAATAGTTTCAATTGGGCCTATTGAGAGTAAATGGTGAGATAGATGCTTGGCTTGGTTTAAGAAATTGCACTAAAAAAAAAAAGAAAATAAAAAAATACTTTTCTTTTCTTCTTCTTTCCCAGGATTTAGTTAACTCTCTGTTTGCTATAGGATGGCCATTGAGGTGCAAATTAACCTGTGTAACTGCTTTTTCTTAGCAGTGAAAACCACTTTTACAGGCAGGCAAAAGCACAAAGCTTTGATATGCAAATTAGAAGCACTGAATGGGTAAATGAGTCTCATAGTAGACCAGTGAATGGTACATATATATAATATTATTATAATTATGTGTATATTTATATCAGTGTATGTTCTGCAAGATAGCTATCCAATCTGAATCATATCATTTAAATTATTGATTATTGCTAGAGTCATTATAGATATGTGTGAAATAGGATACATTTGTTGCTATATAGGTAAATTTGAAATAACAGTATTTTAAGTTAGTGTAAAGACACAAATGCAGGTCTGCATAAAAGTTTATACAGAACAAGTTGTGTCTAGTGGGCAATAGTAATTAGTATTGTTCACATTTATAGAGCTGGGTGATTTGTTTTATTGCGGACGCAGGGTTTTGTACACGTGTCTCGGACAAAGTAAAGGACTGCGCACGCAGCGTAAGAGACACGCATGGTCGCGTGTGTACGCAAAGTGCGTAAGAGTTGGGCGCTAAGTACAATTTACACAATAGTGTCGTTTAGTTCAAAGGTGGGATAGTAGACATTTAATACAATAGCACATAACTATCAGATTTCAAAAGCAGGTTACTCTAAATTTAGTTTAAAAACTGTATTGCCTCTGGGGTAAAGCTGCCTATCTGAATGAAAATATTTTCTGTACAGAAAAACCAAAGTGTATTTGAGTGAGTGAAAGCGGAGCTGAACCCAAGAACTAAGTGGTCTGAAGTGGTAACACCGGGTTAGTAGAGGCCCGGCGGCGTAGGGTTCGCAACCTTGCGTGATTAGAACTGATGTGGTCTGAAGTGGTCTTAGTGATCCCATACACTGAAGTGGTCTGAAGTGGTCTAGGCTAGGTGGTCTACAGCAATTGTAGGGCATATAGATAACTAGTATCTATAGGCTGTGCTATTGCATCGCATGTCCGTGTGTTCTGCACAGCACAACGTGACACCATTGTGTCATATGCGCTGTGGAAGAGCATATGCAGACGTGATTGTATAGACAAAGGGGTTTTTCTTTGACAACGTCGGGAAATCTCCCTGGTGGGCTTCACTGGAAAGGGTGAAGGATAGTTATCTAATTTCTCTGTTTTTCACCCTACAAACAATTCCAGTTGAAAGATACCGAAAAGGAATTTTCGCTGCCTCTCTCAGGAAAATATTCCAAACAGAACTTCCACTGAAAGAAATTACGGTGTTGTAAGGTCTGATAGGAGCCCTAAGTTGGGTACATTGCCTTCGCTATCAACAGTGTATCGTAGTACTGGCCAACATGGGCGGAGAGCGAGTGGAAGGCGCTCGGAGATACTTCCACCGTCTACTTACATTGAGTATTTTGGTGTTTGTGGGAATTTTTGTTGTTATTAAAAGAGACCCACAAATATGGGAGCCAGTTGCTCAAGTGAGAGACGTTTGTGCAGGGTTCAGGCAGAAGAGTTAGGACCGAGAAGGTCATGTGTGAGAAATCTGAAGTGGTCTAAGTGATGGTTCACACACAGAAGTTTTATGCAATGAATGGTTATGTATGACTGACAAAAATAGGGTACCATTCCCTAGGGTGAGCAGCTTTGAACCAGAGGTATTGCAGAACTTAAGGATAAGGATATGTCTGATAAAATCCCAAAAACAAAGGGTCAGACATACAAATTGTTTAAACCTGTGGCAGCAAGAGGGGTTGGTGAGTTTGATCCTAAGGTATTGCAGGTGGTATGTCTAACCAAAGTCATATAAGACAAGAATGGAAATATAAGAACTGTTTGAACTTGTAGCAACAATAAAGAAGTAGGAAGAAAAAAAAAAAAAGAGAATGCAAGTACACCACCATATGTAGATGTGGAAGCAGTTACGGCCAGCATACAAACTATAGAAAATAATAAAAATATGAAAAATATGACTGTAACCTATATATGTACTAATGAATGTTGAAGTTTTATTTAGGAGGAGAAGGTGACCTGATTGCTTTCAGCCATTTCTCATGTACCCAGAGGAGTATCCAACCGGTAAAAGAAGAGCAGTAGCCTGTGGGGGAAGTGTCTGAGACCAGTGGAACAGGTAAGTATGGTATCATTTGTGTACATATATAGTAAAACCCAAAATTAAAACAAAAAAATCAAGAAAGTAACGTCAGAAATGGAGAAAAAACCTGTCCGCACATTAGTATTTGCCAGTAGGAAAGCGGACAGAGACAAGGTAACCCCAGGGTATTTCTTTCAGTTACCATATAAGAAGTATTCATTCCTAGTAATGCCCCTAGTCAAGATGAGCTCGGAAATGTTTGTTGGACCACGTACGGACCCTTAATACGGGATGAGAAGGATTGAATGAAATACTTTGCATGACCTAGAAGCTTGTTAAACTTTTTTTTGTTTTTGTCTCTTGCAGTAATAGAAAACTCTCCATCTGGATAAGACCACTGGTAAACACTAATTCGGCAAATGGGAGGTGGCTGTCTCTGTGCAAATGGACAGGCTCAATAAGGCATTGAGTGTCAGGGTGCAGACTTCTTTGCAAAATTGGAAAGGGGTCACAGTAGCTAATCTTAGATAGTGTGCTATTGAACATCACAAGAATAGTGCTAGGCACAGAGAACAACAGGTGGAGAGGTTGAGGACGGTAAGTATACTGGCACATACAGTAAAGACCCATCAGTCCAAACCCCAGATCCCTAATGGTCAATAATATGTTACACTTGTAGGAAGGAAGGGCATTTTGCCAGAGATTGTAGGAGTAGTAGGACACATAGTCAATATAGATCCCCTAGACAGAAAACACAAGCCACATTATTAAACACATAGACGGGACCAAGGGACATATAGTAAGGAATCATAAGCCATATAGAAAACACAGATTCGGCTAATGGGAAGAACAAAATAAATGCAACATTACCCTTTGACAAAACTTGAAGACTAATGTCGCATTCTACTGTTCTAGATGCATGTCCATCACAGGTAGAGGAAATTATCTCACAGATACCGGGTTCCCTATGAACTTAGGATGGACAGGACACTGGATTGATGGCTGGGATAGTCCCAATAGCGATATGATAAACACAGAATTTTTTTTAAGGGGAGTAGACCAAGTAGAGAATCACTTCCCCGTAGTGCCCAATCCAGTTGTCAAATTTTTATAAAATCTTCACCGCTACAAACTCATCTGTCACCAACCTCTATTCTGTTTCTCTACAGTTTCCTCTTCATCTTCTGCGTTCACACAGGGTGGTACAATACATGGACCCAATTACAGTTCAAACTCCACATGCCTAGGTCCTTCAGAGTTCTGCCCGAACCCAGTATATCTCAACAGCACGATGACACCAGCATTACTGCAGTGTGCCTTGTCATGCATAAAGGGTGGAGAATGGGAATACTGGTGAAGGGAATTTTTGTATAGACACCGATATGCCTGTTGGTGAATGGCAAACCTGACATTTTCTTTTTCATTTTCTTCTCCTTTCTCTCCTCTAGAGATGTTTCTTTTTTCTTTTTCTTTTTGAGTTATGCTCATGGTACTCTACATTGCAAACACACAATAGTAAATTAAAGTGAAAAACTTGTGTTCCCTACAAAAGGCAGTCTGGAGGACAAAGGGGTATGGCCAGGAGTCCTCAGGACTGTGGGCAGGTGGACACAGTAAGCCAGTAGCCCCCAGAGCATACCTTCCAAGTCTAGCTGAGGTGGCACACGGTCTGACTCATCTAGGCAAAGAGGGTAGGTGCAGGCTGATGAGAGCCTACTGGTGTGCGCCAGGATTCTATTCTCATGCAGGTAAGAGAGCAATGACCTGTCTTGCTTGCTTGAGGAAGAATATTGGTAAAGCAATACCAACAGAGCCATCCCATATCCCTCCTGCAGACGGATCTTTTCAGGAAATACAAATCGACTTCGTACAGTTAACACCCTTTAGGAATTATTGTTATGTATTGGTGTGCACTGATGTTTTCTCAAACTGGGTAGGGGCATTTCCTGCCGCCACGGATGCTGCTGTGTTTACCGCAAAGGAAAATTGCGCAGAAATGTGTGTGTAGATAAAAATTTGTTCCCCCTAGAAGTAGGAGCAAAGCTTGATATTGTACTATTGTGATCATAGATACTGCCACTAGAATTATGTAGCTTCGGAACCACTCCCAGATCTTCACTCAACGAATCACCCTCTTCGAAATTTGTTTTTGTTTTGGTATTTGTGTTTTTTTTTGGGTTGTTTTTGGAAGACAACCTCATGTCATGATTGATCCGCACAATGATCAGAAATACACCAATGAGGTGACAGTACAGTACCTTATTGAGATGAGCCAGCATTTGAGAACTTGACAAAAGAACTTGAAACTGTTGATTGCTGGTATGCCAAATACTAACTGTCTTGATTGTGAACCAAGAGACTGTGTGATTTCTCTTACGCTCAGGTTGCCTAATAGACAGGTGGGAAGGACCATACCAAGTTTTGTTGACAGCACTATCCCAGTGAAAGTAACCGAAAGAGAGACTTGGGTCCACGATTCCCATTGCAGGAAAGTCGGTAGTCCGGAAGGAACTCGTAAATGGAGTGAGATCGCAAAAGTAACACCAGAGACTCTGTTCCGTAAAGACTGAGAGGCGGCACTGTTGAACACTACCTGAGCGTACTAAAGGATTGCAGAAAGACCAGTCATTGTAATTGATTTGTTATGAACAATAGTTGTTTTGTTCTATTTCTCTTTTCTCTCTTTCCTGCTGAGAAACATTTATTTTTCAGGATACTCTATTTTTGCGAGGTTTTTTTATGAGGAGTCGAGTGTGGGACTGGAACTGGTTCTGGAGGAAAGAGTGATTTCCTTATAGGATCCCAGGATTAGCCGATCAGTTTGTTAAAGTCAGAGAAAAATCAAAGTTCTAGTAGTTATGGAGTTCAGAGGTAATCAGGAACAATCAGACAATGGCTATTCACACATTACAGATAAAGAGCTCATTAATATATGTGGAAGAAAGGTTTATGAGTGGCTCTCCCCGAACTCCGAAGGTTTATGTTATTTAGGAAGGACACTACTTATAGCCCTTGTTCAGAAAATGATAGGAATATGTAGATCATGAAAATTTTATGTCACTTTCACGATTTGTTTGTGTTTTCTTCATCTACCCAGCAGAACCTCAATCGAATCCAAACATCAGTGTACAAAGACGTAGGTACATGTATGTGTGAAATGTTCGTCGCAAATCAGACATTATAGGCCAAAGCACTGGCCCAGCATACTCTATAGGTTGAATGTTGTCCCACACCCAACCAGTGGTCCCGTGACCGCCGAGTGCATATAGAGGATGTATCGTCCTCCCTGTCTTCCCCAAATATAGTCAAGTGTCTGATTTGCGAAATGCATACATACTTGTGTCTAGGTCACCGATATTTTTTCTTATGTTAATAATTGATGGCAGTTATTGTTTACTGCCAAAGGGTGGACTGTCGAAGTCAAAAATATTACATAAAAAGAACATACAAACTACACACTTATCAGTCACTATACTTGCAAATACGCGCCGCGAGCACAGCAATATATGGTAACACACGCATTTACACGGACATGCCACAGAGATGGATTCGACACTTATTTCATGCAGTACATAATTATGATAGTGTCAAGCGCCGGACATCATGGTGATTTGGAATTATATAATGAAGTAATGTCATGTATGTGTATTAGTTGAACGAAACCAGATACACCTGTCATGTTTGGTATTGAAGCAAGCAGATTGGTGTGTAGATTCATTTGATACTTGTTGTTAAGTTGTAGGACATTGCGACAGATAGTTATGATTAAAAGTATAAAAGCTAAAATCACTTTTATTAGAACAATAGATATTCCAAACAGGTAGTGGACAGGAAGCTCCGGCCAGCCCCTTTGGACGTCCCCAAGGCTGAACCTGTTCAGCATATACAAAGAGACTAGTGACTCATCATGAATGAGAGTCCCCTCCCCCAGAAACTAGATAACACATTGCTGATCACACAGGAGTCAGTTCCTGTTTTGGTCTCAGAGGAAGATGGAGTCCCAAATTTACTTTACAGAGAGAGAGAGAGAGAGAGAGATATAAGATACATTGAGGGAATGGTATTGTATGCTGGCATGTAACTGTAACTGTATGTTTTAACTGCTTACTGTGTGAGTGTAACCATGTAACTGTAGGTATACTATACTTTGTAATATATTGAATCCATATCCTTTTAATAACAAATATATACATCAATGAGCTTTGGAACTCAGATAATGTGTGGGTGTATTGTTTTCTCTTATGGGATGCAGTGTTTTGCTATGTATAGTGCACATTCATGGCACATGGTAATAAGATGTGCAGGCGTTTACAATATATATTAGAGCGGGCATTTTAAATATTTGTGAGAAAGCAATTTGGCATTCACACACCTTATCCCCACCTGATTGCACCTTATCCCCATTATGCGGCAGTTACCTTTTTTCTCTTGGGAAAAAAAAGAAATCAGAAATACTGTATATACAGTACATTCAAATGGGATCATCAATGCCATTTCCCTGCATTTGTTATAAGGCACAATGATCCCTATGGCTACATGCATTTTAAATAAAGTTTCTTTTGGCCACTTACATTATATGGAACCTCTTGTAAAACACAATACACAAACAAATCCTGAAAAAATAACAGTGTCTTCAACAAGTACAGAGGATCTTACAAACTTTGGGGCTCATTTACATTTGGATGTGAGTCATTTTCTTTTTTTTTTTTTTAAATCTGTTTTTATTGAAACAATACAGACTTATAACATGTTGTAAACATATCTGGGTTACAATCAATAGCAAAATGGTGTAACAACATGAGCGTATACAGATTGATAGTCGTATGCTCAATACAGTTATAGTCCATATTAACATTTTGAATTAAAGAAACCTAATATAGCATAAGTAAATAACAGGAAAAAGAAAAAGAAACAACAAAGAAGTGAGGTGACTGAACCGAGTACGTTGAGAAAAGGATAGTAAGATATGTGCAATGAGTTAAGAGTAGAGCATATTTGTCCAGGACCCCCTAGTAATTGTGTCTGAAAGCGGTTCCCCTCATCCACTCTATTTTGCAGAGGAAATGTAAGTCTTATACGACTCGGATGTCTTATAGTCTATCCAAGGCCACCACATAGCAGTAAATTCCGAACGCCTGTCCCCAGCGCTCATTAATACATCTTCCATGTTCATGTAATAATCTAGTCTGGAGAACCAGGTGTACCTTGTGGGGGGGCTGATCGATTTCCACATTGTGGGGATTACTGCTCGTGCGGCATTGCCCAGGTGTCGTAATAAAGATGACTTGTAGGTAGAAATTGGGGTAGTGGAATTATTTAGTAGCCAAAAGGCCGGGTCAGATGGGACGGAGTTATGTAAAATAGCACCGGAGGTTGAGATTACGTCGTCCCAGTAATTTTTAATAAGTGGGCAGGTCCACCATATGTGTAATAGAGATCCTAGGTCTCCATGACATCTCCAACAAGTAGGTGAGATAGATGGGGAAATGACGTGTAAGAGAGTGGGGTGTCTGTACCATCTCATCAGGATCTTATATTGCGTTTCTCTAACCTGGATACAGATGGAGCTCTTATGGGTTTTAAGAAAGATAGAGTTCCATTCCTTGTCTGAGAGTGAGATGTTTAGGTCCCTCTCCCATTTTTTAGTAAAATGGGGAGGTGTTAGGGAGTCAGACGCATGTAGGAGTTTGTACAGGGTGGAGACAGTGTGTATGGGATTCATAGTGGCCACGCACATTTTTTCAAACGCGGTCAGCTCTCTTGAAGCCTCACGGTATGCATTATCGGTGTGTAGGAAGTGTCGGACCTGCAGGAATTTCCAGAAGTCTGTCTGTGGAATCTCCCATTTCTCTCGTATCTCCGAGAACTGTTTAACCCCAGATGGTTGGACTAACTGCCCCACTCTAAAGAGTCCCTCTAACGCCCAGTTTTGATAGTACCCCAGTGAGAGGCCAGGTGGGAAGGTCGGATTGCTCAAAAAGGAGGTGAGGGGGCCAAAGACAGAAGAGATGCACGATCTGCGTCGTGTCCCCTTCCAAAAAGAAAGTGTAGGAGAAATAGTCGGGTGAGGGTGTAGTAGTTTGGGCAAGGTCGGGAGCCAAGGGAAGATTTCTGGGAACAGTTGTAAGCATAAACCTTCTAAGACCACCCATTGTTTAATCTCCCGGCTCCTGGTCCAATCCAAGACCCTGTTCAAGAGGATTGCTTGGTAGTAGCGTTTAATATCTGGTAACAGGAATCCACCCCTTTGGGGTGGTCGAGTCAGGATTGATCCTTTGATTCTAGGTCTCTTTCGACGCCAAATAAATTGCTGGATCAGAGATCTCACAGTCTGGAACCAGGAGTCGGGGATCTGAATTGGTAAGGTCTGAAGGAGATAGAGCAGTTTGGGTAACGTGTTCATCTTTACTACGTTGATTCTACCTAGCCAAGAGAGATTATTGTACTGCCATCTGCAATAGTCATTTCTAATGGCCCGGAGAATAGGATGGAAGTTCAAGGACAATAGACGTGAGGGGTCACTAGATAGCTGAACTCCCAGGTATGTGATGTGGGAGTCCCTCCACTGAAAGGGAAATGTGGCTTTCAGGTCGGTTAAGACCGACTGGGGGGTTGAGATATGAAGGGCATAGGATTTGGCTGAGTTGATTTTAAAGCCTGATAGTGAGCTGAAGGTGTCCAACTCGCTCATCAGGTTGGGGAGCGAGAGTGTGGGGTCTGTGACCGTCGTCAGCAGATCATCTGCAAATAAAGCAAGTTTATAATCTATATCCCCTACTTGTAGTCCCTTGATCTTGTCATTTGCTCTAATCGCCCTGGCTAGAGCTTCAATACAGAGGACGAACATCAGGGGGGATAAGGGGCAGCCCTGTCTCGTTCCATTACTGATAGGAAAGTTATCAGAGAGGGTTCCGTTAACCCGTACTTTAGCTGATGGTTGTGTATACAAAGACAGTATTCTATGGAGGGCTCGTGGGCCCAACCCAATATGCTCCAGCACTGCTCTCATGAAGTCCCAATTTATCCTGTCGAAGGCCTTTTCAGCATCTGTAGACAACAGTATAGTGGATGTCTTACTGCTAGAGGCCAGATGGATGAGATTAAGAAGTTTAGTCGTGTTATCTTTAGCTTCACGACCGGGGACGAAGCCCACTTGGTCGTTATGGACGAGCGACGGGAGAAATTCATTTAGTCTAAGAGCCATTAACTTCGCGAAGAATTTGAGATCTAGATTAAGCAGGTAAATTGGCCTGTAGCTGGAGCATACTGAGGGGTCCTTTCCTTGCTTAGGGATCACCGTGATATGGGCCTCAAGTGATTGTCTGGAGAAGTGGGTTTCGGCGGATATGGAGTTAAAAGCCCGCAGTATTTTAGGAGCAAGAACTTCTTTAAATATCTTATAATAGGTGGCTGTGAAGCCGTCTGGGCCCGGACTTTTACGTAGGGGAGCGGAAGAAATAACATGTTCCACCTCGGTTAAGGTGAAAGGTGCATCTAAAGCTTTCCGAGCAGACCTTGATAGTTGAGGAAATGCCACATCAGCTAGATATTTCCTGGCTCTTAACATATTGGAAAGGGGGTCATGGGCCTGGGAAGGATCACCTAGGTTATATAGAGTATTATAGTAATTTTTAAAGCATGCTGCTATCTCCGGTGATTTAAAGCATGTGGATCCCGTGTTATTTTTCATTGAAGGGATGAAGGAGGCCAATCTCTGGGATCTAAGTGCCTGGGCTAAGAGCCTGCCTGGTTTATTCCCCCACTTATAGTATTTACTATTACATCTACGCAAGGAGGCTTGGGTTTTGTTATTAAGGGTTGTTCGGAGTTGTGCTCGGGCCGCAGACAGCTCCATTAAATCTGGTGGGGTCAGGGAAGATTTGTGACGGGATTCTAAGGCATGAATTTTATGTAATAATGTAGTGATCAAGGCCTGACTGTTTTTCTTCACAAATGAGCCTAATTGGATCAATTTACCCCGTATAACACATTTGTGGGCCTCCCAGATCGTAATGTCGGACACCTCTCCTGTATCGTTTATATCAAAGTAGTCGGACATTGCCTTATCCAATTCTGATTTGCAATATGTATCATATAAGAGCGATTCATTAAGGCGCCAGGTCCAAGGACCGGGGGTTCGAGAGGGAGCCGATAGGGACAAGGATACTGGGGCATGGTCCGACCACGTGATGGAGCCAATAGAGGCATCTACGATTAGGGGGAGGTGTCTATGGCTTAAGAACATATAGTCAAGGCGTGAGTAAACCTGATGTGGATGTGAGAAAAAAGAGAAATCTCTGTCAGTGGGATGTGTGACCCGCCAGGAGTCGGCCAATTGAAATTCGTGGAAAATCTTCCTAACCTGTCTATGTTTGTGTTCAGAGAATTTAGGGGCTGGTGGAGAAGTGTCGATGGAGGGGTCCATGGACCAGTTTAGGTCGCCTCCCAAAACCACTATGCCCACCACAAGGGCCTCAAGTCGGGGAAGAAAGGATCGAAAAAAGGGTATTTGTTCTTGATTAGGAGCGTAAAGGGATACGAGGGTGTATGTCTGGGAAAATATATTGCATTGGACCACTAATAACCTCCCTGGGACAAGTTTGTGGACCGAGATGTTAGACACTTGGAGGGCTTTGGAAAAAATTATAGCGACTCCTTTAGATTTACTTTCAGGGTTATTAGAATAAAAAGCAAGGGGATATCTTTGATTTACTAAGGAAGGGCCTCGAGCAGAGATCTTAAAATGTGTCTCCTGAATCAGAGCTACATCCACTCTGTCAGATCGTAGTGTCCGAAGTAAATGAGATCTTTTCTCGGGGGTGTTAAGTCCTTTTGCATTGATCGAGGTGAATTTAAGTACACCTGGGAGAGACATCACATTGTATCATAACACAAAGAAGTGTAGCACTCGGACAGGTCACCAACGAAAAAGAAAAAACAATGAGGAGAAAAAGAGTGAAAAAAAGAGCAGGATGCAAAGAATAGGAACATTATAAACATAGTAACATCCGCAATGGAGAAGCAGGTAGGTATATTAACCAGCATCCCCATGGGGCACGAGGGCCGTATGCGGGATCGGGGTAAGGGAGTCACCCCTACAGGCACTATTTTTAGCATAAACATCGTAATAGTACAATACTAACTTGGTAAATGTTATAATAACCAATAATATTAATCGGTGGGAACAAGTAACTAACTTCTGATAAAGTCCCGTCTCTGAATTCTAGGACTGAAAATGAGACCGGGGGGGAGAAAAGGGGGACACAGTAAAACGAGGTTGAATTGGCACTAGGCCGCGTGTAACGTGTCTCACCCGGTACCTCACAGTCAGGTTATTCAGTCCTCCCCAAGAAAACAGCAGAATTCAATCAGCAGAGTAATGGAAATCCATTTCCTCAAGTAGGGGGGGAATCCTGGCGTGCAGGAAGTGATTTTGAAGATTTCTTTTGAGAGCTACCGATCACTTGCCATGGCTCTCCCCCTTTCGAAGGCTGTGGTGGGTGTAGATCCAGGAGAGTGAAGTCCCAGTCCGGGACCTTTAAAGGCGGGAGACCGAGACCGGAGCAGAAAGTGGGGAGGTCAGATATGGTATGGAGAGAGTGTATCTTGCCTGAAGAAGATACCTGTAAGCTGAAAGGAAAACCCCATCTGTATTTCAGCTGTCGCTTGCGGAGTTCGTCCGTCAGGGGGCGAAGAATCTTCCTTTGTTGCAGGGTGTGCCAGGACAGATCTTGAAAGATGGAAATAGGGTCGCCTTTGTATTCCAAGTCATCAATATGACGTGCTTTATTCATGATTTCTTCCTTCTGGGAAAAATAATGCAGACGACATATGACGTCTCGGGGTTGATCGGTAGAAAGCCCCCTCGGTTTTAGAGCGCGGTGGGCTCTATCAAATGTTATAGCGGCAGCTGGATCTTTGCCCAGAATTGTATTGAAGATTGTCGTCAGGGCGTCCACTATACCTGTCTGGGGGATCTCTTCTGGAATACCTCTCACCCGGATATTATTCCTCCTACCTCTGTTATCCAAATCCAATACACGAGACCGTAGCGATCTGATCTCGTCTGACTGGGATTTGATAACGTCTGTCAAGGACCCCAAGAAGTTATCGGTGGAGTCTCGGTGCTCTTCCAGCGTGTTTACTCTATCAGAGAGCTGTGAGATATCTTGTTTGATTGATGCCAGTTCTCTTCGCATGGTATCTTGGATATCTTGCTTAGTCGGGAGTGTTTTCATAAATTGCAGGATATCTTGAAGAGCGGTATCGCTGTGAGTGTGTGAGGTAGGCTGCTCCATCCTTAACGGGGAGGCAGAGGAAGCAGAATGACAGGAAGACGGGCTGGAAGGAGAGAGGTTTCCGGATAGCCTTGCGGGTGTAGGTTGTAGGAACGATCTCATTCCCGGTTGGGACGCGGTCTCCTTAGGTTGTGCGGTATTACATTTCTTTTTCCCGGATCTAACCATGCTTAGAAGTGAGTAGATGAATACTTGATTGTAGAAGATATCATAGGTGTGGACTTGGCATTGCTTGGTACGCTGTGAAGCGCCTATAGCATGGTGACTCCCAATGGAATGGCACTAACACGCCATTAATCGGTGATCGTTGTTAGAATAACAGGCACATAGTGGGCATCAGATCCCGTTTTTTCGGTAATATGGAGATATATATTAGGCGCCCACATTGCCGGCTCCCAGAGAGCGACCCGCTTCCTTTGCAGATTCTATCAGGGAGTTATAAAGGGACCTGAGTGACATATGTATAACTATGTATATGAGTAGGCCACTAGGGGGAGCTCCAGCTCAAGATATAGATCTCAAAGGGCACTGCCACTTAAAAATAGGAATTAAGCTCCTTGATCAAAATAAGTATAATATCAAAACTGTAGATCGATAAGGGTCCTCCAAGGAACTCAGCAGACACAGTGGAATATGATGAGGTAAATGGTGCAGGGTCTCCAAGGAGTGTATTCCCCTCAGTGGGCTGTGTGTTGTTTGGGGAATATAGTAATAAATAATAAATGAATGCCCCCAGATAGTGAGTGCTAATATGGCCTGTTAATAGGCCTGCCACAGGTGGAGAGGGCCCTATGGATGGGGGAGGTGTTTGAGGGTGCGTGCTTGGGGCCCGCCGTGTCTTCGTTCCGGTCCCGGAACTCACGGCCGGGCCTCTTCCAAACTGCAGTCCCCGGCTCACGGATGTGGGGAGCGGAGGCCTCGGATGTTGGGCCTATGATGCGCGCCTTCCTGGCTGAGCGAGAGCGAGTGGGAGAGGCGCTGTGGGTGCCGCAGGGCCGCCGGACGGCGAGGGACTAGCAGGCTAATCAAAACCTACCAGCCGTCGCCTCCGTCCGGTCCGCGGGTTTTCAGGGCCTCCGTCAGTGCCGCCGCGTCTCACAAGTGAAAGTCCGAGGGGCTCACGACTTCACGGCCCGCGGTCTCCCCCTCCTCCTGTCGCTGCCTCTTGATATGGGTACGTGCAGGTTCTGTCTCCGGGCTTCTGAGTAGGGGTATTTCACTCGGCCGAGTGTCAGAACGGGTCCGGGGGGGGATCTCCACTTTAGTCCCCGGCTTCACAGGGAGGGGTAGGCCGCAACCCGCAGAGACCCTTAAAAGGGTCCCCCGGCTCCGCAGTCGTTACCCCTCGATCAGGTGGACTAGGGTAGAGCCACTAGGTGCTATGGGGTCGATGAAAGACCCGTTTTGGTTACTCTAGATGCTAAATTTGTGAAGGGCTAGCAGGAGCTGCCATATAACCCTTCCTTTCAGCTTGCTGGCCAAACCACGCCCCGGATGTGAGTCATTTTCATGACACACCTCTTAGATGTAGCAGTACACGTCCGCGCTGATAGATGTTACTTTTACTCTCTCCCTGAAATGCTTTTTCAAAAGTAAGCAAGTATGGTGGGTACACGAAGGCTTGTTACTACTGGGTGTATTTAAATCTGCTAAAAAGAATGGACTCATGGAATACTATTTAAACTTAGGGGGTCATTGAGATCTGATCGTTGGGCTGCTCATTTTGCTGTCCTGCGTTCAGATAGTCGCCGGAGTGTATATTCGCGGTGGAAGTGTACGATTGCATGTGTACACTGAGCTGCTAAAATCCACTGTGTGCAATCTCTGCGCAGCCCAGGACTTACTCCTACAGTGCGATCATATCAGGCTGATCGGGGCCAGAGCTGACGTCACACACCCTCCCTGAAAACACTTGGGCACACATTCGTTTTTCCGGACACTCCCAGTAAACGGTCACTTACCACCCACAGACGGCTTCCTCCTGTCAATCACCTTGCGAATGCCCGTGCAAACGGATTTTTCGCACCATCCCGTCGCTGACCGGCGATGTTCTTTGTTGCTGTCCGACGTGTGTGCGCATTATGGTGCATATGCATGCACAGCGATCAGATCTGAATACCCATATAGTTTGATTGGCCCAGGGGCACAGCCAGAACTTTGTGGGCCCCATAGCAACAGAGACACCTCCCTCTGCAGCAGTTTTACATTTTAGATTGTAGTAGTGCCCTAGTTCATTTTTATGACCCATAGTTGTCTCCTAGTTCACACTTTGCCGAACTTTCCCCAGTTTACATTATGTCACACAGTGACCCCAGTTTACATTATGCTACACAGTGACCCCAGTTCACATAATGTCACATATTACCCCAAGTACATATTTGGTACAAAACTGGTTTTGGACCACTTGTACCTGCCCCCCTTTCATGGTAGCCCAACGGACCAAGGCTGCCAGCCAGTGCCTGATCAACCATTAGATTTATTAGACTGCAGCCTAAGGCGTTGAGTCTGTTGAACTATTCAGTTAAGTCCGGAATTCAGGTATTTTATTATAACTGAAGAGAAAAAACTTATCTAGAAAAGAAGTTGTTCGAATTTGTCCCTGTTAATTTATTCCCTGACAGATTGCACGTTATTGAAGAGGTCATCAAAGGTGAGCAGCACATTTGTGTAGTAATTGCATACCCATATTACAGGTCCAGATTAACAATGAGGCGGATGGAGCTGCAGCTCCAGGCTGCCCCATCAAAATAGGCCCACAGGAACTGCTGTGGCTGTGCTGCTGTAGACAGGAATTGTTTTCTGTTACAGCCTACCAGCAGCCGCCTGACCGAGGATCTGCACACTGAAACCTCTGCACCACAAATCAAACACCAAGCACACTATGCTGACTCATCTCACACAAACATACACATGGCCGTGTCGTGCAATTGATTTTATTAGCCCTCTCTGTGCTCTGTAATGTCTCAGGCTGACCGCTTCTCTGCGCCATTCGATGTCACGCACGTGCAGCCCAATCTCTTTTTCATGTGGCTGCAGAAGCACCCATTGCATATATATGCCATAGACAGATAGTGCTTACAGGTCATTCAGTCTGTGTCGTACTCGTAACACAGTCAGAGGGGCCAGGCAGCATTCTGGACGTAGTCTCACTCTGTGGACGGCACATTGTAGGTGGAGTGCAATACAATACACTTCAGGAGAAGTGAACAGGGAACGCAGGTGAGCCAAATTCAATTCAGTAACAGCCCAGACGCAGGACCCCGGTAGGCAGGGCCGCCATCAGGGGGGTGCTGGGGGCACATCTGTCCCGGGCCCAGCCTTTCTGACAGAGAGAGGAGGGCCCAGGATGCTCATGCAGCCACCTGCCCGCCACCGTCCGCGGTCATCCCCGCTGTTCTGCCGCTGTCCTCCGACCCTCCAGCAGCTCTGTATTGAAAACTTCCCTCCCAAAATGGCCACCACAGAGCCCTCTAGTATCTTGAATAACTGTCTCCTCTGAGGCGGTGGCCATTTTGGGAGGGACGTTTTCAACACAGCTGCAGGAGGATGGAGGAGAGCAGCAGAACAGCGGGGATGGAGACGGGCAGGCAGCGGCATCAGCATCCCGGGCTCTCCATGTATGTATGTATGTATGTATGTATGCATGTGTGTATATAATATAATACACACACACACACACACACACACACACACACACACACACACACACACACACACACACATATATTCATTCATTAACTGGTGCAACTCTAAAGTTGACTTCTCCACAGTGGGGGTGGGGGGGAGGGGGGACTGCCTATTTTGTCAGTCCCGGGCCCCGCAATTTCTGATGGCAGCCCTGCTGGTAGGTCACTGTTTATAGTTAAAGATTTTTGCCATTTTTTTTATTTAACAGCAAACCAATGTTTATCACAGTGTGTACCACAGCTACAGATCTGGGGAGTGATGTGGGTCTCAAATTTGGGGTCTAATTTTTAATGAGTGATGTGGGTCTGAAATCTGGGCCTAATTTGAAACCAGGGGGAGGTTAGATAGGGGGTTTGATTGACGTTGTGACATCATTACGCATGATGCTGTGACGGTCCTTCTCTGCTTGTCCCTGCTGCCACAGCCCAGGAAGGGGAGCAGGAAGAACTGCCACCCGCCGGGCACTTGTTTCAGACAGCAGCCCCACCAATGTCCGACTCCACTCCTTATGCAGACTCCTTTCCTGGCTGGCAGTGGAGGTCCCTGAGTCCCACCCATGATGAGGCAGATACAGAATGACAACTAACTGGCAGCGCAGCAGCAAACATAGCCTGCACTGAGACTGTGGTGTGGTAAGTCAAGTCATAGGGGTAAATTTACTAAGATTCGTAATTTCCGAAAAAAGGTCAAAGTTCAATCACGAATGACATCGACAGTGTAAAACTGCAACTTTTTGAATTGATTACGATGGATTTACTAAGCTGTCGTATTCGGGTTTTTCTTTTCTTCCGATGTCGATGTCATTCGTTTTTTTTTACCTATTTTTACGGCAGTGATTAGCAAAACACTGCCGTTTTTTTTTACAATCAATCTCGGCCGGATCTGTGTGATCCGTGCTGGGGTTCTTATTTTTTATTTTTTTAATTAAACAATGTAAAATCCCAAAAAAAAAATGCGTGGGGTCCCCCCTCCTAAGCATAACCAGCCTCGGGCTCTTTGAGCCGATCCTGGTTGCAGAAATATGGGGACAAAATTGACAGGGGTTCCCCCATATTTAAGCAACCAGCATCGGGCTCTGCGCCTGGTCCTGGTTCCAAAAATACGGGGGACAAAAAGAGTAGGGGTCCCCCGTATTTTTAAAACCAGCACCGGGCTCCACTAGCTGGACAGATAATGCCACAGCCGGGGGTCACTTTTATACAGTGCCCTGCGGCCGTGGCATCAAAAATCCAACTAGTCACCCCTGGCCGGGGTACCCTGGGGGAGTGGGGACCCCTTCAATCAAGGGGTCCCCCCCCCCCAGCCACCCAAGGGCCAGGGGTGAAGCCCGAGGCTGTCCCCCCCCCCATCCAATGGGCTGCGGATGGGGAGGCTGATAGCCATTTGTGATAATGAAAAGATATTGTTTTTAGTAGCAGTACTACAAGTCCCAGCAAGCCTCCCCCACATGCTGGTACTTGGAGAACCACAAGTACCAGCATGCGGCGGAAAAACGGGCCCGCTGGTACCTGTAGTACTACCACTAAAAAAATACCCAAAAAAACACAAGACACACACACCGTGAAAGTATAATTTTATTACATACATACACACATACATACATACTTACCTTATGTTCTCACGCAGGTCGGTCCTCTTCTCCAGTAGAATCCAAGGGCTACCTGTTGAAGAAATTCTACTCACCAGATCCAGTGGTCCAGGCTCCTCGGCAAATCCAGGGATAATCCACGTACTTGAATAAAACAAAAAAACGGTTGCCCGACCTCGAACTGAAAGGTGACCCATGTTTGCACATGGGTCACCTTTCCACGAATGCCAGAAACCCACTTTGCCTTCTGACTAAGTGGGTTTCTTCAGCCAATCAGGGAGTGCCACGTTGTAGCACTCTCCTGATCAGCTGTGTGCTGCTGTCCTCACTGACAGGCGGCACACGGCAGTGTTACAATGTAGCGCCTATGCGCTCCATTGTAACCAATGCTGGGAACTTTCTGCTCAGCGGTGACGTCACTTTAGGTCAACCGCAGGGCAGAAAGTTCCCATCATTGGTTACAATGTAGCGCATAGGCGCTACATTGTAACACTGCCGTGTGCTGCCTGTCAGTGAGGACAGGAGCACACAGCTGATCAGGAGAGTGCTACAACGTGGCACTCCCTGATTGGCTGAAGAAACCCACTTAGTCAGAAGGCAAAGTGGGTTTCTGGCATTCGTGGAAAGGTGACCCATGTGCAAACATGGGTCACCTTTCAGTTCGAGGTCGGGCAACCGTTTTTTTGTTTTATTCAAGTACGTGGATTATCCCTGGATTTGCCGAGGAGCCTGGACCACTGGATCTGGTGAGTAGAATTTCTTCAACAGGTAGCCCTTGGATTCTACTGGAGAAGAGGACCGACCTGCGTGAGAACATAAGGTAAGTATGTATGTATGTGTGTATGTATGTAATAAAATTATACTTTCACGGTGTGTGTGTCTTGTGTTTTTTTGGGTATTTTTTTAGTGGTAGTACTACAGGTACCAGCGGGCCCGTTTTTCCGCCGCATGCTGGTACTTGTGGTTCTCCAAGTACCAGCATGCGGGGGAGGCTTGCTGGGACTTGTAGTACTGCTACTAAAAACAATATCTTTTCATTATCACAAATGGCTATCAGCCTCCCCATCCGCAGCCCATTGGATGGGGGGGGACAGCCTCGGGCTTCACCCCTGGCCCTTGGGTGGCTGGGGGGGGGGGACCCCTTGATTGAAGGGGTTCCCACTCCCCCAGGGTACCCCGGCCAGGGGTGACTAGTTGGATTTTTGATGCCACGGCCGCAGGGCGCTGTATAAAAGTGACCCCCGGCTGTGGCATTATCTGTCCAGCTAGTGGAGCCCGGTGCTGGTTTTAAAAATACGGGGGACCCCTACTCTTTTTGACCCCCGTATTTTTGGGACCAGGACCAGGCGCAGAGCCCGATGCTGGTTGCTTAAATATGGGGGAACCCCTGTCATTTTTTCCCCCATATTTCTGCAACCAGGATCGGCTCAAAGAGCCCGAGGCTGGTTATGCTTAGGAGGGGGGACCCCACGCAATTTTTTTGGCAAAAATAAGCACTTTCCCACCCCTTCCCACTGATATACATGCACGGATCTCATGGATCCCTGCATGCATCTCAAATCACGGAAAAAAAAAGCAGGTCTGTTTTTTTTTAGGACTTTTTTACGAGTTGTAATTTTTCACGGCAGTGTTTTGTGTTTTTTTGCTTTGCACTTCTTAGTAAATGACCGAGATTCATATCTAAACAGGCGTAATTTGACCGATGGTGTATTCATTCGTAATTTTTTACCTGAACTAGCAAAAAATTACGAATGCCCTCATCACTGCCGTGATTAGTGTTTAGTAAATGACCGAGATTAACCGAGATGACACTTTGAAGAAAAAACGGCATCTCGGTCAAAATCGGGAGCTTAGTAAATATACCCCATAGTCTGTTTCTACTTTATTTAATTTTGCATTATATGCATTAAACAGTATATGGGAGCCTGGAGTAGCTGTGGCAGTGAATAGGTTAAACTTAAAACATACACAGACTGTATTACTGAGACACACTAATGGGGGCATTGGGAGGGGGGGGGGGGATGCCAAATTACTGCCTTGCCCTGGGTGGCGAAACTCCTAGTTCCAAGCCCTGATATTGGTCACTAGGATGGTCTCTACACTGCATATCGGTGACTAGAATGGTCATATCAGTCACTAGAATGGTCTCTGCACTGCATATTGGTCAATAGAATGATCTCTGCATTGCATATCGGCCACTAGAGCAGACTCTTCACTGCATATCGGTCACTAGAATGGTCTCTGCACTGCATATCGGTCACTAGAATGGCAGGAATGACGCTATTGTTTTTGTTGTGTGTACGGTGAGAGAGAGAGAAAGCTAAAATAGATAGGTTCAAGTTCAGAACACGGGACTCCCTGAATTAGCATAACTAAACTGCTTCAGAACATCATTAAACTTGTCAGAAATCAGAACATTTAAACGTGTACCCTTGTGGGCTCTCTTCGCTCACCACAGGTTACTAATATTCCCAGTAAATGTCCACATGGAGAGTATAATTGCTAGACAAGTGGGTCCCATGTTCTGAACTTGAGCCTCATAGTTATATACCTATAGATATGTATGTATGTATGTATGTATGTATGTATGTGTATATATAGACAGATAGATATTAACATGTGTGTACGCTCTCTGATAAATACAACATTTTATTTAATGGTCAATAATATAACAGGTGGTTGGATGGATTAACATCGGGGCGGATAGAGCTGCAGCTCCAGGTCCACCATCAAAATAGGCCCAGAGTATCAACTGTGATTCTGTAGACAGGAAAAATGTTTTTCCTGTTATACAGCAGCCGTCTTACCAAGGCCCCACTCGACTGAAACCCTTCTGGCTTATCCCCCTCTCTAAACATTCCCTTGACCAGACCAGCCAGTGAGGACTCTAAAATGGACTCCACTCTCTGTGTTTAGAATTATATTTTGTTTTTGTTGTTATTTTTAGTTTGTGGTGTCATAGAGCTTGCATTTGTCTATATTGTACTGAAACAAAGTCTGCGTCATTGGAACACTGACCACAGCCCAAAGTTATCACTTCACTCCTGAGGTGTCAGCAATCCATGTTGCTTCACACAAATATTTTATGCAATTTAGAATATGAGTTTAACATCTTTAACATGTCACAGAATTAATATAATTTTTTCAAATTTTATCTATATGGGTGGGTTTTTTTTGGGGGGGGGGGGTTCTCATATATTTTGTTATTGTATATGACTGGAACCTCATTTGATATTTTTCCCTCAGTTTACTTAGGGGGATATCCTATTAGCCCCGGTAAAACATCGGGTGCGAAAAACGTATGCGATTTTTCACGATGTTGCACTGATTTTTTTTTTTTTACAGGCTATCCAGATTGATCGCCTGTGAAAAAAATGCCCTTTCTCCCGAAAACACACAGGTTCAGTGAAACCTGTGTGTTTTCGGTAGAAACAGCCCCGTTTTCGCATGAAAACGGGGGTGTCACTGGGGATTTGGTTACGCCTGCCTGGGCCAGACGAAACAAAATCCCTGATGACTGGGACAACCTGCGGTGTACTTGTCCTCCTGCTGATGACGCGGATGCTGTGTGCAGGGGCGGACTGGCCCACAGAGGTACAGGGGAAACCACCGGTGGGCCCCACTGCCTGGAGGCCCACATCCTCCTCTAGGGATCAGATTCCAGACTGAGCACTTGAATTATATACTATACATACAGTAGGTTACCTTATACTGCACAGGACTATGTATTTACTCTATATATTTATCAAGGGGCCCAGACCACACACTATAAGTTGGCCAAGCCTCTAAACATGGGCCCCTACCACTGCATTTCCACGGTGAGCCCTTCATGCCCCAGTCCGACACTGGCTGTGTGTGTGGCTGGCTGGGGGAAGCCGGCAGGTGACTGCTGCTGCTGCTGCTGGGGATCTGTGTGCGGTCGCGGCGTGAGTCAGGCAGCAAGTGGGTGAGAGCGGGTGAGTGGGGCTTGCGCCGTGTCAGTGTGTCTCGCGGGCAGTTGACTGCAGCGTGCTGCACCAGGAGCAGTCGGCAGCCAGTACACAATGCAGCATCAAGTAACCCGAGCGGTGGCTTATCGGGGGTAATAGGATAAGCTTACACGTAACGCCCCGGTAGTAGCGCTGCTTACACATAATGCCCACAGATGTGCAGTTTATTCACATTCTCCCCCGCACACATACACATACATACATAAATACACACACATACATACATACATACATACATACAGGGCAAATGCAGGATTTATCGAGGGGGGTTTCCGTGGGTGGGTGGGTGTGTATGTATATGCACAGGTATGTGTAATAAATAGGTGTAGTAGGACTTATAACCCTTTGTATTACGTATTGTATTTATGTACCAAGGCTATGTTATTATATGTATGTCCCGAGCGGACTGTAACCCGGGCTTTCACAAGCATGGCTCGTGGCTGACTTGATTGATAGGCCGAGGGAGTGTGGAACGGCTCACGGGACTCCCGGGCAGAGGGAGAGCGAGGACAGTCCAGGGGAGACCCGGATGAGGACGTTAGAAGGGACGGTTGGAGCTAACGAGGAGGGAGCCAGCACGTTGCGGGGAGGAGAGAAGCTGATCGGGGAAGCAGAGTGGACGCAGCGGGACATGACCAGTGATAGCGATCTACGGCAGCCACTGAGACTGGGGACCACTGAGCTGGGAGTGCGGAGATCAGCACCTAAGATCCCACAGCCGGGGGAGCGGAGTGTAGCGAGCATCGGGAGCCACTTCTCACTCCCTGATGTGCACCAGAGATGGTGGTAAGGATCACAAGGGCGGGGGAAGAGGAGGCAGCCTGGGCACACACACAACGGCATGCAGTTACCGGGGAAGTAGTGAGTCGTAATTCCCCAACGCCAGTCTCAAACTAAGGAAAACTAAAGCAGACGTCAGCCCCCAGAACGGCTTACCAGCCTTAGCGTGTCCCATGGTACAGAATCCAGAGGATCTAGAGCATTCACTGCCACCAATGAAAGCTCAGAGGGGCTGGACATAAACCTATAGCAAGAGTGAATGTCAGGAGTCATTCACAGAAAACTACTGAGGTCTGTAATCGGGTGGTCTTCAGTATGCCGGCGGTCGGGCTCCCGGCGACCAGCATACCGGCGCTGGGAGCCCGACAGCCGGCATACCGACACTTATTCTCCCTCGTGGGGGTCCACGACCCCCCTGGAGGGAGAATAAAATAGTGTGGCGCGCGTAGCGCACCACCATGCCTGTAGCGTGGCGAGCGCAGCGAGCCCGCAAGGGGCTCATTTGCGCTCGCCACACTGTCAGTAAGCCGGCGGTCGGGCTCCCGGCGCCGGTATGCTGGTCGCCGGGAGCCCGACCGCCGGCATATCGTAGTGAACCCCTGTAATCACAATCTTTGTGCACTGACCTAACACACACTAGTGAGGGACCTAAAACTTGCAGCATTTACAAGGAATCCGTAGATGTTCCTATCTACCCCTCCACTACTTCTAGGGAACTGAGCTGAGCTCTCACTACCCTGTGGGCTATAGTGCTATGCATAGCAGGGATTGGGACAGCGATAGAGACATGCGTCAGTGAAAAAAGGGAGATATATATCCTCTACCGGAGTGTTCAAGCGGAGAGTAATAGCACACCAAGTCTCCTAATTAAAGCTCCTGTAATACCAGAGACACTGTTACATATCTCCCAAAGGATAATCCGTTATAGGACATTGGCAGTGGCTACAAAACTGGAACAGTAGCTTATGTGTTACTCATAGCAAGGGAAAGGAGTACTTATTAATTGGAACCCACTGCCTAGACTGAACGGATACAAATAATATATAATTTGGTAGTAGTCAGTCCACACCGCTGTTATATTGCTACTAAGTACAGGAAGGGAAACTGACTACCCTGCTACAGGATTATCTACTAGATAAAACGTTATTTAAAAGGATACAAATACCTAGGAGTTCTTCAGCCATCCCATAGGGAGTTTAATAATTACCCGTCAAAGGAAATTGGCAATATATATATATATATATATATATATATATATATATATATATATACATAGTACATTGCTTTCATCATTTCACCTAGTTACGATAAACTTTCCAGTGTACACGGGATGACACACAGGACACTCTTTAAACTAAATGTTGTTTACAGTTAACATTGTTGTATTGTTTTAATGCTATTTACTCATGGGGCCCTGTGTAATTGCAATGGGTACCGATTATAGAACCGGAGGTTGTTAGGGAGTAAAGTGCCAGAGAACTATTGTTATACCCTACTGAATGAGTAAATATCTCTATATCTACTTATATGTCTGATATCCATGTTGTATAACTTCTTACCTAAATACTTACCGTTGCTGAGAAGGATCGGGACCTAAAGGATGTCCAGGTAAATCTGAAATACAAAAGGTTATAATATTAAAGTATTGTTGCTTCGAAATAGGGTTTTCCCAAGTCTACCCTACTTAAACCCCCCTTTTTATTATTATTATTATTATTATTATTATTATTAACCTTTATTTATATGGCGCCACAAGGGTTCCGCAGCGCCCAATTACAGAGTACAAATGCACATAATCAAAACAGGAAAACAGTGACTTACAGCTGAAGACAATTTAGGACAAGTACAGGGTAACTAAGCATAACTACACCAGTAAATGACAGAGATAAGTTCCAGGTGGCCAAAAAACTGTGTGATTTGGGCAGTTGAGGATTATTACAGTAGGAAAGGATAAGCACATGAGGGAAGAGGGCCCTACTCGTGAGAGCTTACATTCTAAGGGGAGGGGTAGACAGACAAGGGTGACACAGATGGGGTACATAGAGAGCGTGGAACAGAGGGTTAGGATGAGATTTGGCTGGGTTTGGTAAAGAAATGGGTCTTAAGAGCCCGTTTGAAGTTTTGTAGAGAGGTGGAGAGTCTGAGGGGGAGAGGTAAAGAATTCCAGAGGAAGGGAGCAGCACGTGAAAAATCTTGGAGATAGGAGTGGGAGGAAGTAATCAGAAGACAGGATAGCCGGCGTGCATTAGCGGAGCGAAGAGGACGGGTGGGAGACTAAAGGGAGAAAAGGTCAGAGATGTAAATGGTAGAGGAGTGGGTGAGTGCTTTGTAAGGGAGTGTGAGAAGTTTGAATTGGATTCTGAAAGGGAAGGGAAGCCAGTGAAGGGCTTGTAGGAGAGGGGAGGTGGACGTAGTGCGTTTGGTGAGGAAGATGAGCCGGACAGCAGCATTGAGGATAGAATGGAGTGGAGAGAGGTAATTGTCAGGGAGGCCAGTTAGGAGGAGATTACAGTAGTCCAGTCTGGAAATAATCAGTGAGTGAATAATGATCTTAGTGGCATCCTGGGTGAGAAAAGGTCTGATCCTGGAAATGTTTTTGAGACGAAAATGACAGGTTTGTGAGAGGTGCTGAATGTGTGATTTGAAGGAGAGGGAGGAGTCAAGGATTACACCAAGACAGCGTACTTGGGGGCTAGAGGAGATAGTCGTGCCATCAATGGATAATGAGATTGTGGGAGGTGAGGTTGTGCGGGAGGGTGGGAAGATGATCAGCTCAGTCTTAGACATGTTGAGTTTAAGAAGGCACTGGGACATCCAGGAAAAGATAGCAGAAAGACAGTCAGAGGCACGAGTGAGGAGAGCCGTGGAGAGATCAGGGGAGGAGAGGTAGATTGAGTGTCATCAGCATAGAGGTGATACTGGAAATTAAAAGAACTAATGAGTTCACCTAAAGAGGACGTATAGAGAGAGAAAAGGAGAGGACCAAGAACAGAACCTTGGGGGACACCAACAGTTAGTGGAAGTGGGGGCGAGGTAGCATCATGAGAGGAGACAGAGAAGGAACGATCAGAGAGGTAGGAGGACAGCCAGGAGAGGGCAGTATCGCGTAGACCAAGAGAGTGAAGGATTTGCAGAAGGAGAGGGTGGTCCACAGTGTCAAAAGCAGCAGAGAGGTCAAGAAGAATAAGCAGAGAGTAGTGGCCCTTAGATTTGGCAGCATGGAGGTCATTGCAGACTTTTGTGAGGGCAGTTTCAGTGGAGTGGAGAGAGCGGAAACCAGACTGGAATAGGTCAAGCAGTGAGTGAGAGGAAAGAAAGGCAGTGAGGCGATTATAGACAATACGCTCAAGAAGTTTGGAGGCAAAGGGGAGGAGAGAGATGGGTCGATAGTTGGAGAGAGTGTTAGGATCAAGGGTAGGTTTTTTAAGAATAGGGGAGACAAGAGCATGCTTGAAGGCAGAGGGGACAGTGCCTGATGAGAGGGAGAGATTGAGAAGGTGGGCAAGATGGGAACAGGCAGAAGGAGAGAGGTAGCGGAGGAGGTGGGAGGGGATAGGGTCGAGTGGGGAGGTTGTGGGGGGGGGAGGAATATATGAGGGCCATGACTTCCTCGCCAGATACATGGGAGAAAGATGTGAGTTGGTGAGAGGGAAGGGGAGGGGTGGCAAAGGATGGGTGGTGGCTGGTTGCTGGACTGGTGGGATGTGATGTCCTGACGTATGGAGTCAATATTGGATGTGAAATAAGTGGCAAAGTCAAGAGCAGACAATGAGGAAGGGAGAGGTGGTGGTGGGCAGAGGAGGGAGTTAACAGTGGCAAAGAGGCGCCGGGGGTTGGAAGACTGGGAAGAGATGAGGATTTTGAAGTATGATTGTTTAGCGAGGGAAAAGGCAGCACTGAAGGATGAGAGCATGAATTTGAAATGGAGGAAGTCTGCTTGAGAGCGTGATTTCCTCCACTGTCGCTCTGCAGTACGTGAGCATTTTTGTAGATATCTGGTGCATTTGGTGCGCCAGGGTTGAGGTGTTGATCTGCGAGGGTGAATAGTGGTTGGCGGAGTAACAGAGTCAAGGGCTGAAGTAAGAGATGCATTGTATAGAGATGTGGCTTGTTCAGGGCATGTGAGAGAGAGAAGAGGAGAGAGAAGTGAGTCAAACAGGGAGGATAGGGATGAGGTGTCAATAGCCTCAATGTTATGCTTTTCACCATAACTGAATAGGGACACGGCTTGGGTGGAGGCACACATACAGTTCATATCCCTTAGTTACCGTGGTAACCATTAGCAAGGGCTACATAAATATATATGTGTGTATATATATATATATATGTATATATATATATCCTTCCAGTGTTAGCCGGCACTCATATCCATCCATTAGTCAGCTTGCTCCGGTGCCAGTCAAAATAACATGATATACATCCAGGTGGAACGGCACTCGGAGACCATAAAAAGTGTAGAAATTTTATTCCATCATTAACGTTTCGGAGCAGCAAGCCCCGTCCTCAGAATGAACATATCATAACAACAAGTGAAAAACACTTACCCATTTAAATAGAACCCCATGCCGCCGGCGTCCTCCTCCACCGCTTCCGCCATCGCGTCTCCCTCCCCCTGCTGCATCCGTCACGTCACTTCCGTGTCCCAAACAAGCGGTTGCCAGGGGAGCGCAAGCATGTGTTCCACCGCCGGTCTGCGCTGCGTTCCACAGTAGACAGGCGTGAAGGGCTCAGTCAGGGAAGGCTCTGCGAAGAGAAAAAGAAGGGGATCGGAGGCGCCCGCATCAAATAACAGTGCAATTAATATGTCCCGAGCAAAATGCATAGGCACATACCCACACAGACAATAAAAACGTGATATACACAAATTTTGAGAAAGAGTGCAAAGACCCACATCAGCCACACCTATATATGTCTTAATGCACAGTTCATTAAGCCCAAATGTAAGAACATGTAAAACAACAACATATAAAGAGACCAATGAGCAGTACAAATGAACCTATGTTTACCATTTCAGGTGTCATCGCTATATCAATGTATTCCAGTTTATTTTTTCGTTGAGACCACCCGGAGAGATAGTCCCTAATCGGGTGATCCAACGTGCTTCCTTAATCAATAACGTTTTGGCTCTATCCCCACCACGTAATGACAGGGGGACGTGATCAATCATGAAGTACCGAAGGGATTCCAAGGAGTGGCCCGCTTGTTTGAAATGTTTAGCCACCGGTTGGTCAATCAATTTTCCCTCAAGGGTCAACTTGATTGCCGACCTATGTGCAGCCATTCGTTCTGAAAACTTACGGATGGTTTGCCCAACGTAAAAAAGTCCACAGGGACATATAATGATGTAAATGACATAGGTGGTGGAACAGGTAAGCACAAATCTGATATCATATTTTTTCTTCTGGCAGTGGGGGTGTTGAAATGCTTTACAGCTAAACATGAGACTGCAAGTGGTACATCCACTACACCGGTAGCACCCCGCTGCTTTGTAATGTACATTAGGTAGTTTGGATGCACCCAACCCTGTGATGTCTGTTCTAACTACTCTGTCCCTAATGTTCCTCCCCCGTCTAAATGCCATCATTGGGGCGGGCTAATGTAGCCCTTTAAGGTCTGGGTCAGTGGACACTATAGGCCATAGTGCCCGAGTGGCCCGTCTCATAATGGGATTGGAAGTGGTAAAGTCACAGGGAAACGGGATTTTTTGCCTACGTTGCTTGTAAGCAGGTTCGAGTAGCAGATGTCTAGGTATTGACAAAACCTCAGCCTTAATGGCCCGTAAACGACCCTTGTCATAACCCCGAGCCAGAAATTTAGTAATCAAAAGATCAATTTCGCTGTTAAGTACCAATGGGTCACTGGTAATGCGCGCAATGCGCATCATCTGGGACCGAGGTAAACCATTCTTTAAAGACTCAGGATGATGGCTAGAAGCGGTCAGCAGGGTATTACGATCAGTAGGCTTGTGAAACACCTCAGTCGTCAGAATGCCATTTTCAACCTTCATTGCCACATCCAGAAAATGCGCTTCACTAGTCCTACAACTAAATGTAAATTTAATGGAGGAATCTCCACCATTAATATCCGACATCAATTTTCTAAATGAGCTTTCGCCTTTCACCACCCGTCCATAACAGGAAGATGTCATCGATACAGCGACAAAACCATAAGATATTACCACTAATCTCTTGATTGTTAAAAAACATTTCATTTTCTTGTGCAAACATATATATATTAGCGTACGATGGGGCCACAGGGGACCCCATCGCACACCCCCTCAATTGCAGAAAAAAACTGTCCGTCAAACAAAAAGTAGTTACGACGGAGAGTTAGTTCAAGAAGGGTGAGAAACAAATCATGGTCAAACATATCATGAGGAAGATGAGACCTAAGAAATAAAGACATAGCAGCCAAGCCCCCAGTATGAGGGATCATAGTATAAAGGCTGCAAACGTCTAGACAGCAGAGTAATGTCCCTACAGGAAGTTGTTTAAACTCCTGTAATTTCAACAGGAACGAGGTGGTATCCTTCAAAAATGTTGATTGTAGAGGAAGATAGGATTGCAGGATGGAATCCAGAAGCTGCGCAATGGGTCTATAAAGGGAATCAGGAACCAAAATAATTGGTCTACCCGGAGGTCTTGAACTGTGTTTGTGCAATTTGGGCAGAGTGTACAGTACTGGAACCTTAGGGAATCTGACAGACAATGCTTTCATCATCTTTGAAGGTAATTTGCCCTCCAGCACAGCCGAATTCAAGATACAGTTCAATTCCTTCTGGTATTTAGATGTTGGATCCGTGGTCAGCTTTTGATAGACCTCACTCTGAGCCAATTGCGAATATATCTCCGTTTTATAATCTTCCAGGTTAAGGACAACAATGGAACATTAGAGAATGTGTTTGTTGCAAAGGGGCAACAAAGAGAATGGATTGCTTTTTGGAGCACTCTTTTTTAACAATTTTTATGCAAATCAGTTTGATATGATTATAAGAGTTAAAACGTAACCTTTAATCAATACTCCTAAAATGAAAGGGGGTTATTAATCAGTAACATACATTTCCAATGAAAGTGTCAATCCATAATTATATCAACATCCCCTTATAAACAAAAACAATTCTTTTATAACATTGTTTTAAATTCATTAATGATCCAAATAATGATGAAGATCTAATTTTAATTAAAATCAATAGTTCATGTGTGGTGAGATATTCTTTTATATTCAAACTTAAGATTATAAATCTCAATTCATGCAAATATTGCAATCAAAAGAAAGAATGTGTTTACGTAAATGTACTTAATGTAGTTGATGTCGAAAACCAACAATGGTAATCAACTTTTCTGCCATCTGCACCTGTGAGCTTAGAGTCTATGCAACAGACAGTATCTCTTTACTGGTCTATTTCATTATCTGCCAAGTTCTTGGATACAAGTGTGAACAATGTTGCCTTTCTGGCTCTTACAATTCTCTCTGCAGTTTTCCAAGCCTGTGTGTCATACCTTATGGGCATGTGCAATCACGCATAAAGACAGAGAGAAATTGTCTATGTCCTTATGAGAAGCACAATTTAGGGCCACTCAAAATATTATGCAGCCTGTATGACACACAGGCTTGGAAAACTGCAGAGAGAATTGTAAGAGCCAGAAAGGCAACATTGTTCACACTTGTATCCAAGAACTTGGCAGATAATGAAATAGACCAGTAAAGAGATACTGTCTGTTGCATAGACTCTAAGCTCACAGGTGCAGATGGCAGAAAAGTTGATTACCATTGTTGGTTTTCGACATCAACTACATTAAGTACATTTACGTAAACACATTCTTTCTTTTGATTGCAATATTTGCATGAATTGAGATTTATAATCTTAAGTTTGAATATAAAAGAATATCTCACCACACATGAACTATTGATTTTAATTAAAATTAGATCTTCATCATTATTTGGATCATTAATGAATTTAAAACAATGTTATAAAAGAATTGTTTTTGTTTATAAGGGGATGTTGATATAATTATGGATTGACACTTTCATTGGAAATGTATGTTACTGATTAATAACCCCCTTTCATTTTAGGAGTATTGATTAAAGGTTACGTTTTAACTCTTATAATCATATCAAACTGATTTGCATAAAAATTGTTAAAAAAGAGTGCTCCAAAAAGCAATCCATTCTCTTTGTTGCCCCTTTGCAACAAACACATTCTCTAATGTTCTGTATATTTTGATTGCAGGAGCACCTCCAGCATAAACAAGGTGTAATCTAGCAAAGGAAGGTATACCAGCTGGTTTTCTTGAATATACCATTATTATTATTGTATTTGAATCACTCAGTCTGGTGCGGGATATATAGTATAGTGCCATAAGGACAACAATGGCCCCGCCCTTATCGGCGGGTCTGATCACTATGTCTTCATAAGAGCCCAGAGAGGTAAGAGCTTGGGACTCTTCTCTGGAAAGGTTGAATTTAATTTTGGACGGAGCAGCAGTGAACTTGATGATAGACTCATCAAGTAATCTGTGAAACGCTTTCAATGAGGCATTGGTGGAAGGTGGATCATACGATGATCTAGATGATTTCTTCAAAAAGGAAGAGAAGATGGAAGTCTCGAACCCATCCGGACTGTCTTGGAAATGTTCTCTTAGGCGAAGTCTGCGGGACACTGATTATGAGTATAACCAGGTTTACCGCTGGTTATCTGGGGGCAATTCTACTGATTCCAATAAGCAACCGCCACGTATGAGAAGACCCTGGTTCCGTAAGTCGAATCGGAAAGAGGACACTCAGAAATCCAGCTCTGAGAGCGAATTTGCAACATCAGAGACTGAGGATGCTTCGGCCACTCTGAATGTCCCTTTAGAGGGCACATCCCGAAAGTCCGCAACCCCTATAAGATCACTCCCACCCGCCGGGGTGGCCAAAACAAAAGGGGTAAGAGCTGTGACACAACGCAAGAACCGCTAATCTTTAATCTTTCTAATCGGGTGTTGAGCCCTACTGAACTTGCGGTCCTCAATAAAGGACTCAGTTTTGTCCCCACGAATCTCCATGATCCCTTTAACTGGAATAGGGACCTTCATGCATTTTCCCGCAGACTTCGCCTAAGAGAACATTTCCAAGACAGTCCGGATGGGTTCGAGACTTCCATCTTCTCTTCCTTTTTGAAGAAATCATCTAGATCATCGTATGATCCACCTTCCACCAATGCCTCATTGAAAGCGTTTCACAGATTACTTGATGAGTCTATCATCAAGTTCACTGCTGCTCCGTCCAAAATTAAATTCAACCTTTCCAGAGAAGAGTCCCAAGCTCTTACCTCTCTGGGCTCTTATGAAGACATAGTGATCAGACCCGCCGATAAGGGCGGGGCCATTGTTGTCCTTAACCTGGAAGATTATAAAACGGAGATATATTCGCAATTGGCTCAGAGTGAGGTCTATCAAAAGCTGACCACGGATCCAACATCTAAATACCAGAAGGAATTGAACTGTATCTTGAATTTGGCTGTGTTGGAGGGCAAATTACCTTCAAAGATGATGAAAGCATTGTCTGTCAGATTCCCTAAGGTTCCAGTACTGTACACTCTGCCCAAATTGCACAAACACAGTTCAAGACCTCCGGGTAGACCGATTATTTTGGCTCCTGATTCCCTTTATAGACCCAATGCGCAGCTTCTGGATTCCATCCTGCAATCCTATCTTCCTCTACAATCAACATTTTTGAAGGATACCACCTCGTTCCTGTTGAAATTACAGGAGTTTAAACAACTTCCTGTAGGGACATTACTCTGCTGTCTAGACGTTTGCAGCCTTTATACTGTGATCCCTCATACTGGGGGCTTGGCTGCTATGTCTTTATTTCTTAGGTCTCATCTTCCTCATGATATGTTTGACCATGATTTGTTTCTCACCCTTCTTGAACTAACTCTCCGTCGTAACTACTTTTTGTTTGACGGACAGTTTTTTTCTGCAATTGAGGGTGTGTGCGATGGGGTCCCCTGTGGCCCCATCGTACGCTAATATATATATGTTTGCACAAGAAAATGAAATGTTTTTTAACAATCAAGAGATTAGTGGTAATATCTTATGGTTTTGTCGCTATATCGATGACATCTTCCTGTTATGGACGGGTGGTGAAAGCTCATTTAGAAAATTGATGTCAGATATTAATGGTGGAGATTCCTCCATTAAATTTACATTTAGTTGTAGCACTAGTGAAGCGCATTTTCTGGATGTGGCAATGAAGGTTGAAAATGGCATTCTGACGACTGAGGTGTTTCACAAGCCTACTGATCGTAATACCCTGCTGACGGCTTCTAGCCATCATCCTGAGTCTTTAAAGAATGGTTTACCTCGGTCCCAGATGATGCGCATTGCGCGCATTACCAGTGACCCATTGGTACTTAACAGCGAAATTGATCTTTTGATTACTAAATTTCTGGCTCGGGGTTATGACAAGGGTCGTTTACGGGCCATTAAGGCTGAGGTTTTGTCAGTACCTAGACATCTGCTACTCGAACCTGCTTACAAGCAACGTAGGCAAAAAAATCCCATTTCCCTGTGACTTTACCACTTCCAATCCCATTATGAGACGGGCCACTCGGGCACTATGGCCTATAGTGTCCACTGACCCAGACCTTAAAGGGCTACATCAGCCCGCCCCAATGATGGCATTTAGACGGGGGAGGAACATTAGGGACAGAGTGGTTAGAACAGACATCACAGGGATGGGTGCATCCAAACTACCTAATGTACATTACAAAGCACCGGGGTGCTACCGGTGTAGTGGATGTACCACTTGCAGTCTCATGTTTAGCTGTAAAGCATTTCAACACCCCCACTGCCAGAAGAAAAAATATGATATCAGATTTGTGCTTACCTGTTCCACCACCTATGTCATTTACATCATTATATGTCCCTGTGGACTTTTTTACGTTGGGCAAACCATCCGTAAGTTTTCAGAACGAATGGCTGCACATAGGTCGGCAATCAAGTTGACCCTTGAGGGAAAATTGATTGACCAACCGGTGGCTAAACATTTCAAACAAGCGGGCCACTCCTTGGAATCCCTTCGGTACTTCATGATTGATCACGTCCCCCTGTCATTACGTGGTGGGGATAGAGCCAAAACGTTATTGATTAAGGAAGCACGTTGGATCACCCGATTAGGGACTATCTCTCCGGGTGGTCTCAACGAAAAAATAAACTGGAATACATTGATATAGCGATGACACCTGAAATGGTAAACATAGGTTCATTTGTACTGCTCATTGGTCTCTTTATATGTTGTTGTTGTTGTTTTACATGTTCTTACATTTGGGCTTAATGAACTGTGTATTAAGACATATATAGGTGCGGCTGATGTGGGTCTTTGCACTCTTTCTCAAAATTTGTGTATATCACGTTTTTATTGTCTGTGTGGGTATGTGCCTATGCATTTTGCTCGGGACATATTAATTGCACTGTTATTTGATGCGGGCGCCTCCGATCCCCTTCTTTTTCTCTTTGCAGAGCCTTCCCTGACTGAGCCCTTCACGCCTGTCTACTGTGGAACGCAGCGCTGACCGGCGGTGGAACGCATGCTTGCGCTCCCCTGGCAACCGCTTGTTTGGGACACGGAAGTGACGTGACGGATGCAGCAGGGGGAGGGAGACGCGATGGCGGAAGCGGTGGAGGAGGACGCCGGCGGCATGGGGTTCTATTTAAATGGGTAAGTGTTTTTCACTTGTTGTTATGAGGTGTTCATTCTGAGGACGGGGCTTGCTGCTCCGAAACGTTAATGATGGAATAAAATTTCTACACTTTTTATGGTCTCCGAGTGCCGTTCCACCTGGATGTATGTGTATATATATATATATGTATATATACACACACACACACACACACACACACACACACACACATACCTATATATGTACGGAGGCAGGACGGCACTCATAGAGACTAGTAAACCATAGAAAACCAGCAAAGGACGCTGAAGCGGTTTGTCAACATTTCAGAGTTAGACTCCTTTAAAAGAGTCTAACTCTGAAACGTTAACATACAGCTACAGCGTCCTGTGCTGATTTTCTATGGTTTACCAGTCTCTATGAGTGCCGTCCTGCTTCCGTGCATATTATCTGATTCTGACGGGCACCAGAGCATGTTGTGCGGGACTAATAAGGAGTGCCATTCATCATTTGCAGATATATATACAGATGTGTCCACTGACATCTTTGCTATTTTGCTAAATTTTGCACAACATGCAAAACATGGCTTAGCTGTTTTTCACGAGTAGTGGGTGGATGTATTTTAAAATGTTTGCTTGGCATAATAGAATATGTATAAAGTAACATATTAAAGAAGCAAATTAGGAAAAATCACAAGACATGGCAAAATCTCTAAGTCTGTTGCATGCAAAATTGTGATATACATGTTGGGATATAGCAAAGATGTATGTGGATGTATATACACACACAGTCTATAGAGATGAAGTGCACTCACCAGGCTAATAAATGCAAAAGTTCACATATATTTATTTTTATCCAGTCGACGTTTCAGCCAACATTACTGGCCTTTCTCAAGACTTTTACAGCATGTCAGGGGTCCTACCACCACTCCAGCAAACACCCTATACCACAACCCTGGCAAACTTTAGACCTGCATCAACCAGCTCACCTGTGGACGCTGGTGACGTCACCGGAAGTCATATTACCTACCAAGAAAATCTATGACAGCCACATCACACACTCTGCATGTTAAACAGAATCAATACCTCTCACTAGTGCTGATCACTGTTAGCACTCAAAAGCATCAGTGTAGATACATGATGAGAGCCCCAGAACGCTAAGCCCAGCAGCATACATATATAACACACATTTATATATACATCTCCTGATGAAGCCCTGAGCTGGGCGAAACGCGTTGAGACACTGAACTATCGACTGAACTATCGACTTGTCGACTGACCACTGCTGACATTCATGTCATTTAAAAGCTAAGCTATTTATACCTTTTTTAATTTCTGTATACTCAATAAATTTGTAATTTTCTATGAGAATTATTGATTGGAGCCTTACTACATTATCTAAAGGTTTCCAGATGACCGTTACCATCTGATGAGGACCAGTACTGAAGTATTTATACTAACCTGCACAAATAATTATTTTATCTGGTACGCATGCAATCTTATACGTGACGTAAAAATTCTGATATTACCTACAAATTTACTACGCTATATAGCGATTCCCTGTCTCCTGATCCTATCTAGATTCCGACAGAAAAGTGGACTAGAAGACCTGGGGACCGATAGGCATTAAGTCAAGCCGTAATCCGGTACGCAATACATATTCTTGCGTGTGACAATAACTAATCCAAGGGATACTACACTATAGGCGCTCTATTTCTTCCTCTACTTTCAGATTCCCTTTGGGCTACGCATACCTAGTGGCACTATTTGAAGATTTGAGCAGCCACCCGTTAAAACGGGGAAAGTGTGGACTATTTGAAAAAATTAATTAATTTTTCTGGACTGGTTATTTGACCAAATTCTATGTATGACTTTTTATATATGTCTTAACAGTAAGGAATTTTACACAATTCGGATAAGCGCACTGATCAACCCTTTGTTGATAAAATTTATATATACATACACAAACTCACACATGTAAACACACTTACATACATACATACATACATACATACATACATACTGTACATACACAAGCACACACACAAAGCCACATACATACATACATACATACATACATACCATACAAATACACACATAAACAAAGATTTAAAACTTACATACAGTATACAGCGTTCTACACCAAGTCTGGGAGCCGAGGGGTGGCCGCGGCAATGTGAGGACGGAGTGAGCTGCTGTGGCTGAGCATGCGCAGCCAGCAGCTCCCCAGGCACCCGGGACATTCTGTAAGCAGAGAGCTGCATAGCTCTCTGCTGTTGCTGCAGCTCCCCGTCCGCGATCGCGGTTGCGGCTTTTGCTGAGATGGAGACAGCTGTGTCTCCATCTCAAAACATTTTTTGCGCCACTGACATACATACATAGATACACACAAACACAGACTTTCTCACCAATACCAGTGGCGCACGCAGGGGGGGTTTCCGAGCACCCAGAAACCCCCCTCACTAAAAAAAAAAAAAAAAAAATGTTTTTTTTTTTTTTTTGTCTTGCATGACTATTATTATGCCTGCTGTCTTCCTGGTGGTACTTATAAGTACTTACAAAAAGTTTACTTTACTTTAATTATAGTACATATATATCCATGTGCATACATATATACACATGTATATACATACATATAAACAAACAAACACACACATATGATATATATACATGTGTGTGTGTGTGTATATATATATATATATATATATATATGTGTGTACTGTATATATATATATGCATGTTTAATATGCTATGTATATGTGTGTATATAT
Source organism: Pseudophryne corroboree (assembly GCF_028390025.1). Lineage (NCBI taxonomy): Eukaryota > Metazoa > Chordata > Amphibia > Anura > Myobatrachidae > Pseudophryne > Pseudophryne corroboree. The sequence continues at coordinate 465,686,963 of NC_086446.1, read as the reverse complement.
ATATATATATATATAGAGAGAGAGAGAGAGAGAGAGAGAGAGAGGTGTGTGTGTATATATATATATATATATATATGTATATGTATACATACATGCACACAGACACACTAGTTTTACGGACCCATCATATACTGGGTCACCTCAGTCCCCACCCCCGTGCTTGGCTCCTCCCAGTTCTGGAAACCCCCCCATGCAAATCCTGCGTTTGACACTGAATACCCCTTCACATCGCACAAATAACCCGGTATCGACCCGGCATATTGCCGGGTCGACACGGGTGAGTGTGCGGTGTGAAAGGGTCATGTCCAAATTCCTGGGTCATTTGACCCGGTAATTCAACCCAGGGTAATAAGAAGGGTTCTTCCCGGTTTGAATACCAGGCACAGTGTGAATGAGTTGCCTGGTCAATGTGACCCGGTACCCATTCACAGCATAGGGAGAGGCGGCTGTCAGAACAGGCTGTTTTTGTGAATCCGTTGGACTCAGACCAGCTGAAGGATTAGATGCTCCTGAATGCAGGAAACAAGGAGGACAAAGTTAATTCCTTTTCATATATTTTATTAACGGCAACAGATCTTAATGTATCTGAAGAAAGTCTGTGACTAACTAATTCAGGGTTGGCAAACTGTAGTGAATGAGGTCACTGGACTCCTGAAGAATGAAGTTGGAGAATGTAGCAAGAGGTGGTTTGATGAATGATGAAGAGGCGTGGCAGAGGAACTATGATGAGGTCTGAAAGATGACATAGAAGCGTGAGAAGAACTGCGAAGAATTGGTTTCTGAATGGTATGAGAACGTGAATGAAGAACTGTAAATAATGTCCACTGAATGATACGAAGTCGTGACTGAAGAACTGTGAAGAATATGCTTTAGATGATACGAAGACGTGACTGAAGAACTGTGAAGATGTGTTTTTTGAATGATGCAAAGACGTGGCTGAGGAACTGTGAAGATTTGTTTGCTGGATGATGCGAAGACGTGACTGAAGAACTGTGAAGACTGATTTGCTGTATGATGCAAAGGCATAAATGAAGAACTGTGAAGATTGGTTTGCTGGATGATGCGAAGACGTGAATGAAGAACTGTAAAGACTGGTTTGCCTGATGATCCGAAGACGTGAATGAAGAACTGTGAAGATCGTTTACTGGATGATACGAAAACGTGACTGAGAGACACAGGAAGAGGCTGGCGAACCACCACGGGACTCCGGAAAATCCAAAGGTACCGACGGGAGAGCGGTTAACCGTGACCGCGTTCTGGGGATTTGATGTGCACAATGCAGCAAGAGCCGGCTGACAACTCGTAGAGCAAAGATGGGACCAGAATACCTGGAGATGCAGCTCATCTCCCAGCGCCGCCTGCACCCTCGCCCACGCCGCCGGCTCCGTCCCCCCACCCCTATGGCAACCGACCCAGCAAATTGCTGGGTCGGGAAGCCAGCAAGCAGCCTCCAATGCTGGATCCCACCCGGGAAGGACCCGTTTCCAATTCTCGGGTTGAATCCTGCATTGGAGATATGAAAGCGGTACAACTCTCCCTGGCTGGCAGGATCTGGAGCAACATTCCTCCTCTGTGGCACTGCAGTGTGCTGGTCCAGTGTAGCTCTACCCCCTCTGCCCATGTAGCTCCATCCCCTCCACACATGTAGCTCCACGCTTTTCAATCCAATCGGTCACTGCCACTGTCACAGGAGGAGGAGAGGAGGTTTTAAGCTGCTGGTGCCGCTGCCTGTCATGCATTGACAGGCACAGCAGCCGGCAGCAGCAGGAGGGGAGACAGGAGCAGCAGCGGGGATGCAGAGCAGGGAGAGCGCCTCTCCAGCCTGGCGCCTACCTGCTCTGCATCCCTTTGTTGAGCGGGTAGCACCGCCCCTGTCTGCAGATCTCACATTGTTTCCTATACTTTAAGATGAACACATCCTCTCAGCCTCCCAACCACCACAATGTTAGTTTTCATAACTAAGTCTGCTCTCATTTACCTCACCAGGCCTCATTTCTGCCTCTTCACCTTTGAGAACATTTAATAATAATAAAGAAAACTTCAAGCAAAATATATTTAAAAAATAAATTCAAACTTTTATAAAATAAAATTGACCTTTTTTTATAACTCTGCATTATAAAATAAGAAATTCTGGCCCAAGATCCACAATTCCTACAAATGTGTCCTATAAGAGGAATAAGATGACGGAAGCCTCATGACTCTCAAAGAATCATCCTTCAGCTCTCAGAATAGGAAAAAACCCCTGTGGAGGAAAACTCTGGGGACCCATGGCTGAAAGACTACTCGTCCCTCTAGGCCAGCGTTTTTCAACCGCTGTGCCGCGGCACACTAGTGTGCCGCCAGCGGTTGTCAGGTGTGCCGCAGCCTGCTGCTCACCGGCCACCAGAGATGCCCTGCACAGTGCTCCACCCAGTGGCAGAACTACTAGCTTCATTACTAATGAGACGCTGCCGGCGACCTCCGGGCCATAAAGGAAGCAGTTCTGGAATGTAAGGGGAGGGGGAGCCCGCTTCCCGCTCCGTAGTCAATTCTGTCCCCTGAGCAGTGTCGCGCAGACGTCATAGCACGACGCTGATGCCTAATGTTTGCCGCCGTGCTGTCACAGAAGAGAAGAGACCCGCGCATCTGGTGAGTTTAAATGTGAAGTAGGGTACAGGCTGTCAAGACAGAGCAGAACAAGGTAAGTTACCTGGGGTAGGCAGGGAGTTTGAAGGGCCGGAGAAGCACATTAATGGCCATACATGGGGAGGGGGGGAGACGCAGTACTGGGAAAACGGATTGTAAATACAACAGGGGGACCACACTATTGAGAGTACAGTGGGGAGCTGGCACATCACTGCACCATATTAAGGGGCACATCACTAGCAATACAGAGGGAGGGGGGTTTCAGGCACATAATACTGGACATACTGTATAGATGGGGGTGGAAACATGATACAGATTATAATGCAGAACATACAGACAACTATAGTGCAAAACACTTTTTGCAAATCCTACAGATAAGAGTGGGTGAAAACAAATACAGAACATGCAGACATTAAGCAGAGCATTCACATATATGGGTATGAGTTCAGATAGTGATAGTGAGCGAGGGGTATGTCTGGGTAGGGTCTGGGACTCAGGGTCGACAACAAAAAGGTCGACACACCTTAGGTCGACGCCAATTGGTCGACGCACCTTAGGTCGACATGGAGAAAAGGTCGACATGGAGAAAAGGTAGACAGGAACAAGGTCGACATGGAAAAAGGTCGACATGAGTTTTTTATGTTTTTTTGGTGTCGTTTTCTTCGTAGAGTGACCGGGAACCCCAATTAGTGCACCGCTTCGCTCGCCATGCTTCGGGCATGGTGCCTTCGCTCCGCTACCGCTTCGCTCGGCACAGATTACCGTTCCAATCGTAGTCCACGTGGATCGTTAAGTATGAAAAGGTTCCAAAAAAGAAAAAAATCGTGAAAAACTAATGTCGACCTTTTTCCATGTCAACCTTGTTCCTGTCGACCTTTCCTTCATGTCGAGCTTTTGTCCATGTCGACCTAAGGTGTGTCGACCAATTGGTGTCGACCTAAGGTGTGTCGACCTTTTTGTTGTCAACCTGGAGTCCGGATACCGTCTGGGTAATGTATGGGGTGGCAGTGTGTTTGATATATACCTGTGGGGGCCAATGTGTTTAATTACTGTGGGGGCCAATGTGCTTGATAAATGTCGAGGCCAATGTATTTGATATCTGTGGGGGCCAATGTGTTTTTTTCCCCCGTGGGTAACTGATAGCGTGCCTTGGGAATTTAAAGTCTTGTTAGGCGTGCCACGAGTTGAAAAAGGTTGAAAATCACTGCTCTAGGCATTAAGAGACTATGCCAGTGGTTTCCAAACTTTTTTGAATCACGGCGCCATAGAATACCAGAATTTCTCTTACGTCCTAGAGGATGCTGGGGACTCCATAAGGACCATGGGGTATAGACGGGCTCCGCAGGAGACATGGGCACCTAAAAGAACTTTTCCTATGGGTGTGCACTGGCTCCTCCCTCTATGCCCCTCCTCCAGACCTAAGTTAGATCCTGTGCCCAGAGGAGAAGGGTACACTGCAGAGAGCTCTCCTGAGTTTTCTGTGGAAAAATAATTTTGTTAGGTTTTTTATTTTCAGGGAGTCCTGTTGGCAACAGGCTCCCTGCATCGTGGGACTGAGGACAGAGAAGCAGACCTACTTAACTGATAGGCTCTGCTTCTTAGGCTACTGGACACCATTAGCTCCAGAGGGAGTCGGAACACAGGTCTCACCCTGGGGTTCGTCCCGGAGCCGCGCCGCCGTCCTCCTCACAGATGCCGGAAGATAGAAGCCGGGTGAGTATGAGAAACAAGAAGACATCTCAGGCGGCAGAAGACTTCAGATCTTCATGAGGTAAGGCACGCAGCGGCAAGCTGCGTGCCATTGCTCCCATACACAACACACAGACAGCACTGATGGGTGCAGGGCGCAGGGGGGGGCTGGGCAGCAATATACCTCGTTTTTGGGCAATAAGGTGCTATTAGGCTGCGGAGGCAGCAAATAGATGATCCCCCGCCATTTTTGTGAAAATTGAAGAGGGACCGAGGCCCGCCGCTGGGGGGGCGGAGCTTGATCCCTCAGCACTAACCAGCGCCATTTTCTCCACAGAGCTGCATGAGAAACGCTGGCTCCCCGGACTCTCCCCTGCTGAACGCTTCAGAGGTTGGAAAAAAGAAAGGGGGGGGCACATTGGCGCGCAGTGAGTGGGAAATTGGATATATATATATATATAATATAAAAGCGCTATCTGGTTTTTCCAGTGTCATTTGGGCGCTGGGTGTGTGCTGGCAACTCTCTCTATCTGTCTCTCCTAAGGGCCTGGTTGGGGTTTTGTCCCCTTATAGGTATATCCCTGTGTGTGTGGGGGGTCGGTACGTGCGTGTCGACATGTCTGAAGCGGAAGGCTTCTCCAAGGAGGAGGTAGAGCAGATGAGTGGTGTGTCCCCGTCGGTAATGCCGACTCAGGAATGGATGGACATGTGGGCAATAAGAGATGTGTTGCATATTGCTGATGAACGCTCTGTTCCTGACACGAGGGTACACATGTTTAAGGGAAAGAAACAGATAATAAACTTTCCCCCATCTCATGAACTTAATGAGTTTTTTGAAAAAGCTTGGGAGACTCCGGATAAGAGACTGCAGATTCCCAAAAGAATTAATATGGCACAGCCCTTCCCTACACAGGACAGGGTACGTTGGGAATCCTCTCCCACTGTGGACAAGGCTTTACCGCGCCTGTCAAAGAAAGTGGCGCTACTGTCTCCAGACACAGCGGCCCTCAAGGATCCTGCGGATCGCAGGCAAGAGACTACTTTAAAGTCTATTTATTCACATACTGGAGCTTTGCTAAGACCGACAATTGCGTCGGCATGGGTATGTAGCGCAATTTCAGCCTGGACAGATAACCTGTCGGCTGACCTTGATGCCATGGATAGAGATACTGTTTTGTTAATTCTAGCCCATATCAAAGACGCAGTCTTGTATATGTGAGACGCTCAAAGGGACATTGGATTACTGGCTTCCAGAGCCAATGCCATGGCTATTTATGCGAGAAGATATGGACCCGCCAGTGGACGGGTGATGCGAATTCGAAAAAGCATATGGAGGTTCTACCCTATAGGGGAGACGTGTTGTTTGGGGATGGGCTGGCGGACCTGGTTTCCACAGCTACCGCAGGTAAATCTAACTTTTTACCGTTTATTCCCCAACAGCAGAAGAAAACTCCAACATATCAGATGCAGTCCTTTCAGTCACAAAAGTCCAGAAGAGGTTGGGGATCCTCTTTCCTTGCCAGAGGTAAGGGTAGAGGGAAAAGAACACCTGCTTCGGCTGGTGCCCAGGAACAGAAGTCCTCCCCGGCTTCTACAAAACCCACTGCATGCCACTGGGGCTCCCCTGCGGGAGTCCGCACCGGTGGGGGCTCGTCTTCGACTCTTCAGCCAGGTCTGGGTCAGCTCAGACCTGAATCCTTGGGCATTGAAAATAGTTTCCCAAGGCTACAAACTGGAATTCGAAGAGGTGCCCCCACGCCGATTTTTCAAGTCGGCCTTACCAGCTTCTACCCCAGACAGGGATGTAATGTTAGCTGCAATTCAAACGCTGTGTCAACAGCAAGTAATTATCAGGGTTCCCTTGAACCAACAGGGAAGAGGGTACTATTCAACCCTCTTTGTGGTCCCGAAACCGGATGGTTCGGTCAGACCTATTTTGAATCTAAAATCCCTAAACCTGTACATGAAAAGATTCAAATTCAAGATGGAATCGCTCAGGCCGATAATAGCCAGCATGGAGGAGGGGGAGTTTATGGTGTCACTGGACATAAAGGATGCTTACCTTCATGTCCCCATATATCCTTCCCATCAGGAGTACCTGAGATTCCTGAGATTCGCTGTACAGGATTGTCATTACTAATTTCAGACGTTGCCGTTTGGGCTTTCCACGGCCCCAAGGATTTTCACCAAGATAATGGCGGAAATGATGGTGGTCCTGCACAAGCATGGAGTCACAATTATCCCATACTTGGATGATCTCCTGATAAAGGCGAGATCAAGAGAGCAATTGCTGAGCAATGTGACACTCTCTCTGTGCTCCAGCAACACGGTTGGATTCTAAATCTACCGAAGTCACAGTTGATTCCGACAACTCGACTAACGTTCCTAGGTATGATACTGGATACGGAACAAAAGAAGGTTTTACTCCCGTTGGAAAAAGCCCAGGACATCCAGAACATGGTCAGAGACCTGCTAAAGCCAAAAAGAGTGTCAGTTCATCAATGCACTCGTGTTCTGGGGAAAATGGTGGCAGCCTACGAGGCCATCCCCTTCGGCAGGTTCCATGCAAGGACGTTTCAATGGGACCTTCTGGACAAATGGTCCGGGTCCCATCTACATTTACATCGGAAAATAACACTGTTCCCCGGGACCAGGGTGTCTCTTCTATGGTGGCTGCAAAGTGCTCACCTTCTGGAGGGTCGCAGGTTCGGAATTCAGGACTGGATCCTGGTAACCACGAACGCGAGCCTCCGAGGATGGGGAGCAGTCACCCAAGGAAGAAATTTTCAGGGACTGTGGTCAGACCAGGAGTCCTGTCTACACATCAACGTGTTGGAGCTAAGAGCCATATACAACGGCCTTCGACAAGCGGAGAGTCTTCTTCGCAACCTACCGGTTCTGATTCAATCAGACAATGTCACAGCAGTGGCTCATGTGAACCGCCAAGGCGGGACAAGAAGCAGAGCCGCGATGGCGGAAGCAACCAGGATTCTTCGCTGGGCGGAAAATCACGTAAGCGCTCTGTCAGCTGTCTTCATTCCGGGAGTGGACAACTGGGAAGCAGACTTCCTTAGCAGACACGATCTCCATCCAGGAGAGTGGGGACTTCATCAAGAAGTCTTTGCAGTGATAACGGGTCTTTGGGGAGTTCCTCAAATAGACATGATGGCGTCACGCCTCAACAAGAAGCTTCGGAGGTATTGTGCCAAGTCCCGGGACCCTCAGGCAGTAGCAGTAGACGCCCTGGTAACGCCATGGGTGTTCCAATCTGTCTACGTGTTTCCTCCTCTTATCACAAGGGTGTTGAGGATCATAAGGCGTAAAAGAGTACAGACAATACTCATTGTTCCAGACTGGCCTCGAAGGGCCTGGTACTCAGATCTTCAGGAGATGCTCACAGGAGATCCCTGGCCTCTTCCTCTAAGGGAGGACCTGTTGCAGCAGGGTCATTGCGTGTTCCAAGACTTAACGCGGTTACGTTTTACGGCATGGCGGTTGAACGCCGGATCCTAGCTGAGAAGGGGATTCCGGAGGAGGTCATCCCTACTCTAATAAAGGCTAGAAAGGAGGTCACGGTAAAACATTATCACCGTATCTGGCAAAAATATGTGTCTTGGTGTGAAACCAAGAACGCCCCTACGGAAGATTTTCATTTGGGTCATTTTCTCCACTTCCTACAGACAGGAGTGGATATGGGCCTGAAATTAGGCTCTGTTAAGGTACAGATTTTGGCCCTCTCGATATTCTTTCAGAAGTAATTGGCTTCTCTTCCAGAAGTCCAGACTTTTGTAAAGGGAGTGCTACACATCCAGCCTCCTTTTGTGCCTCCAGTGGCACCATGGGACCTGAACGTGGTGTTGCAGTTCCTAAAATCACACTGGTTTGAACCACTTAACAAGGTTGAGTTGAAATTTCTTACCTGGAAGGTGGTCATGTTGTTGGCCTTAGCATCTGCAAGGCGAGTGTCAGAATTGGCGGCCTTGTCTCACAAGAGCCCCTACTTGATTTTTCATGTTGATAGAGCGGAATTGAGGACACGCCCTCAATTTTTGCCTAAGGTGGTTTCTTCATTCCATTTGAACCAACCCATTGTGGTGCCTGTGGCTACGAGTGACTTGGAGGATTCCAGGTCCCTGGATGTAGTCAGGGCCTTGAGGATTTATGTAGCCAGGACGGCTAGAATTAGGAAAACAGAGGCTCTGTTTGTCCTGTATGCTGCCAACAAGATTGGCGCGCCTGCTTCGAAGCAGACTATTGCTTGCTGGATCTGTAACACGATTCAGCAGGCTCATTCTACGGCTGGATTGCCGTTACCGCATTCGGTTAAGGCCCATTCCACTAGGAAGGTGGGCTCTTCTTGGCGGCTGCCCGGGGTGTCTCGGCATTACAGCTTTGCCGAGCAGCAACTTGGTCAGGGTCAAACACTTTTGCTAAATTCTACAAGTTTGATACCCTGGCTGATGAGGACCTAGCATTTGCTCAGTCGGTGCTGCAGAGTCATATGCACTCTCCCACCCGATTGGGAGCTTTGGTATAAACCCATTGGTCCTTACGGAGTCCCCAGCATCCTCTAGGACGTAAGAGAAAATAAGATTTTAAACCTACCGGCAAATCTATTTCTCCTAGTCCGTAGAGGATGCTGGGCGCCCGTCCCAGTGCGGAAACTCTGCAAGACTTGTATATAGTTGTTGTTTACATAAGGGTTATGTTACAGTTGGAATCGGTCTTGGACCGCTACTGTTGTTTGTTCATACTGTTAACTGGTTATGTATGTTCCGGGTTACATGGTATGATTGGTGTGGGCTGGTTGGAATCTTGCCCTTGGATTTATAAAATCCTGCCCTTGTATTCTCTAACTGAGGTCTGGAGGAGGGGCATAGAGGGAGGAGCCAGTGCACACCCATAGAAAAAGTTCTTTTAGGTGCCCATGTCTCCTGCGGAGCCCGTCTATACCCCATGGTCCTTACGGAGTCCCCAGCATCCTCTACGGACTAGGAGAAATAGATTTACCGGTAGGTTTAAAATCTTATTTTTTTTCACGGCACCCCTAGGCCAAAAATTTCTTATTGAGAAATTTTGAAAGAAATATTACATTAAGTAGATCGCATTTATATGTCATCCTTAGGGTCAGTTGTATGGTGAGGGACAGGAGTTGCTTCTGTTTGGCCACATATTTTATGACTGGCAGCCACCAGCAATGGTTTTGCCTATTATATTGACCATGAATAATTTGAATTGGTCCTGGACCACCAACCCAGGGCACCCCTGCAAGTGTCCCGAGGCACCCCAGGGAGCCACGGCACACAGTTTGGGAACCTCTGGACTATGCAGAATTTGCCCAGACCACCCACCCACTAGCATTTCACAACCCAGTCACCCCTTTTGTTTCCCCACAATTTGCATTTTGACCATTTTCCCAGCTGGTGAAGAACACACATGCATGCCAATGTCACGTGCATGTCCATGGTGAGAGAGACAGAAAAAGAGAGAGAGATGGGGGGAGTGCATAGGGGAGAGAGAAAGAGAGACAAGATAGAGAGGGGAAGTGGGTGGGGAGAGATAAGATATCCCGTGTCCTTCTTCTGTATGTGACCCCCGTAGCTGTAATGTGTGCTGCCACTTTGCAGCGTCACTTTATTGCACAGGGGTCACAGCGCAGCACATGGAGGACCTGGTGCCCGGCAGCAGACATCCGCTCCTAGAAGTGGTAAGTATGTTTTTGTTTTGTTTTTTACACTGTGATCAGCTTGTGTGTACTTCGGACACACATAGCTGATTACTGGAGCCCGGTCCCCACACAGCTTTCTCTGCCAGGGGGCAGAGAAAGCTGGGGAAAGGCAACATATCGCAGTGCTGCCCTGTGAATTCGCCAGCCTCAGCAGGCGAAATTGCAGGGCCGTAACCACGTGTGTGCAGAGTGCGCACTGCACACAGCGCACTTGTGATGGAGGCGCAATGTGCGCTAACCCCCGAATTGGCTGACCTGTTGTGTATTAAGGTGGCAGCACTGGCGAATCCCCCGCTGGGCAGACGTGTGTTCCACTGCGGGTGCGGGCACATCTGTCTGTGGGGTTAGCTGGGGGGGAGAGGCAGCCGGCAGCAGCTCCGGAGCAGGTGAGCACTCTGGCTGGCTGTGTCTGCTGTTTGTGTAACAGCGTGGGCAGAGCTTTTAACAGCGGCAGCGCAGACTGTAAAGGAGAGGGGGCGGGCTGCAGGGGGGAAATGCTGCCGGACTCGGGAGTCTCACATCACCCACCAAGCAGACTTGCCTACCCGCGGGAGGCTCCCGTATTTTGCCAGAGTGCAGAGCAACCCCCGGATTCCCACTGCACGCGGCTCCCCTCACCGTCCCCCCTACTCCCTTACCGGAATTAAAGGAGGAGAAGCCAGCAGGACGGAGGGACCGAATGCTATATGTGGCCCCGCCCCCAGTAGCACGTCAGTCACCATGCTATACTGTATGCCAGCACCTTCCAGAGGCCTGCAGTTTGGAGGAGTTTGTGGAGCTCCTCCAGTTACCGGTCCCCCCAGCATCCACTCAGAGTTGCCAGCACCACAATCTATGACCGGCAGCAGAGTCACTGCGGTCCCATCAGCCCAAATTTCGGAAGATCCGCAAATCGCGGCATTTTGGGGGCGGAGCCTAATCGAATGGTGCCTTGTCCTGACCTGGACGCAGCTGATCCCCTGCTTGGTGAGTGGGGAGGTGTGTGTGTTATATATGTATGTGTGTATGGTATATTGATATATGTGCGTGTGCAGGGGCGGATTGGGAACTAAAAGTGGCCCTGGAAAATTTTCTAGAAGTGGCCCCATGTGGGCGACAACAAATCAATGTTAGGCGGAGCCAACACTAAAGTAGGCGGGATCAGTACACAGGGCCATAAATATGGGTTGCGAGCAATGCCATCGCAAAAGGGCCTTGGGGGCAGCACCGTTACTGTGCCTTGGATGTACTTAGAATTTAAACTTTTTTTTTTCTTTCCATGTGCCTCCAGACCTGCACTGCACTGTAAATGTATGTCTTGTAAAATCTAAGATCCTATGCAGGAAATTCAAATTGTGTGCTCATTTGTGTTTTGCTTTAAGTAAACTAGAAGAATCCCATTAAGTTTATATTAAAATACTCTTCTGCTGGCCATACACTAGTACAACCGCCAGCTCCCTGGTGTACGATAGATCGTAAGGTGCTTTTGCACCTTATGATCTAACATACGATCTGCAATTGACCCCTACCCGTATCGACTGATCCAGTGCCGTAACTAGGCATTTTAGCGCTGTGTGCAAGAAACGGCATTGGTGTCTCACCGTATGTAAAACATGGGCAGTGCGCGCCGTAGGCGCGCGCAAAAAATATAGGAGTGTGGCTTCATGGGGAAGGGCTGTGGCCAAAAAATAATTCCAATTCATACTACGGTGCACAGTAGTCTCCATTATTCAAATTATGCCGCATAGTAGCGCCACTACACCAGGTAGAGCCCCTTTTACACATTACGGCAGACAGCATCCCCCTTTTTACACATTACGGGCGGCAGACAGAGTCCCTTTTTTACACATTACGGTGACAGCGCCTTTTTTTTTTTTTTTACACAATACGGCAGACAGCGCCTCCTTTTTACACATTACGGCAGACAGCGTCCCCTTTTTTACACATTACGGCAGTCAGCGTCCCCCGTTTTACACATTACGGCAGACAGCGTCCCCTTTTTACACATTACGGCAGACAGAATCCCCCTTTTTACACATTACGGCAGACAGCGTCCCCTTTTTACACATTACGGCAGACAGAATAGATAGACGGACAGACAGACAGACAGATAGATACTTACCATCTCTTCGCTGGCTCAGGCAGTCAGGATCCTCACTGCTACCAATTACATAGCGCTACTGCGGCTCCAGTCCCCCTCCCTCCTCCTCCTCCGGGTCCTCCCCTGACGCTGCTCCTATCCTCTTCTCCTCCGGCGCACACAGCACAGGCGGCTTGTAATGAGTCAATTTGACTCATTACAAGCCGCTGATATAGTTGCTGGCCGTTGCGCCCTCAGGGCGACTGCGTTGTGTGCCAGCTACAGCTCTGGACTGATCATATGTGCAGCACATATGATCAGTTGATGCAACATGCGACCAGCGGGGATGCGCATTGCATCGTAATCGCACCCAAAATATGCACGATGTGCATACAATGGTTCGATCCACGTGTCAATATCATGTACACAATATCGACCAAGTATGTGGCCAGCATTCCTCTGCACCGATGACCTGTAATTCACTGTGCTGTAATGAATAGGATATCCTATCCGGTAACGCATATGTTGCATCCTCAGGGTATCCACATAACCAAAATATTGACAGGGCGCAGCAAAAAATATGGGGTTGTGGCCACAGAATAGTTCCAATTCACATTACACCGCATAGTAGCATTTGTTATTCACATTACAGTGCACTGCGGCATCACATTAGTAAAATTACAGCGCACATCAGTGCGACATTATTCACATTACAGCACACAGCGACGTCCTTTGTTCACATTACAGCACACAGCAGTGTCATATTACAGCGCTCAGTGGCATCCGTTACTCACATAACAATGCCCAGCGCGTCAGTTACTCACATAACAATGCCCAGCGTGTCCGTTACTCACATAATGCCCAGCGGCGTACGTTACTCACATAACAATGCCCAGCGGCATCCGTTACTCACATAACAATGCCCAGCGGCATCCGTTACTCACATAACAATGCCCAGCGGCATCCGTTACTCACATAACAATGCCCAGCGGCGTCCGTTACTCACATAACAATGCCCAGCGGTGTCCGTTACTTACATAACAATGCCCAGCGGTGTCCGTTACTTACATAACAATGCCCAGCGGCGTCCGTTACTCACTTTACACCACCCAGCGCTGTCCTTTACATTACAGCGCACAGTAGCGTTACATTTACAGGGCACAGCGACGTCCGTTTTTCACATTACAGAACACAGCTGTGTCACATTATTCACATTACAGGGCACAGCGCGTCACATTACAGCGCACATCGGCATCCATTGCCCAGCATTGTCCGTTGCGCACATTACACCGCCCAACGTTGTCCGTTATGCACATTATACGCACATTACACCACCCAGCGTTGTCTGTTACGCACATTATACGCACATTACACTGCCCAGCATTGTCCGTTACACACATTATACGCACGTTACACCGCCCAGCGTTGTCCGTTACGCACATTACACCGCCCAGCGTTGTCTGTTACGCACATTACACAGCCCAGCGTTGTCCATTACGCACATTACACCGCCCAGCGTTGTCCGTTATGCACATTATACGCACATTACACCGCCCAGCATTGTCCGTTACGCACATTACACAGCCCAGCGTTGTCCATTACGCACATTACACCGCCCAGCATTGTCCGTTATGCACATTATACGCACATTACACCGCCCAGCATTGTCCGTTACGCACATTACACGCACATTACACCGCCCAGCGTTGTCCGTTACGCACATTACATCGCCCAGCGTTGTCCGTTACACACATTATAGCGCACAGCGACGTCTGTTACTCACACTATACCTCACATTGGCGTCCGTTGTTCACATTACAGAACACAGCAGTGTCACATTATTCACATTACAGTGCACAGCAGTGTCACATTACAGCGCACATCGGCATCCGTTACTCACATTACAATGCCCAGCGTTGTCCGTTACGCACATTACACCAGCCAGCGTTGTCCGTTACGCACATTACAGCTGGAGCTGGATTTTGGGGGTCATTCCGAGTTGATCGCTTGCTGCTGTTGTTCGCAGCGCAGCGATCAGGCTAAAAATGGCCATTTCTGTGCATGCGTATAGGCCGCAGTGCGGGTAAAATGCCCGTTGTGGTTGTGCACAGGTTGTAGCGAAGTTTTCAGTCGCACTGACGGCCGCAAGAAGATTGACAGGAAGGGGGCGTTTCTGGGTGTCAACTGACTGTTTTCAGGGAGTGTTTGCAAAAATGCAGGCGTGTCTGAAAAAATGCAGGCGTGGCTGGGTGTTCGCTGGGCGGGTGTATGACGTCAAATCCGGACACGAATAGGCTGAAGTGATCGCAAGCGCTGAGTAGGTTCAGAGCTACTCAGAAACTGCACAAACTGTTTTTGCAGAGCTCGGCTGCACAAGCGTTTCGCACTTCTGCTAAGCTAAAATACACTCCCCAGTGGGCAGCTGCATAGCGTTTGCACGGCTGCTAAAACTAGCCAGCAAGCGATCAACTCGGAATGAGGACCTTAGACTTCATGAGGCCCTACGCAAGATACCGGTTTGTGGTCCCCCTCCGTCAAACAATTCCGTCAAACAATCCATGGCACTATATTTTCGTTCCTGATTCATGCCCCTTAAATTATTTGAATTTTTTCTTACTTATAGTAATGCCCCTTACACATTATACCACACACCATAATGCCCGTTACATGTTATTAGACCCTAAGTATATTAAAAAAGATGGATCCATACTAAATTATTTGGAAAAGAACATTTAGTGTGGATCTGGTAGGGAGGGAAAGGACAGGGACACTGATGGGGAGTCAGAGGGGGTGAGGTCATATTCACTGAGGGGAACACAGGGACATTACACATTTAACAGGAGAACTATTTTTTTTTCAGTATAATGTATATTTATATATATATATATATATAATGCACCTACCCTCCCACTCTGTCTCCCGTTTCCTCTGCAACATAAGCTGTAGTAATTTAATTACAGGCTGGGTGTTCAGAGACATCACAGTTAGGGGAAGGGCCGTGCTTCCTGCGAGGAGTGTTTGTGCTCCTAAAGCACATCTGTCATCATGCCAGGCACAGGAGAGAGTGCAGGCTGCGGCGCGCTGAGTGACGACCACAGGCGGAGAACAGGAGGCGACTTGCAGCTCCGGACCAGGGGTGTATCTAGGGGTCCGAGCGCCCCTGGCAAAGTAAGGGGCTGGCGCCCCCCCCCTACACACATTTGGAATAAGGTGTGAGTATTGGAAATGGGGCATGGTCTTGTGGGGGAAGGACGTGGACACAATAGTATTTCCAATTCAAATTATGCCACAAAGTAGTGTCCCTCATTCACATTACACCGCACAGTAGTGTCTCGTATTCACGTTACACCATCTCTCCCCCCTAACCCACCTTTCCCACAGCCTGACCTTAACCCGCCCCCTCAAAAAAAGCCTCTTCAGTGGTGCCTAACCCTAACCCACCCTTCCTAATCTCCCTCCCTGCAGCCTAACCCTAACTCTCCAGCCCTCGCAGCCTAACCCTAACCCTCCCACGTGGCTTGCCAGTGGAGACTTTGGCACCAACTTGATCCGGATTTTGGCATTCTGCATCGCTATCTATGTTGGGATGCCAGCATCAGCATTCCGAGCAGTTTCGGGATGCTGGCGTCAGCTTTCCGACCGCCGGGATGCCAAACGCCGGCATCTTGACTGCATCCTGAATGAAATGTGAGCTGCTGTGAGATGAGCCTCAAATGGACCCAGCCATTAACCAAACACCATTAGTTGGATGGTAGAAGTGCTTCCTGTTAGAAGAAACATCAGGGTGCCATCACTTCCAAGAATAAAATGATCAATTATACAATTAACTGATATACATTTCCTTGAACATGGCCTTGAAATAGGTAAGATATGAATTTTCTTTATTACACTCAACAAGTTAAAGTTTTCGCTTACTCACTAGTTACAGTACTTACATCTCACATGCATGAAAATCGTGTACTTTTCCAGGTACTACAGTCCCTTCTCCCAAACACGGACACTTTTTTATTATTTTCAACAACTAATAGATCTGTAGCACTGTGCTATACAACAATTGCTGTGTACCAGCGGTGCAAGTATGCGGGTACGCTCGGGCACAGAGTACCCTTAAGAATTTTGCAGCGGGTACGCACTTTGCCATTGCCACAATTAAAATGCGCCACAAAGCAACAAGACCATGGTGCTCGGCAGCATGACAGCTCCTCCCACTTTGTCAGGGTTACTGGGAGTGCGACAGTGGCTGTATTTTCCTGTTATAATGGAGGCATTACTATATATTATTATTGAGGCATTACTATATATTGTTATTAAATTGGGGGCATTACTATATATTTCTATTATACTGGAGGTATCACTATATATTTCTATTATACTGGAGGTATCACTATATATTTCTATTATACCGGAGGCATTACTATATATTTTTTGCCTTGCCTCCAGAATACAAAAAAAAAGGGGCTATGTCATGTGGCCACACCGCTAGTGTCATGTAGCCACTCCCACTAGCAGCATGTGACCACGCCCCATCACAACACATGACCACGCCCATTTTTCGGCACTCAGTACCCATAAGAAAATATTTCTCCACTGCCGGCGCAGCGCCGGTGTCCGTCAGCACTAGTGATCAGACTAGTGTCCAGCAGCACCGCACTTGTAATCAGACTCACAATAAACTATAGTTCCCAGCAGCCCTTGCTGTCGGGAGCTCCCAGCAACAAGGGCTGCTGGGAGCTGTAGTTTATTTTGAGTCTGACTACAAGTGCGGTGCTGCTGGACACCAGCGCCGCTCCAGCAGTAACAGACTCTCACCAGGTACAGTCTGACAGTGCTGCTTTTCTATCCTTTGGCCGCGGGTGGCACAGCCAGGCTGCGCCCCCTCCTTGCCTGGCGCCCCTGGCGAGTGCCATCCTGGCCAATAGGTAGATACATCCCTGCTCCGGACCTCGATCATCCCCTGCAGACCATAGTCCAGGGAATCACGGTCAGAGCCCCTTGGTACTATTGATTTATGGAATCATATTTATGAATATTAATATTTAATATATCATATATGGTATTCAATATATGGATATATTTCAATTAATATGCATTTATCATATATATCTGCAAGTATATTATGTCAGGCTTACTAAGTGGCTGATAAATATATGCAGTCCTTATATATATATATATATATATATATATATATATGACTTATGAAATTATGAAATTAAGATTCCTTAAAGAGAGTTCAAGCTTGAATATTACCGCTCTTTTTATATGATTATTTATTTACAGGCAGATCAAATCGTACAGAATAAGATATACACAGTAGCGATATATATACTAATTATTATATTAAGCTATGCTATGCTTCCTTCGTTACATAACATAAAACAACATGACATAAGTTTCACAAACAGTTTCAATTACTATCATATTTATACTTGCGAGTTAAAGATTGCCATCCCAAGAATCATTCCTTCTGCATGTTCTCCATGACTTCTCCTCCTGACTGACTTCCTTCCTTCGCCTTCTCCTCCTTCCTTCTTCCTCTCTCTAACTCCTAACTAAAAAGCCTGCTCCTTTTATCTCATATTTTACCAATTCAAACTATCATATTCTCATAGTTTCCAATGGAATAGGTAATTATAGGTTTGTCAGATTCCAAGGTGTAATAAAACAAACATTGAACTGGGCTGTCGTGTCCTGTTCACGGAGGCATGGTGTCATAAAAGTGTGGTGTCCACACTCCACACTGCCTTAAGCAAGTATAGTATTGTAAAATCTGGAATGTCTTTTCATCCAAAGTTCTGTTGTATTGACAAGTTTTCCTGGGGTGGGTTACACCATGTTTTATCAATGGATGTGATCTCTTTTCATAGTAGTTAATTTATGCTCCCTAGCTTTAACCTTTACTGGACAATAGACAAACCAGTTTTATAATTGCGATAGGTATTGCACCTTGATTCTGATCTACTGTAAGCACACCTGTGAATTCCAATGACCAACAGAGCTCTGTCACACACCTATTATCATTTATGGCCTAATACATTTTCTCTACAATGACTCTTGATCTTAATGTGACCTCTCTAGCCTTATTTATGGCTAGAGCAGAATAAACCTGTTCCCTACACTGTTTTACCATCTTGCAGTAAAACACAAATATACAGTATATCTATATAAACACATACACAAACCTAATCTCTTAAATCAGCTAAACATTACCTCATACATTCAAACTTATTTCATATCTATTCCTTACTATATATATCCACTATACACTATGGTTACATCACTTATTTATAATGAATTATTTTAATTCAGACAATATCCATTGCCCTAATATTATACTAAGTGCAGACAATTACCTATAAGGCAACAGTACCGCCGGCCCCTAGGCATGCACCTAGGTTGATTAGCGGTAAATCCGTCTCTGGGAGGGGGGTGCCGCGGGCGGGAGTGTAATTAAAGTGAGCAGGTGAGGAAGAAGTTCAATTACCCTGTGTGTGCACCGCTGTGTGGGGCTGCCGGGAGCTTTCTGTTACTGGTGACTGGAGGAGCTCTGTCAGTGTCACAGCTCCTCCAAGCTGCGGCTGCCACATATAGCTCTAAGTGATGCACTACAGGGGGCGGAGCCACATGCGGTAATCGGCCGCACTATTCGGTCGGCCTCCCGGGAATCTTCCCGGTAACAACAGGGGCCAAACCGTGCGTGTGTGTGTGTGTAGCAAGGGCCAGTGTACTCGTGCGGTCACTGGCCCTGCTACTAACATGCGCGTCCCTCCTCGTCTGGGACGGCCCGGCGCTGTCCCATGGGGCCGGAGGTAGCGCGGGCTTCGGGCGGTGCTGGAGACTGGACCTGGTCCGGTCTCCCCCTGCCCGGCTAGTTGCAGAGTTCGGCAGCGGGCGTGGGGGCGGCGGTGAATGGCCACCGCCGCTCCACGTGGGTGATGGCGGCGGGCCTGCCTCCTCCGGGACGCAGACCCCGCCAATCACATCGCGGATTTTCAAATTTGGCACCAGCCGTGAGACAATCACGGCTCGCGAGCTGGTGACCAATCGGGAATGGCGGCGGCGAGTCAATTCCGGGCTCGCCGCGTCATAGCCCCGCCCCCCGGCACTGGCTTGTATTAGCCAGCGCCGGGCGCGTGGAGTGGAGTCGGCGACGGAGAAGGAGCGAAGAAGAGCTCCTGAAGAGTGAAGAAAGAAGACGGCGCCGGAAGTCCCGGAGGGCGGCGGTAGTTGCAAAAGAGCTGAGACACGCCGCTGCTCGCCCGGGTGAAGTACAAGGAGCCGACCCCCGTCGGTGAAGACCTCGGAAGCCCTGGGACAGCGGTGTGCAACGCGAAAGAGCTTGCACAGGCCACCGCTGCCCAGGTGAAGTCTCCAGGAAGCCCGGAGGTGGTGGGAGCCATCCCACCTCCGGCGAAGACAACGCGGTGGGCGTGGCCGGACCAGGCTTGGTCCAGCCGTGGCCCTTTGGACAGGTAAGTACAGGCGGTGTCGCCCCCCCCCTTCCCCTAGACCACCAGGGATTCGGGCACCAGGCCCGGGTGGGCATGCAGGCACTAGGCATGAGGCGCATTAGGCGGGCGCTAGGCCCGGGGGACCGAAGGGGGCATTAGGCCCACTAGCCGGAAGCACCTTAGGCGGGCACTAGGCCCGTGGGGCAAAAACAGGCACCAGGCCTGAGCAGCAAAGGGCGTTAGGCCCCCATTATCCCCCCACAGTTAGGCAGACATAGGCAAGGGGCATCCAGGGCAAGGAGCCCAACGCTATGTACAGTAAGTCGGCGTTAGGCCGCAGGTTGCTGAAGTCGGCGTTAGGCCGCAGGTTGCTGAAGTCGGCGATAGGCCGCAGGTTGCTGAAGTCGGCGTTAGGCCGCAGGTTGCTGAAGTCGGCGTTAGGCCGCAGGTTGCTGAAGTCGGCAATAGGCCGCAGGTTGCTGAAGTCGGCGTTAGGCCGCAGGTTGCTGAAGTCGGCGTTAGGCCGCAGGTTGCTGAAGTCGGCGATAGGCCGCAGGTTGCTGAAGTCGGCGATAGGCCGCAGGTTGCTGAAGTCGGCGATAGGCCGCAGGTTGCTGAAGTCGGCGTTACGCCGCAGGTTGCTGAAGTCGGCGTTACGCCGCAGGTTTCTTAAGGCGGGCGCTAGGCCGCGGTTCGCATAAGTTGGCGCTACGCCGCATGTGTGATGAGTTCTCAGTTTTCCCCACAGCCAGGCCCCCATGAAAGGTAGGCTGTCGGAAGTACGCGTTGGTGAGTACCACAAGGTTGAAACAGTATTACGGTGTTGTGCTATAACCTCTGTATAAGTGTCTCTCCGCCATAAAGCATAAGCAGCGCCACGTCCCGTAGGCTGTGTTGTGTGTTCTCTTACAGGAGCAAAGAAGAAGAAGGGCCAGTCGTCTGGCGGAAGCCGAGTATATAGCTGGTGAGCATAAAGGTGTTTCGTGTGTGTTCGTGGTGTATGTTGCCCCTCCCCCACCTCCCCTTTGGGCGTTTTCGTTCAGGGTCGCCCCTGGTGCTTCGCACCACTACGGGGGCACCAAGTCTGAGGCCACAAGTGCCAATGATCAGGGCCGGTGCTAGGGTGTTCGGCGCCCCCCTGCAAACTATAAATTTGCGCCCTCCCATATTCCTTTGGTGCGCGCCGGGAAAAGGGGTGTGGTCTCACAAGTAAGGGGCATGGCCACACAGTAGTACCCCCATTTAAACTTACGCCACAATGTAGCACAATCTTATTAATCTTATACGTAATGCCCCACCCGTAGTAGTAGCGTCCTTATACGTAATGCCCCACCCGTAGTAGTAGCGTCCTTATATGTAATGCACCCCAGTAGTAGTAGCATCCTTATACATAATGCCCCCCCCAGTAGTAGTAGCATCCTTATACATAATGCCCCCCTGTAGTAGTAGTGTCCTTATACATAATGCAACCCCGTAGTAGTAGTGTCCTTATACATAATGCCCCCCCAGTAGTAGTAGCATCCTTATACATAATGCACCCACAGTAGTAGTAGCGTCCTTATACGTAGTGCACCCCCAGTAGTAGACGCGTCCTTATACGTATTACACCCCAGTAGTAGTAGCGTCCTTATACGTAGTGCACCCCCAGTAGTATTAGCGTCCTTATACGTAGTGCACCCCCAGTAGTATTAGCGTCCTTATACGTAATGCCATCCCAGTAGTAGTAGCGTTCTTATACGTAATGCGCCCCCAGTAGTAGCACCGTCCTTATACATAATGCCCCCCGCAGTAGTAGCATCCTTATACGTAATGCCCTCCCCCCAGTAGTAGTAGCATTGTTATACATAATGCCCTCCCGGTAATAGTAGCGTCCTTATACATAATGCCCCCAAGTAGTAGTATCGTCCTTATACGTAATGCCCCCCCAGTAGTAGTAGCGTCCTTATACGTAGTGCACCCCCAGTAGTAGTATCGTCCTTATACGTAATGCCCTCCCGGTAATGGTAGCGTCCTTATACATAATGCCCCCAAGTAGTAGTATCGTCCTTATACGTAATGCCCCCCCAGTAGTAGTGGCGTTCTTATACGTAGTGCACCCCAGTAGTAGTATCGTCCTTATACGTAATGCCCCCAGCCCCAGTAGTAGTAGCGTCCTTACACGTAATGGCCCCCCCAGTAGTAGCGTTGTTACACGTAATGCCCCCCTGTAGTAATAGCGTCCTTATACGTAATGCCCCCCCAGTAGTGGCGTCCATAGAGCGCGCGCACAGACATACCACACACACACAATTCACACATATATACACACACATACACACCCACCATACACACACACACACACTTCTCTCTCACCCTCCACTTACCTAATCCAGTCTCTCTCTGTACAGCAGCCAGGTCCGTGTAGCTCCGCCCCCTTATGGGCCGTTTAGCCACGCCCCCTACCGGCCGTGTAGCTCCGCCCCCTTCTGTCTTGTACTGAGTCTGCGCTCTCACACAGATGAGATGAGGTGAGGGGAGGGAGGAGGCGTTTCATGCTGCAGGTGCCCGCTGCCAGTGCCTGTCATACAGTGACAGACACAGCAGTGGCAGCAGCAGCAGCAGGAGGGGGGACAGGACGGCGCAGCAGGGAAGGGATGCAGAGCAGTGAAGGCGCCTATCCGTCCCAGCGCCTCCCTGCACTGCATCCCTTCGCTGAGCGGGTAACGCCGGGCCTGCCAATGATGACCCTTCACTGAGCCCAGTGTAGGCCACCCCTGCGTAGTGTGTCCCCCATTCGTTTCAGGTCACCCCAGGAAGTTCTCCTGTGTCTGGACGTGTGCCAGTATCGTCTGAGCTACCTCGACGGACTGAAGGTGGAGGACGGGAGGCGTGAGGTACATAGGCCTGGTAAGTGAGCGCGCCGAACTTTGTTCCCTAGGGCCCCACCCCCGTGCCTCTTACATGTGTATGCATGCATGTACTATATATATATATATATATGTATGTGTGTGTGTAATCGTATGCACCCCCCAAATAAATATCTTCACAGCCCCTAAACCCCCCCCCTTCTCCATCCATAGTACCCGACCCTCTGTCTCCCACCCAGATTCCCCTCTCCTGGTCTCTCTCTATTCATGTCTAATTGCCCCCCCCCCCCCCTTCTCCATCCATATAACCCCCGGCCCCTGTCCCCCACCCAGATTCCTCTCTTCTGCTGGCTCTCTCTCCTCACAGCTCCAACCCCCTCCTCCATCCGCGGCATCCCGTCCCCCTGTCCCCCACCCAGATTCCCTTCTCCTGCTTTCTCTCTCTTCACAGCTCTAACCCCCCCCCCTTCTCTATCCGTAGCACCCCCGACCAGTGCCGTAACTAGGTGTGTGCTAGCAGTGCGTTGCACACAGCGCATGTGCACTGGGGGCGCATCGGCTAGCACACACAGGAAGCGTGCAAGCAGGGTATTAGTATTTACCCTGTAGGCGCCGCCATCCCCTGTCGCTGTCAGCAAAATTTGGAAACAGCAGTGCCGCGCTGCGCTGCACTCCCTCCCAGCATTTCGAACCGCGGATGCGCATGGGATTCTGGGAGCGGCAGCGGGAGAACAGAGAAGAGGAGCAGCAAGCAGCTCACTGCAGCAGCACACCTCGGCATTGCGAGTGGCCACAAATGCCGCGGCGCTGCATCCCCCCCTTCCTGACTGCGCCCCTGGGAGAACTGCTGTGCGACCTTGCACTCGGCAGTGTCGCACAGCTGGAAGTTGGGAACACACACACTGATGTCCCTCACTGTTCATTACACCCACTCTCTGCTTCCCTCACTACTCCCTACTCTCACCCTCACTGATCCCTACACCCACAATCTCTATTACCCTCACTCACCCACAAACATTGCTCCCTACTCTCACCCTCACTGATCCCTACACCCACTCTCTCTGTTACCATCACTCACCCACCAACATTGCTCCCTACTCTGCACTCTATGCTGTCTGCTGTAATGTGTAAAAAGAGGACTCTGTCTGCTGTAATGTGTAAAAAGGGGACGCTGTCTGCTGTAATGTGTAAAAAGGGGACGCTGTCTGCCGTAATGTGTAAAAAGGGGACGCTGTCTGCCTTAATGTGTAAAAAGGGGGACGCTGTCTGCCGTAATGTGTAAAAAGGGGACGCTGTCTGCCGTAATGTGTAAAAAGGGGGACGCTGCCTGCCGTAATGTGTAAAAAGGGGGACGCTGCCTGCCGTAATGTGTAAAAAGGGAGACGCTGTCTGTCGTAATGTGTAAAAGGGGCTTTACCTGGTGTAGTGGCGCTACTGTGCAGCGTAATTTGAATAATGGAGACAACTGTGCACCGTAGTATGAATTGGTATTATTTTGTGGCTACGCCCCTTCCCCATGAAGCCACGCTCCTATATATTTTTTGCGCGCCTGCGGCGTGCACTACCCCTATCTTGCATGGGGGGGCGCCAATGCCGTTCCATGCACACAGCGCTAAAATGCCTAGTTACGGCACTGCGAAATTGTAAGGGTGGCGGTGCAGTGTAGTACCCTGCTTTTGTGCAGGTGTAACTCGCTTCTTACTGCAAGTTATTTTCCTGAGCTTCCAACCACGAATCCTCTTCCAACCAGGAATCCTTCCTTTTAAACCTCGACGTAGCAACTCAGCCTTGAGGACCAGACGGCTAGGTGAAGAGAAACACTAGTCGCAGAGTATCAACTCTTTCCGCCGCAGGGAAGAGGACACACGGGGGTGGCAGTGACTCGTGTCAACTTGCCTGCTGCGGGTCTCTGCTCCTGGAGAGAAAATGACAGCAGCCTCCCTACAAGCTAATAAATAGGCTAACAACTAATTGGGCCTATTTAATACAAACTTTAAACAATACAACTTGGTTAACTACTACACCTGTCTCCAGTAGAGATGAGCGGGTTCGGTTTCTCTGAATCCGAACCCGCCGAACTTCAGCTTTTTTTACACGGGGCCGAGCAGGCCCGGATCCTCCCGCCTTGCTCGGTTAACCCGAGCGCGCCCGAACGTCATCATCCCGCTGTCGGATTCTCGCGGGGCTCGGATTCTATCGCGAGACTCGGATTCTATATAAGGAGCCGCGCGTCGCCGCCATTTTTCACACGTGCATTGAGATTGATAGGGAGAGGACGTGGCTGGCGTCCTCTCCGTTTAGAGTGACTAATAGTACTAGAGAGAGAGAGACACAAATTTTGGGGAGCACAATATAGGAGGAGTACTACTTGCTGCTGATAGTGTGACCAGTGGCAGTGACCAGTGCCACCAGTTTAATGAATCCGTTCTCTGCCTGAAAAAAAACGATACACAGTGTGACACAGTCACACATACCATATCTGTGCTCAGCCCAGTGTGCTGCATCATATACTGTATATCATTATCTGACTGCTGAGTGCTCACTGCTCACACAGCTTAATTGTGGGGGAGACTGGGGAGCAGTTATAGCAGGAGTACATATTTTAAGTACAGTGCACACTTTTGCTGCCAGAGTGCCACTGCCAGTGTGACTGACCAGTGACCACTGACCACCAGTATTGTGATTGTCTGCTGACCACCAGTATATTGTGATTGTCTGCCTGAAAAAGTTAAACACTCGTCGTGTGGTGTTTTTATAAACGCATTCTGCAGACAGTGTCCAGCAGGTCCGTCATTACATAATATATACCTGTCCGGCTGCAGTACTAGTGTGATATATATATATATATTTTAATTTTATCTCATTATCATCCAGTCTATATTAGCAGCAGACACAGTACGGTAGTCCACGGCTGTAGCTACCTCTGTGTCGGCAGTCGCTCGTCCATCCATAATTGTATACCACCTACCCGTGGTTTATTTATTTTTTCTATCTTCTTGATACTAGTAGCTTACTTTAGGAGTCTGCAGTGCTGACAGACAGTGTCCAGCAGGTCCGTCATTACATAATATATACCTGTCCGGCTGCAGTACTAGTGTGATATATATATATATATTTTAATTTTATCTCATTATCATCCAGTCTATATTAGCAGCATACACAGTACGGTAGTCCACGGCTGTAGCTACCTCTGTGTCGGCAGTCGCTCGTCCATCCATAATTGTATACCACCTACCCGTGGTTTATTTTTTTTTTCTATCTTCTTGTTACTAGTAGCTTACTTTAGGAGTCTGCAGTGCTGACAGACAGTGTCCAGCAGGTCCGTCATTACATAATATATACCTGTCCGGCTGCAGTACTAGTGTGATATATATATATATATATATTTGAATTTTATCTCATTATCATCCAGTCTATATTAGCAGCAGACACAGTACGGTAGTCCACGGCTGTAGCTACCTCTGCGTCGGCAGTCGCTCGTCCATCCATAATTGTATACCACCTACCCGTGGTTTATTTATTTTTTCTATCTTCTTGATACTAGTAGCTTACTTTAGGAGTCTGCAGTGCTGAGTCTGACAGACAGTGTCCAGCAGGTCCGTCATTACATAATATATACCTGTCCGGCTGCAGTACTAGTGTGATATATATATATATATATATATATTTTAATTTTATCTCATTATCATCCAGTCTATATTAGCAGCAGACACAGTACGGTAGTCCACGGCTGTAGCTACCTCTGTGTCGGCAGTCGCTCGTCCATCCATAATTGTATACCACCTACCCGTGGTTTATTTTTTTTTTCTATCGTCTTGATACTAGTAGCTTACTTTAGGAGTCTGCAGTGCTGAGTCTGACAGACAGTGTCCAGCAGGTCCGTCATTACATAATATATACCTGTCCGGCTGCAGTACTAGTGTGATATATATATATATTTTAATTTTATCTCATTATCATCCAGTCTATATTAGCAGCAGACACAGTACGGTAGTCCACTGCTGTAGCTACCTCTGTGTCGGCAGTCGCTCGTCCATCCATAATTGTATACCACCTACCCGTGGTTAATTTTTTTTTTCTATCTTCTTGATACTAGTAGCTTACTTTAGGAGTCTGCAGTGCTGACAGACAGTGTCCAGCAGGTCCGTCATTACATAATATATACCTGTCCGGCTGCAGTACTAGTGTGATATATATATATATATATATTTTAATTTTATCTCATTATCATCCAGTCTATATTAGCAACAGACACAGTACGGTAGTCCACGGCTGTAGCTACCTCTGTGTCGGCAGTCGCTCGTCCATCCATAATTGTATACCACCTACCCGTGGTTAATTTTTTTTTTCTATCTTCTTGATACTAGTAGCTTACTTTAGGAGTCTGCAGTGCTGACAGACAGTGTCCAGCAGGTCCGTCATTACATAATATATACCTGTCCGGCTGCAGTACTAGTGTGATATATATATATATATATATTTTTTAATTTTATCTCATTATCATCCAGTCTATATTAGCAGCAGACACAGTACGGTAGTCCACGGCTGTAGCTACCTCTGTGTCGGCAGTCGCTCGTCCATCCATAAGTATACTAGTATCCATCCATCTCCATTGTTTACCTGAGGTGCCTTTTAGTTGTGCCTATTAAAATATGGAGAACAAAAATGTTGAGGTTCCAAAATTAGGGAAAGATCAAGATCGACTTCCACCTCGTGCTGAAGCTGCTGCCACTAGTCATGGCCGAGACGATGAAATGCCAGCAACGTCGTCTGCCAAGGCCGATGCCCAATGTCATAGTACAGAGCATGTAAAATCCAAAACACCAAATATCAGTAAAAAAAGGACTCAAAAATCTAAAATAAAATTGTCGGAGGAGAAGCGTAAACTTGCCAATATGCCATTTACCACACGGAGTGGCAAGGAATGGCTGAGGCCCTGGCCTATGTTCATGGCTAGTGGTTCAGCTTCACATGAGGATGGAAGCACTCAGCCTCTCGCTAGAAAAATGAAAAGACTCAAGCTGGCAAAAGCACCACAAAGAACTGTGCGTTCTTCGAAATCACAAATCCACAAGGAGAGTCCAATTGTGTCGGTTGCGATGCCTGACCTTCCCAACACTGGACGTGAAGAGCATGCACCTTCCACCATTTGCACGCCCCCTGCAAGTGCTGGAAGGAGCACCCGCAGTCCAGTTCCTGATAGTCAGATTGAAGATGTCAGTGTTGAAGTACACCAGGATGAGGAGGATATGGGTGTTGCTGGCGCTGGGGAGGAAATTGACAAGGAGGATTCTGATGGTGAGGTGGTTTGTTTAAGTCAGGCACCCGGGGAGACACCTGTTGTCCGTGGGAGGAATATGGCCGTTGACATGCCTGGTGAAAATACCAAAAAAATCAGCTCTTCGGTGTGGAAGTATTTCAACAGAAATGCGGACAACATTTGTCAAGCCGTGTGTTGCCTTTGTCAAGCTGTAATAAGTAGGGGTAAGGACGTTAACCACCTCGGAACATCCTCCATTATACGTCACCTGCAGCGCATTCATAATAAGTCAGTGACAAGTTCAAAAACTTTGGGCGACAGCGGAAGCAGTCCACTGACCAGTAAATCCCTTCCTCTTGTAACCAAGCTCACGCAAACCACCCCACCAACTCCCTCAGTGTCAATTTCCTCCTTCCCCAGGAATGCCAATAGTCCTGCAGGCCATGTCACTGGCAATTCTGACGAGTCCTCACCTGCCTGGGATTCCTCCGATGCATCCTTGCGTGTAACGCCTACTGCTGCTGGCGCTGCTGTTGTTGCTGCTGGGAGTCGATGGTCATCCCAGAGGGGAAGTCGTAAGCCCACTTTTACTACTTCCACCAAGCAATTGACTGTCCAACAGTCCTTTGCGAGGAAGATGAAATATCACAGCAGTCATCCTGTTGCAAAGCGGATAACTGAGGCCTTGACAACTATGTTGGTGTTAGACATGCGTCCGGTATCCGCCGTTAGTTCACAGGGAACTAGACAATTTCTTGAGGTAGTGTGCCCCCGTTACCAAATACCATCTAGGTTCCACTTCTCTAGGCAGGCGATACCGAGAATGTACACGGACGTCAGAAAAAGACTCACCAGTGTCCTAAAAAATGCAGTTGTACCCAATGTCCACTTAACCACGGACATGTGGACAAGTGGAGCAGGGCAGGGTCAGGACTATATGACTGTGACAGCCCACTGGGTAGATGTATGGACTCCCGCCGCAAGAACAGCAGCGGCGGCACCAGTAGCAGCATCTCGCAAACGCCAACTCTTTCCTAGGCAGGCTACGCTTTGTATCACCGGTTTCCAGAATACGCACACAGCTGAAAACCTCTTACGGCAATTGAGGAAGATCATCGCGGAATGGCTTGCCCCAATTGGACTCTCCTGTGGATTTGTGGCATCGGACAACGCCAGCAATATTGTGTGTGCATTAAATATGGGCAAATTCCAGCACGTCCCATGTTTTGCACATACCTTGAATTTGGTGGTGCAGAATTTTTTAAAAAACGACAGGGGCGTGCAAGAGATGCTGTCGGTGGCCAGAAGAATTGCGGGACACTTTCGGCGTACAGGCACCACGTACAGAAGACTGGAGCAACACCAAAAACTCCTGAACCTGCCCTGCCATCATCTGAAGCAAGAAGTGGTAACGAGGTGGAATTCAACCCTATATATGCTTCAGAGGTTGGAGGAGCAGCAAAAGGCCATTCAAGCCTATACAATTCAGCACGATATAGGAGGTGGAATGCACCTGTCTCAAGCGCAGTGGAGAATGATTTCAACGTTGTGCAAGGTTCTGCTGCCCTTTGAACTTGCCACACGTGAAGTCAGTTCAGACACTGCCAGCCTGAGTCAGGTCATTCCCCTCATCAGGCTTTTGCAGAAGAAGCTGGAGACATTGAAGGAGGAGCTAACACGGAGCGATTCCGCTAGGCATGTGGGACTTGTGGATGGAGCCCTTAATTCGCTTAACAAGGATTCACGGGTGGTCAATCTGTTGAAATCAGATCACTACATTTTGGCCACCGTGCTCGATCCTAGATTTAAAACCTACCTTGGATCTCTCTTTCCGGCAGACACAAGTCTGCTGGGGTTCAAAGACCTGCTGGTGAGAAAATTGTCAAGTCAAGCGGAACGCGACCTGTCAACATCTCCTCCTTCACATTCTCCCGCAACTGGGGGTGCGAGGAAAAGGCTCAGAATTCCGAGCCCACCCGCTGGCGGTGATGCAGGGCAGTCTGGAGCGACTGCTGATGCTGACATCTGGTCCGGACTGAAGGACCTGACAACGATTACGGACATGTCGTCTACTGTCACTGCATATGATTCTCTCCCCATTGAAAGAATGGTGGAGGATTATATGAGTGACCGCATCCAAGTAGGCACGTCACACAGTCCGTACTTATACTGGCAGGAAAAAGAGGCAATTTGGAGGCCCTTGCACAAACTGGCTTTATTCTACCTAAGTTGCCCTCCCACAAGTGTGTACTCCGAAAGAGTGTTTAGTGCCGCCGCTCACCTTGTCAGCAATCGGCGTACGAGGTTACTTCCAGAAAATGTGGAGAAGATGATGTTCATTAAAATGAATTATAATCAATTCCTCCGTGGAGACATTGACCAGCAGCAATTGCCTCCACAAAGTACACAGGGAGCTGAGATGGTGGATTCCAGTGGGGACGAATTGATAATCTGTGAGGAGGGGGATGTACACGGTGATATATCGGAGGATGATGATGAGGTGGACATCTTGCCTCTGTAGAGCCAGTTTGTGCAAGGAGAGATTAATTGCTTCTTTTTTGGTGGGGGTCCAAACCAACCCGTCATTTCAGTCACAGTCGTGTGGCAGACCCTGTCACTGAAATGATGGGTTGGTTAAAGTGTGCATGTCCTGTTTATACAACATAAGGGTGGGTGGGAGGGCCCAAGGACAATTCCATCTTGCACCTCTTTTTTCTTTAATTTTTCTTTGCGTCATGTGCTGTTTGGGGAGTGTTTTTTGGAAGGGCCATCCTGCGTGACACTGCAGTGACACTCCTAGATGGGCCAGGTGTTTGTGTCGGCCACTAGGGTCGCTTATCTTACTCACACAGCTACCTCATTGCGCCTCTTTTTTTCTTTGCGTCATGTGCTGTTTGGGGAGTGTTTTTTGGAAGGGCCATCCTGCGTGACACTGCAGTGCCACTCCTAGATGGGCCAGGTGTTTGTGTCGGCCACTAGGGTCGCTTAGCTTACTCACACAGCTACCTCATTGCGCCTCTTTTTTTCTTTGCGTCATGTGCTGTTTGGGGAGTGTTTTTTGGAAGGGCCATCCTGCGTGACACTGCAGTGCCACTCCTAGATGGGCCAGGTGTTTGTGTCGGCCACTAGGGTCGCTTATCTTACTCACACAGCTACCTCATTGCGCCTCTTTTTTTCTTTGCGTCATGTGCTGTTTGGGGAGTGTTTTTTGGAAGGGCCATCCTGCGTGACACTGCAGTGCCACTCCTAGATGGGCCAGGTGTTTGTGTCGGCCACTAGGGTCGCTTAGCTTACTCACACAGCTACCTCATTGCGCCTCTTTTTTTCTTTGCGTCGTGTGCTGTTTGGGGAGTGTTTTTTGGAAGGGCCATCCTGCGTGACACTGCAGTGCCACTCCTAGATGGGCCAGGTGTTTGTGTCGGCCACTAGGGTCGCTTAGCTTACTCACACAGCTACCTCATTGCGCCTCTTTTTTTCTTTGCGTCATGTGCTGTTTGGGGAGTGTTTTTTGGAAGGGCCATCCTGCGTGACACTGCAGTGCCACTCCTAGATGGGCCAGGTGTTTGTGTCGGCCACTAGGGTCGCTTAGCTTACTCACACAGCTACCTCATTGCGCCTCTTTTTTTCTTTGCGTCATGTGCTGTTTGGGGAGTGTTTTTTGGAAGGGCCATCCTGCGTGACACTGCAGTGCCACTCCTAGATGGGCCAGGTGTTTGTGTCGGCCACTAGGGTCGCTTAGCTTACTCACACAGCTACCTCATTGCGCCTCTTTTTTTCTTTGCGTCATGTGCTGTTTGGGGAGTGTTTTTTGGAAGGGCCATCCTGCGTGACACTGCAGTGCCACTCCTAGATGGGCCAGGTGTTTGTGTCGGCCACTAGGGTCGCTTAGCTTAGTCATCCAGCGACCTCGGTGCAAATTTTAGGACTAAAAATAATATTGTGAGGTGTGAGGTACTCAGAATAGACTGAAAATGAGTGGAAATTATGGTTTTTGAGGTTAATAATACTTTGGGTTCAAAATGACCCCCAAATTCTATGATTTAAGCTGTTTTTTAGTGTTTTTTGAAAAAAACACCCGAATCCAAAACACACCCGAATCCGACAAAAAAAATTCGGTGAGGTTTTGCCAAAACGCGGTCGAACCCAAAACACGGCCGCGGAACCGAACCCAAAACCAAAACACAAAACCCGAAAAATTTCAAGTGCACATCTCTAGTCTCCAGCTAACAGTACAAGCACATACAAGGCAACAAAAGTGACGGTATACAACAAAGTGTTAGTTACCTTTTAGTCTGGTTTGGTGGAAGGTTTAACCGCTTTGTGCCGGTAGTTGAATGCCTGCACAAACGAACTCCCTGCTGTGGGCAGCCGCCCACTTCAGGCTCACGGGATGGGGCGTGCGGGGCGGTACCGACTCTCCACAGCTTTCCCGATCCCAAACCGTGTATAGAAAGTGAGGGCAGCCGGCCCTTCACTCCCAACCTGCAACTGGCCCCGAGCGAGCTACTGTACAGCCCACCAGCTGCGGAGACCCAGCCAGAGAGGGATCTGCACTGTATGGATTTTTCCCATTTGTGGGGTGTGAAACCCTGCTATACCCTTGTGGACCTAGTGCCCTCTACTGGAGGCTCAGGCCTAATGCCTGGGATTACCCACGGGCCTAGTGCCCGCCTGCTTAATCAGTTGTGGTCCTGGCTAAAAGCTAAGAACACTACCCAAAACCTAATTTCCCTAGCTCACCCGCGGGCCTAATGCCTGTATCTGCCCCACAGGCCTGTTGCCTGCCTAGTAGTGGTGTAACCTTGGCCTGGTGCCAAGATCACCAGTTTGTGTGTGGTCTGTGCTCCTATGTATCCCCTCAGGCCTAAAGCCTGTATTGCGCCCCAGGCCTAATGCCTGCCTAACTGAAGGGAAGTAACCTTGGCCTAATGCCAAGGTTACTAACTACAAAATGGTGGCCGTACTCCTATCTGATGCTCAGGCCTATTGCCTGTCTGTGCCCACAGGCCTAATGCCTGAACACCCGGTGGTCTAGGTGGATTAAAGGGTGGTGGTAAGGGCCCAAGGCCGTGTACCCGGATCGATGGGAGAGGCTGCAGTGGGGAGCTTCGTTAGCTCTTTTGCTACCCACACACTGCAGCACTCTTCGCCGGTCTTCCGCCGCTGGAACCCAGGTTCCGCCTCTTCTTCCCTCTGCTGCCGAATCTTCTCTCGCCGCCGCCGCGTCTTCTTCTGCCACTGGGTTTTCCTCCTCTTCTGGAGCTCTTTACTGCTCCGGCTCCGGCGCTCGACTGAGCTCTCCTGCTCCGCAGCGTCTGTTATATGACGCTGGGAGGGGGCGGAGCTATGATGCAACGAGCCCTGGTAGACTCGTCGTGGCCCGTCTCTATTGGCTGCCAGGCGGGAGCCCCGATTGGCTCATGCCCGGCGCACCATTCAAATAGCCGCAACTTGATTGGAGGGGCTTGAATTCCACCGGATGCAAGTCCATCCATTCCGGACGCCCGACAACGCGCCGCATACCGCCGTGAACAGATGCCCGCCCGGGGGAAATGGAGGTAAGGGTCCTCCCTTTTCTCCTCAGCACGGTGCCCGCTTACAAAATTATCATAGGGCACACTGCGGTATTTTAAAAAAAAATTGGGGGGGAAATTTGTCCACTTCACATTTCCCATTATAAGTATGGAGAATGCGATGTGGCATACTAGGGAAAAAAATGACAATTAAAGGGTTTGGAGCAGTTTTTCATGAAAATACATTTAATACATTTGAGTGGTACTTAAATAATGTGAAAAGGTAGTGAAAACACCCTTTTTCACATTATTTTAGTAAAAATAATATTAATAAATTTGACCCTTAGACCTTGAATATTCGGTCCAGTTGGGATTTTGAGTTTGACATGCCTGATGTAGATGTACTGTACCAGTTACAGAGGAAAACGAGATTGGAGCAACAGTTCAGGCAAAGTTCCCATGTAAAGTCTCACACGTATGACTGTAAAGTCACTTTTCCAAATACATACAATTTCTGTGGAAATTTTGTGCAGAGAACATAAAGGGTTGTTGCACACTTACCATGCATTCTGCTGACTCCAAGCAACAGCACTTTTACGACATACTTGCCTACCTGACCCTATCCATGAGGGAGAAAATGCTCTGTTCCTGGACTTTCCTGGTAATGTATGATTGCCATCACCTGTGGTGAAACACCTTTCTTATCAATTAACTAGCTCACCACAGGTGATGGCAATCATACATTACCAGGAAAGTCCAGGAACAGAGCATTTTCTCCCTCTTGGAGAGGGTCAGGTAGGCAAGTATGTTTTACGATCTTATTGTACCTGCCAGAACAATCTTCTCACATGGTCCCAAATGTATTAAGCCTAAAAAAGTTATAAAGTGGAAATGGATAAAGGCCCTCATTCAGCACGGTCAGAGATATGTTGCGTGTGCGCGGGGTGTCATATTGCAGTCACATCCAGCAGTGGCAAACGCAGGATTTTCATGGGGGGTTTCCGTAAATGTATGTATGCATGTCTGTATGAGATAGATAGATATTATCCCAGAAAAAAAGCCAGGGGCCCTTAGATTTTATAAACAGAATATATATATATATATATATATATATATATATATATATAAAAAAAATTATGCAAGTTCACAGCATATCAACGTTTCGGGGCTACGGGTACCTGCCTTTTTTACTGGGATTACAATTAAATACAGAGGGCATCTGAGTATCATTGTGTATATCAAAAGGAGTGCCGGACCACCACTCATACACACATACATTAGCATACATACACACACACACACACAGTATACATGCACGCAGCTTACATATATACACACACACAAACACACACACACACACACACATAGTATACGTGCACACAGCATACATACCATACATACACACACACAACATTAACAGGAAGCACAGCCCCCCTCCCACATGCTACTCACAGAAACTGCTACAGTAGCAGCATGTAGTACAGTAGTAGCATCATGTAGTACAGTTACAGTAGCAGCATGTAGTACAGTAGTAGCATCATGTAGTACAGTTACAGTAGCAGCATGTAGTACAGTAGTAGCATCATGTAGTACAGTTACAGTAGCAGCATGTAGTACAGTAGTAGCATCATGTAGTACAGTTACAGTAGCAGCATGTAGTACAGTAGTAGCATCATGTAGTACAGTTACAGTAGCAGCATGTAGTACAGTAGTAGCATCATGTAGTACAGTTACAGTAGCAGCATGTAGTACAGTAGTAGCATCATGTAGTACAGTTACAGTAGCAGCATGTAGTACAGTAGTAGCATCATGTAGTACAGTTACAGTAGCAGCATGTAGTACAGTAGTAGCAGCATGTAGTACAGTAGTAGCATCATGTAGTACAGTTACAGTAGCAGCATGTAGTACAGCAGTAGCATCATGTAGTACAGTTACAGTAGCAGCATGTAGTACAGCAGTAGCATCATGTAGTACAGTTACAGTAGCAGCATGTAGTACAGTAGTAGCAGCATGTAGTACAGTAGTAGCATCATGTAGTACAGTTACAGTAGCAGCATGTAGTACAGCAGTAGCATCATGTAGTACAGTTACAGTAGCAGCATGTAGTACAGTAGTAGCATCATGTAGTACAGTTACAGTAGCAGCATGTAGTACAGTAGTAGCATCATGTAGTACAGTTACAGTAGCAGCATGTAGTACAGTAGTAGCATCATGTAGTACAGTTACAGTAGCAGCATGTAGTACAGTAGTAGCATCATGTAGTACAGTTACAGTAGCAGCATGTAGTACAGTAGTAGCATCATGTAGTACAGTTACAGTAGCAGCATGTAGTACAGCAGTAGCATCATGTAGTACAGTTACAGTAGCAGCATGTAGTACAGTAGTAGCATCATGTAGTACAGTTACAGTAGCAGCATGTAGTACAGCAGTAGCATCATGTAGTACAGTTACAGTAGCAGCATGTAGTACAGCAGTAGCATCATGTAGTACAGTTACAGTAGCAGCATGTAGTACAGTAGTAGCATCATGTAGTACAGTTACAGTAGCAGCATGTAGTACAGTAGTAGCATCATGTAGTACAGTTACAGTAGCAGCATGTAGTACAGTAGTAGCATCATGTAGTACAGTTACAGTAGCAGCATGTAGTACAGCAGTAGCATCATGTAGTACAGTTACAGTAGCAGCATGTAGTACAGTAGTAGCATCATGTAGTACAGTTACAGTAGCAGCATGTAGTACAGTAGTAGCATCATGTAGTACAGTAGTAGCAGCATGTAGTACAGTAGTAGCATCATGTAGTACAGTTACAGTAGCAGCATGTAGTACAGTAGTAGCATCATGTAGTACAGTTACAGTAGCAGCATGTAGTACAGTAGTAGCATCATGTAGTACAGTTACAGTAGCAGCATGTAGTACAGCAGTAGCATCATGTAGTACAGTTACAGTAGCAGCATGTAGTACAGTAGTAGCATCATGTAGTACAGTTACAGTAGCAGCATGTAGTACAGTAGTAGCATCATGTAGTACAGTAGTAGCAGCATGTAGTACAGTAGTAGCATCATGTAGTACAGTTACAGTAGCAGCATGTAGTACAGCAGTAGCATCATGTAGTACAGTTACAGTAGCAGCATGTAGTACAGTAGTAGCATCATGTAGTACAGTTACAGTAGCAGCATGTAGTACAGTAGTAGCATCATGTAGTACAGTTACAGTAGCAGCATGTAGTACAGCAGTAGCATCATGTAGTACAGTTACAGTAGCAGCATGTAGTACAGCAGTAGCATCATGTAGTACAGTTACAGTAGCAGCATGTAGTACAGTAGTAGCATCATGTAGTACAGTTACAGTAGCAGCATGTAGTACAGTAGTAGCATCATGTAGTACAGTTACAGTAGCAGCATGTAGTACAGTAGTAGCATCATGTAGTACAGTAGTAGCAGCATGTAGTACAGTAGTAGCATCATGTAGTACAGTTACAGTAGCAGCATGTAGTACAGCAGTAGCATCATGTAGTACAGTTACAGTAGCAGCATGTAGTACAGCAGTAGCATCATGTAGTACAGTTACAGTAGCAGCATGTAGTACAGTAGTAGCATCATGTAGTACAGTTACAGTAGCAGCATGTAGTACAGTAGTAGCATCATGTAGTACAGTTACAGTAGCAGCATGTAGTACAGTAGTAGCAGCATGTAGTACAGTTACAGTAGCAGCATGTAGTACAGTAGTAGCATCATGTAGTACAGTTACAGTAGCAGCATGTAGTACAGCAGTAGCATCATGTAGTACAGTTACAGTAGCAGCATGTAGTACAGTAGTAGCATCATGTAGTACAGTTACAGTAGCAGCATGTAGTACAGTAGTAGCATCATGTAGTACAGTTACAGTAGCAGCATGTAGTACAGTAGTAGCATCATGTAGTACAGTTACAGTAGCAGCATGTAGTACAGCAGTAGCATCATGTAGTACAGTTACAGTAGCAGCATGTAGTACAGTAGTAGCATCATGTAGTACAGTTACAGTAGCAGCATGTAGTACAGTAGTAGCATCATGTAGTACAGTTACAGTAGCAGCATGTAGTACAGCAGTAGCATCATGTAGTACAGTTACAGTAGCAGCATGTAGTACAGCAGTAGCATCATGTAGTACAGTTACAGTAGCAGCATGTAGTACAGTAGTAGCATCATGTAGTACAGTTACAGTAGCAGCATGTAGTACAGTAGTAGCATCATGTAGTACAGTAGTAGCAGCATGTAGTACAGCAGTAGCATCATGTAGTACAGTTACAGTAGCAGCATGTAGTACAGCAGTAGCATCATGTAGTACAGTTACAGTAGCAGCATGTAGTACAGTAGTAGCATCATGTAGTACAGTTACAGTAGCAGCATGTAGTACAGTAGTAGCATCATGTAGTACAGTTACAGTAGCAGCATGTAGTACAGTAGTAGCATCATGTAGTACAGTTACAGTAGCAGCATGTAGTACAGCAGTAGCATCATGTAGTACAGTTACAGTAGCAGCATGTAGTACAGTTACAGTAGCAGCATGTAGTACAGTAGTAGCATCATGTAGTACAGTTACAGTAGCAGCATGTAGTACAGTAGTAGCATCATGTAGTACAGTTACAGTAGCAGCATGTAGTACAGTAGTAGCATCATGTAGTACAGTTACAGTAGCAGCATGTAGTACAGCAGTAGCATCATGTAGTACAGTTACAGTAGCAGCATGTAGTACAGTAGTAGCATCATGTAGTACAGTTACAGTAGCAGCATGTAGTACAGTAGTAGCATCATGTAGTACAGTTACAGTAGCATCATGTAGTACAGTAGTAGCATCATGTAGTACAGTTACAGTAGCAGCATGTAGTACAGTAGTAGCATCATGTAGTACAGTTACAGTAGCAGCATGTAGTACAGTTACAGTAGCATGTAGTACAGTAGTAGCATCATGTAGTACAGTTACAGTAGCAGCATGTAGTACAGTAGTAGCATCATGTAGTACAGTTACAGTAGCAGCATGTAGTACAGTTACAGTAGCAGCATGTAGTACAGCAGTAGCATCATGTAGTACAGTTACAGTAGCAGCATGTAGTACAGCAGTAGCATCATGTAGTACAGTTACAGTAGCAGCATGTAGTACAGCAGTAGCATCATGTAGTACAGTTACAGTAGCAGCATGTAGTACAGCAGTAGCATCATGTAGTACAGTTACAGTAGCAGCATGTAGTACAGCAGTAGCATCATGTAGTACAGTTACAGTAGCAGCATGTAGTACAGTAGTAGCATCATGTAGTACAGTTACAGTAGCAGCATGTAGTACAGTAGTAGCATCATGTAGTACAGTTACAGTAGCAGCATGTAGTACAGCAGTAGCATCATGTAGTACAGTTACAGTAGCAGCATGTAGTACAGCAGTAGCATCATGTAGTACAGTTACAGTAGCAGCATGTAGTACAGCAGTAGCATCATGTAGTACAGTTACAGTAGCAGCATGTAGTACAGTAGTAGCATCATGTAGTACAGTTACAGTAGCAGCATGTAGTACAGCAGTAGCATCATGTAGTACAGTTACAGTAGCAGCATGTAGTACAGCAGTAGCATCATGTAGTACAGTTACAGTAGCAGCATGTAGTACAGCAGTAGCATCATGTAGTACAGTTACAGTAGCAGCATGTAGTACAGTAGTAGCATCATGTAGTACAGTTACAGTAGCAGCATGTAGTACAGCAGTAGCATCATGTAGTACAGTTACAGTAGCAGCATGTAGTACAGCAGTAGCATCATGTAGTACAGTTACAGTAGCAGCATGTAGTACAGCAGTAGCATCATGTAGTACAGTTACAGTAGCAGCATGTAGTACAGCAGTAGCATCATGTAGTACAGTTACAGTAGCAGCATGTAGTACAGCAGTAGCATCATGTAGTACAGTTACAGTAGCAGCATGTAGTACAGCAGTAGCATCATGTAGTACAGTTACAGTAGCAGCATGTAGTACAGTAGTAGCATCATGTAGTACAGTTACAGTAGCAGCATGTAGTACAGTAGTAGCATCATGTAGTACAGTTACAGTAGCAGCATGTAGTACAGTAGTAGCATCATGTAGTACAGTTACAGTAGCAGCATGTAGTACAG
Source organism: Pseudophryne corroboree (assembly GCF_028390025.1). Classification (NCBI taxonomy): domain Eukaryota; kingdom Metazoa; phylum Chordata; class Amphibia; order Anura; family Myobatrachidae; genus Pseudophryne; species Pseudophryne corroboree. Next base: position 465,647,667 of record NC_086446.1, on the reverse strand, counting down.
CAGTAGCATCATGTAGTACAGTTACAGTAGCAGCATGTAGTACAGTAGTAGCATCATGTAGTACAGTTACAGTAGCAGCATGTAGTACAGTTACAGTAGCAGCATGTAGTACAGTAGTAGCATCATGTAGTACAGTTACAGTAGCAGCATGTAGTACAGTAGTAGCATCATGTAGTACAGTTACAGTAGCAGCATGTAGTACAGTTACAGTAGCAGCATGTAGTACAGCAGTAGCATCATGTAGTACAGTTACAGTAGCAGCATGTAGTACAGCAGTAGCATCATGTAGTACAGTTACAGTAGCAGCATGTAGTACAGCAGTAGCATCATGTAGTACAGTTACAGTAGCAGCATGTAGTACAGCAGTAGCATCATGTAGTACAGTTACAGTAGCAGCATGTAGTACAGTAGTAGCATCATGTAGTACAGTTACAGTAGCAGCATGTAGTACAGTAGTAGCATCATGTAGTACAGTTACAGTAGCAGCATGTAGTACAGTAGTAGCATCATGTAGTACAGTTACAGTAGCAGCATGTAGTACAGCAGTAGCATCATGTAGTACAGTTACAGTAGCAGCATGTAGTACAGTAGTAGCATCATGTAGTACAGTTACAGTAGCAGCATGTAGTACAGTAGTAGCATCATGTAGTACAGTTACAGTAGCAGCATGTAGTACAGTAGTAGCATCATGTAGTACAGTTACAGTAGCAGCATGTAGTACAGCAGTAGCATCATGTAGTACAGTTACAGTAGCAGCATGTAGTACAGTAGTAGCATCATGTAGTACAGTTACAGTAGCAGCATGTAGTACAGTAGTAGCATCATGTAGTACAGTTACAGTAGCAGCATGTAGTACAGTAGTAGCATCATGTAGTACAGTTACAGTAGCAGCATGTAGTACAGCAGTAGCATCATGTAGTACAGTTACAGTAGCAGCATGTAGTACAGCAGTAGCATCATGTAGTACAGTTACAGTAGCAGCATGTAGTACAGCAGTAGCATCATGTAGTACAGTTACAGTAGCAGCATGTAGTACAGTAGTAGCATCATGTAGTACAGTTACAGTAGCAGCATGTAGTACAGTAGTAGCATCATGTAGTACAGTTACAGTAGCAGCATGTAGTACAGTAGTAGCATCATGTAGTACAGTTACAGTAGCAGCATGTAGTACAGTAGTAGCATGTAGACTACTGGCCTCTCCTTCTCCTCCATCCTTCACCTGGCTGCTGCAAATTGAATCACTGTGAATACTGGAGACAGCCTCTGCCTGCCCTCATCCAGCTCCTCATAAAGCCCCACGACTGACTGGCCAACGGCAGAGCTCAGGCTGCTGCTGTTAGGAGGCAGAGGGAGAGAGGAGGCTCCAGGGCACACGGCTCCCCTGACACCTGCTACTCCCAGCACTCTATGGCCACAGCCTGTGCTGTGTGCTGACAGGAGCCCCGGGGAGCAGCATGCACCCACTGACTGCCGCCGCACAAGAGAACAACCCGCTCCTACCTGCACGCCACTTTTCACAATGCATCATCTGCTGTGCTGCGGGCACGTCCTGTAGCCCTCCATGTGTCTTGTCCTCATCCCCCAAACTGTGCAACTTATGAGATCCCGGCGGCTGGGGGCACGGCACTTGTCACAGGCTGTAGCAGGGGCCCGGCTTATACCCTTCACTGTGTGCCAGTGGTGTATGAGCACGGACACCAGGTGGGGTGATAGGGGTATGAGCCGCCCCACACATCAGTGACAGCAGCAACGGAGAAAACCATCATTCCTCTAGGGCACTAAGGAGAAGCTGCTGGGGGAGAGGAAGGGGTGACACAGGCAGCAGGAGCGGGCATGAAGTGCAGATCATGACTGCCGCACCTGCTCCGCTACTAGCTGTCCCGGTGCACGTAGTGCCTGAGAGGAGCTGGAGCTGCTGCACGCTTACACTGCTGCTCAGCCAACAGCAGCATGACAGTGTAAGCATGTGGAGGGAGCTGCTGCTGCCACGTTACAAGGAGGCAGCTCCTCCGTACACACACACAAAAAAACCAGTCAGCAGTGCTGATGGATCGGAGGCCAGGGGGGGTTTCTGGTTACTCGGAACCCCTCCCTGCGTGCGCGTGTGACATCCAGGAGGGATGCAACCGCAATATGATTGACAGTGGCGGGCATTGGGTGGGTGTTTCGGGAAAAATGCAGGCGTCCTTGGAGCATTATTGGTGCGGTTCCGTGACATCACACGCAGCTGCTCTGATAAAAATAAATGGCAGTGGTGTGCCTGCCTTCGCAGCTAGGCTGCACAGTCAGGGGGCTAATGGTAACAAAGGCGCCGAGCCCGTGATGGCGCCGGAGAGGGGTAAGGGGGAGGGGCGGCAGGTGGCCCGCGGGCCAGCGGCACAATGGAAAGGAGGGGCGGGCAGGTGTGCCCGTCCCCTCTTTCACACCTACAGGCGCTGGTAGCCTGTAGAAGGCGAGGGGGCCGGCCGGATAGCGGGCGGGTTAAATAGGAAGGCGGGGGGGAGGAGGCGGCCACTGAGAGGGGAGCACAGAGAGTGAGGAGAGCGAGCCAGCGGACGGCAGCAGCGGCGGTGCTACGAACGGCGGCGGAGAGGATCCACGGAGGGCACCAGCATCCGCCGAGCAGGAGGAAGAAGGTCACTCGCGGGTGAGTGCGGCTCGGCGGGTACGAGAAGAGGCAGCAGCGGGGGGACGGAGAGACGTCGGGCACAGGCTGCGGAAGCGACTTCCGGTCACTTCCGGTCGCGCGGCGGCTCCGGAGGCTGGGTGCAGCGCGTGGGGGCCAGAATAGGGTTGCATTTCGGCGGACAAGGCCACCAGCAGGATCGGCACCGCAGGGCAGCTGCAGAAGCCACATTGCATCCCCTGCAGAAATAGAAAAAGGAAAGCAGCATGGATGGGCCAGCAGAGAGGGGGGTCAGAAGAAGGAGCATACCCCACAGGTTCAGGGAGGAGACGGAGGACAGCGCAGGGTTGCACTTTAACCCTGCAGGGAGGGAAGGAGCACGTCAGCAGCAGCACAGAGAGAATGATGCAGGAGCTCCCCCTGGCGGCAGGAAAGGAAGAGGACAGCTGCAGGAGACGAAGAGAAGGAAGAGCAGCTCCAATCCGGCAGCCAGGGCTGCGAAGAGGAAGAAGCAGCCGGCAGCAGCGATCGCCAGCGAGCAGCAATACGGGGTGAGTGACCTGCCGCCCATTTACGAAGATATCCCCGCGGCAGCGGAGTCAGACGGACCTGACTCCGGGGGGGAGGGGCGGAAGGGTTGGGGCAAAGTTTTGAGCAGCGCCAATCCCACTTCACCCGCCACACAACCGCAAACCCCAGCCCGTAGATGGGAGAAAGGAGAGGGCGGCACATCATCAAGCGGCCGTGATGCGTGGGTACAGGAGGCTTCCACCCAGCTGTTCAAGGAGATGTCACAGCTTCCGGCGGCGGGGCAACCGGACAGGAGGAGGCATGACAACGGACACCGTCACAGCAAGGAGAGGCATCACAACGGGCACGGAAGCAGGGAGTCATCTTACGGCCGGAGATCACCGCGTTACCATTCGCCACCGCCCAGCCCTCGTCATCGGCACAGCCTGCATTTCACAACACGCAGGTCATCACCGGTCAGGGGTTACAGCCGACACGCATCACCGCCGGAGGCATACATCACATCACGGCACGGCTGTCGAGGGTGCAGCTGCAGCAGGAGAGAAGACAGGCAGGAACAGCGTTATCAGTCGACGGGAGGAGGGCTGCGATCAGTGCAGCACAGCAGCCAGCACAGCACACCGACAAGACAAGGCGACAGGGAGGCAGTGCACAGGAACTTGCAAGTCTTCGCCACGCCAGCAAGATCAACGCACGGGAGCAATACGGCGGTCCACGGTACCATCACGCCACAGGAACGGCAGAGGGCATACACGCAGCGGCCAGGAGGCGCGGAATTCCAGCGCGGAGAGGGCGTCATGGGCTACGCTACGGCCGGCGATGCCCCAGCAGTCAACACGGTCCAAGTGGCCACCACACCGAAGACAGCATCCGGCGCGACGACCAGCGCGGACGGTCCAGCGAGGGAATCCTCACACGGGACGGGTGAGACCAATGTCGATATGAACAGTTTGTGTAATGTTATGGTGTCCCCAGATAGATCGCAGAATGTTGGTAACATGATGGTTAAGTTCACGGGGGTGGTCGGTAAGGGCGGAGCAGGTCAGGCGAGGGAGCAGGGGGATAGCGCAACGGATTCAGACGAGGACGAATCATGTAGAGTGTTGAGGGAGCAGCTAAAGTTAGCTAGAGCGACATGTAAGAAAAGGAAGGGGCTTACGCCGGGGACAGATGCGGTTAGGGAACAGATGGGGCAGGTGCAGCAGGAAACGGCTAAGAAATTTTTGCAGACAGGATCCAGTGTGGGTTGCGAGTTTAGCGCAGTGGCAGGCCACTTGCCAAAACAAATCAGAAAGGAGATAGAAAAAGGGGGTTTTGTCGATATATGTTCATTGACAGAGAAGGGCTTGAGCGACAAGGAAAAGGCAAAACCGAAAGGGGGTACACAAGTCAATAGCTACAAGACTATTGAGAACTGGCTGAGCGGAATGTTCGCTTACTCCGGCTGTTACATAGAAGCGTACCCCGACGTAGCGATGAGCATGTTGAAATATACAGATTTTATATACTCTGTGTACAAGGAACAAGGGGGATCAGTCTGGCTGAGGTACGACGAGAGTTTTAGAGCGAAGGCAGAGGGCGGTAAGCCCATCGACTTCGGAGTTAGGGACCTCGACGCGTGGCTCAAGGCATTAGCAAGCGGTATAGCGGAGAAGGCGGCACCGGCACAAGCAGCCGGGGCAGGGAGGCCTGGCACGCAGAAACATGACCTCAAATGCTGGGCGTTTAATGAATCTCAGTGCACCCGCGCGCAGTGCAAATTCAGGCACGCATGTTCCTTTTGCAACGCAAGTCATGCAGCAAAGGATTGCTATAAGAAGAGAGCAAATCACCCAAGAAAACTACCCGCGGCAGCAGGGGCTGGGAAAAGCGTTTAGCCCAGTGAATTTAAGCAGGATCCTGGGGTGGCTAGCCAGGTATCCGAAGCAGCAGGAAGCCAAATTACTGCGGGACGGTTTTAGGGAGGGCTTTAGGATACCAATAATAAGAGAGGTCCCGCCCACAGAAAAAATAAGAAACCTGAAATCCGTCAAGGAGCAACCGGGGGTGGTACGGGAGAAGATCGCAAAGGAGCTAGAGTTAGGCAGAATGGCGGGGCCATTTGCAGCCCCACCATTACAGGATTTGATAGTGTCACCTTTGGGACTGGTCCCAAAGAAGGCACCGGGGAAGTTCAGGCTCATCCAGCACCTGTCTTACCCCGAGGGAGGGTCGGTAAACGACGCACTGGACAAAGAGCAATGTTCAGTGCAGTATCAATCCTTTGACCAGGCGGTCAAGATGGTGAGAGCACAAGGGAAAGGAGCTCTCATGGCAAAGCTAGACATTGAGTCGGCCTTCAGACTGCTTCCATTGCACCCAGAGAGCTTCAGGTTGATGGGTCTAAGTTTTGACGGGGTTTTCTTCGTGGACAAATGCCTGCCAATGGGGTGCGCCATTTCATGCGCTTTCTTCGAGGCATTTAGTTCGTTCCTGCAATGGTGTTTGCAGGAACGCGCTGGGGCAAGGGCCATAGCGCATTATCTAGACGATTTCTTGGTGGCGGGCCCACCAGAGTCGGAGCAGTGTAGCCACCTTTTACGAGAGCTACAGGGTATGCTGGAAGAGTTCAGCGTACCCATCGCGGCGGAGAAAACCGAAGGCCCGACGGAGGTTATATCCTATTTGGGCATAGAAATTGACACGGTTAGGCAGGAGTGCAGACTACCAACAGAGAAGGTGGTAAAGTTGGTCAGGGAAGTGAGCGACTGCGCAAAGGCCAAGAAGGTCACGCTGGGGCAGTTGCAGTCTTTGCTGGGGAGCCTGAATTTCGCTTGCAGGGTGATTCCAATGGGCAGAATCTTCAAGAGGAGGCTGGAACAAGCCACAGCAGGCAGGGCATCAAAGCACCACTTCATACGCATCACCAGGGAGCTTAGGGAGGACCTGCGGGTGTGGGAGGAGTTCCTCTTTCAGTTTAACGGGGTGCAAATCTGGCCCAAGGAAGTAGCACCAAACCGGGCGCTGCAGTTATTCACAGACGCAGCAGGAGCTACGGGGTTTGGGGCATACTTGCAGGGCGAATGGTGCGCCCAGCGATGGCCACCAGAATGGGAGACCGCAGGGATCACCAAGAACTTAGCGGCATTGGAGTTGTTCCCGATAGTCGTGGCAGTCGACATATGGGGTAAAGTGCTGGCAAACAGGCAGATCCAATTCTGGTGCGACAACATGGGGGTGGTGCAAGCCGTGAACAACCAGCGGGCATCATCGCCGCCGGTGGTCAGGTTGCTCAGGAGGTTGGTGGCAGTTTGTTTGCACCACAACATAACATTCAGAGCTAGACACGTGCCAGGGGAGAAGAACGTAATAGCGGACGCATTGTCCAGGCAGAAATGGGAAGTTTTTAGGACCGCAGCGCCAGGAGCAAGCGAAGTAGGTTTAACATGCCCCTCCTATCTCTGGCAGATAGTCGATCAGAACTAGATAAATTGGTGGAGCGATCCCTGGCGCCAAAAACCTGGAAGGCCTACAAGGCCGCATGGAGAAGATGGCGGCAGTTCCAGGGGGAGGGGGAGATGGAAGCCAAGCCTCCGCAGCAACAAGTGTTGGCGTTCTTGGACAAACTCAGAAGGGAGCAGACGTCCAGGGCAGGAGCAAACACGATACTAGCAGGGGTATCCTTTTTCCAGAAACTGGCAGGCGAAAGGGACGAGACGAAGAGTTTCGTAGTACGCACGATAATGAAGGGCTGGGCAAGGGCGGAGGTTAAGAAACCAGACGCTAGGGAACCAATCACAATCGAGAGGCTGAGGAAACTGATAGAAGCGGTCCCAAGCGTCTGCCGCGACCAGAGTGAGGCAAGGTTGTTTACAACGGCTTTTATTATGGCTTTTAGGGGGGCATTCAGGGTTAGCGAGTTGGTAGCGCAGTCCAAAACAGCAAGGGAAACAGGGCTGCAGTGCAGTAGCGTTACCGTAGCGGAGGACACAGTACTGTGTAAAATACGCAGATCAAAGACAGACCAGAACGGAAAGGGAAAATGGGTGCAGCTGCGCAGGCACGACGACGCTGCGGTCTGCCCGGTAAGGGCGGTCGAAGCATTTAGGATAACAAGGCCGGCAGGAGGAGGGAATTTTCTGGTACACAAGGACGGGGCGGCGCTCACTAGGTACCAGTTTGCAGCAGTGTTGAAGAAATGTGTAGGAGCACTTGGCTGGCAGGCAGAGAGATTCGGGACACACTCGTTTAGAATAGGGGCGGCCACGTCAGCCGCTAACGAAGGGTGCGCGATCGAAGAGATCAAAGCATTAGGCAGGTGGGGGTCCAACAGCTACAGGCGCTACATTAGACCCCTCAACGACGAAACAGAAAACATCTAACGATCATGTCCCCCCCTCTCCCACACAGCCCCATCCGCAAGAAAAAAGGAGGCGAGGCGGATATGGATCGTCGGTCACTCATACGTTCACTGGGCGGCAGCACGGGCCGCCGGGAGGCCGTATGGAAAGCAGTTGGGGCTAGCGGAGAAAGAGGGGAAGGTATGCTGGTTTGGGCAGAGAGGGATGAGGTGGCACGGCTTGAGGGGCACCCTGTTATCCGGGGAAGAGGCGACAAGCAGCCCCGATACCATAGTATTACACCTGGGGGGCAACGATTTGGGCGACATGAAATCCCTAGACTTAATCAGGACAATACGGGACGATCTAGCATGGGTAAGCGAGCGATGGCCGGGCGTAGAGCTAATATGGTCTAACATCATTCCCAGGCTAGCTTGGCGCGGAGCTCGGAAAGGGGCAGGAGTGGAGAGGGCTAGGAAAAGGGTCAACGCGGCCGTGGGCAAATGCGTGGCCGCACTAGGGGGACAGGTCATACGGCATAAGGACATCAGTCAAAAGATCGGGGGCATGTATAGGAGCGACGGGGTCCATTTGTCGGACATTGGGATTGACCTTTTCAATAACGCGCTTCAGGAAGCACTGGAGGCCGGGGGTCAGTAGCTGGTTGCAGGGTGGGGGCTTCGGGTCTCGGGGGAGGGGGGCAGCCGAGATCCTCGTGTGGCGGGAAGAAGCGGTGCGCAAGGCATGGCGAACGGGGGGAGCCAGCCGAGGTTGGCAGAGTCACCCTCGGTGAACGGGCGCATGCTCGGCTCCAGCTTTGGACGGTTGGGCCAGGGAGCTGCGCGCCAGGTGAGCGTGATATGCGCCAGGAGGGCTGGTTCCCCAGGGGCGTTGCCGCGGTGCCTACAGGGTAGGCAGGGCACGCCCCCAGGAAATCGGGAGGGGTCAGGGACCCAGGGGCGCCTTGCCCACCACTTCTATCCGTGCCCCGCAACCTTGTAAGGTAACATGTAAGGTAATGGAAATAAACTGTGGCCAGTAATTCGATCCAAAGGAAACGTGTCAGACTCTTTATTTCAAGGGGAGCTTATTAGCTTATGTGAGCGGAAACAAAGGGGGCCGCCGTAGGTCGACCTCTCCCCCTTATGGTAACAAAGGCGCCGAGCCCGTGATGGCGCCGGAGAGGGGTAAGGGGGAGGGGCGGCAGGTGGCCCGCGGGCCAGCGGCACAATGGAAAGGAGGGGCGGGCAGGTGTGCCCGTCCCCTCTTTCACACCTACAGGCGCTGGTAGCCTGTAGAAGGCGAGGGGGCCGGCCGGATAGCGGGCGGGTTAAATAGGAAGGCGGGGGGGAGGAGGCGGCCACTGAGAGGGGAGCACAGAGAGTGACCCACCCACCCACCCATTTAGAAAAGGTGTATATAGGTACATATACTTACAGTTCAGAGTTTTATCGTATAAATCGTTGCAAGTTATAATACGGTCGTATGTTTAATGTGTTAAGGAAAATTAAGGAATACGTATGTCACAGTCAGCGGGCGGCGGGAAGAAGCGGTGCGCAAGGCATGGCGAACGGGGGGAGCCAGCCGAGGTTGGCAGATTCACCCTCGGTGAACGGGCGCATGCTCGGCTCCAGCTTTGGACGGTTGGGCCAGGGAGCTGCGCGCCAGGTGAGCGTGATATGCGCCAGGAGGGCTGGTTCCCCAGGGGCGTTGCCGCGGTGCCTACAGGGTAGGCAGGGCACGCCCCCAGGAAATCGGGAGGGGTCAGGGACCCAGGGGCGCCTTGCCCACCACTTCTATCCGTGCCCCGCAACCTTGTAAGGTAACATGTAAGGTAATGGAAATAAACTGTGGCCAGACTGAAAATGAGTGGAAATTATGGTTTTTGAGGTTAATAATACTTTGGGTTCAAAATGACCCCCAAATTCTATGATTTAAGCTGTTTTTTAGTGTTTTTTGAAAAAAACACCCGAATCCAAAACACACCCGAATCCGACAAAAAAAATTCGGTGAGGTTTTGCCAAAACGCGGTCGAACCCAAAACACGGCCGCGGAACCGAACCCAAAACCAAAACACAAAACCCGAAAAATTTCAAGTGCACATCTCTAGTCTCCAGCTAACAGTACAAGCACATACAAGGCAACAAAAGTGACGGTATACAACAAAGTGTTAGTTACCTTTTAGTCTGGTTTGGTGGAAGGTTTAACCGCTTTGTGCCGGTAGTTGAATGCCTGCACAAACGAACTCCCTGCTGTGGGCAGCCGCCCACTTCAGGCTCACGGGATGGGGCGTGCGGGGCGGTACCGACTCTCCACAGCTTTCCCGATCCCAAACCGTGTATAGAAAGTGAGGGCAGCCGGCCCTTCACTCCCAACCTGCAACTGGCCCCGAGCGAGCTACTGTACAGCCCACCAGCTGCGGAGACCCAGCCAGAGAGGGATCTGCACTGTATGGATTTTTCCCATTTGTGGGGTGTGAAACCCTGCTATACCCTTGTGGACCTAGTGCCCTCTACTGGAGGCTCAGGCCTAATGCCTGGGATTACCCACGGGCCTAGTGCCCGCCTGCTTAATCAGTTGTGGTCCTGGCTAAAAGCTAAGAACACTACCCAAAACCTAATTTCCCTAGCTCACCCGCGGGCCTAATGCCTGTATCTGCCCCACAGGCCTGTTGCCTGCCTAGTAGTGGTGTAACCTTGGCCTGGTGCCAAGATCACCAGTTTGTGTGTGGTCTGTGCTCCTATGTATCCCCTCAGGCCTAAAGCCTGTATTGCGCCCCAGGCCTAATGCCTGCCTAACTGAAGGGAAGTAACCTTGGCCTAATGCCAAGGTTACTAACTACAAAATGGTGGCCGTACTCCTATCTGATGCTCAGGCCTATTGCCTGTCTGTGCCCACAGGCCTAATGCCTGAACACCCGGTGGTCTAGGTGGATTAAAGGGTGGTGGTAAGGGCCCAAGGCCGTGTACCCGGATCGATGGGAGAGGCTGCAGTGGGGAGCTTCGTTAGCTCTTTTGCTACCCACACACTGCAGCACTCTTCGCCGGTCTTCCGCCGCTGGAACCCAGGTTCCGCCTCTTCTTCCCTCTGCTGCCGAATCTTCTCTCGCCGCCGCCGCGTCTTCTTCTGCCACTGGGTTTTCCTCCTCTTCTGGAGCTCTTTACTGCTCCGGCTCCGGCGCTCGACTGAGCTCTCCTGCTCCGCAGCGTCTGTTATATGACGCTGGGAGGGGGCGGAGCTATGATGCAACGAGCCCTGGTAGACTCGTCGTGGCCCGTCTCTATTGGCTGCCAGGCGGGAGCCCCGATTGGCTCATGCCCGGCGCACCATTCAAATAGCCGCAACTTGATTGGAGGGGCTTGAATTCCACCGGATGCAAGTCCATCCATTCCGGACGCCCGACAACGCGCCGCATACCGCCGTGAACAGATGCCCGCCCGGGGGAAATGGAGGTAAGGGTCCTCCCTTTTCTCCTCAGCACGGTGCCCGCTTACAAAATTATCATAGGGCACACTGCGGTATTTTAAAAAAAAATTGGGGGGGAAATTTGTCCACTTCACATTTCCCATTATAAGTATGGAGAATGCGATGTGGCATACTAGGGAAAAAAATGACAATTAAAGGGTTTGGAGCAGTTTTTCATGAAAATACATTTAATACATTTGAGTGGTACTTAAATAATGTGAAAAGGTAGTGAAAACACCCTTTTTCACATTATTTTAGTAAAAATAATATTAATAAATTTGACCCTTAGACCTTGAATATTCGGTCCAGTTGGGATTTTGAGTTTGACATGCCTGATGTAGATGTACTGTACCAGTTACAGAGGAAAACGAGATTGGAGCAACAGTTCAGGCAAAGTTCCCATGTAAAGTCTCACACGTATGACTGTAAAGTCACTTTTCCAAATACATACAATTTCTGTGGAAATTTTGTGCAGAGAACATAAAGGGTTGTTGCACACTTACCATGCATTCTGCTGACTCCAAGCAACAGCACTTTTACGACATACTTGCCTACCTGACCCTATCCATGAGGGAGAAAATGCTCTGTTCCTGGACTTTCCTGGTAATGTATGATTGCCATCACCTGTGGTGAAACACCTTTCTTATCAATTAACTAGCTCACCACAGGTGATGGCAATCATACATTACCAGGAAAGTCCAGGAACAGAGCATTTTCTCCCTCTTGGAGAGGGTCAGGTAGGCAAGTATGTTTTACGATCTTATTGTACCTGCCAGAACAATCTTCTCACATGGTCCCAAATGTATTAAGCCTAAAAAAGTTATAAAGTGGAAATGGATAAAGGCCCTCATTCAGCACGGTCAGAGATATGTTGCGTGTGCGCGGGGTGTCATATTGCAGTCACATCCAGCAGTGGCAAACGCAGGATTTTCATGGGGGGTTTCCGTAAATGTATGTATGCATGTCTGTATGAGATAGATAGATATTATCCCAGAAAAAAAGCCAGGGGCCCTTAGATTTTATAAACAGAATATATATATATATATATATATATATAAAAAAAATTATGCAAGTTCACAGCATATCAACGTTTCGGGGCTACGGGTACCTGCCTTTTTTACTGGGATTACAATTAAATACAGAGGGCATCTGAGTATCATTGTGTATATCAAAAGGAGTGCCGGACCACCACTCATACACACATACATTAGCATACATACACACACACACACACAGTATACATGCACGCAGCTTACATATATACACACACACAAACACACACACACACACACACACATAGTATACGTGCACACAGCATACATACCATACATACACACACACAACATTAACAGGAAGCACAGCCCCCCTCCCACATGCTACTCACAGAAACTGCTACAGTAGCAGCATGTAGTACAGTAGTAGCATCATGTAGTACAGTTACAGTAGCAGCATGTAGTACAGTAGTAGCATCATGTAGTACAGTTACAGTAGCAGCATGTAGTACAGTAGTAGCATCATGTAGTACAGTTACAGTAGCAGCATGTAGTACAGCAGTAGCATCATGTAGTACAGTTACAGTAGCAGCATGTAGTACAGCAGTAGCATCATGTAGTACAGTTACAGTAGCAGCATGTAGTACAGTAGTAGCATCATGTAGTACAGTTACAGTAGCAGCATGTAGTACAGTAGTAGCATCATGTAGTACAGTTACAGTAGCAGCATGTAGTACAGTAGTAGCATCATGTAGTACAGTTACAGTAGCAGCATGTAGTACAGTAGTAGCATCATGTAGTACAGTTACAGTAGCAGCATGTAGTACAGTAGTAGCAGCATGTAGTACAGTAGTAGCATCATGTAGTACAGTTACAGTAGCAGCATGTAGTACAGCAGTAGCATCATGTAGTACAGTTACAGTAGCAGCATGTAGTACAGCAGTAGCATCATGTAGTACAGTTACAGTAGCAGCATGTAGTACAGCAGTAGCATCATGTAGTACAGTTACAGTAGCAGCATGTAGTACAGTAGTAGCATCATGTAGTACAGTTACAGTAGCAGCATGTAGTACAGTAGTAGCATCATGTAGTACAGTTACAGTAGCAGCATGTAGTACAGTAGTAGCATCATGTAGTACAGTTACAGTAGCAGCATGTAGTACAGTAGTAGCATCATGTAGTACAGTTACAGTAGCAGCATGTAGTACAGTAGTAGCATCATGTAGTACAGTTACAGTAGCAGCATGTAGTACAGTAGTAGCATCATGTAGTACAGTTACAGTAGCAGCATGTAGTACAGCAGTAGCATCATGTAGTACAGTTACAGTAGCAGCATGTAGTACAGTAGTAGCATCATGTAGTACAGTTACAGTAGCAGCATGTAGTACAGTAGTAGCATCATGTAGTACAGTTACAGTAGCAGCATGTAGTACAGCAGTAGCATCATGTAGTACAGTTACAGTAGCAGCATGTAGTACAGTAGTAGCATCATGTAGTACAGTTACAGTAGCAGCATGTAGTACAGTAGTAGCATCATGTAGTACAGTAGTAGCAGCATGTAGTACAGTAGTAGCATCATGTAGTACAGTTACAGTAGCAGCATGTAGTACAGTAGTAGCATCATGTAGTACAGTTACAGTAGCAGCATGTAGTACAGCAGTAGCATCATGTAGTACAGTTACAGTAGCAGCATGTAGTACAGTAGTAGCATCATGTAGTACAGTTACAGTAGCAGCATGTAGTACAGTAGTAGCATCATGTAGTACAGTTACAGTAGCAGCATGTAGTACAGCAGTAGCATCATGTAGTACAGTTACAGTAGCAGCATGTAGTACAGCAGTAGCATCATGTAGTACAGTTACAGTAGCAGCATGTAGTACAGTAGTAGCATCATGTAGTACAGTTACAGTAGCAGCATGTAGTACAGTAGTAGCATCATGTAGTACAGTTACAGTAGCAGCATGTAGTACAGTAGTAGCATCATGTAGTACAGTAGTAGCAGCATGTAGTACAGTAGTAGCATCATGTAGTACAGTTACAGTAGCAGCATGTAGTACAGCAGTAGCATCATGTAGTACAGTTACAGTAGCAGCATGTAGTACAGCAGTAGCATCATGTAGTACAGTTACAGTAGCAGCATGTAGTACAGCAGTAGCATCATGTAGTACAGTTACAGTAGCAGCATGTAGTACAGTAGTAGCATCATGTAGTACAGTTACAGTAGCAGCATGTAGTACAGTAGTAGCATCATGTAGTACAGTTACAGTAGCAGCATGTAGTACAGTAGTAGCATCATGTAGTACAGTTACAGTAGCAGCATGTAGTACAGTAGTAGCATCATGTAGTACAGTTACAGTAGCAGCATGTAGTACAGTAGTAGCATCATGTAGTACAGTTACAGTAGCAGCATGTAGTACAGCAGTAGCATCATGTAGTACAGTTACAGTAGCAGCATGTAGTACAGTAGTAGCATCATGTAGTACAGTAGTAGCAGCATGTAGTACAGTAGTAGCATCATGTAGTACAGTTACAGTAGCAGCATGTAGTACAGTAGTAGCATCATGTAGTACAGTAGTAGCAGCATGTAGTACAGTAGTAGCATCATGTAGTACAGTTACAGTAGCAGCATGTAGTACAGTAGTAGCATCATGTAGTACAGTTACAGTAGCAGCATGTAGTACAGCAGTAGCATCATGTAGTACAGTTACAGTAGCAGCATGTAGTACAGTAGTAGCATCATGTAGTACAGTTACAGTAGCAGCATGTAGTACAGTAGTAGCATCATGTAGTACAGTTACAGTAGCAGCATGTAGTACAGCAGTAGCATCATGTAGTACAGTTACAGTAGCAGCATGTAGTACAGCAGTAGCATCATGTAGTACAGTTACAGTAGCAGCATGTAGTACAGTAGTAGCATCATGTAGTACAGTTACAGTAGCAGCATGTAGTACAGTAGTAGCATCATGTAGTACAGTTACAGTAGCAGCATGTAGTACAGTAGTAGCATCATGTAGTACAGTAGTAGCAGCATGTAGTACAGTAGTAGCATCATGTAGTACAGTTACAGTAGCAGCATGTAGTACAGCAGTAGCATCATGTAGTACAGTTACAGTAGCAGCATGTAGTACAGCAGTAGCATCATGTAGTACAGTTACAGTAGCAGCATGTAGTACAGTAGTAGCATCATGTAGTACAGTTACAGTAGCAGCATGTAGTACAGTAGTAGCATCATGTAGTACAGTTACAGTAGCAGCATGTAGTACAGTAGTAGCATCATGTAGTACAGTTACAGTAGCAGCATGTAGTACAGCAGTAGCATCATGTAGTACAGTTACAGTAGCAGCATGTAGTACAGTAGTAGCATCATGTAGTACAGTTACAGTAGCAGCATGTAGTACAGCAGTAGCATCATGTAGTACAGTTACAGTAGCAGCATGTAGTACAGTAGTAGCATCATGTAGTACAGTTACAGTAGCAGCATGTAGTACAGTAGTAGCATCATGTAGTACAGTTACAGTAGCAGCATGTAGTACAGTAGTAGCATCATGTAGTACAGTTACAGTAGCAGCATGTAGTACAGCAGTAGCATCATGTAGTACAGTTACAGTAGCAGCATGTAGTACAGTTACAGTAGCAGCATGTAGTACAGTAGTAGCATCATGTAGTACAGTTACAGTAGCAGCATGTAGTACAGCAGTAGCATCATGTAGTACAGTTACAGTAGCAGCATGTAGTACAGTAGTAGCATCATGTAGTACAGTTACAGTAGCAGCATGTAGTACAGTAGTAGCATCATGTAGTACAGTTACAGTAGCAGCATGTAGTACAGTAGTAGCATCATGTAGTACAGTTACAGTAGCAGCATGTAGTACAGCAGTAGCATCATGTAGTACAGTTACAGTAGCAGCATGTATTACAGTAGTAGCATCATGTAGTACAGTTACAGTAGCAGCATGTAGTACAGTAGTAGCATCATGTAGTACAGTTACAGTAGCAGCATGTAGTACAGTAGTAGCATCATGTAGTACAGTTACAGTAGCAGCATGTAGTACAGTAGTAGCATCATGTAGTACAGTTACAGTAGCAGCATGTAGTACAGCAGTAGCATCATGTAGTACAGTTACAGTAGCATCATGTAGTACAGTAGTAGCATCATGTAGTACAGTTACAGTAGCAGCATGTAGTACAGTAGTAGCATCATGTAGTACAGTTACAGTAGCAGCATGTAGTACAGTTACAGTAGCAGCATGTAGTACAGTAGTAGCATCATGTAGTACAGTTACAGTAGCAGCATGTAGTACAGTAGTAGCATCATGTAGTACAGTTACAGTAGCAGCATGTAGTACAGTTACAGTAGCAGCATGTAGTACAGTTACAGTAGCAGCATGTAGTACAGTAGTAGCATCATGTAGTACAGTTACAGTAGCAGCATGTAGTACAGCAGTAGCATCATGTAGTACAGTTACAGTAGCAGCATGTAGTACAGTAGTAGCATCATGTAGTACAGTTACAGTAGCAGCATGTAGTACAGCAGTAGCATCATGTAGTACAGTTACAGTAGCAGCATGTAGTACAGCAGTAGCATCATGTAGTACAGTTACAGTAGCAGCATGTAGTACAGTAGTAGCATCATGTAGTACAGTTACAGTAGCAGCATGTAGTACAGTAGTAGCATCATGTAGTACAGTTACAGTAGCAGCATGTAGTACAGTAGTAGCATCATGTAGTACAGTTACAGTAGCAGCATGTAGTACAGCAGTAGCATCATGTAGTACAGTTACAGTAGCAGCATGTAGTACAGCAGTAGCATCATGTAGTACAGTTACAGTAGCAGCATGTAGTACAGTAGTAGCATCATGTAGTACAGTTACAGTAGCAGCATGTAGTACAGTAGTAGCATCATGTAGTACAGTTACAGTAGCAGCATGTAGTACAGTAGTAGCATCATGTAGTACAGTTACAGTAGCAGCATGTAGTACAGCAGTAGCATCATGTAGTACAGTTACAGTAGCAGCATGTAGTACAGCAGTAGCATCATGTAGTACAGTTACAGTAGCATCATGTAGTACAGTAGTAGCATCATGTAGTACAGTTACAGTAGCAGCATGTAGTACAGTAGTAGCATCATGTAGTACAGTTACAGTAGCAGCATGTAGTACAGTTACAGTAGCAGCATGTAGTACAGTAGTAGCATCATGTAGTACAGTTACAGTAGCAGCATGTAGTACAGTAGTAGCATCATGTAGTACAGTTACAGTAGCAGCATGTAGTACAGTTACAGTAGCAGCATGTAGTACAGCAGTAGCATCATGTAGTACAGTTACAGTAGCAGCATGTAGTACAGCAGTAGCATCATGTAGTACAGTTACAGTAGCAGCATGTAGTACAGTAGTAGCATCATGTAGTACAGTTACAGTAGCAGCATGTAGTACAGCAGTAGCATCATGTAGTACAGTTACAGTAGCAGCATGTAGTACAGTAGTAGCATCATGTAGTACAGTTACAGTAGCAGCATGTAGTACAGCAGTAGCATCATGTAGTACAGTTACAGTAGCAGCATGTAGTACAGTAGTAGCATCATGTAGTACAGTTACAGTAGCAGCATGTAGTACAGCAGTAGCATCATGTAGTACAGTTACAGTAGCAGCATGTAGTACAGCAGTAGCATCATGTAGTACAGTTACAGTAGCAGCATGTAGTACAGCAGTAGCATCATGTAGTACAGTTACAGTAGCAGCATGTAGTACAGCAGTAGCATCGTGTAGTACAGTTACAGTAGCAGCATGTAGTACAGTAGTAGCATCATGTAGTACAGTTACAGTAGCAGCATGTAGTACAGCAGTAGCATCGTGTAGTACAGTTACAGTAGCAGCATGTAGTACAGTAGTAGCATCATGTAGTACAGTTACAGTAGCAGCATGTAGTACAGTAGTAGCATCATGTAGTACAGTTACAGTAGCAGCATGTAGTACAGCAGTAGCATCATGTAGTACAGTTACAGTAGCAGCATGTAGTACAGTAGTAGCATCATGTAGTACAGTTACAGTAGCAGCATGTAGTACAGTAGTAGCATCATGTAGTACAGTTACAGTAGCAGCATGTAGTACAGTAGTAGCATCATGTAGTACAGTTACAGTAGCAGCATGTAGTACAGTAGTAGCATCATGTAGTACAGTTACAGTAGCAGCATGTAGTACAGTAGTAGCATCATGTAGTACAGTTACAGTAGCAGCATGTAGTACAGTAGTAGCAGCATGTAGTACAGTAGTAGCATCATGTAGTACAGTTACAGTAGCAGCATGTAGTACAGCAGTAGCATCATGTAGTACAGTTACAGTAGCAGCATGTAGTACAGTAGTAGCATCATGTAGTACAGTTACAGTAGCAGCATGTAGTACAGTAGTAGCATCATGTAGTACAGTTACAGTAGCAGCATGTAGTACAGTAGTAGCAGCATGTAGTACAGTTACAGTAGCAGCATGTAGTACAGTAGTAGCATCATGTAGTACAGTTACAGTAGCAGCATGTAGTACAGCAGTAGCATCATGTAGTACAGTTACAGTAGCAGCATGTAGTACAGTAGTAGCATCATGTAGTACAGTTACAGTAGCAGCATGTAGTACAGTAGTAGCATCATGTAGTACAGTTACAGTAGCAGCATGTAGTACAGTAGTAGCAGCATGTAGTACAGTAGTAGCATCATGTAGTACAGTTACAGTAGCAGCATGTAGTACAGCAGTAGCATCATGTAGTACAGTTACAGTAGCAGCATGTAGTACAGTAGTAGCATCATGTAGTACAGTTACAGTAGCAGCATGTAGTACAGTAGTAGCATCATGTAGTACAGTTACAGTAGCAGCATGTAGTACAGTAGTAGCATCATGTAGTACAGTTACAGTAGCAGCATGTAGTACAGTAGTAGCAGCATGTAGTACAGTTACAGTAGCAGCATGTAGTACAGCAGTAGCATCATGTAGTACAGTTACAGTAGCAGCATGTAGTACAGCAGTAGCATCATGTAGTACAGTTACAGTAGCAGCATGTAGTACAGTAGTAGCATCATGTAGTACAGTTACAGTAGCAGCATGTAGTACAGTAGTAGCATCATGTAGTACAGTTACAGTAGCAGCATGTAGTACAGCAGTAGCATCATGTAGTACAGTTACAGTAGCAGCATGTAGTACAGCAGTAGCATCATGTAGTACAGTTACAGTAGCAGCATGTAGTACAGTAGTAGCATCATGTAGTACAGTTACAGTAGCAGCATGTAGTACAGCAGTAGCATCATGTAGTACAGTTACAGTAGCAGCATGTAGTACAGCAGTAGCATCATGTAGTACAGTTACAGTAGCAGCATGTAGTACAGCAGTAGCATCATGTAGTACAGTTACAGTAGCAGCATGTAGTACAGCAGTAGCATCATGTAGTACAGTTACAGTAGCAGCATGTAGTACAGCAGTAGCATCATGTAGTACAGTTACAGTAGCAGCATGTAGTACAGCAGTAGCATCATGTAGTACAGTTACAGTAGCAGCATGTAGTACAGTAGTAGCATCATGTAGTACAGTTACAGTAGCAGCATGTAGTACAGTAGTAGCATCATGTAGTACAGTTACAGTAGCAGCATGTAGTACAGTAGTAGCATCATGTAGTACAGTTACAGTAGCAGCATGTAGTACAGCAGTAGCATCATGTAGTACAGTTACAGTAGCAGCATGTAGTACAGTAGTAGCATCATGTAGTACAGTTACAGTAGCAGCATGTAGTACAGTTACAGTAGCAGCATGTAGTACAGTTACAGTAGCATCATGTAGTACAGTTACAGTAGCAGCATGTAGTACAGCAGTAGCATCATGTAGTACAGTTACAGTAGCAGCATGTAGTACAGCAGTAGCATCATGTAGTACAGTTACAGTAGCAGCATGTAGTACAGCAGTAGCATCATGTAGTACAGTTACAGTAGCAGCATGTAGTACAGCAGTAGCATCATGTAGTACAGTTACAGTAGCAGCATGTAGTACAGTAGTAGCATCATGTAGTACAGTTACAGTAGCAGCATGTAGTACAGTAGTAGCATCATGTAGTACAGTTACAGTAGCAGCATGTAGTACAGTAGTAGCATCATGTAGTACAGTTACAGTAGCAGCATGTAGTACAGTTACAGTAGCAGCATGTAGTACAGTTACAGTAGCAGCATGTAGTACAGTAGTAGCATCATGTAGTACAGTTACAGTAGCAGCATGTAGTACAGTAGTAGCATCATGTAGTACAGTTACAGTAGCAGCATGTAGTACAGCAGTAGCATCATGTAGTACAGTTACAGTAGCAGCATGTAGTACAGCAGTAGCATCATGTAGTACAGTTACAGTAGCAGCATGTAGTACAGTAGTAGCATCATGTAGTACAGTTACAGTAGCAGCATGTAGTACAGTAGTAGCATCATGTAGTACAGTTACAGTAGCAGCATGTAGTACAGTAGTAGCATGTAGACTACTGGCCTCTCCTTCATGCGATTATGATAACACTCCCGTTATGTATCTTCCGCCCGCACCAGCGTCGAATAGAATTCCGATCATGTGACATAAGACAGTCACATGATCGGACATGTGAGATCACTTCCTTCTCCCTTCTACTACGATCACTCCGACCACGTGAGAATCACATGATCGGTAGTTCAAGGGGCGGCCAATGTGTCACCTCCATTTCTGTCCCCCTCCAATAACATCTCCAAAATTGAGTCTCCATAGCAACAGTATAAGAAATCAAATGAAACGATTGGATTAGCCATTATGTATACACTTCCTGTTTCCTCCTCTAAACAACAGAATAAACAAAACTGATTCCATCTAGAAATAGAATTATTAATAAAAATTTAAATATAACCCTCAAGTTTACATTCTATAAGAAGTAGGTTTGTCTTCTTCTTATTACTAAGATATTTTGCTTGATTATTTCTTTGATTATTATGCAACATTGTGACCAGGTGTTAATCAGCCACCATATTGGAAGGGGTATATAAACCCCTCATATCCAAACAACTGACACCTTTGAAAAAGCTGCTAGCTGAACGCAGCGAAACGCGTTAGGTTTATAAGGGACCCAGAGCTGGAGATTACCAACAGGAAGACCGAACCATCCCCCACACAAATTCCGGATTGCCACACAAAGTTGGAGGACTTAAATAGCAGATTGGACCGACCAATTCTACCATCCGCATTGCATGAGGAGCTCGCCATTCGAAATCCAGGAGCACCAATTCCTCTAGCGGACATTGTCATCTTACGGGACACTGCTTATCTCCTATTTGAACATATGCACCGGATACAGAACTATCTGGGGGAATAACTTGGAACGGACTCTTCCACCAAACAATTTTTTCAGCTCTGACCATTGGGTAACCCCTTTTCTTTATTTTAATATATCCATATCTCATGGTTTTATTCAATTTTCTTATATGTTGCATGCATTTTATGACATAATTATCATAAAAGTACGGTGATATTATACTTTTTTCATAATAAATTGTACTAATTGTATACAGATATCTATATTGTCAGTTTATCAAACTAGCGCAGCCTTTCATCTTCTTTTTGTATCCTAACTGCCTGTAACAGGCTGTGTTTTGAAAAATGACAGTTAGGAGTTGGTTGGCTGGTACTTTATCCATCTCCACTTTTTCACTTTACGAGCAAGATCAAAGGATTCTGTTGCAGTAAAGATCACTCGCGAAGATACACCTGGATTACCTGCCGCAAATGGATGGACTCAAATGGGGGAATTCAAATGTTTCAAAAGTTGGTTGCGTGTCTGCTTTCTCCTGTCTGTTAGATAGGAAAAAACAGACAGGGGTGTATCTTCCTATTGGTCAGGATGGCACTTGCTTGCCAAGGATGGGGGAGGGGGGGGGGGGGACACCGCCCGTCAGTGCCACCCGCACCAGGGGGTAGACTGACATAGTAGTTCTCACTAAGTACATCCCTTAGCAGTGCTCATCCACTGCCGGACTCTCAGAAGCATATTGCACTCTGACACTCTCTGTGACTACAGTCACAATGATGGTGAATATAGCCGGGGAACGGGCACTTCCAAGTATAGGGAGGGGCGAGGCACCTCCTCTTCCTCATCCGCTCCCCATCTCATTGGTCCAACGTGGTCTGTCACCAAACACCAGCCACTACAATCAGCACCAGTCAGCAGTGCAGCATGAGCATACCTGTACATTTTCTGCGGTACCATAGCTGCACTGCATGGCCTATCCTAGCAGTCTGGATCACAGCTTACAAATAGCTCTGTATGGAGAGGTACAGTACAGTATCTAGACCAGTGATTGCCTATCCCAGCACACCTTGTCAGCTGGATTTGCTGGGACATGTAGTGCCATCACACCTAGAGAGGGATTTTTAACTGAATGTATGTGTGCATATATCCCCTCGGTATCCCTGCCTGCACCCTCCTTGTAATTCCCCCTCAGTGTCCCTGCCCGCACCATCCCTGTAACTGCCCCCTCAGTGACCCTGCCCAAACAATCCTGTAATTCCCTCTGTGTCCCTGCCCGCACCCTTCCCATAATTCCCCCTCAGTATCCCTGGCCGCACCCTCCCTGTAATTCCATCTCAGTGTCCCTGCCCGCACCCTCCTTGTAATTCCTCCTCAGTGTCCACGCCTGCATCCTCCTTGTAATTCCCCCTCAGTGTTCCTGACCTCAGCCTCCCTATGACTCCCCCCACAGTGTCCCTGCCCACACCCTCCTGTAATTCCACCTCAGTGTCCCTGCCCGTACCCTCCCCGTAATTCCCCCTCAGTGTCCTTGCCTACACACTCCTGTAATTCCCCCTCAGTGTCCCTGCCCACACCCTCCCTGTAATTGCCCCTCAGTGTCCCTGACCTCAGTCTCCCTGAAATAAATGTATTCTTAAAAACAAAACAAAAATAAACCTGTCAATTTCAATGGATTTTCACCATTTGTATTGATTTTTTCCTCATTCTGCCCGCTTCCTAGTGAATTGCGGGAGAGCCACCTACCCTTCCTGGGCTGCAAAGGACTACCATAAAAATCGTGATTCTCACGCAGCTTCAAGATGGCACAATAATGCTCCTTCTGCACATATGTATGTGAGTGTCCATGACACCCCTGGAGGGAGCATAAATAGCATGGACCGGTAAGCGCGCCACTGTGTCCGCAAGGAGCTCTTTTGTGCTCGCACCGCTGCCGTAATTCCGACGGTCGGGATACCGGCGCCGGTATGCTGGGTGCCGGGATCCCAAGTGGCGGCAATACATACTACACCCATGTATGTGTATAAATACTGTATGTGGCAAGGGAAGAGGGGGAGGGCCTATGTGACACATGCATTTCTTCTTGCTCATATATGCTACGGGTGTGGTTCATCAAATCGACAGTGTCTAGGTCGACAATGTTTAGGTCGACCACTATAGGTCGACAGTCACTAGGTCGACATGGATGGAAGGTTGACAGGGTTTCTAGGTCGACAGGTCTAAAGGTCGACATGAGGATTTTTTTTTTTGTGTGTCGTTTTCTTCGTAGAGTGACCGGGATCCCACATTAGTGCACCGCGTCCCCTCGCATGGCTCGCTTCGCTCGCCATGCTTCGGGCATGGTGCCTTCGCTTCGCTCGGCACACTTTACCGTTCCAATCGTAGTCCACGTGGATCGTTAAGTATGAAAAAATAAAAAATAAATAAAAAAAATGTGAAAAACTCATGTCGACCTTTAGACCTGTCGACCTAGCACATGTCGACCTAGAAACCCTGTCGACCTTCCATCCATGTCGACCTAGTGACTGTCGACCTATAGTGGTCGACCTAGACACTGTCGATCTTCAGACCGGATCCCATATGCTACAACTCTATTCTCCGCATTCTCCCATGTGCCCTTTCTTCTTACAGTATTGGGCATATTTATTAAATTTTAATGTGGTAGAATTGTCTTTCCTGTACTTTACGGTATCTGTCTGTTCACACTCTTGGTTCTGCCGCCATCTAGTGGCTCTAACATACACATAACTAAGAGATTTAGATATGGGTGGGGTGTGTTCAAAAGGAAATGTAAATTCAGTGTAGAAATTAAACAGCCAGTATTTAACCTGCACAGAAACAGTATAACCCACTCAAACTTAACTCCCTCTGCACATGTTACATCTGCCCCACCTGCAGTGCACATGAGGGGTAATTCCAAGTTGATCGCAGCAGGACATTTTTTAACAGTTGGGCAAAACCATGTGCACTGCAGGGGAGGCAGATATAACATGTGCAGAGAGAGTTAGATTTGGGTGGGTTATTTTATTTCTGTGCAGGGTAAATACTGGCTGCTTTATTTTTACACTGCAAATTAGATTGCAGATTGAACACACCACACCCAAATCTAACTCTCTCTGCACGTTATTAGAGATGAGCGGGTTCGGTTTCTCTGAATCCGAACCCGCCAGAACTTCATGTTTTTTTTCACGGGTCCGAGCGACTCGGATCTTCCCGCCTTGCTCGGTTAACCCGAGCGCGCCCGAACGTCATCATGACGCTGTCGGATTCTCGCGAGGCTCGGATTCTATCGCGAGACTCGGATTCTATATAAGGAGCCGCGCGTCGCCGCCATTTTCACACGTGCATTGAGATTGATAGGGAGAGGACGTGGCTGGCGTCCTCTCCGTTTAGAATTAGAATAGATTAGAGAGACACTTGATTTACTAATTTTGGGGAGCATTAGGAGTACTCAGTAGTGTACAGTGCAGAGCTTTGCTGATAGTGACCAGTGACCACCACTTTTATTTATAATCCGTTCTCTGCCTGAAAAAAGCGATACACAGCACACAGTGACTCAGTCACATACCATATCTGTGTGCACTGCTCAGGCTCAGGCCAGTGTGCTGCATCATCTATTATCTATATATAATATTATATATATCTGTCTGACTGCTCAGCTCACACAGCTTATAATTGTGGGGGAGACTGGGGAGCACTACTGCAGTGCCAGTTATAGGTTATAGCAGGAGCCAGGAGTACATAATATATTATATAGTGAGTGACCACCAGACACACAGTGCAGTTTATTTAATATATCCGTTCTCTGCCTGAAAAAAGCGATACACACAGTGACTCAGTCAGTCACATACCATATCTGTGTGCACTGCTCAGGCTCAGGCCAGTGTGCTGCATCATCTATATATATTATATATCTGTCTGACTGCTCAGCTCACACAGCTTATAATTGTGGGGGAGACTGGGGAGCACTACTGCAGTGCCAGTTATAGGTTATAGCAGGAGCCAGGAGTACATAATATTATATTAAAATTAAACAGTGCACACTTTTGCTGCAGGAGTGCCACTGCCAGTGTGACTAGTGACCAGTGACCTGACCACCAGTATATAATATTAGTAGTATACTATCTCTTTATCAACCAGTCTATATTAGCAGCAGACACAGTACAGTGCGGTAGTTCACGGCTGTGGCTACCTCTGTGTCGGCACTCGGCAGCCCGTCCATAATTGTATATACCACCTAACCGTGGTTTTTTTTTCTTTCTTTATACATACATACTAGTTACGAGTATACTATCTCTTTATCAACCAGTCTATATATTAGCAGCAGACACAGTACAGTGCGGTAGTTCACGGCTGTGGCTACCTCTGTGTCGGCACTCGGCAGCCCGTCCATAATTGTATATACCACCTAACCGTGGTTTTTTTTTCTTTCTTTATACATACATACTAGTTACGAGTATACTATCTCTTTATCAACCAGTCTATATATTAGCAGCAGACACAGTACAGTGCGGTAGTTCACGGCTGTGGCTACCTCTGTGTCGGCACTCGGCAGCCCGTCCATAATTGTATATACCACCTAACCGTGGTTTTTTTTTCTTTCTTTATACATACATACTAGTTACGAGTATACTATCTCTTTATCAACCAGTCTATATTAGCAGCAGACACAGTACAGTGCGGTAGTTCACGGCTGTGGCTACCTCTGTGTCGGCACTCGGCAGCCCGTCCATAATTGTATATACCACCTAACCGTGGTTTTTTTTTCTTTCTTTATACATACATACTAGTTACGAGTATACTATCTCTTTATCAACCAGTCTATATATTAGCAGCAGACACAGTACAGTGCGGTAGTTCACGGCTGTGGCTACCTCTGTGTCGGCACTCGGCAGCCCGTCCATAATTGTATATACCACCTAACCGTGGTTTTTTTTTCTTTCTTTATACATACATACTAGTTACGAGTATACTATCTCTTTATCAACCAGTCTATATATTAGCAGCAGACACAGTACAGTGCGGTAGTTCACGGCTGTGGCTACCTCTGTGTCGGCACTCGGCAGCCCGTCCATAATTGTATATACCACCTAACCGTGGTTTTTTTTTCTTTCTTTATACATACATACTAGTTACGAGTATACTATCTCTTTATCAACCAGTCTATATATTAGCAGCAGACACAGTACAGTGCGGTAGTTCACAGCTGTGGCTACCTCTGTGTCGGCACTCGGCAGCCCGTCCATAATTGTATATACCACCTAACCGTGGTTTTTTTTTCTTTCTTTATACATACATACTAGTTACGAGTATACTATCTCTTTATCAACCAGTCTATATATTAGCAGCAGACACAGTACAGTGCGGTAGTTCACGGCTGTGGCTACCTCTGTGTCGGCACTCGGCAGCCCGTCCATAATTGTATATACCACCTAACCGTGGTTTTTTTTTCTTTCTTTATACATACATACTAGTTACGAGTATACTATCTCTTTATCAACCAGTCTATATATTAGCAGCAGACACAGTACAGTGCGGTAGTTCACGGCTGTGGCTACCTCTGTGTCGGCACTCGGCAGCCCGTCCATAATTGTATATACCACCTAACCGTGGTTTTTTTTTCTTTCTTTATACATACATACTAGTTACGAGTATACTATCTCTTTATCAACCAGTCTATATATTAGCAGCAGACACAGTACAGTGCGGTAGTTCACAGCTGTGGCTACCTCTGTGTCGGCACTCGGCAGCCCGTCCATAATTGTATATACCACCTAACCGTGGTTTTTTTTTCTTTCTTTATACATACATACTAGTTACGAGTATACTATCTCTTTATCAACCAGTCTATATATTAGCAGCAGACACAGTACAGTGCGGTAGTTCACGGCTGTGGCTACCTCTGTGTCGGCACTCGGCAGCCCGTCCATAATTGTATATACCACCTAACCGTGGTTTTTTTTTCTTTCTTTATACATACATACTAGTTACGAGTATACTATCTCTTTATCAACCAGTCTATATATTAGCAGCAGACACAGTACAGTGCGGTAGTTCACGGCTGTGGCTACCTCTGTGTCGGCACTCGGCAGCCCGTCCATAATTGTATATACCACCTAACCGTGGTTTTTTTTTCTTTCTTTATACATACATACTAGTTACGAGTATACTATCTCTTTATCAACCAGTCTATATATTAGCAGCAGACACAGTACAGTGCGGTAGTTCACGGCTGTGGCTACCTCTGTGTCGGCACTCGGCAGCCCGTCCATAATTGTATATACCACCTAACCGTGGTTTTTTTTTCTTTCTTTATACATACATACTAGTTACGAGTATACTATCTCTTTATCAACCAGTCTATATTAGCAGCAGACACAGTACAGTGCGGTAGTTCACGGCTGTGGCTACCTCTGTGTCGGCACTCGGCAGCCCGTCCATAATTGTATACTAGTATCCAATCCATCCATCTCCATTGTTTACCTGAGGTGCCTTTTAGTTGTGCCTATTAAAATATGGAGAACAAAAATGTTGAGGTTCCAAAATTAGGGAAAGATCAAGATCCACTTCCACCTCATGCTGAAGCTGCTGCCACTAGTCATGGCCGAGACGATGAAATGCCAGCAACGTCATCTGCCAAGGCCGATGCCCAATGGCATAGTACAGAGCATGTCAAAACCAAAACACCAAATATCAGTAAAAAAAGGACTCCAAAACCTAAAATAAAATTGTCGGAGGAGAAGCGTAAACTTGCCAATATGCCATTTACCACACGGAGTGGCAAGGAACGGCTGAGGCCCTGGCCTATGTTCATGGCTAGTGGTTCAGCTTCACATGAGGATGGAAGCACTCAGCCTCTCGCTAGAAAACTGAAAAGACTCAAGCTGGCAAAAGCACCGCAAAGAACTGTGCGTTCTTTGAAATCCCAAATCCACAAGGAGAGTCCAATTGTGTCGGTTGCGATGCCTGACCTTCCCAACACTGGACGTGAAGAGCATGCGCCTTCCACCATTTGCACGCCCCCTGCAAGTGCTGGAAGGAGCACCCGCAGTCCAGTTCCTGATAGTCAGATTGAAGATGTCAGTGTTGATGTACACCAGGATGAGGAGGATATGGGTGTTGCTGGCGCTGGGGAGGAAATTGACCAGGAGGATTCTGATGGTGAGGTGGTTTGTTTAAGTCAGGCACCCGGGGAGACACCTGTTGTCCGTGGGAGGAATATGGCCGTTGACATGCCAGGTGAAAATACCAAAAAAATCAGCTCTTCGGTGTGGAGGTATTTCACCAGAAATGCGGACAACAGGTGTCAAGCCGTGTGTTCCCTTTGTCAAGCTGTAATAAGTAGGGGTAAGGACGTTAACCACCTCGGAACATCCTCCCTTATACGTCACCTGCAGCGCATTCATAATAAGTCAGTGACAAGTTCAAAAACTTTGGGTGACAGCGGAAGCAGTCCACTGACCAGTAAATCCCTTCCTCTTGTAACCAAGCTCACGCAAACCACCCCACCAACTCCCTCAGTGTCAATTTCCTCCTTCCCCAGGAATGCCAATAGTCCTGCAGGCCATGTCACTGGCAATTCTGACGAGTCCTCTCCTGCCTGGGATTCCTCCGATGCATCCTTGCGTGTAACGCCTACTGCTGCTGGCGCTGCTGTTGTTGCCGCTGGGAGTCGATGGTCATCCCAGAGGGGAAGTCGTAAGCCCACTTGTACTACTTCCAGTAAGCAATTGACTGTTCAACAGTCCTTTGCGAGGAAGATGAAATATCACAGCAGTCATCCTACTGCAAAGCGGATAACTGAGTCCTTGACAACTATGTTGGTGTTAGACGTGCGTCCGGTATCCGCCGTTAGTTCACAGGGAACTAGACAATTTATTGAGGCAGTGTGCCCCCGTTACCAAATACCATCTAGGTTCCACTTCTCTAGGCAGGCGATACCGAGAATGTACACGGACGTCAGAAAAAGACTCACCAGTCTCCTAAAAAATGCAGTTGTACCCAATGTCCACTTAACCACGGACATGTGGACAAGTGGAGCAGGGCAGGGTCAGGACTATATGACTGTGACAGCCCACTGGGTAGATGTATGGACTCCCGCCGCAAGAACAGCAGCGGCGGCACCAGTAGCAGCATCTCGCAAACGCCAACTCTTTCCTAGGCAGGCTACGCTTTGTATCACCGCTTTCCAGAATACGCACACAGCTGAAAACCTCTTACGGCAACTGAGGAAGATCATCGCGGAATGGCTTACCCCAATTGGACTCTCCTGTGGATTTGTGGCATCGGACAACGCCAGCAATATTGTGTGTGCATTAAATCTGGGCCAATTCCAGCACGTCCCATGTTTTGCACATACCTTGAATTTGGTGGTGCAGAATTTTTTAAAAAACGACAGGGGCGTGCAAGAGATGCTGTCGGTGGCCAGAAGAATTGCGGGACACTTTCGGCGTACAGGCACCACGTACAGAAAACTGGAGCACCACCAAAAACTACTGAACCTGCCCTGCCATCATCTGAAGCAAGAAGTGGTAACGAGGTGGAATTCAACCCTCTATATGCTTCAGAGGTTGGAGGAGCAGCAAAAGGCCATTCAAGCCTATACAATTGAGCACGATATAGTAGGTGGAATGCACCTGTCTCAAGTGCAGTGGAGAATGATTTCAACGTTGTGCAAGGTTCTGATGCCCTTTGAACTTGCCACACGTGAAGTCAGTTCAGACACTGCCAGCCTGAGTCAGGTCATTCCCCTCATCAGGCTTTTGCAGAAGAAGCTGGAGGCATTGAAGAAGGAGCTAAAAGGGAGCGATTCCGCTAGGCATGTGGGACTTGTGGATGCAGCCCTTAATTCGCTTAACAAGGATTCACGGGTGGTCAATCTGTTGAAATCAGAGCACTACATTTTGGCCACCGTGCTCGATCCTAGATTTAAAGCCTACCTTGGATCTCTCTTTCCGGCAGACACAGGTCTGCTGGGGTTGAAAGACCTGCTGGTGACAAAATTGTCAAGTCAAGCGGAACGCGACCTGTCAACATCTCCTCCTTCACATTCTCCCGCAACTGGGGGTGCGAGGAAAAGGCTCAGAATTCCGAGCCCACCCGCTGGCGGTGATGCAGGGCAGTTTGGAGCGACTGCTGATGCTGACATCTGGTCCGGACTGAAGGACCTGACAACGATTACGGACATGTCGTCTACTGTCACTGCATATGATTCTCTCAACATTGATAGAATGGTGGAGGATTATATGAGTGACCGCATCCAAGTAGGCACGTCACACAGTCCGTACTTATACTGGCAGGAAAAAGAGGCAATTTGGAGGCCCTTGCACAAACTGGCTTTATTCTACCTAAGTTGCCCTCCCACAAGTGTGTACTCCGAAAGAGTGTTTAGTGCCGCCGCTCACCTTGTCAGCAATCGGCGTACGAGGTTACATCCAGAAAATGTGGAGAAGATGATGTTCATTAAAATGAATTATAATCAATTCCTCCGCGGAGACATTGACCAGCAGCAATTGCCTCCACAAAGTACACAGGGAGCTGAGATGGTGGATTCCAGTGGGGACGAATTGATAATCTGTGAGGAGGGGGATGTACACGGTGATATATCGGAGGGTGAAGATGAGGTGGACATCTTGCCTCTGTAGAGCCAGTTTGTGCAAGGAGAGATTAATTGCTTCTTTTTTGGGGGGGGTCCAAACCAACCCGTCATATCAGTCACAGTCGTGTGGCAGACCCTGTCACTGAAATGATGGGTTGGTTAAAGTGTGCATGTCCTGTTTTGTTTATACAACATAAGGGTGGGTGGGAGGGCCCAAGGACAATTCCATCTTGCACCTCTTTTTTCTTTTCTTTTTCTTTGCATCATGTGCTGATTGGGGAGGTTTTTTTTGGAAGGGACATCCTGCGTGACACTGCAGTGCCACTCCTAGATGGGCCCGGTGTTTGTGTCGGCCACTTGGGTCGCTAATCTTACTCACACAGTCAGCTACCTCATTGCGCCTCTTTTTTTCTTTGCGTCATGTGCTGTTTGGGGAGGGTTTTTTGGAAGGGACATCCTGCGTGACACTGCAGTGCCACTCCTAGATGGGCCCGGTGTTTGTGTCGGCCACTAGGGTCGCTAATCTTACTCACACAGCTACCTCATTGCGCCTCTTTTTTTCTTTGCGTCATGTGCTGTTTGGGGAGGGTTTTTTGGAAGGGACATCCTGCGTGACACTGCAGTGCCACTCCTAGATGGGCCCGGTGTTTGTGTCGGCCACTAGGGTCGCTAATCTTACTCACACAGCTACCTCATTGCGCCTCTTTTTTTCTTTGCGTCATGTGCTGTTTGGGGAGGGTTTTTTGGAAGGGCCATCCTGCGTGACACTGCAGTGCCACTCCTAGATGGGCCCGGTGTTTGTGTCGGCCACTAGGGTCGCTAATCTTACTCACACAGCTACCTCATTGCGCCTCTTTTTTTCTTTGCGTCATGTGCTGTTTGGGGAGGGTTTTTTGGAAGGGCCATCCTGCGTGACACTGCAGTGCCACTCCTAGATGGGCCCGGTGTTTGTGTCGGCCACTAGGGTCGCTAATCTTACTCACACAGCTACCTCATTGCGCCTCTTTTTTTCTTTGCGTCATGTGCTGTTTGGGGAGGGTTTTTTGGAAGGGACATCCTGCGTGACACTGCAGTGCCACTCCTAGATGGGCCCGGTGTTTGTGTCGGCCACTAGGGTCGCTAATCTTACTCACACAGCTACCTCATTGCGCCTCTTTTTTTCTTTGCGTCATGTGCTGTTTGGGGAGGGTTTTTTGGAAGGGACATCCTGCGTGACACTGCAGTGCCACTCCTAGATGGGCCCGGTGTTTGTGTCGGCCACTAGGGTCGCTAATCTTACTCACACAGCTACCTCATTGCGCCTCTTTTTTTCTTTGCGTCATGTGCTGTTTGGGGAGGGTTTTTTGGAAGGGACATCCTGCGTGACACTGCAGTGCCACTCCTAGATGGGCCCGGTGTTTGTGTCGGCCACTAGGGTCGCTAATCTTACTCACACAGCTACCTCATTGCGCCTCTTTTTTTCTTTGCGTCATGTGCTGTTTGGGGAGGGTTTTTTGGAAGGGACATCCTGCGTGACACTGCAGTGCCACTCCTAGATGGGCCCGGTGTTTGTGTCGGCCACTAGGGTCGCTTATCTTACTCACACAGCGACCTCGGTGCAAATTTTAGGACTAAAAATAATATTGTGAGGTGTGAGGTATTCAGAATAGACTGAAAATGAGTGTAAATTATGGTTTTTGAGGTTAATAATACTTTGGGATCAAAATGACCCCCAAATTCTATGATTTAAGCTGTTTTTTAGTGTTTTTTGAAAAAAACACCCGAATCCAAAACACACCCGAATCCGACAAAAAAAATTCGGTGAGGTTTTGCCAAAACGCGTTCGAACCCAAAACACGGCCGCGGAACCGAACCCAAAACCAAAACACAAAACCCGAAAAATTTCAGGCGCTCATCTCTACACGTTATATCTGTCTCCCCTGCAGTGCACATAGGCCCTCATTCCGAGTTGTTCGATCGCAAGCTGCTTTTAGCAGCATTGCACACGCTAAGCCGCCACCTACTGGGAGTGAATCTTAGCTTAGCAAAATTGCGAACGAAAGATTCTCAAAATTGCGAATAGAAATTTCTAAGCAGTTTCTGAGTAGCTCGGGACTTACTCTGCCACTGCGATCAGTTCAGTCAGTTTCGTTCCTGGTTTGGCATCACAAACACACCCAGCGTTCGCTCAGACACTCCCCCGTTTCTCCAGCCACTCCCGCGTTTTTCCCAGAAACTGCAGCGTTTTTTCACACACTCCCATAAAACGGCCAGTTTCCGCCCAGAAACACCCACTTCCTGTCAATCACACTCCGATCACCAGAACGAAGAAAAAACCTTGTAATGCCGTGAGTAAAATACCAATCTTCATAGCAAATTTACTTGACGCAGTCGCAGTGCGAACATTGCGCATGCGCAATTAGCGGAAAATCGCTGCGATGCGTAGAAACTTACCGAGCGAACAACTCGGAATGAGGGCCATGGTTTTGCCCAACTGCTAAAAAAATTCCTGCTGCGATCAACTTGGAATTACCCCCATGGTTTTGCCCAATTGCTTACTCTTTTGGTTAGCTAACAAACCTGAATAGCCCCCATATTATCACATCCGCTGCCTTGATTCCATATTGGTGGACGTGGCCAATGACAACCCATCTTTCATGAATTACTGGCTGCATCTTCAGTTCTTATGCCAATGGGGAAGCATAAGAACCACTAAAAATAGAAACAGTCCCTGAAGATTTCAAATACCAACTCTAATATGAACAGTGAGGAAGTGATGTGTTGCTGTGAATGAGGCCGGAAAGTGCTGCTGTCAGTGATGCCGGGAAGTGGTGTTTTCAGTGGGGCAGGGATGTGCTGCTGTCAGTGAGGCAGGGATGTGTTGCTGTCATTGAGGCAGGGATGTGCTGCTGTCAGTGAGGGCAGGGATGTGCTGCTGTCAGTGAGGCAGGGAGGTGAGAGAACAAACAGTGATTAAATAAACAATGGCCCTCATTCCGAGTTGATCGGTCGCAAGGCGAATTTAGCAGAGTTACACACGCTAAGCCTACGCCTACTGGGAGTATATCTTAGCTTCTTAAAATTGCGACCGATGTATTCGCAATATTGCGATTACAAACTACTTTGCAGTTTCTGAGTAACTTCAACCTTACTCTGCCTGTGCGATCAGTTCAGTGCTTGTCGTTCCTGGTTTGACGTCACAAACACACCCAGCGTTCGCTCAGACACTCCCCCGTTTCTCCAGCCACTCCTGCGTTTTTTCCGGAAACGGTAGCGTTTTCATCCACACGCCCATAAAACGCCGTGTTTCCGCCCAGTAACACCCATTTCCTGTCAATCACATTACGATCGCCGGAGCGATGAAAAAGCCGTGAGTAAAAATACTATCTTCATTGTTAAATTACTTGGCGCAGTCGCAGTGCGAATATTGCGCATGCGTACTAAGCGGATTTTCATTGCGATGCGATGAAAAATACCGACCGATCAACTCGGAATGAGGGCCAATGTGTTTTACCTGCGCTACCAGACACTTAAGCAGCTAGAAGCACTGATGGAGTTCACCCTTTATCCACTCCTAAAACACATATGAGAAGTAAAAATATATGGGGGGTGTTGCTGTCAGTGAGGCGGGGATGTGCTGCTCTCAGTGAGGCAGGGATGTGTTGCTGTCAGTGAGGCAGGGATGTGCTGCTGTCAGTGAGGCAGGGAGGTGTTGCTGTCAGTGAGACAGGGATGTGCTGCAGTCAGTGAGGCAGGGATGTGCTGCTGTCAATGAGGCAGGTATTTGCTGCTGTCAGTGAGGCAGGGAGGTGTTGCTGTCAGTGAGATGGGGATGTGCTGCTGTCAGTGAGCTAGGAATGTGCTGCTGTCAGTGTGGCAGGGATGTGCTGCTGTCAATGAGGCAGGTATGTGCTGCTGTCAGTGAGGGCAGGGATGTGCTGCTGTCAGTGAGGCAGGGAGGTGTTGCTGTCAGTGAGGCAGGGAGGTGCTGCTGTCAGTGCGGGCAGGGATGTGCTGCTGTCAGTGCGGGCAGGGATGTGCTGCTGTCAGTGTGGCAGGGATGTGCTGCTGTCAGTGAGGGCAGGGATGTGCTGCTGTCAGTGAGGCAGGGATGTGCCGCTGTCAGTGCAGGTAGGGATGTGCTGCTGTCAGTGAGGCAGGGATGTGCTGCTGTCAGTGTGGCAGGGATGTGCTGCTGTCAATGAGGCAGGTATGTGCTGCTGTCAGTGAGGCAGGTATGTGTTGCTGTCAGTGAGGCAGGGAGGTGTTGCTGTCAGTGAGGGCAGGTATGTGCTGCTTTTCTTTGAGTAGTGTCTCTGTGAGTGATGCTGTTGTTTACAGTTGTGGAGTGATACAGCAGTGATGGTGTGAGGCTTTGGTTACAGTTGGAAGATTTCTAGAGGGGACAGGAAGTTTACAAGTGCAATCCACAGTCTACTGCAAGTGCGGGAGTCTTGTGAAGCTGTAGAATAATAAAGGGCCCCATACACTACAACAAAATCTCTGAAGCTGAAGTCGGAGGCGATTTCCCTTGAACTCTCCCGGGAGCTTCCCGGGAGTGGTTCCATACGATTCCATACAATTTGGTACATTTTGCATGCAATATATCTTATGCTTCCCTATCCAGTTACATCCTCTCTTTACAGTACAGATAACCTCGCATGTTGTCTTCCAACATTGCTGGGTGATCATATCATACAACCTATTAAGAACCTAGCAGTCTGGAGGACCATTATGTAACAGGTAGCATCTATCCTTGTGTATCAATGCCTATTTCCCTATAGATTGTAAGCTTGCGAGCAGGGCCTTCATACCTCTATGTCCGTCTGTCTTTGCCCAGTTTTGTTCTATAACTGTTGTTCTAATTGTAAAGCGCAACGGAATATGCTGCACTATATAAGAAACTGCTAATAAATAACTAATAAATGCGATCCCAGCCATGCCTGCGGGAACCGACATATCACGAGTGCAGCACTAACGATCTAGGGGAGCCGATCCGACCCTCACGGGAACGCGCATTGGATCGGATCAGAAACACATCCAAAATGTCCAATTTCACCCGATAGGCCCGAATGCCCGAAATTGGATGAAATCGGGCATTATTGTTCTAGTGTATGGGGCCCTTAACCTTGTACAGACCATGGTCTTTTTGAAATACAATATCAATAATTAAAATTATAGATGGCCTATATAGGCTGTAGAAAACATATCTAACTATGGTTAAACTTCCCATAATAGATAAATACATAGATAAACATAATAGAAGCAGTAGGAGAGAGAACTGCACGTTCTAAGCACACATACTCCCACCTCATGATAAGGTGTCTGTCTCTTCTTGCTGACAGCAACTCTCTGATCCAGTGCACTGATTAAGTACTCAGATCCACACTTGCCAAACTTGGCAGAAGAAGCTGCTAGCACTGGGCATGTGCAGCAGCTCTGTTCTGCCCCTCAAACTGCACTGGAGGCAGCTCTAGCAATCATATTATATGCTACTGCTATTGTCATAACTTGAGCCACTGGCCAGGCAGAGTGGGGTTTCTGGACAACCAGAACTCCCCCCTTCCCCCCCCCCCCCATGTTTACCTATGAGGTGTGCGGTCATTGGGTAAAAATGCACTGTCACGTGAGCTAGTGTGTCCTGTCGCCATCCATCTGCATCTCCTCTCCGGTTAACTACCGGAGAGGAGATTAGTAATGTAGGAAAGTATGATATATATACTGTATATATATTTTATATATATATATATATATATATATATATATAGAAACGATCCCTTAACAAGGGAGATGCACTCTCCTAAGGAAATAAGGAAGTCAGTCCAATCCACATAAAGTCGTCTTTAATGTTCAATATAATTGCTCAGCTATGCCCTGTCCTGATGCTCTGATGTGTGCAAGCTGGGGATGCTGGGGACTCCGTAAGGACCATGGGGAATAGACGGGCTCCGCAGGAGACTGGGCACTCTAAGAAAGAATTAGGACTACTGGTGTGCACTGGCTCCTCCCTCTATGCCCCTCCCCCAGACCTCAGTTAAGGAAACTGTGCCCGGAAGAGCTGACATTACAAGGAAAGGATTTTGGAATCCAGTGTAAGACTCATACCAGCCACACCAATCACACCGTATAACTTGTGATAAACTTACCCAGTTAACAGTATGAACAAACAACAGAGCATCAACCAATGGATGCCAACATAACATAACCCTTTATTAAGCAATAACTATATACACGTATTGCAGAAAGTCCGCACTTGGGACGGGCGCCCAGCATCCACTACGGACTACGAGAAATAGATTTACCGGTGAGTAAAATCTTATTTTCTCTAACGTCCTAGTGGATGCTGGGGACTCCGTAAGGACCATGGGGATTATACCAAAGCTCCCAAACGGGCGGGAGAGTGCGGATGACTCTGCAGCACCGAATGAGCAAACACAAGGTCCTCCTCAGCCAGGGTATCAAACTTGTAGAATTTTGCAAAAGTGTTTGAACCCGACCAAGTAGCAGCTCGGCAAAGCTGTAATGCCGAGACCCCTCAGGCAGCCGCCCAAGAAGAGCCCACTTTCCTCGTGGAATGGGCTTTTACTGATTTTGGATGCGGCAAGCCAGCCGCAGAATGAGCCTGCTGAATCGTGTTACAGATCCAGCGAGCAATAGTTTGCTTTGAAGCAGGAGCACCCAGCTTGTTGGATGCATACAGGATAAACAGCGAGTCAGTTTTCCTGACTCCAGCCGTTCTGGCTACATAAATCTTCAAAGCCCTGACTACATCAAGCAACTTGGAATCCTCCAAGTCACGAGTAGCCGCAGGCACCACAATAGGTTGGTTCAAATGAAAGGATGACACCACCTTCGGCAGAAATTGCGGACGAGTCCGTAATTCTGCCCTGTCCATATGGAAAACCAGATAGGGGCTTTTACATGACAAAGCCGCCAATTCTGACACACGCCTAGCCGAAGCTAAGGCCAAGAGCATGACCACTTTCCACGTGAGATACTTTAGCTCCACGGTCTTAAGTGGCTTAAACCAGTGGGATTTCAGGAAACCCAACACCACGTTGAGATCCCAAGGTGCCACTGGTGGCACAAAAGGGGGCTGAATATGCAGCACTCCTTTAACAAACGTCTGAACCTCAGGAAGAGAAGCCAGTTCTTTTTGAAAGAAAATGGATAGGGCTGAAATCTGGACCTTTATGGACCCCAATTTTAAGCCCATAGTCACTCCTGACTGTAGGAAATGCAGGAACCGGCCCAGCTGGAATTCCTCTGTAGGGACCTTCCTGGCCTCACACCAAGCAACATATTTTCGCCATATACGGTGATAGTGCTTAGCTGTCACGTCCTTCCTAGCCTTTATCAGTGTAGGAATAACTTCATCCGGAATGCCTTTTTCCGCTAGGATCCGGCGTTCAACCGCCATGCCGTCAAACGCAGCCGCGGTAAGTCTTGGAACAGACAGGGCCCTTGTTGCAACAGGTCCTGTCTGAGAGGCAGAGGCCATGGGTCCTCTGTGAGCATTTCTTGCAGTTCCGGGTACCAAGTCCTTCTTGGCCAATCCGGAACAATGAGTATTGTTCTCACTCCTCTTTTTCTTACGATTCCCAGCACCTTGGGTATGAGAGGAAGAGGAGGAAACACATAGACCGACTGGAACACCCATGGTGTTACTAGTGCGTCCACAGCTATCGCCTGAGGGTCCCTTGACCTGGCGCAATACCTTTTTAGCTTTTTGTTGAGGCGGGACGCCATCATGTCCACCTGTGGCAGTTCCCATCGATTTGCAATCTGCGTGAAGACTTCTTGATGAAGTCCCCACTCTCCCGGGTGGAGGTCGTGCCTGCTGAGGAAGTCTGCTTCCCAGTTGTCCACTCCCGGAATGAACACTGCTGACAGTGCTTGCGCGTGATTCTCCGCCCAACGAAGAATCCTGGCGGCTTCCGCCATCGCCACCCTGCTTCTTGTGCCGCCCTGGCGGTTTACATGAGCCACTGCGGTGATGTTGTCTGACTGAATCAGCACCGGTTGGTTGCGAAGTAGAGGCATGTTTGACTCAGGGCGTTGTATATGGCCGTTAGTTCCAGGATATTGATGTGCAGACAAGCCTCCTGACTTGACCACAGCCCTTGGAAGTTTCTTCCCTGAGTGACTGCCCCCCATCCTCGGAGGCTTGCATCCGTGGTCACCAGGACCCAGTCCTGTATGCTGAACCTGCGGCCCTCGAGAAGGTGAGCACTCGCACGGAACCTGCCGAAGGGAATGGCTTCGTATGACGCCACCATCTTTCCCAGGACTCGCTTGCAGTGATGCACCGACACCTGTTTTGGTTTTAGGAGGTCTCTGACCAGAGTCACGAGCTCCTGAGCCTTCTCCGCGGGGAGAAACACCTTCTTCTGGTCTGTGTCCAGAATCATGCCCAGGAAGGGCAGACGCGTCGTAGGAATCAGCTGCGACTTTGGAATATTCAGAATCCAGCCGTGCTGTTGCCAGAGCCGGCCCTAACCAATATGATGCCCTAGGCAAGTTTTTGGCTGGTGCCCCCTAGCACCACTGCTTTATTCACAATTTATAATGCGATAGTGTCCCTTATTCACATTACATGACACAGTAGTACCACTTTACCTTATATATGTTACTCCTCACAGTAGTGCCCCTCATTCACATAACATCATACTGAATTGCTCTTTATTCTCATTACAACACACCATATTGCTACTTATTCACATTACATCACACCATATTGCTCTTTATTCACATTAGACCACACAGTTGTGCCCTTTCTATACGTTACGCCACACAGTAGAGCACCTTACACACATAATGCCACACATTGGTAATGCATTTATACACATAATACCACACAGTAATGCCCCTTACACATATGACACACATTATTAATGTCCTTATAAACATAATGCACCTTACACATTATGCCAACCCTTATTAATGCCCTTATACACATAATTTTCCTTACACATATGCCACACATTGTTAATGTCCTTATACACATAATGACCCACATAACGTCCCTTACACACATAATGACACACATAGTGCCCCTTACACATATGTTACACATTATTAATGCCCTTATACACATAATGACACATATAGTTCCTGGCGTGAGTCAACTGGCAGCTCTGATAATGTTGGGTGCCTATTTTTATGAAAATGCATCTTATTTGCATTCCTATATGGCTAGGATGCACAAGCAGCTTCTGCTGATTAAAATGATATGCGGCATGCCTATATACTGTGTGTGACTGTGGCTGTATCTGCATACGAAATGCTACACATAGAATATAGGCATGCCGCATATCATTTGAATCAGCAGAAGCTGCTTGTGCCCCTAGGCATACCAGATGCCCTAGGCAATTGCCTAGTTTGCCTATGCCTATGGCCGGCTCTGGCTGTTGCAACACTTCCTGAGAGTGTGCTACGCTGATCAGCAACTGCTCTCTGGACCTCGCCTTTATGAGGCGATCGTCCAAGTATGGGATAATTGTAACTCCTTGCTTTCGAAGGAGCACCATCATTTCCGCCATTACCTTGGTAAATATTCTCGGAGCCGTGGACAGACCAAACGGCAACGTCTGGAATTGGTAATGACAGTCCTGTACCACAAATCTGAGGTACTCCTGATGAGGTGGATAAATGGGGACATGCAAGTAAGCATCCTTGATGTCCAGAGACACCATAAAATCCCCCTCTTCCAGGCTTGCAATGACCGCTCTGAGCGATTCCATTTTGAACTTGAATCTTTTCAGATAAATGTTCAGGGACTTTAAATTCAATATGGGTCTGACCGAACCGTCCGGTTTCGGTACCACAAACATTGTGGAATAGTAACCCTTCCCCTGTCGAAGGAGGGGAACCTTTACCACCACCTGCTGGAGATATAACCTGTGAATTGCCGCTAACACTACCTCCCTTTCCATGGAGGAAGCTGGCAGGGCCGATTTGAGGTAACGGTGAGGGGGCATCACTTCGAATTCCAGCTTGTATCCCTGAGACACAATCTGTATAGCCCAGGGATCAACCTGTGAGCGAACCCACTGGTGGCTGAAATTTCGGAGACGTGCCCCCACCGCTCCCGGCTCCACCTGTGGAGCCCCAGCGTCATGCGGTGGACTTAGTGGAAGCCGGGGAGGACTTCTGTTCCTGGGAACTAGCTGTATGGTGCAGCTTCTTTCCTCTACCCCTGCCTCTGGCAAGAAAGGATGCACCTCTGACTTTCTTGCTTTTTTGTGAACGAAAGGACTGCATTTGGTAATACGGCGCTTTCTTAGGCTGTGAGGGAATATATGGTAAAAAATTAGACTTCCCAGCCGTAGCTGTGGAAACTAGGTCCGAGAGACCGTCCCCAAACAATTCATCACCCTTATAAGGTAAAACCTCCATGTGTTTTTTAGAGTCGGCATCACCTGTCCATTGCCGAGTCCACAGGACCCTTCTGGCAGAAATCGACATTGCATTTATTCTAGAGCCCAGTAGGCAAATGTCCCTCTGGGCATCCCTCATATATAGGACAGCGTCTTTTATATGCCCAAGGGTTAGTAAAATAGTATCCTTGTCCAAGGTATCCAGTTCCTCAGACAGAGTATCTGTCCATGCTGCTACAGCACTACACATCCAGGCCGACGCAATTGCCGGCCTCAGCAGAGTACCTGAATGTGTTTACACAGACTTCAGGATACCTTCCTGCTTCCTATCCGCAGGATACTTTAGGGAGGCCGTATCCTGTGACGGCAGGGCCACCTTCCTAGATAAGCGTGTCAGAGCTTTGTCTACCCTAGGGGAGGATTCCCAGCGCATCCTGTCCGTTGGCGGGAAAGGGTACGCCATAAGTAACCTTTTGGAAATCAGCACTTTCCTATCAGGAGAATCCCACGCTTTTTCACATAACTCATTTAACTCATGTGAAGGGGGAAAAGTCACCTCTTGCTTTTTCTCCCCAAACATATAAACCCTCTTGTCAGGGACAGGGTTTACCTCTGATATGTGCAATACATCCTTCATTGCTATAATCATGTAGCGGATGGCTTTAGCCATTTTAGGCTGCAATTTTGCATCATCGCCATCAACACTGGAGTCAGAATCCGTGTCGATATCTGTGTCAACAATTTGGGATAGTGGGCGCTTCTGAGACCCTGACGGCCTCTGCGCTGTAGGATCAGGCATGGGCTGAGACCCCGACTGTCCCAAGGCATCAGCTTTATCCAACCTTTTATGCAAGGAGTTTACATTATCATTTAACACCTTCCACATATCCATCCAATCAGGTGACGGCGCCGTCGGCGGGGACACCTCATTCATCTGCACCTGCTCTGCCTCCACATAGCCCTCCTCGTCAAACATGTCGACACAAGCGTACCGACACACCACACACACAGGGGATGCTCTATATGAGGACAGGACCCCCACAAGGCCTTTTGGAGAGACAGAGGGGTATATGCAATTAGCGGCGAATCGCGGCAATTTTTCGGCCGTTTTTTAATTCGACACAATTAGACCGTCTAATTTCGGCAAGTGGGTGCCGAAATTGACCATATTCAATAAAAAACGGATTCGACAGTCCCGCTGACGAAAAACGGCCGATTTGACGGATTTTGTTCCGATTTTTGAAAAAACGGGAAAAAACCCGAAAAAAAAATGGCGTGGGGTCCCCCCTCCAAAGCATAACCAGCCTCGGGCTCTTCGAGCTGGTCCTGGTTCTAAAAATCCGGGGAAAAAATGGACAGGGGATCCCCCATATTTTTAAAACCAGCACCGGGCTCTGCGCCTGGTGCTGGTGCAAAGAATACGGGGGACAAAAAGAGTAGGGGTCCCCCGTATTTTTAACACCAGCATCGGGCTCCACTAGCTGGACAGATAATGCCACAGCCGGGGGTCACTTTTATACAGCGCCCTGCGGCCGTGGCATTAAATATCCAACTAGTCACCCCTGGCCGGGGTACCCTGGGGGAGTGGGGACCCCTTCAATCAAGGGGTCCCCCCCCAGCCACCCAAGGGCCAGGGGTGAAGCCCGAGGCTGTCCCCCCCATCCAAGGGCTGCGGATGGGGGGCTGATAGCCGTGAGAAAATGACAAGAATATTGTTTTTTCCTGTAGTACTACAAGTCCCAGCAAGCCTCCCCCGCAAGCTGGTACTTGGAGAACCACAAGTACCAGCATGCGGGAGAAAAACGGGCCCGCTGGTACCTGTAGTACTACTGGAAAAAAAATACCCAAATAAAAACAGGAGACACACACCTTGAGAGTAAAACTTTATTGCACACCTGCCGACACACACATACTTACCTATGTTGACCCGCCGACTGCCACGTCTCCTGATCCGACGATCCGGGGTACCTGTGAATAAAATTATACTCACCTCAATCCAGTGTCCAGATATAAATCCTCGTACTTGGCAAAAAAAATAAACGAACACCCGGACCAGCGGACTGAAAGGGGTCCCATGTTTACACATGGGACCCCTTTCCCCGAATGCCGGGACCCCACGTGACTCCTGTCACAGAGGTCCCTTCAGCCAATCAGGAAGCGCTACTTCGTTGCACTCACCTGATTGGCTGTATGCGCGTGTGAGCTCAGACAGCGCATCGCACAGCTCCCTCCATTACTTTCAATGGTGGGAACTTTGCCGTCAGCGGTGGGGTTACCCGCGGTCAGCCGCTGACCGCGGGTGACCTCACCGCTAACCGCAAAGTTCCCACCATTGAGTATAATGGAGAGGCTTTGCGATGCGCTGTCTGACAGCTCAGACGTGCAGCCAATCAGCAGAGTGCCAGGACGTTGCGCTCGCTGATTGGCTTAAGAGACCTTTCTGTGACAGCAGTCACGGGGTGGGGTCTCTGCATTCGGGGAAAGGGGTCCCATGTGTAAACATGGGACCCCTTTCAGTCCGGCTTGGTCGGGTGTTCGTTTATTTTTTTTGCCAAGTACGAGGATTTATATCTGGACACTGGATTGAGGTGAGTATAATTTTATTCACAGGTACCCCGGATCGTCGGATCAGGAGACGTGGCAGTCGGCGGGTCAACATAGGTAAGTATGTGTGTTTCGGCAGGTGTGCAATAAAGTTTTACTCTCAAGGTGTGTGTCTCCTGTTTTTATTTGGGTATTTTTTTTCCAGTAGTACTACAGGTACCAGCGGGCCCGTTTTTCTCCCGCATGCTGGTACTTGTGGTGGGACTTGTAGTACTACAGGAAAAAACAATATTCTTGTCATTTTCTCAAGGCTATCAGCCCCCCATCCGCAGCCCTTGGATGGGGGGGACAGCCTCGGGCTTCACCCCTGGCCCTTGGGTGGCTGGGGGGGGACCCCTTGATTGAAGGGGTCCCCACTCCCCCAGGGTACCCCGGCCAGGGGTGACTAGTTGGATATTTAATGCCACGGCCGCAGGGCGCTGTATAAAAGTGACCCCCGGCTGTGGCATTATCTGTCCAGCTAGTGGAGCCCGATGCTGGTGTTAAAAAT
Organism: Pseudophryne corroboree; assembly: GCF_028390025.1. Taxonomy (NCBI): domain Eukaryota; kingdom Metazoa; phylum Chordata; class Amphibia; order Anura; family Myobatrachidae; genus Pseudophryne; species Pseudophryne corroboree. Next base: position 465,603,408 of record NC_086446.1, on the reverse strand, counting down.
ACGGGGGACCCCTACTCTTTTTGTCCCCTGTATTTTTTGCACCAGCACCAGGCGCAGAGCCCGGTGCTGGTTTTAAAAATACGGGGGATCCCCTGTCCATTTTTCCCCCGGATTTTTAGAACCAGGACCGGCTCGAAGAGCCCGAGGCTGGTTATGCTTTGGAGGGGGGACCCCACGCCATTTTTTTCCGGGATTTTACCATTCCATCTAAAAGAAAAAAAATATTTTTAAAAATATATAAATAATACTTGTGCCTCCCAAAAAGACAAACCAAGTACCTAATCCCTTCTAATATAAATAGATATGCTATTACCAATTAAAAAAACACCAAAAAAAACATGTTTTAATTTTTTTTTATTAGAATTACCCACCAAAGTGTGGCGGATTGAAAATGACGAATTTACTGTCTAAAAGCACTGTTGTCGAATTTCCAAACTTCAATTGAATATACTTCTGTCGAATTGCCACATTTGTACCATTGCAGAAATGTTGAATTTGACAAATGTCGAATTTCAAAAAGTCGAATTTTGAAAGTCCGTTTTTTTGACGGAAAGTACTGAATTGCATTGTCGAATTTTTTTTGGGGGCGAAAAAGTCCCGTTTTTCGACAATTTCGGGAATTCGAGCGCAATTGCATATACCCCAGAGAGAGAGAGTATGCCAGCACACACCCCAGCGCTATATGACCCAGGAATCACACAGTAACTTAGTGTTTACCCAGTAGCTGCTGTATATATGATTATTGCGCTAAATTTATGTGCCCCCCTCTCTTTTTACCCTTTTTCTACCGTGAGTCTGCTGAGGAGAGCCTGGGGAGCTTCCTCTCAGCGGAGCTGTGGAGAGAAAATGGCGCTGGTGAGTGCTGAGGAAGAAGCCCCGCCCCCTCAGCGGCGGGCTTCTGTCCCGCGATTTGGTGTAAAAAATGGCGGGGGCTCATGCATATATACAGTGCCCAGCTGTATATATGCTGCTTTTGCCAGGAGGTACTCAAATTGCTGCCCAGGGCGCCCCCCCTGCGCCCTGCACCCTACAGTGACCGGAGTGTGTGGGTTAGTGTGGGCGCAATGGCGCACAGCTGCAGTGCTGTGCGCTACCTCATGTGAAGACAGGAGTCTTCTGCCGCCGATTTTGACGTCTTCTTGCTTCATCCGCCGGCTTCTGTCTTCTGGCTCTGCGAGGGGGACGGCGGCGCGGCTCCGGGAACGGACGACCAAGGTTAAGATCCTGTGTTCGAACCCTCTGGAGCTAATGGTGTCCAGTAGCCTAAGAAGCGCAACCTAGCCGCAGTTAGTAGGTTTGCTTCTCTCCCCTCAGTCCCACGTAGCAGAGAGTCTGTTGCCAGCAGAAGCTCTCTGAAAATAAAAAAACCTAACTAAAATACTTTCTTAATAGCAAGCTCAGGAGAGCTCACTAAAATGCACCCAGCTCCTTCCGGGCACAGATTCTAACTGAGGTCTGGAGAAGGGGCATAGAGGGAGGAGCCAGTGCACACCAGTAGTCCTAATTCTTTCTTAGAGTGCCCAGTCTCCTGCGGAGCCCGTCTATTCCCCATGGTCCTTACGGAGTCCCCAGCATCCACTAAGACGTTAGAGAAATATTGTTTTTGAGGGCCTTGAACGAACTTTAATGATGTGTACTGTATATACATTCGGATGTTACTACTGTGCTCGTCTTGACAAAGATTCTACATTGGAATCGAAACGTTGACATGCTGAGCCATTATATTGAACATTAAAGACGACTTTATGTGGATTGGACTGACTTCCTTAGGAGAGTGCATCTCCCTTGTTAAGGGATCGTTTCTATATTTGTAGACTCATTGTTTTAATGTATCCTCCACTGGGTGCACCCCGCTGGTGTTATTAAGTAGATGAGAGTGCGGGCTTATTTGTATATATAGATAGATAGATAGATAGATAGATAGATAGATAGATAGATAGATAGATAGATAGATAGATAGATAGATAGATAGATTCCAAGAGGGATATTCAAATGTTTGAAAAGTCGGTTGGGTGTCTGATTTTTCCTGAAAATTTTTTCCTGAAAAAACAGACACAAAACTGACTTCAAACAATTGAATCTCCCCCAAACAATGATGTACAGGTGCGCTGGTATAGAAGATTTTCACTTTAGCAGTTAAAAAATCCAGTCCACAGGGTTAAAACCCCGAGCTGTAGCACTGATATTTCCTTAGTATACCGCAGCACTTCTCCCAGTAGTTTAGCTCTGGACTCCTGGAGTAGATTGGTTACTAGATACAAGGATGAGAGGAGAATGCGCTCATAGTGCAGACTGTATTTATTTCTTAAAAGACATATATCTCACACACATATAAAGAATGTGAATAAGACTCATACCATAAAAACCCACACTGTGGGCTGGTTACCACATGATGTAAAAAGACTCCAAAGGCTATTACTCACACCACGCCACCAGCCAGAGCCGTGACCCATCAGGACACCGCGCCGGGGATAGGTCTGGATGCAGAGCTGGATGGAGATGATGCGTCTGGCAGGCCACGCCCCAATGCGTTTCGTGTATTACTTCGTCAGGAGGCTGGTCTGTCAGACGCGATGAGTGGTTTATATAGCCAGAGGTTCCCAATCTTAAAGCCGTCATTAATTAACTCATGGACAGCTGGAGCAAGAAAGAGTTCAGATTCCAATATATAAATAATAAAACAATATTATAAAACAAATTATACAACAACATGTATATATATATATATATATATATATATATGTTGTGACAAGATGCACACACACGGGGACTCAGATGAATACTTTCAGTGTTTAGTTTTCATAGCCGGTCAGCACATAGCAAGTTGATTCCAAACAGTCAGTATTACAGGCAGTAGCATACAGGTACTCACAGCATAGTAGACTCTTGATAGGTGCCAGTGGTCCCTAGTCTAACCCACACAACCCAGCCTATCACTCGGGTAGCTATTCCACCGTCGAGAGCAAGGTGACTCTGCCCTGGAAACTCTTATATCAGGAAATCCCAGGTGCTGCTGATCACACACCTGGGAGTATGCTACTGCTTCTAAAACTTGGTCTGGATCCACCACATTACTTTCACATGGAAAACTGCTGTCTCTGCCACACTCCTCCCCCCTTATCTTCAACCACCATGGTGAAGCTACACTATTTTCAGGCGAGCTCTCTGCCTCGCCCACCCCCACCTGTGTGATCCGCACAGGTACACAGCCTTCCACCACCTTCTAGAGATCACCCATTTCACCTTCTTTCTCCTTCCCTAGCTTCACCATAGGGTTGCTTGGAGGAACAGGACCTACAAACCTCCTGGAAAGGGCATCGGCATTGAGGTGCTGTTTCCCCAGATGATGCCTCACCTCAAACTTAAATGGCTGCAAAGCCAAAAACCAACGGGTCACACGAGCATTCACCTCTTTGTTTGTATGCATACACTGTAAGGGTGCATGGTCTGTGACCAACAAAAACTCTTGTCCCAATAAATAATATCTTAATGACTCAACTGCCCATTTAATGGCCAAGCACTCCTGCTCCACAGTTGAGTACCTGCGCTCCCTGGGCAATAATAGATAGAGGATGGGCTTCTCCTCTCCATCTACCTCTTGGGATAGGACCGCTCCTAATCCTGTCCAGGAGGCATCCGTTTGTAACACAAATTACTTTTTAAAGTCAGGAGCTTGTAAGACAGGCTCAGTACACAAAGCTCGTCTTAAATCTTGCCAAGCAGTTTCCACTGGTCCAGACCACGTTATCTTGTCTGGGCATTGTTTTTTTAAGACATTCGGTTAGTGGAGCCGCTCTAGCGGCGAAATCTCGAATGAACCTGCGATAATATCCGACCAAACCGAGAAATGTTCTAAGTTGTGATTTACATTTGGTCTGGACCAGGTGAGGACTGCTTCTACCTTACTAGGCTGAGGTTTAACCTGTCCTCTGCCCACAATGTACCCCAAATACATGGCCTCAATCATATCAATGGCACATTTCTCGGGGTTGGCGGTAAACCTGTGTGCCCGTAGCGACTGTAAAACGGCTTCTACCTTTTGTAGGTGTGACTCCCAATCAGAGCTGAAAATAACGATGTCATCTAAATATGCAGCCGCATATTCCCTGTGGGGCGCAGCAACTTATTCATAGCTCTTTGGAAGGTTGCTGGGGCACCATGTAAACCAAATGACAGCATTATATATTGGAATAAGCCTTCTGGGGTAGAGAAGGCTGTTTTTGCCTTAGCAGCTTCTGTTAACGGAATCTGCCAATAACCTTTTGTTAAATCAAATGTAGTGAGGTATTGACTATTGGCTAAATTTTCTACCAACTCATCAACCCAGGGCATAGGGTCAGAATCAAACCGGGACACTTGATTTAATTTACGGAAGTCATTGCAGAACCGTAAAGCACCTGAAGGCTTCGGTACTAGGACAATTGGATCATTCCACTCACTGGTGGATTCCTCTATAACCCCTAGGCGTAACATCTCTTCCACCGCCTGCTTTATCGCTGCCTGCTTTGCTTCGGGTATGCGATATGGCCTCTGTTTAATGACCACCCCAGGTGGAGTCACAACATCATGTTGATTAATCTGTGTCTTTCCCGGAATGGCAGAAAACACATCTTGGGAGCGTTTTGTCAAGTTCACCACTTCCCGTTTCTGTTCAGGAGTAAGCGTGACTTCCATGGGCACCTGGCATTCTGAAATCTTTTTAGCTACCAAAGTGGGCTGATTGGCAGTTTCCTTCCAGTGTTTTAACAGGTTTACATGGTAGATTTGCACCTCCCTCCTTCTACCCTCCTGTCGGACCCTGTAATTGAACGGTCCCACTGCCTCACTGATCTCATAGGGCCCCCGCCATTGTGCATACATCTTGCTTTCTGTGGTAGGCACCAGCACTAACACTTTATCTCCCGGATTAAAGGACTGGTTAACTGAGGTGACGTCATATCTCTGTTTCTGACGTTGTTGGGCCATTTCCATGTGTTCATTCAGTAGTGGCGCAATCTGCCTTAGACGGCCGTATAACTGGGCCACAAACTGAACAACATTAGGGTCCTGGCATGGTTGTTCTTCCCACCCTTCTTTTAAGAGATCTAGAATTCCTCTGGGCTGTCTCCCATAGAGGAGCTCAAAGGGACTAGGGCCCTCATTCTGAGTTGATCGCTCGCTAGCTGCTTTTAGCAGCAGTGCACATGCTAGGCCGCCACCCTCTGGGAATGTATCTTAGCTTAGCAGAAGTGCGAACGAAAGGTTAGCAGAACTGCTCGTAAAAATTTTCATGCAGTTTCTGAGCATCTCCAACCCAACTCCTATCTTGCGATCACTTCACTCAGTTTAGTTCCTGCTTTGACGTCACAAACACGCCCTGCGTTTGGCCAACCACTCCCCCGTTTCTCCAGGCACGCCTGCGTTTTTACCTGTCACGCTTGCGTTTTTTAGCACACTCCCTGAAAACGGGCAGTTACCACCCAGAAATACCCACTTCCTGTCAATCACTCACCGATCAACAGAGCGACGAAAAAGAGTCGCTAGATCTTGTGTAAAACTGCATACTTATGTGTGAAAGTACGTCGCGCGTGCGCCCTGCGGCCCGTATGCATGCGCAGTTTTGCCGTTTTTTTAACCTGATCGCTCCGCTGCGAAAATCAGCAGCGAGTGGTCAACTCGGAATGACCCCCTAAACCCTGTAGAGGATTGGGGTACCTCTCTGACCGCAAACATCAAGTAAGGTAGGAGCAGATCCCAATCTCGTTTTTATTGTGTCACGCCCCTCTTTATCATTTGCTTAAGGGTTTTATTAAATCTTTCTACCAGGCCATCTGTCTGCAGGTGGTACACCGAGGTGGTAATCCTGTCTACGTTTAGCAACCGACATAAATCTTTCATGAGCTTAGACACGAAAGGTGTACTTTGATCCGTTAAGACCTCTTCCGGTATTCCTAACCGGGTATACATGGTTAGTAGTTCTCTGGCAATAGTGCTAGATTTCATATTGCGCAGGGGTATAGCCTCTGGGTACCTGGTGGCATAATCAACTACCACCAATATGTATTGGTGCCCTCGGCAAGATTTTTCCACTGGCCCTATCAGATCCGTACCAATCCGGTCAAAAGGTACGGAAATGATAGGGAGGGGTACCAGTGGAGCTCTAAACTAAGGCTGTGGGGCCGTTCTCTGGTAGACTGGGCATTCCTGACAATACCTCTTAACGGAAGCATAGATGCCGGGCCAAAAGAACCTTAACTGGATGCGTTGGAGTGTTTTCTTCTCCCCTAAATGGCCACCCCACAAATGCGTATGGGCAGCTTCTAACACCAACTGCTCCAGTTTTCGGGGAACCAAGAGCTGATCTACCCTTTTCCCTTGTAAAGTAGCAACACGATATAGCAAGTCATTTTTCAAAACAAAATATGGTACACCCTCTGATGGTAAAGCATCAACTACCCTGCCATTAACTACTTTAACAGTCTCAAAGGCGTGTGCCAAAGTGCTGTCATCGCGTTGATCTCTCCCAAAGTCCTGCAGTGATATCTTCTCACCAACTGGGTTCCAATGGGCCTCGGACTCAGTCTCTTGGGGGTGGTCTGGGACCGGCAGCTTCTCTCCCGGATGCTAAACTTTGGTAGTCTCTGGTCTCTGGCTTCTGAGTTGTTTCGGTGTTTGACGGTTTGTGGGTAGCATGCCAGGTAACCAGCTCCTGCAGCAATGGAAAGTCCCGGCCCAGGATCAGCGGATACGGGGGTCTGGAGGTCACCGCCGCCACCACCACCTTTAACGACCGATCTTGAATGACCAGGGGTAAGTAGACACGTGGGCACTCCTTCACATCGCCATGGACGCACAACATCCTGACAAGAGGCTGGACCTTGTCAGCTCCCGGGGGAACCATGTTGGCCGAAACAATGGTGAGCTCACTGCCGGTATCCACCAGGGCCCAAATCTCCCGGTTTCTCACCTGTACCTGCACCCGGAACAGGCAGGACTCTGCTTGGGATACCCCCACCGCCGCCATGCTGACCAACGGCTGAGCCATTTTCCCCACACTGCAATCCATTGGCTCGCCCTGTTTCAGGCAGTCCCGCCGCACATGACCAGGCTCGCCGCACTCAAAGCACACCAAGGGAGGCGGAGCCTTTGGTTTAACTACTAGGACCTGAGTTCTGAGTTTAGGTGGTAGCCTGTATCCTGACCTGGTTTTATTCAGCTTTCCCAGTGTCAGGTGCCACTCAATCACCACTGCCAACTCCTCAAATGTCTGGCGGTCAGCTTGAAGGGCCCACTGCTGCACCGAGCGGTCTAACACCCGCATAGCCTGGTCCAGTGTGACCACCTCCACAATCTGTACTGCAGAGTTTTTTTCTGGCTGCAACCAGGCCCCTGCCAGTCGGGCTAGTTTGGCCAGCTGAATCCTGGGAGGCTCAGAGCCCTCCAGCCGCCAATCATGGAATTCCTGGGCTTTGCTGGGCCCCGTCACTCCAATCCTATCCAGTATAGCCTTTTTCAGGGCAGGATAGGAGCGTGCCTCAGCCACAGTCGTGTCCACATACGCCCGCTGTGTCTCCCGTTAAGCAGGGAGCCAGCCTGTCAGACCATTCCTCCGCAGACCATCCCAACCGCGTCGCCGTGTGCTCAAACGTGCAAAGGAATGCCTCTATATCATCCGCTGGGGTGAGCTTCAGTAGCCTTTCCCGCTCTGGCTCAGATTTCTTTAGCGCTTTTAACTCAGCACACAACATTTGAATTTGAGTTTGCTGTCTTTCAGCCTGGGTTTGTTGGCTCTCATGTAACATCTGAATTTGAGTTTGCTGCCCAGCTATCTGGGCTTGTTGCCCCTCATGTTAACATTTTGATTGTCTCAAGTGGCCAACAGTGCTAACCTCAACAGCTATTGTCAGTGGTCATGTATTCAAGTATTATTCTTCTTCGGATATCACAAGTACTTGCTGTTCCCAGCTATCTCTAGTATCTTTCTCTCCCAGTTCCTCAACTAGCTACTGGGTACCTGTCCAGAAGGCCGTAACCTGGGTGCCGTGAAGCCCAAATCTCCATAGGAGGGGGTCACTGATGAAAACCACCGGTGGGTTAGACCCTTTGCTTCTGGTCAGGTCTCGCCAACATCCGGTGTAAGTCGGTATAGGAGGAAGTCCTACATACGCCCACCTCGCCTGCTTCCCAACCAGTGACCCGCCTACTCAGCTTGCCAGCTGAGATCACCAGAGACCAGGTCATGACAGAAACAATCATATATTCAGGATGGACTTGGTGGAGACTAGGGGCAATATGTAATAGCCGGTAAAATGCAGGCTGGTTTTACCTTGCAGGCTGGTTTTACCTTGTAAATGATTGCCGCTTTAAATATTTGAACAGACTCAGGAATTCCCGAACAGCCTGCATCTCACATGCTGCTACATTTTGCCCCATTTTAGAAGCAGAAATGAGTGGGCTAATTTTTTGATGTCTGCGAGAGCTACATTTGAACCTACCTCTATGCAGAGAAAGATTCATAATAGTTTACATCTGGCCACCTGGAATGAGTTGAGAAAACTTGGTGGTAATCCCCCGATTGCTATACACTGCCTACAGAACAGGAAGTGAGTGTCACTTATTTCCTTCATCCAAGTTATTTTTTTTTTTTTATTGTAAACACCTTGTTATACATTATAAGACATTTAATGTAATGGTTAAATGCTCTTCTTTATGTTATATGAATTCAATGGATGTTTATCGATCGACTTCCATATTGTATTATTGGTGTACAACGTCTTTTTTATTAATTATGTCATGTTTCAATAAAAACAAATTGGAAAAGAAGAAGACAGGAGGGAATGAGGAGCACTACCGATCAGACTGAGTTGCTTACTTGATATATAAGTATACAAATACGGAGGTTCAGTGTTACTAAAAACTTGTACATCTTTATTGAAGTCCTCAGAGATGAAAACAGAAATAGAAAAATGACATGTTCAGAGGTGGAAATGCCAACATGTGTCACATGTAGAACTTCGCTTTATCTCTGTGTGGCTTTTATAAAGACTTGACATGTAAATAAGTGTATATTGCATAAAGAACAATACAGTGTGTGTGGCAAGGAGTTCAAAAAGGGAGAGGTACAAATAATACATATGAAAAACAATAATCAATGCTGCAAAACTAATTTTAATGTACTTGATGTTTGCAGTTGTAAAAACCTGTACAAATAATATAACCATGCAACATAACTTGTTCTATTGCTAGAAAAGAAAAATTATAAATTTTGCCATCTTCAAAATAAACAAAATGTGATAGGGGAGTGGCTGAATCATGTGCAGAGGGGATCACTTATTAATTCAGCCGTAATAATCTGTATCCGCTATCCTCAGTGATACGTACTGTAGTAGGACCGGAATTACCCAATCCAAGGTTACCTTGCAAGGGCTTTCTCTCCTTAAACAGCGGCCTCATGCTCCAAGCAAAGGGTCATAATGCACATTTGAGATCTAGACTTAGCTCATACAACAATCCAAGCCCAACCACAAGGCTGTGCTCATAACCTATCCTGAGCACTAAATGAGAACTGATCCTGCTCCTCAAAATCTAAAAATGTAACAAGAACTCATACAGACTCCTTTTTTAAGCAGAAAAAACTGCTCTCAAAAAACGTGATAGATCCTACTTCTGGGTGGAGAACCACAGAAGGGATATTTGGCCTGGGACTATGAATTTATCAAAGCAACCCTGCTTAATAGCAAGTGTTCTATTAGACAAGCACATGCAGTATCTGCCAACATTTCCCGGTGGATGCCTAAGTATGGGTACATACCAGGACGATTTCGTCCCGATGGCCAGACTTCGATGCGTTGTGCGAGCGATTGGATGGGAATCATTGCAGAAATGTACCTTTTCTGCTAACGATTCCGATCCGATGTGCGTATTCACCACTTGCACGTCGGATCGGAGATCTTGACTGCTGCAGTTAAGTTCAGCCGATCCGATGCACGGTGAATACATGTCACCATGCATCGGATCGGTATCGGGGGATCCACTCTCTACTTCCCGTGCGCATCGGGAAGCAGGGAGCTGGCGGGGGGATCGGACCACGATCAGCTAGTGATCGTGGTCTGAGCTGCATCGCGCTGGTGTGTAGGCACCATAAAACAAAATAATACACATGCCTATCCACACAACCAACACCCGTGTCAGATGAGACCATGCTTCTTCCCCCTGTAGGCTATGTTAAAAAAAAGTTGTCCGGGCTGAAGATTGGTATTATTGGTAAATACATTATGTATCCATAAATATCGAAGCTGATACATGACAATAACATGTGACAAAACACATGAGAAACAATTTGCAGACACAGTTCTTAATTGACCTATTTCTCAAGGTCATCACATGTCTGGATTTGCTGTGGGATATACACCTATCGCACACAAAGCTGTGGACTGGTAAATACGCAGTTCACTAAATAAATGAATACAATAACCTGCCTCCATATGAAGTTATTTTTGGCTAACAATGTCATCCTGAGAACGTCTGTCGTTGCCAACAGACAATGACACATCAGACATTAGCAAATTAAAATGGTGTCTACTGTTCAAGGACAAGTAATGAGCACAGAGGGAGAGTCTGCACAATAATGTTACACTGATTTACAGTATGTGTGAAATCAAACCTCACAAAAGACAATGTGGGGCATATAAAGTGATAACATTTCTGTGTGATATGGCAGTCATTTTCTCTTGTCTTTCAGAGGCACATATGCTAATTGTTACTGTAAACTATTGATGTGTCTTTATAGTTCATATCAATCTAAATGTTACCTCATATATGGTGAACCTACCTATTTTTGCTTTAAGCATCTCACTGTACCTAGGTGCACTTGTCCCTCCCACTGTGGCCAAGTCTCAGTGCTTGGTTGGTCCCCCAGTAAAACTCGACCAAATCTTCACAGACCTAAGTAAAGTACGAGATTCGTTTTATGCATATGTATTACCAATTGCTGTAGCTCACTCAGGTCAATAAGTAAAAGTTTTTAGAACATCTACTGTAAATACCTTCCTACCAGCATGTTAAAACTTTCAGATCTGCTCAAATCTTTGTGTTTCCCAAGTATGGGGGAAGGCACTCGTATAGGGAAAAGGTATGTGCAATGAAATGGCAGTTAAGACAGGTGTAGTATGGCTGACCGGAGGTCAGGAGACTGCCGGTCAGCATACCGACACCGGGATCCCGGCAGGGAGGGGCAAGTGCAGCAAGCCCCTTGAAGGCTCGCTGCGCTCGCCACGCTGCGGGCTGGTGGGGACTGTCTATTCCCACTCTATGGGTGTCGTGGACACCCACGACTGGAAATAGTGCCTATTGGTCGGCATGCCGACCATCGGGATAGTGACGGGATGGGATTTTGTTGGAGGTCATGTGACCGTCTGTCTCCCGACCACCGGTCACATGAATACCACCCGTTAAAACAGTAGACAAAATAACAGCTCTATCTACTGTACGTCAACACACAGACTGATATCTGTTCTGGACCAAGTCCCATTTCCTAGTTATGATCTTGATGTAAGGTCTGTTACCACAAAGTTTTTAACTTGGTTGTTTGTCGTTACCTTTCTCTACTATCAGATTTCCTAGTTATAACTTTCCCTTTTACCTCTACCTTTATCATATTCACAGCAGCATTTCTCATAGCCAAAGCTGTCTAGATAAATATAATCAATCCTTGCTAATACTCTATAATTAACATTATATATATCATTTCCACTGTACTCTCTCTAGCCTGTGCTGTTCCCATTTAATACTTACTTTTATTCTCGGACTCAGACCAGCATTTACAAACTTAGGAGGACATTTACTAAGCAGTGATAAGAGCGGAGAAGTGAGCTAGTGGAGAAGTTGCCACATCAACCAATCAGCAGCTCTGTATAATTTTATGGTATGTAAATTATAGATGTTAAATCAGTGCTGATTGGTTGCCATGGGCACTTCTCCACTGGCTCACTTCTCCGCTCTTATCACTGCTTAGTAAATGTCCCCCATAATTCTTATAAACCACACAGCACAATAGTAAAAACTGCTACTGATAAAAGGGGACTGCCCAGCACACGGCAAGGCTGCCTAGCATGTCTTGTGCAGCCTAGCGATGTCATCACAATTAAATTGCGAACGCTTTGCAGAATCGGAAATTAGAGGAAGACCCGGTGCATACGCAGTCAGGCTGTGTGTGCAGGCGGTCCGGCACCATGTTTACTATCGAAGGAAACGCAGGTGACCTTATTGGGCCCTGAACATGGCCATGACATGCCTGCGTTTCCTGCTTTACTCCCCTCCAATGCTGCGTCGCTGTCCCCGAAAGCCTGTCGCCTGTAAAGCATAATGCGATTGCATAAAGTTGGCGCATGCGCAGACTGACGAAAATCGTCAGCTTGCATTTTTCTCAAAAGACCGATCAGGTCTGAATACCCCTCTGTCCTTTCTCTGTAGTCACTATTTGGGAGGCTCCTGCTTACATTTATACGATACTATAGTGGATTTTGATACTAGTTATTGTTTAGGAAATTAGTTGGGCACCAGGATGTTGTCACTTCCATTGGCATTACTCATGGGAAAGATCATTGGGAAGAAGGCAAGTATTTATAGACCTCCTAGAGCTTGCAGATGAGTTTTGCACTGCTTTCTTCAGGTATTACTGTGGTCTTGACAAAAGTCCCCCAATGGACCAAATGTTGACATTCTCTATATACTGCTGCTATGAGTGCATAAAATCACGTGTTATTTGCAATGGATGAGTCTGGTGAGTGATCTCTGTTTTATCCGTGCATCCTCTCTCTCTATATTAATATTTGTACAGAGAAGATCCAATTGGCGCACAGGTGTAGACAAAAGCATAAAACACATTAGAGGAAAAGATGAGCACCTAATAGTGTATATTCAGTTATTGTACCACAAACCTTTTTGCTTATCTATTTGATTGTTTCTTCGGTCACATGACTAACTATGAGAATCAGCATAAAGAGGATAAAAATAAAATAAAACATAGTGTGCACTGATAGATAAAATAACACTATATTAAGAACCATTAAAATCTCATCAAAACAATTAGGGATATCTAACTCCCAACAAGTGTTTTGTCTTTCCCCTTGATGAAGTCTCTATGACGGACGAAATGCATTGGAAATTTACCATTGTACTTGAATAACCTAAGGACAGATAATCGCTTATTTAAATGTTTTCATGTACGTGTGCTACCTATTACTTTTTATAAGATCAAAGGGTAGTACATTTTGATTTTTAAACCTTAAAACCCCTGGTAGTTTTACCGTATTGGGAGTTAGAAATCCCTAATTGTGATTTTATTTTAATGGTTCTTAATACAGGGTTATATTAGCTATCAGTGCATAAAATGTTTTATTTCCATTTATCTTCTATATCAGTGGTTCTCAAACTGTGTACCGTGGCACCCTGGGGTGCCTTGGGACACGTGCAGGGGTGCCCTGGGTTGGTGGTCCAGGACCAATTAAAATTATTTATTGTCAATGTAATAGGCAAAAACAGTGCTAATGGCTGTCACTCATAAAATATGTGGACAAACAGAAGTAAATCTTGTCCCTCACCACCTAATTCAACCTAAGGAGGTCATATAAACACAATTTACTTATTTTTATATTTCTTTCTAAATTTCTCAATAAGAAACTTTTGGGCTATGGGTGCTGTGAAAAAATTCTGATACTCTAGGGCAGGCATTCCCAACCGCGGTCCTCAAGGCACACCAACAGTGCAGGTTTTAGTGATATCCAGGCTTCAGCACAGATGGTTAAATCAAAATAACTAAGGTACCAATTAAGTCACCTGTGTTCAAGCCTGGATATCACTAAAACCAGAACTGTTAGTGTGCCTTGAGGACCGCGGTTGGGAAACACTGCTCTAGGGCGCTGTTATTCAAAAAAGTTTAAGAACCACTGCTCAATATGCGGATTCTCATTGTTGGACATGCGACCAAAGAAGCACCCAAAAGATAAGCAAAACATATTTTTTATTCTTCTTACGCGGTTTAAACTAACATACCTTACAACTTTTCAGCGCCCTGAGATGGGACAAAATTGTGCGCTGATGGCAAGTGCCTGAATTTAGAGGGTGTGGCCCGTCGCACTTCTCACAATGCCACGCCCAGTTTTCACTGCGCGGGGGCATGCCTAGCACTCTGTGAACAGGGATAATCCCCTGCTGTAATGTGCGTCTGTAGTGAGGGTCTCCCAACTGCTGTCTACCCCCGTGAGGCATTGAGACCTACGCGTGGGACAGTCCCTGAAATCGGGACAGTTCAGAGGATGCACGGAGTTTGGGGTATAACTGAATACACACTAATAGACGCACTACACTGATTTTAGCTTTCATTTATGCTACCAGTAAAGCATTATTTTAATTTATCTAATCCCAGAAAGCTGCGTGTGGACCCTTATTAAGGACCTTGAGTAGGCATTCCCAACCTCGGTCCCCAAGGCACACTAACAGTCAGTAGCGGATCTTGCCACGGGCAAGCAGGACTTTTGCCCGGGGTGCCGCCTTCCGGAGGGCGCCGGAGCCATCCGGAGGGCGCCGCACCATAGCAAGATCCGCTGCTGCTGTGCCCCCCGCTGCCGCTGCCCGCTGTGAAGGGAAACTAGACGCTACGCGTCTAGTTTCCCTTTGTGGAGAGGATCTTCACTGTAATGATGTGCGGTGCGCGTTGACGTCATTGCGCACCGCACAGCAAAGATCCTCTCCACGAAGGGAACTAGACGCTTAGCGTCTAGTTTTCCTTCGTGGAGAGGACCTTTGCTGTGCGGTGCGCGATGACGTCATCGCGCACCGCACATCCTACTACAGTACAGGGGGCGTAACTGACCATGGCCCCTGTATGAAGCCACGCCCCCTAATGCCGCCCGAGGCGCAAGAAGCCCCGGAACCGGCCCTGCTAACAGTGCAGGTTTTAGTGATATCCTGGCTTCAGCACAGATGGTTAAATCAAAATAACGGATCTACTAATTAAGTCACCTGTGCTCAAGCAAGGATCTCACTAAAACCTGGACTGTAAGTGTGCCTTGATGACCGAGGTTGGGAATACCTGACCTGAACACTGCACCACTTACCAATTCACCAAGTTCATTTCCCCAGATCAACACAACATAAATTATATATATATATATATATATATATATATATATATATATATACACTGCTCAGAAAAATAGAGGGTACACTAAAATAACACATCCTAGATCTGAATGAATGAAATATCCTTATTCAATACTTTGTTCTTTACATAGTTGAATGTGCTGACAACAAAACTACACAAAAATGATCAATGGAAATCAAATTTATTAACCCATGGAGGTCTGGATTTGGAGTCACACTCAAAATTAAAGTGGAAAAACACACTACAGGCTGATCCAACTTTGATGTAATGTCCTTAAAACAAGTCAAAATGAGGCTCAGTAGTGTGTGTGGCCTCCACGTGCCTGTATGACCTCCCTACAACGCCTGGGCATACTTCTGATGAGGTGGCGGATGGTATCCTGAGGGATTTCCTCCCAGACCTGGACTAAAGCATCCGCCAACTCCTGGACAGTCTGTGGTGCAACGTGGCGTTGGTGGATGGAGCGAGACATGATGTCCCAGATGTGCTCAATTGGATTCAGATCTGGGGAACGGGCGGGCCAATCCATAGCATCAATGCCTTCGTCTTGCAGGAACTGCTGACACACTCCAGCAACATGAGGTCTAGCATTGTCTTGCATTAGGAGGAACCAACGGCAACCGCACCAGCATATGGTGTCACAAGGCGTCTAAGAATCTCATCTCGGTACCTAATGGCAGTCAGGCTACCTCTGGCGAGCACATGGAGGGCTGTGCGGCCCCCCAAAGAAATGCCACCCCACACCATTACTGACCCACTGCCAAACCGGTCATGCTGGAGGATGTTGCAGGCAGCAGAAGTTCTCCTTGGCGTCTCCAGACTCAGTCACGTCTGTCACATGTGCTCAGTGAGAACCTGCTTTCGTCTGTGAAGAGCACAGGGCGCCAGTGGCGAATTTGCCAATCTTGGTGTTCTCTGGCAAATGCCAAACGTCCTGCACGGTGTTCGGCTGTAAGCACAACCCCCACCTGTGGACAAACAGAAGTAAATCTTGTCCCTCACCACCTAACTCAACCTAAGGAGGTCATATTAACACAATTTACTTAATTTAATATTTCTTTCTAAATTTCTCAATAAGAAACTTTTGGGCTATGGGTGCAGTGAAAAAATTCTGATACTCTAGGGCAGGCATTCCCAACCGCGGTCCTCAAGGCACACCAACAGTGCAGGTTTTAATGATATCCAGGCTTCAGCACAGATGGTTAAATCAAAATAACTAAGGTACTAATTAAGTAACCTGTGTTCAAGCCTGGATATCACTAAAACCAGGACTGTTAGTGTGCCTTGAGGACCGCGGTTGGGAAACACTGCTCTTGGGCGCTGTGATTCAAAAAGTTTAAGAACCACTGCTCAATATGCGGATTCTCATTGTTGGACATGCGACCAAAGAAGCACCCAAAAAGATAAGCAAAACATATTTTTTATTCTTCTTACGCGGTTTAAACTAACATACCTTACAACTTTTCAGCGCCCTGGGATGGGACAAAATTGTGCGCTGATGGCGGCGCCATCCGGAGGGTGCCGCACCATAGCAAGATCCGCTGCTGCTGTGCCCCCCGCTGCCGCTGCCCGCTGTGAAGGGAAACTAGACGCTACGCGTCTAGTTTCCCTTTGTGGAGAGGACCTTCACTGTAATGATGTGCGGTGCGCGTTGACGTCATAGCGCACCGCACAGCAAAGGTCCTCTCTACGAAGGGAACTAGACGCTTAGCGTCTAGTTTTCCTTCGTGGAGAGGACCTTTGCTGTGCGGTGCGCGATGACGTCATCGCGCACCGCACATCCTACTACAGTACAGGGGGCGTAACTGACCACGCCCCCTGTATGAAGCCACGCCCCCTAATGCAGCCCGAGGCGCAAGAAGCACCGGAACCGGCCCTGCTAACAGTGCAGGTTTTAGTGATATCCTGGCTTCAGCACAGATGGTTAAATCAAAATAACGGATGTACTAATTAAGTCACCTGTGCTCAAGCAAGGATATCACTAAAACCTGGACTGTAAGTGTGCCTTGATGACCGAGGTTGGGAATACCTGACCTGAACACTGCACCACTTACCAATTCACCAAGTTCATTTCCCCAGCTCACCACAACATTAATATATATATATATATATATATATATATATACATACACTGCTCAGAAAAATAGAGGGGACACTAAAATAACACATCCTAGATCTGAATGAATGAAATATTCTTATTCAATACTTTGTTCTTTACATAGTTGAATGTGCTGACAACAAAATTACACAAAAATGATCAATGGAAATCAAATTTATTAACCCATGGAGGTCTGGATTTGGAGTCACACTCAAAATTAAAGTGGAAAAACTCACTACAGGCTGATCCAACTTTGATGTAATGTCCTTAAAACAAGTCAAAATGAGGCTCAGTAGTGTGTGTGGCCTCCACGTGCCTGTATGACCTCCCTACAACGCCTGGGCATACTCCTGATGAGGTGGCGGATGGTATCCTGAGGGATCTCCTCGCAGACCTGGACTAAAGCATCCGTCAACTCCTGGACAGTCTGTGGTGCAACGTGGCGTTGGTGGATGGAGCGAGACATGATGTCCCAGATGTGCTCAATTGGATTCAGGTCTGGGGAACGGGCGGGCCAATCCATAGCATCAATGCCTTCGTCTTGCAAGAACTGCTGACACACTCCAGCAACATGAGGTCTAGCATTGTCTTGCATTAGGAGGAACCCACGGCAACCGCACCAGCATATGGTGTCACAAGGGGTCTGAGAATCTCATCTCGGTACCTAATGGCAGTCAGGCTACCTCTGGCGAGCACATGGAGGGCTGTGCGGCCCCCCAAAGAAATGCCACCCCACACCATTACTGACCCACTGCCAAACCGGTCATGCTGGAGGATGTTGCAGGCAGCAGAAGTTCTCCTTGGCGTCTCCAGACTCAGTCACGTCTGTCACATGTGCTCAGTGAGAACCTGCTTTCCTCTGTGAAGAGCACAGGGCGCCAGTGGCGAATTTGCCAATCTTGGTGTTCTCTGGCAAATGCCAAACGTCCTGCACGGTGTTCGGCTGTAAGCACATCCCCCACCTGTGGACGTCGGGGCCTCATACCACCCTCATGGAGTCTGTTTCTGATCGTTTGAGTAGACACATGCACATTTCTGGCTTGCTGGAGGTCATTTTGCAGGGCCCTGGCAGTGCTCGTCCTGTTCCTCCTTGCACAAAGGCGGAGGTAGCGGTCCTGCTGATGGGTTGTTGCCCTCCTACGGCCTCCTCCACGTCTCCTGATGTACTGGCCTGTCTCCTGGTAGCGCCTCCATGCTCTGGACACTAAGCTGACAGACACAGCAAACCTTCTTGCCACAGCTCGCATTGATGTGCCATGCTGGATGAGCTGCACTACCTGAGCCACTTGTGTGGGTTGTAGACTCCGTCTCATGCTACCACTAGAGTGAAAGCACCGCCAGCTTTCAAAAGTGACCAAAACATCAGCCAGAAAGCATAGGAGCTGAGAAGTGGTCTGTGGTCACCACCTGCAGAACAACTCCTTTATTGGGGATGTCTTGCTAATTGCCTATAATTTCCACCTGTTGTCTATTCCATTTGCACAACAGCATGTGAAATTGATTGTCGATCAGTGTTGCTTCCTAAATGGACAGTTTGATTTCACAGAAGTGTGATTGACTTGGAGTTACATTGTGTTGTTTAAGTGTTCCCTTTATTTTTTTTGAGCAGTGTATATATATATATATATATATATATATATTTATTCATAGAATGCGTTTCGTCCCTTTGCGTTCTCTCTGGGACTTCCTCAGGGGTAGATGTGTCCCAGAGAGAACACAAAGGGACGAAACGCGTTGGACTACTTACCGCTACCTCCCCATTGATGCTTGCAATCAGATAAGCTTGTAATTTTTTCATAAATTGTACGGGTCCATTTTTTATGTATATTTTTTGTGTGTGTATTTGTGATTAAAAACATTGTTGAAACAATATCACACTATCAAAGTCTAGTTCCCAATTGGGAGTTTCTTTTGTTTTAAGGTACAGCCACGAATCCAGTTTGAAGCCTACATTTTGAATACTGGAAAGTGAGTGTACCTCTTGCCTTTATTTTCCCCTTGAGGGTTCTCTTACCCCTATTATCACATGGGTGTTGTATTTTTGTAATGCTCTTTGAATCACAGTGGACAGTAGGCGATTCTAAATGAGTTGCACCCAGCACCTTCCTTTTTATTATTGCACCAAAGCACCTAGTCACTTTAAGATAAAGTGCACTTTATTCATTCATCTCACCCTCTTTCTGCCCAGAAAAAAATCATCCTTGAATGAGTATACCAGACCGGGACAGAGGATAGAGGAAGGACCATCCCTTTTGAAAGAACCTGACAAGGGCTTGCTATTCACATGTATCTGGTACGCATATGCTATTCACTATGAGGATTTATGATGCACAGATCACTTTATAAGCACTGAAAGCGCAGGAATTTTACTATCTATGAACATTTCTAAAGGACTTACTGAAATATAGGTCAATCGAGAATCTCTGCTGCCACTATATTTTGGAGTGCTATTATTATATGTTGTACACTTATTTAAGTGATGCGTGCTTTTACATTGTTTATTGAATTTTAAGGTTGAGCACTTTTTTCACTAATATATATATATATATATATATATGTTGGAAGAAATCGGCGGCACTCCATGATATAGTCAAGCAAAACTTGTGTATTAAAGCATCACAAGATACAATACAAAAACCGACGTTTCGGGGCCCGTAGCCCCTTCTTCAAGGTGTATGTGATGTGTGTTAAGAGCTTACCTTATAAGCCGTGAATAACCCGCCAACCAAACGTGAGGACGGACGCCTCCGGCCACTCTGTCCCCGTCGCGCTCCCTGGACTTCCGGGGTCCGCTGCGGATGACGTCACGCGTCCATGTGTCGGGTTGCTATGGTAGCAGCCGGCGTATAGGATCGCGCTGGCCGGAGCTGTCAAACAAATAAGTGAACGAAATTTAAAAAGGAGTGAACGAAATTTTAAAAAGTGAAGCACCCGTGCATAACATGCCTGTGTTATAATACAATTTGAGGGATATTCCCTAGAGCATGGACATAGGAATGGGAACATTAAACGGGGTTAGAGTGTATGCAGAATATATAAGCTGAAAAACCTCTTATTCTCAGGAGCCATAATAGCCTAACAGGAGAAGGTGCTGATGGCCGCGAGACCGAGTCGTGCTCCCACTCCCCAGATGTCAGTAAGATGGAATCCTATTATAGCATCACCGTGTGTGTAGGGTGTCTATAGGTTTAAAATGTGACTCCCATGGTGATGACATATAACCACATAATGGTATAATATATATTCCCACTAAATTGGGTTCCAATGGAGAGTGTTCTATTGTCCATGATGGTACATTCATCGTATGTTCAGTGCCACATTAGTGCAGGGAATTCCATGCGATGTTCTCATTTAAGCCCATAGGGCTTATTGTGTTGAGTTTGAAGATCCATTTTGCTTCTAATGTGAGGAGTTTACCCCCTCTATCACCTCCTCGGATAGTGTCTGGTACTTGATCTATAAGAGTGTGTTTGAGTGAGTTCAATGGATGTCTCTTCTCAGCAAAGTGCCTGGCTACGGGTTGATCGATCTTCTTCCCCGACAGTGCTTGGCTGATGGCAGATCTGTGTAAAGCCATGCGTTCTCTTACTGTCCTGATGGTCTTCCCCACATAGCCTTTGCCACATGGGCATATTATGAGATAGACTATGTATTTAGAGGTGCAGGTTAAAACTTGCCTAATTTGTCCCACCTTCTCGGACAGAGGAAACTTGAAGGAAGATCCTGTCAGCATGTGTGTACACGTGGTGCACCCTAGGCATCTATAGCATCCAGGTTTTTTTGTTAGAAAGTTAGAAGGGGAAATATCACTAAATCCTGTTATGTCTGGGTGGACTATACTGTCCTTGATATTTTTTCCCCTCAGAAAACAAGCCATGGGTCTCTTGGACCTGAAGCATTTGAGATTTTCATCTGTTCGCACTATGGGCCAGAGAGCTCTCACTGCTCTCTGGACCACTGGGCTGGTGATAGTGTATGTTGTTTTCCATGGGATTACCTGTTGGGTTGATTCTGCAGGCTCGACAGGTGGTGTATGTCGGATGTCCTTTGATAAAATCTCTTCCTTCTGTTGTTTTAATAAGGACCTGTCATATCCTCTTTGGGCAAATCTATCGATTAAGGAGTCGAGTTGGGTTGTCAACGTTGTGCTGTCACTGTTAATCCTGGCTAATCTCAACATTTGAGATTTAGGTAGACCCTTGATTAACGGTCTCGGGTGGTGACTGTTGGCCCTCAAGAGATTATTCTTGTCTGTTGGTTTTGTGTAAACTGATGTAGACACAACTTGATTGAAGCACGTGACATGGACATCCAGATAGTCTGCCTCTGTGGTGCTGAATTTGAAAGTGAACTTGATGGGTGAATTGATGGAATTAGTATGTCTCATCAATTGTATGAACTTCTCTTCACCACCTGTCCATAACATGAAGATGTCGTCTATAAATCTGGTGTATAGTAAAATGTGCTCCGATATGTTATCATCTAGGAAGAAGAATTTCTTCTCTTCCTGAAACATGAAAATGTTAGCATAAGACGGGGCGACTGAACTCCCCATGGCGCAACCCGACCGTTGTTCATAGAATTTCCCGTTGAATAGGAAATAATTTCTCCGCAATGTCAATTCTAGTAGTTGTAGGAACTACTAGGGGTTTCAGAGTTAAAAACATCCCCACGTTGGGCCGACATAACCCGGATTTCTGTGCAAGATGGATCAGCATCTTAAACAAGTGCAGTATGGACCTCATACTCTTAGTCATAGAAGAGGTGGGTCGGGAGCTGAAACACACCAGAGACAAGATTGCAGAGTTCGAACGGGTACATTTACCCATTCTCCAACAGGATCAAACTCAGGACTGGATCCCCAAACTGAAAAACCAGTGTGACAGTTACAAGCGAGAATTGATCCGCTTCAAACATAACAAACTGGATCTAGTCAAAACCGACTATGAAGAGAACAAAGTTTATAAATGGATCATGGGGGGAGAGAGGTCTACTCCAGGCCAGAGACAGCCCAGGTTTAACCCCGGCTGGAGGAGGCGGAGAGAGGGTCAACTGCTTAGAAAAACCTCCACTACTAGCGACAGTGAATTCGCGGCGGGGGACTCAGAAGATCCCACACAGACCACCGACGTCCCTTTAGAAAAAGTACAAGGGGCCTTGAAATCAAGCCTCCCAAAAGATCTCCCACCCGCAGGGGTGGCCAGAACAAAAGGCACCAGAAATCTAGCTGCCAAGAAGAAACTTTAGTTTTCAATTTGTCCACCCGGACCTTCAGTGACACCGAGATGGCGGTCCTGAACAAAGGACTTTCCTTCGTGCCAACGAACCAGCATGACAATTTTAGATGGAACCTAGAATCCCACCGTTTTTCTAGGAAACTGCGCCTACAAGAATTCTATCAAGACAAATCACCTGATCCTACACCGAATATATTCTCTGAATTCCTCAACAATAGAACTCGTTCCACTTTTGACCCCCCCTCAACAAACGCTTCTATTAAGACCTTCACACGACTTTTGGATACCTCAGTTGATAAATACTCTAAAGCATCAGACAAAATCCACTTTAACATGTCACGGGCAGAAAAAGCAGCCCTTAAAGACCTTAGTGGCTACACTGATGTGGTATTCAGACCAGCGGATAAAGGAGGGGGGATCGTAATTCAGAACTTATCTGAGTATATCAGAGAAATTGATAGACAACTGGCAGACCTAAACACTTATTCCACACTAACAATGGATCCCACTGCCCAATATAAACGGGAATTAGATGACATCCTGGACAAAGCTAAAGAGGATCAAGAGATTTCCAACAAACTCCACAAAGCCCTCTTACAGCAATTTCCGGTTGTACCAATTCTATTCACCACACCGAAGATCCACAAAGATCTGAATAAACCCCCCGGGCGCCCCATCATCTCTGCAAGAAATTCTTTATATCAGCCAATATCCCAGTTTCTGGACTTCATCTTACAACCCCTTGTTAAAAAGCAACCCACTTTCATCAAGGATACAACAGAATTCCTTAACGCATTAAGAAGCCTCCAACACATCCCCCCAGACACCCTACTATGTGTAATGGATGTGTGTAATTTATACACAAGTATCCCTCATGCTGAGGGACTAGAGGCAATGAAGAGGTTCCTGATACAAGAAGATGTCCAATGCATTGGACATGGGTTGTTCCTACAACTACTAGAATTGACATTGCGGAGAAATTATTTCCTATTCAACGGGAAATTCTATGAACAACGGTCGGGTTGCGCCATGGGGAGTTCAGTCGCCCCGTCTTATGCTAACATTTTCATGTTTCAGGAAGAGAAGAAATTCTTCTTCCTAGATGATAACATATCGGAGCACATTTTACTATACACCAGATTTATAGACGACATCTTCATGTTATGGACAGGTGGTGAAGAGAAGTTCATACAATTGATGAGACATACTAATTCCATCAATTCACCCATCAAGTTCACTTTCAAATTCAGCACCACAGAGGCAGACTATCTGGATGTCCATGTCACGTGCTTCAATCAAGTTGTGTCTACGTCAGTTTACACAAAACCAACAGACAAGAATAATCTCTTGAGGGCCAACAGTCACCACCCGAGACCGTTAATCAAGGGTCTACCTAAATCTCAAATGTTGAGATTAGCCAGGATTAACAGTGACAGCACAACGTTGACAACCCAACTCGACTCCTTAATCGATAGATTTGCCCAAAGAGGATATGACAGGTCCTTATTAAAACAACAGAAGGAAGAGATTTTATCAATGGACATCCGACATACACCACCTGTCGAGCCTGCAGAATCAACCCAACAGGTAATCCCATGGAAAACAACATACACTATCACCAGCCCAGTGGTCCAGAGAGCAGTGAGAGCTCTCTGGCCCATAGTGCGAACAGATGAAAATCTCAAATGCTTCAGGTCCAAGAGACCCATGGCTTGTTTTCTGAGGGGAAAAAATATCAAGGACAGTATAGTCCACCCAGACATAACAGGATTTAGTGATATTACCCCTTCTAACTTTCTAACAAAAAAACCTGGATGCTATAGATGCCTAGGGTGCACCACGTGTACACACATGCTGACAGGATCTTCCTTCAAGTTTCCTCTGTCCGAGAAGGTGGGACAAATTAGGCAAGTTTTAACCTGCACCTCTAAATACATAGTCTATCTCATAATATGCCCATGTGGCAAAGGCTATGTGGGGAAGACCATCAGGACAGTAAGAGAACGCATGGCTTTACACAGATCTGCCATCAGCCAAGCACTGTCGGGGAAGAAGATCGATCAACCCGTAGCCAGGCACTTTGCTGAGAAGAGACATCCATTGAACTCACTCAAACACACTCTTATAGATCAAGTACCAGACACTATCCGAGGAGGTGATAGAGGGGGTAAACTCCTCACATTAGAAGCAAAATGGATCTTCAAACTCAACACAATAAGCCCTATGGGCTTAAATGAGAACATCGCATGGAATTCCCTGCACTAATGTGGCACTGAACATACGATGAATGTACCATCATGGACAATAGAACACTCTCCATTGGAACCCAATTTAGTGGGAATATATATTATACCATTATGTGGTTATATGTCATCACCATGGGAGTCACATTTTAAACCTATAGACACCCTACACACACGGTGATGCTATAATAGGATTCCATCTTACTGACATCTGGGGAGTGGGAGCACGACTCGGTCTCGCGGCCATCAGCACCTTCTCCTGTTAGGCTATTATGGCTCCTGAGAATAAGAGGTTTTTCAGCTTATATATTCTGCATACACTCTAACCCCGTTTAATGTTCCCATTCCTATGTCCATGCTCTAGGGAATATCCCTCAAATTGTATTATAACACAGGCATGTTATGCACGGGTGCTTCACTTTTTAAAATTTCGTTCACTCCTTTTTAAATTTCGTTCACTTATTTGTTTGACAGCTCCGGCCAGCGCGATCCTATACGCCGGCTGCTACCATAGCAACCCGACGCATGGACGCGTGACGTCATCCGCAGCGGACCCCGGAAGTCCAGGGAGCGCGACGGGGACAGAGTGGCCGGAGGCGTCCGTCCTCACGTTTGGTTGGCGGGTTATTCACGGCTTATAAGGTAAGCTCTTAACACACATCACATACACCTTGAAGAAGGGGCTACGGGCCCCGAAACGTCGGTTTTTGTATTGTATCTTGTGATGCTTTAATACACAAGTTTTGCTTGACTATATCCTGGAGTGCCGCCGATTTCTTCCAACATATCAGCATTACCACGGAGGGCACCCAGACCTATTGCACGTTGTATCCAGTGAGTGCCGGGCTATTTCACAGTATATATATATATATATATATATATATATATAAAACAGTGTTTCCACGAAGTGGAAGGTGCACTCTTGCTTGAATAAAATTAGTCCATTCATAAAAAAGACTTTTTATTGAGGTTGTCAAAAGCCTTATTGTCGACGTTTCGGTCCGTTTACCGAACCTTTCTCAAGACCAGTAACACATCATAGTTAAGTTGACATCATTCATCAAGTAATTAGTAGTGTGTCTAAAACAGAAACAGAGACAAATATACATATTAGAGGACTATGCCTCCCAGGCCATGTGACATCCAGCTAACTCTTAGAATGAACACAGACAATCTGAATACCACCACAATGGCAGCTCAGCCCATCACCAAAGAAAGACATATGCGACGGGGACCACTATTATGGGTAAACGCACCACCTCCACCTATAGTGTCACCACCTATACACCATACAGTGTGAAAAGCTCACCTAAGCTCAGTTCATCATCATGTATATTAGACAAAAGGAGGTAGCAGGTCTGGACACCAAAAGGAGGGTCATAAATACAGACGATAATTGACACGTCTCTATGGGATCAAATCAAACAAGAAGTCATAAAAACCCGTCCACATGAACAGCCCACAAAAGGTCATAGAAGTGTCACTCTGAACATACCTGATCACACAGACGCTGCTACTAGGATGCAGCTACAGGGCCATAGAAAAACATAGGGCGCTGTATAAACAATAACAAGGAGAAAATAAACATCTAAATACAACCCATGTAGGTCACTATGTTAGACTCAAAAAGTTCAAACATAACTTACAATTATCAGAAGAGGAGAGATTCATCCCTGTGCTGCATCCCCACTGACAGCACGAGGACTGCTATTTAAGTGTCCCGGACCGGAAGTAACCGGAAGTCCCGGGCGCACCATACAAAACCATCCTACTATAAGTGAGACACTACAAGGGATCCATCGACCTGCACCAGGCACACTCCGCCGAGCAATGCATCCACAATCCCCCAAACCGGACCGTCAGGTGCCGCGCACGCCGCAGCAGCCAAACGAGCCACTGGCGCTGCACTTCCCGGGTACGAGCAGCTTGCGTTCCACCCACCGGATATGCGTTTCACCCGGCCGGAAGGGACGCGACAATACACCAAAAGCCACACAGATGTCCATACTTGAACATAAGACAATCGGCCTCGGTGCGGGGGAAATTTAATTCCCCCTCCACACAAGCTCATCAGAGGAGGTGCCTAAAGGGGACAGTCTAATATTACTGAAAAATCTAAAAATCTAAAGGTGGACAAAACAAAAAGGTGGAGTGTGCGTTCCACCCATACCAAAAAAGGGGCGTGGTTTGCGTTCCATGACTAAAGCCAGAACGAGACAACTTTTCAATTATGCAATATATTACAACCATAGATTGTAAAAAAAATAGCCAGAATCGGATGCCTAGGCCTGGGAGGGAGTCTATAAAGGCAAAAGACACAATAATGGGGACAATATATGATATACCTATCAGGACAGTTGGTACTTTTACCACTGGGCCACAGATGTGAACACCTAATTCATATATACAAAACAACATAGAAATAAACATAGTTAACATTGTGTTTCATCATACAACAAATGACATAATGTATTATTGCAGTACATAACTTGAACTGCCAAATATATACAATATATTATGGGTGCTAACCCAGGGTAGAACGTCACTATGGGAGCAACATATATTATCCCAAATGGGTATTACAGAAAAACATTGAATGGATTGGACTCATTAAGCCCTCTGGGGGCGACCGTGTCCAACTGATGTATCCAATAACTTTCCCATCTCTTCAACAATAGGGACCGGTCGCCACCAGTCGGGCATGGGGGGATCCAGTCTATTAATTTGCATTTCAAGCTGGCAACTTGATGTTTCGCTGCCAAGAAATGCCTAGCAACCGGTTTATCAGTTTTGCCTGTGGTTAATGCAGTGTGTATAGAGGATCGGTGGTTGGCCATCCGGTCCCGGAATGGCCGTGTCGTCAAACCGACATAGATGAGTCCACAAGGACACTTGAGGATATAAATAACATGGTCTAACCGACAATGTAAGTGATATCTTAACTTAATCACCTTACCAGATTGCGGATGATAGAAAACAACATTGACCTACATGTGGTGCAACTACCACAGGAGTAGCTGCCCGGTTTCGATTGCATAACTTGAAGTGGAGTCAATTCCTTTTCAGGACACATGGTAGGACGCATCAAAAGTTGTTTAAGATTAGCGCCTCGACGATAGGCCACCATCGGCGCTTTCATTTTAGAGAAAGGAAGATTAACATCTGAAGCCACAATCGGCCAATGTTTTCTCAAGGATCTCCTAATTGTTGTAGTGTTATCAAATTGTGTGGGAAAGATCATGCAATCTAAACCCTTGTTGGACTTACTACGATTACCCAAGAAAATCTGAGTAGCAGTATCTAGACATCTAGCCAATATTTAATGTGCATTATTCTCAAATATTGTGAAATGGGTAAACTTTCTTTGAGGGCCGGTGGATGGAAACTGTCTGCCTGTAACAGCAAATTGCGATCAGTAGGTTTACGGTATAAGGTGGAGATGAAACCAGAATCTGTTCTGATAACCGTAACATCGAGAAAATTAATCTCCGTAGCTGAGATCGTATAAGTAAAACGAATGGGGCTTTCCAATGCATTTAGGTCATTGACCATGGTATTGAATTCAATTTCTGTACCTTGCCATAATAAAAAAATATCGTCTATAAATCTAAGATAAAAGACAATCTTATGGCCATAGATGGGTAATAAGTATGTGTTCTCATATTCTGCCATGAAAAGATTAGCGTATGCAGGGGCCAAATTTGACCCCATCGCTGTACCCGCGATTTGCAAAAAATACTTATCCTTATACAGAAAGTGATTTTGAGTCAATACTAGTTCAGTTAATTCCAGTATAAAATCAATGGGGAATTTTAGATTCTTGACTCCTAGAATACTTTTCTTAATAGTGTCAAGCCCTGCCTGATGCGGAATTACAGTATATAAAGAGCAGACATCAAGTGTTGCCAAATACAAACTATTATCCTTGGTCTGAATCTCATGCAACTGGGTCAGGAAATCACCAGTGTCCCTCAAATAGCTATCAGTTTTTAATACAAGCGGTTGTAAAATGCTATCAACTAGGATGGCCAAAGGTTGCAATAATGAACCCTCGGCTGCTATGATAGGCCTCCCGGGTGGATGGACCAAAGTTTTATGAACTTTAGGGAGTGTATATAATATGGGACATTTCGGGTTTTCAACCTTCAAAAAGTTTTTAAATCATCACTGATCCATCCCTGTTCATAACCAAACTTAATAGTTTAAGCAATCTTGTTCTTTATCCTAGCCATGGGGTTACAATCTAATGGCTTATATGTCTTGATATCTGCTAGTTGACGTAACTTCTCTCGGTCGTAGTCCGCCCAATCTTGAACTACGACTGCTCCCCCTTTATCTGCTGGACGGATAACTATTAGGGGGTTGTCCTTGAGTGCCTTAAGTGCTGACCGCTCAGGAGGTGTTAGATTATCATACAACCTGGGTACTTTTTCTTTCTCAATGTCAGATTGTACAAGTCTTAAGAATGTCTTAATACTAGAGTTAGAAGATGGAGGGTCGAAAGTGGATTTTCCACGAAATTTGGAAATCACTCCATCTGTCGATTTATCAGAAAAAAATTCTCGGAGCTGCATGGATCTCCCAAATTTATATTGGTCAACTGATTTATGAAATGTTTGAGCTTTACATACAGGTACGAAAATTAATCCTCGGGATAAGAGTTTAATTTCAGCCTCATTTAATTGTTTACTTGATAAGTTGAAAACGGTATTCTATTGCGTTTCTGTCGACCTCTTCGCTTGACCACCACCCCTCCTCGTGTGCGGTCGGTGCCGCTTCTGAGATATTTGCCGGGTCCGGTGATATTGCCGGGCCCGGCCTCTAAAAAATTAACTGAATCTGAGGGCCCTTCGTTATATATTCAGCATCAGAGGTGGAAACTGAGGAACCAAATTCCTTGGGGAATGGTTGGGTTCTACGTCTCCGTGGGTAACGTCTACTATTGTCTTCAGAGTTGCCAAAAAGCCAACGATATACCGTATGATTTAAATAATCGTTGGTGACTGTCAACAGTTTTTTCCGTTTAAAGGAAATTAATTCCTTTTTATAATTCTCAATTTGGGTTTGTAATCGGTCAGTCCAATTCTGGGACTTGTTGTCCCGTAAGGTGGGAAGGGCTGTGGTGTTGGTGGTCTCAATTTCTATCTTGATCTTTTTAAGCTCTAATCCAACCTCCTCAATAACGAGGGCCATAAGATCGAGGGAGCATTTATTGAGTACCCCACACCATCTACTACAAAACGTGGGATTATTTCTTCCTAGTGTAGGAATGTTGGCTATTCTGAATCCTCTAGGCAACTGCTTGCGTCTATGATATTCAGAGAGAAATTGACGAGTAGAGTCAGGTCAACCTTCATCTGTCGCTGTTTCAAAACCTTATAGAAGACGTCAATGGGGGTATCTGATGGTAAGGCATCGAAATCTAATTTGTCGAATAAGAGTTTTTCAACCTCTTCCTCAGTAAATGATACTGTACCCCCTTCAGCCTGAGATAATAATCCATCGTCTAATAGATACACCCCATTCTGTGACATCCTCTAGAGGGATCGGAAACAACGATGCTAAATGATAATAAAACCACAGTGCAAATACAAAAGAAGAACAAAAAAACAATTTTTCAGAAAAATAGAACAATAATGCCCCATATATGTCAAAAACCTGGATAGACAATAATGTCCCACAACATGCATAAATGTCTCGATAATTCCGATGGGTGTCAGGAAATCTGGTCCACAGAATGTGGGCCTGACTCAATATCCACGAAGATCCTGCACTCTCATCTCATAACATCCAACGTTGCGGGTGCTCCCAATAGACCCAGTCGGTCTACTCGAACAACAGTGTTTCCTCGAAGTGGAAGGTGCACTCTCGCTTGAATAAAATTAGTCCATTCATAAAAAAGACTTTTTATTGAGGTTGTCAAAAGCCTTATTGTCGACGTTTCGGTCCGTTTACCGAACCTTTCTCAAGACCAGTAATACATCATAGGCCCTCATTCCGAGTTGTTCGCTCGCAAGCTGCTTTCAGCAGCTTTGCACACGCTAAGCCGCCGCCTACTGGGAGTGAATCTTAGCTTATCAAAATAGCGAACGAAAGATTCGCAATATTGCAAAAAGACTTCTCTGTGCAGTTTCTGAGTAGCTCGAGACCTACTCTGCCCGTGCGATCAGTTCA
Organism: Pseudophryne corroboree; assembly: GCF_028390025.1. Lineage (NCBI taxonomy): Eukaryota > Metazoa > Chordata > Amphibia > Anura > Myobatrachidae > Pseudophryne > Pseudophryne corroboree. The sequence continues at coordinate 465,572,514 of NC_086446.1, read as the reverse complement.
GTGCTTGTCGTTCCTGGTTTGACGTCACAAACACACCCAGCGTTCACCCAGACACTCCTCCGTTTCTCCAGCCACTCCTGCGTTTTTCCCAGACACGGTAGCGTTTTTTCAAACACTCCCATAAAACGGCCTGTTTCCGCCCAGAAACACTCACTTCCTGTCAATCACATTACGATCACCAGAACGAAGAAAAAACCTCATAATGCCGTGAGTAAAATACCTAACTGCATAGCAAATTTACTTGGCGCAGTCGCACTGCGGACATTGCGCATGCGCATTAGCGACTAATCGCTCCGTTGCGAAAAAAAAATAACGAGCGAACAACTCGGAATGACCCCCATAGTTAAGTTGACATCATTCATCAAGTAATTAGTAGTGTGTCTAAAACAGAAACAGAGACAAATACACATATTAGAGGACTATGCCTCCCAGGCCATGTGACATCCAGCTAACTCTTAGAATGAACACAGACAATCTGAATACCACCACAATGGCAGCTCAGCCCATCACCAAAGACATATGCGATGGGGACCACTATTATGGGTAAACGCACCACCTCCACCTATAGTGTCACCACCTATACACCATACAGTGTGAAAAGCTCACCTAAGCTCAGTTCATCATCATGTATATTAGACAAAAGGAGGTAGCAGGTCTGGACACCAAAAGGAAGGTCATAAATACAGACGATAATTGACACGTCTCTATGGGATCAAATCAAACAAGAAGTCATAAAAACCCGTCCACATGAACAGCCCACAAAAGGTCATAGAAGGGTCACTCTGAACATACCTGATCACACACACGCTGCTACTAGGATGCAGCTACAGGGCCATAGAAAAACATAGGGCGCTGTATAAACAATAACAAGGAGAAAATAAACATCTAAATACAACCCATGTAGGTCACTATGTTAGACTCAAAAAGTTCAAACATAACTTACAATTATCAGAAGAGGAGAGATTCATCCCTGTAACTGGAAGTCCCGGGCGCACCATACAAAACCATCCTACTATAAGTGAGACACTACAAGGGATCCATCGACCTGCACCAGGCACACTCCGCCGAGCGGTGCATCCACAATCCCCCAAACCGGAATGTCATTTCATTTTAGAGAAAGGAAGATTAACATCTGAAGCCACAATCGGCCAATGTTTTCTCAAGGATCTCCTAATTGTTGTAGTGTTATCAAATTGTGTGGGAAAGATCATGCGATCTAAACCCTTGTTGGACTTACTACGATTACCCAAGAAAAGTACCAACTGTCCTGATAGGTATACCGTATATTGTCGCCATTATTGTGTCTTTTGCCTTTATAGACTCCCTCCCAGGCCTAGGCATCCGATTCTGGCTATTTTTTTTTACAATCTATGGTTGTAATATATTGCATAATTGAAAAGTTGTCTCGTTCTGGCTTTAGTCATGGAACGCAAACCACGCCCCTTTTTTGGTATGGGTGGAACGCACACTCCACCTTTTTGTTTTGTCCACCTTTAGATTTTTAGATTTTTCAGTAATATTAGACTGTCCCCTTTAGGCACCTCCTCTGATGAGCTTGTGTGGAGGGGGAATTAAATTTGCCCCGCACCGAGGCCGATTGTCTTATGTTCAAATATGGACATCTGTGTGGCTTTTGGTGTATTTTCGCGTCCCTTCCGGCCGGGTGGAACGCATATCCGGCGGGTGGAACGCAAGCTGCTCGTACCCGAGAAGTGCGGCGCCGATGGCTCGTTTGGCTGCTGCGGCGTGCGCGGCGCCTGACGGTCCAGTTTGGGGGATTGTGGATGCACCGCTCGGCGGAGTGTTCCTGGTGCAGGTCGATGGATCCCTTGTAGTGTCTCACTTATAGTAGGATGGTTTTGTATGGTGCGCCCGGGACTTCCGGTTACTTCCGGTCCGGGACACTTAAATAGCAGTCCTCGTGCTGTCAGTGGGGATGCAGCACAGGGATGAATCTCTCCTCTTCTGATAATTGTAAGTTATGTTTGAACTTTTTGAGTCTAACATAGTGACCTACATGGGTTGTATTTAGATGTTTATTTTCTCCTTGGTATTGTTTATACAGCGCCCTATGTTTTTCTATGGCCCTGTAGCTGCATCCTAGTAGCAGCGTCTGTGTGATCAGGTATGTTCAGAGTGACCCTTCTATGACCTCTTGTGGGCTGTTCATGTGGACGGGTTTTTATGACTTCTTGTTTGATTTGATCCCATAGAGACGTGTCAATTATCGTCTGTATTTATGACCCTCATTTTGGTGTCCAGACCTGCTACCTCCTTTTGTCTAATATACATGATGATGAACTGAGCTTAGGTGAGCTTTTCACACTGTATGGTGTATAGGTGGTGACACTATAGGTGGAGGTGGTGCGTTTACCCATAATAGTGGTCCCCATCGCATATGTCTTTGGTGATGGGCTGAGCTGCCATTGTGGTGGTATTCAGATTGTCTGTGTTCATTCTAAGAGTTAGCTGGATGTCACATGGCCTGGGAGGCATAGTCCTCTAATATGTGTATTTGTCTCTGTTTCTGTTTTAGACACACTACTAATTACTTGATGAATGATGTCAACTTAACTATGGGGGTCATTCCGAGTTGTTCGCTCGTTATTTTTTTTCGCAACGGAGCGATTAGTCGCTAATGCGCATGCGCAATGTCCGCAGTGCGACTGCGCCAAGTAAATTTGCTATGCAGTTAGGTATTTTACTCACGGCATTACGAGGTTTTTTCTTCGTTCTGGTGATCGTAATGTGATTGACAGGAAGTGGGTGTTTCTGGGCGGAAACAGGCCGTTTTATGGGAGTGTTTGAAAAAACGCTACCGTTTCTGGGAAAAACGCAGGAGTGGCTGGAGAAACGGAGGAGTGTCTGGGTGAACGCTGGGTGTGTTTGTGACGTCAAACCAGGAACGACAAGCACTGAACTGATCGCACTGGCAGAGTAAGTCTCGAGCTACTCAGAAACTGCACAGAGAAGTCTTTTCGCAATATTGCGAATCTTTCGTTCGCTATTTTGATAAGCTAAGATTCACTCCGAGTAGGCGGAGGCTTAGCGTGTGCAAAGCTGCTAAAAGCAGCTTGCGAGCGAACAACTCGGAATGAGGGCCTATGATGTATTACTGGTCTTGAGAAAGGTTCGGTAAACGGACCGAAACGTAGACAATAAGGCTTTTGACAACCTCAATAAAAAGTCTTTTTTATGAATGGACTAATTTTATTCAAGCGAGAGTGCACCTTCCACTTCGAGGAAACACTGTTGTTCGAGTAGACCGACTGGGTCTATTGGGAGCACCCACAACGTTGGATGTTATGAGATGAGAGTGCAGGATCTTCGTGGATATTGAGTCAGGCCCACATTCTGTGGACCAGATTTCCGGACACCCATCGGAATTATCGAGACATTTATGCATGTTGTGGGACATTATTGTCTATCCAGGTTTTTGACATATATGGGGCATTATTGTTCTATTTTTCTGAAAAATTGTTTTTTTGTTCTTCTTTTGTATTTGCACTGTGGTTTTATTATCATTTAGCATCGTTGTTTCCGATCCCTCTAGAGGATGTCACAGAATGGGGTGTATCTATTAGACGATGGATTATTATCTCAGGCTGAAGGGGGTACAGTATCATTTACTGAGGAAGAGGTTGAAAAACTCTTATTCGACAAATTAGATTTCGATGCCTTACCATCAGATACCCTTATTGACGTCTTCTATAAGGTTTTGAAACAGCGACAGATGGAGGTTGACCTGACTCTACACGGTCAATTTCTCTCTGAATATCATAGACGCAAGCAGTTGCCTAGAGGATTCAGAATAGCCAACATTCCTACACTAGGAAGAAATAATCCCACGTTTTGTAGTAGATGGTGTGGGGTACTCAATAAATGCTCCCTCGATCTTATGGCCCTCGTTATTGAGGAGGTTGGATTAGAGCTTAAAAAGATCAAGATAGAAATTGAGACCACCAACACCACAGCCCTTCCCACCTTACGGGACGACAAGTCCCAGAATTGGACTGACCGATTACAAACCCAAATTGAGAATTATAAAAAGGAATTAATTTCCTTTAAACGGAAAAAACTGTTGACAGTCACCAACGATTATTTAAATCATACGGTATATCGTTGGCTTTTTGGCAACTCTGAAGACAATAGTAGACGTTACCCACGGAGACGTAGAACCCAACCATTCCCCAAGGAATTTGGTTCCTCAGTTTCCACCTCTGATGCTGAATATATAACGAAGGGCCCTCAGATTCAGTTAATTTTTTAGAGGCCGGGCCCGGCAATATCACCGGACCCGGCAAATATCTCAGAAGCGGCACCGACCGCACACGAGGAGGGGTGGTGTCAAGCGAAGAGGTCGACAGAAACGCAATAGAATACCGTTTTCAACTTATCAAGTAAACAATTAAATGAGGCTGAAATTAAACTCTTATCCCGAGGATTAATTTTCGTACCTGTATGTAAAGCTCAAACATTTCATAAATCAGTTGACCAATATAAATTTGGGAGATCCATGCGGCTCCGAGAATTTTTTTCTGATAAATCGACAGATGGAGTGATTTCCAAATTTCGTGGAAAATCCACTTTCGACCCTCCATCTTCTAACTCTAGTATTAAGACATTCTTAAGACTTGTACAATCTGACATTGAGAAAGAAAAAGTACCCAGGTTGTATGATAATCTAACACCTCCTGAGCGGTCAGCACTTAAGGCACTCAAGGACAACCCCCTAATAGTTATCCGTCCAGCAGATAAAGGGGGAGCAGTCGTAGTTCAAGATTGGGCGGACTACGACCGAGAGATTTTACGTCAACTAGCAGATATCAATACATATAAGCCATTAGATTGTAACCCCATGGCTAGGATAAAGAACAAGATTGCTTCCACTATTAAGTTTGGTTATGAACAGGGATGGATCAGTGATGATTTAAAAAACTTTTTGAAGGTTGAAAACCCGAAATGTCCCATATTATATACACTCCCTAAAGTTCATAAAACTTTGGTCCATCCACCCGGGAGGCCTATCATAGCAGCCGAGGGTTCATTATTGCAACCTTTGGCCATCTTAGTTGATAGCATTTTACAACCGCTTGTATTAAAAACTGATAGCTATTTGAGGGACACTGGTGATTTCCTGACCCAGTTGCATGAGATTCAGACCAAAGATAATAGTTTGTATTTGGCAACACTTGATGTCTGCTCTTTATATACTGTAATTCCGCATCAGGCAGGGCTTGACACTATTAAGAAAAGTCTTCTAGGAGTCAAGAATCTAGAATTCCCCATTGATTTTATACTGGAATTAACTGAACTAGTATTGACTCAAAATCACTTTCTGTATAAGGATAAGTATTTTTTGCAAATCGCGGGTACAGCGATGGGGTCAAATTTGGCCCCTGCATACGCTAATCTTTTCATGGCAGAATATGAGAACACATACTTATTACCCATCTATGGCCATAAGATTGTCTTTTATCTTAGATTTATAGACGATATTTTTTTATTATGGCAAGGTACAGAAATTGAATTCAATACCATGGAATGACCTAAATGCATTGGAAAGCCCCATTCGTTTTACTTATACGATCTCAGCTACGGAGATTAATTTTCTCGATGTTACAGTTATCAGAACGGATTCTGGTTTCATCTCCACCTTATACCGTAAACCTACTGATCGCAATTTGCTGTTACAGGCAGACAGTTTCCATCCACCGGCCCTCAAAGAAAGTTTACCCATTTCACAATATTTGAGAATAATGCACATTAAATATTGGCTAGATGTCTAGATACTGCTACTCAGATTTTCTTGGGTAATCGTAGTAAGTCCAACAAGGGTTTAGATCGCATGATCTTTCCCACACAATTTGATAACACTACAACAATTAGGAGATCCTTGAGAAAACATTGGCCGATTGTGGCTTCAGATGTTAATCTTCCTTTCTCTAAAATGAAAGCGCCGATGGTGGCCTATCGTCGAGGCGCTAATCTTAAACAACTTTTGATGCGTCCTACCATGTGTCCTGAAAAGGAATTGACTCCACTTCAAGTTATGCAATCGAAACCGGGCAGCTACTCCTGTGGTAGTTGCACCACATGTAGGTCAATGTTGACTGGTCCAATTTTCTATCATCCGCATTCTGGTAAGGTGATTAAGTTAAGATATCACTTACATTGTCGGTTAGACCATGTTATTTATATCCTCAAGTGTCCTTGTGGACTCATCTATGTCGGTTTGACGACACGGCCATTCCGGGACCGGATGGCCAACCACCGATCCTCTATACACACTGCATTAACCACAGGCAAAACTGATAAACCGGTTGCTAGGCATTTCTTGGCAGCGAAACATCAAGTTGCCAGCTTGAAATGCAAATTAATAGATTGGATCCCCCCATGCCCGACTGGTGGCGACCGGTCCCTATTGTTGAAGAGATGGGAAAGTTATTGGATACATCAGTTGGACACGGTCGCCCCCAGAGGGCTTAATGAGTCCAATCCATTCAATGTTTTTCTGTAATACCCATTTGGGATAATATATGTTGCTCCCATAGTGACGTTCTACCCTGGGTTAGCACCCATAATATATTGTATATATTTGGCAGTTCAAGTTATGTACTGCAATAATACATTATGTCATTTGTTGTATGATGAAACACAATGTTAACTATGTTTATTTCTATGTTGTTTTGTATATATGAATTAGGTGTTCACATCTGTGGCCCAGTGGTAAAAGTACCAACTGTCCTGATAGGTATATCATATATTGTCCCTATTATTGTGTCTTTTGCCTTTACAGACTCCCTCCCAGGCCTAGGCATCCGATTCTGGCTATTTTTTTACAATCTATGGTTGTAATATATTGCATAATTGAAAAGTTGTCTCGTTCTGGCTTTAGTCATGGAACGCAAACCACGCCCCTTTTTTGGTATGGGTGGAACGCACACTCCACCTTTTTGTTTTGTCCACCTTTAGATTTTTAGATTTTTCAGTAATATTAGACTGTCCCCTTTAGGCACCTCCTCTGATGAGCTTGTGTGGAGGGGGAATTAAATTTCCCCCGCACCGAGGCCGATTGTCTTATGTTCAAGTATGGACATCTGTGTGGCTTTTGGTGTATTGTCGCGTCCCTTCCGGCCGGGTGAAACGCATATCCGGTGGGTGGAACGCAAGCTGCTCGTACCCGGGAAGTGCAGCGCCAGTGGCTCGTTTGGCTGCTGCGGCGTGCGCGGCACCTGACGGTCCGGTTTGGGGGATTGTGGATGCATTGCTTGGCGGAGTGTGCCTGGTGCAGGTCGATGGATCCCTTGTAGTGTCTCACTTATAGTAGGATGGTTTTGTATGGTGCGCCCGGGACTTCCGGTTACTTCCGGTCCGGGACACTTAAATAGCAGTCCTCGTGCTGTCAGTGGGGATGCAGCACAGGGATGAATCTCTCCTCTTCTGATAATTGTAAGTTATGTTTGAACTTTTTGAGTCTAACATAGTGACCTACATGGGTTGTATTTAGATGTTTATTTTCTCCTTGTTATTGTTTATACAGCGCCCTATGTTTTTCTATGGCCCTGTAGCTGCATCCTAGTAGCAGCGTCTGTGTGATCAGGTATGTTCAGAGTGACCCTTCTATGACCTTTTGTGGGCTGTTCATGTGGACGGGTTTTTATGACTTCTTGTTTGATTTGATCCCATAGAGACGTGTCAATTATCGTCTGTATTTATGACCCTCATTTTGGTGTCCAGACCTGCTACCTCCTTTTGTCTAATATACATGATGATGAACTGAGCTTAGGTGAGCTTTTCACACTGTATGGTGTATAGGTGGTGACACTATAGGTGGAGGTGGTGCGTTTACCCATAATAGTGGTCCCCATCGCATATGTCTTTGGTGATGGGCTGAGCTGCCATTGTGGTGGTATTCAGATTGTCTGTGTTCATTCTAAGAGTTAGCTGGATGTCACATGGCCTGGGAGGCATAGTCCTCTAATATGTGTATTTGTCTCTGTTTCTGTTTTAGACACACTACTAATTACTTGATGAATGATGTCAACTTAACTATGGGGGTCATTCCGAGTTGTTCGCTCGTTATTTTTTTTTCGCAACGGAGCGATTAGTCGCTAATGCGCATGCGCAATGTCCGCAGTGCGACTGCGCCAAGTAAATTTGCTATGCAGTTAGGTATTTTACTCACGGCATTACGAGGTTTTTTCTTCGTTCTGGTGATCGTAATGTGATTGACAGGAAGTGGGTGTTTCTGGGAGGAAACAGGCCGTTTTATGGGAGTGTTTGAAAAAACGCTACCGTTTCTGGGAAAAACGCAGGAGTGGCTGGAGAAACGGAGGAGTGTCTGGGTGAACGCTGGGTGTGTTTGTGACGTCAAACCAGGAACGTCAAGCACTGAACTGATCGCACTGGCAGAGTAAGTCTCGAGCTACTCAGAAACTGCACAGAGAAGTCTTTTCGCAATATTGCGAATCTTTCTTTCGCTATTTTGATAAGCTAAGATTCACTCCCAGTAGGCGGCGGCTTAGCGTGTGCAAAGCTGCTAAAAGCAGCTTGCGAGCGAACAACTCGGAATGAGGGCCTATGATGTATTACTGGTCTTGAGAAAGGTTCGGTAAACGGACCGAAACGTCGACAATAAGGCTTTTGACAACCTCAATAAAAAGTCTTTTTTATGAATGGACTAATTTTATTCAAGCGAGAGTGCACCTTCCACTTCGAGGAAACACTGTTGTTCGAGTAGACCGACTGGGTCTATTGGGAGCACCCGCAACGTTGGATGTTATGAGATGAGAGTGCAGGATCTTCGTGGATATTGAGTCAGGCCCACATTCTGTGGACCAGATTTCCTGACACCCATCGGAATTATCGAGACATTTATGCATGTTGTGGGACATTATTGTCTATCCAGGTTTTTGACATATATGGGGCATTATTGTTCTATTTTTCTGAAAAATTGTTTTTTTGTTCTTCTTTTGTATTTGCACTGTGGTTTTATTATCATTTAGCATCGTTGTTTCCGATCCCTCTAGAGGATGTCACAGAATGGGGTGTATCTATTAGACGATGGATTATTATCTCAGGCTGAAGGGGGTACAGTATCATTTACTGAGGAAGAGGTTGAAAAACTCTTATTCGACAAATTAGATTTCGATGCCTTACCATCAGATACCCTTATTGACGTCTTCTATAAGGTTTTGAAACAGCGACAGATGGAGGTTGACCTGACTCTACACGGTCAATTTCTCTCTGAATATCATAGACGCAAGCAGTTGCCTAGAGGATTCAGAATAGCCAACATTCCTACACTAGGAAGAAATAATCCCACGTTTTGTAGTAGATGGTGTGGGGTACTCAATAAATGCTCCCTCGATCTTATGGCCCTCGTTATTGAGGAGGTTGGATTAGAGCTTAAAAAGATCAAGATAGAAATTGAGACCACCAACACCACAGCCCTTCCCACCTTACGGGACGACAAGTCCCAGAATTGGACTGACCGATTACAAACCTAAATTGAGAATTATAAAAAGGAATTAATTTCCTTTAAACGGAAAAAACTGTTGACAGTCACCAACGATTATTTAAATCATACGGTATATCGTTGGCTTCTTGGCAACTCTGAAGACAATAGTAGACGTTACCCACGGAGACGTAGAACCCAATCATTCCCCAAGGAATTTGGTTCCTCAGTTTCCACCTCTGATGCTGAATATATAACGAAGGGCCCTCAGATTCAGTTAATTTTTTAGAGGCCGGGCCCGGCAATATCACCGGACCCGGCAAATATCTCAGAAGCGGCACCGACCGCACACGAGGAGGGGTGGTGGTCAAGCGAAGAGGTCGACAGAAACGCAATAGAATACCGTTTTCAACTTATCAAGTAAACAATTAAATGAGGCTGAAATTAAACTCTTATCCCGAGGATTAATTTTCGTACCTGTATGTAAAGCTCAAACATTTCATAAATCAGTTGACCAATATAAATTTGGGAGATCCATGCAGCTCCGAGAATTTTTTTCTGATAAATCGACAGATGGAGTGATTTCCAAATTTCGTGGAAAATCCACTTTCGACCCTCCATCTTCTAACTCTAGTATTAAGACATTCTTAAGACTTGTACAATCTGACATTGAGAAAGAAAAAGTACCCAGGTTGTATGATAATCTAACACCTCCTGAGCGGTCAGCACTTAAGGCACTCAAGGACAACCCCCTAATAGTTATCCGTCCAGCAGATAAAGGGGGAGCAGTCGTAGTTCAAGATTGGGCGGACTACGACCGAGAGATTTTACGTCAACTAGCAGATATCAAGACATATAAGCCATTAGATTGTAACCCCATGGCTAGGATAAAGAACAAGATTGCTTCCACTATTAAGTTTGGTTATGAACAGGGATGGATCAGTGATGATTTAAAAAACTTTTTGAAGGTTGAAAACCCGAAATGTCCCATATTATATACACTCCCTAAAGTTCATAAAACTTTGGTCCATCCACCCGGGAGGCCTATCATAGCAGCCGAGGGTTCATTATTGCAACCTTTGGCCATCTTAGTTGATAGCATTTTACAACCGCTTGTATTAAAAACTGATAGCTATTTGAGGGACACTGGTGATTTCCTGACCCAGTTGCATGAGATTCAGACCAAGGATAATAGTTTGTATTTGGCAACACTTGATGTCTGCTCTTTATATACTGTAATTCCGCATCAGGCAGGGCTTGACACTATTAAGAAAAGTCTTCTAGGAGTCAAGAATCTAGAATTCCCCATTGATTTTATACTGGAATTAACTGAACTAGTATTGACTCAAAATCACTTTCTGTATAAGGATAAGTATTTTTTGCAAATCGCGGGTACAGCGATGGGGTCAAATTTGGCCCCTGCATACGCTAATGTTTTCATGGCAGAATATGAGAACACATACTTATTACCCATCTATGGCCATAAGATTGTCCTTTATCTTAGATTTATAGACGATATTTTTTTATTATGGCAAGGTACAGAAATTGAATTCAATACCATGGTCAATGACCTAAATGCATTGGAAAGCCCCATTCGTTTTACTTATACGATCTCAGCTACGGAGATTAATTTTCTCGATGTTACGGTTATCAGAACGGATTCTGGTTTCATCTCCACCTTATACCGTAAACCTACTGATCGCAATTTGCTGTTACAGGCAGACAGTTTCCATCCACCGGCCCTCAAAGAAAGTTTACCCATTTCACAGTATTTGAGAATAATGCACATTAAATATTGGCTAGATGTCTAGATACTGCTACTCAGATTTTCTTGGGTAATCGTAGTAAGTCCAACAAGGGTTTAGATTGCATGATCTTTCCCACACAATTTGATAACACTACAACAATTAGGAGATCCTTGAGAAAACATTGGCCGATTGTGGCTTCAGATGTTAATCTTCCTTTCTCTAAAATGAAAGCGCCGATGGTGGCCTATCGTCGAGGCGCTAATCTTAAACAACTTTTGATGCGTCCTACCATGTGTCCTGAAAAGGAATTGACTCCACTTCAAGTTATGCAATCGAAACCGGGCAGCTACTCCTGTGGTAGTTGCACCACATGTAGGTCAATGTTGACTGGTCCAATTTTCTATCATCCGCATTCTGGTAAGGTGATTAAGTTAAGATATCACTTACATTGTCGGTTAGACCATGTTATTTATATCCTCAAGTGTCCTTGTGGACTCATCTATGTCGGTTTGACGACACGGCCATTCCGGGACCGGATGGCCAACCACCGATCCTCTATACACACTGCATTAACCATAGGCAAAACTGTTAAACCGGTTGCTAGGCATTTCTTGGCAGCGAAACATCAGGTTGCCAGCTTGAAATGCAAATTAATAGATTGGATCCCCCCATGCCCGACTGGTGGCGACCGGTCCCTATTGTTGAAGAGATGGGAAAGTTATTGGATACATCAGTTGGACACGGTCGCCCCCAGAGGGCTTAATGAGTCCAATCCATTCAATGTTTTTCTGTAATACCCATTTGGGATAATATATGTTGCTCCCATAGTGACGTTCTACCCTGGGTTAGCACCCATAATATATTGTATATATTTGGCAGTTCAAGTTATGTACTGCAATAATACATTATGTCATTTGTTGTATGATGAAACACAATGTTAACTATGTTTATTTCTATGTTGTTTTGTATATATGAATTAGGTGTTCACATCTGTGGCCCAGTGGTAAAAGTACCAACTGTCCTGATAGGTATATCATATATTGTCCCCATTATTGTGTCTTTTGCCTTTATAGACTCCCTCCCAGGCCTAGGCATCCGATTCTGGCTATTTTTTTTACAATCTATGGTTGTAATATATTGCATAATTGAAAAGTTGTCTCGTTCTGGCTTTAGTCATGGAACGCAAACCACGCCCCTTTTTTGGTATGGGTGGAACGCACACTCCACCTTTTTGTTTTGTCCACCTTTAGATTTTTAGATTTTTCAGTAATATTAGACTGTCCCCTTTAGGCACCTCCTCTGATGAGCTTGTGTGGAGGGGGAATTAAATTTCCCCCGCACCGAGGCCGATTGTCTTATGTTCAAGTATGGACATCTGTGTGGCTTTTGGTGTATTGTCGCGTCCCTTCCGGCCGTGTGGAACGCATATCCGGTGGGTGGAACGCAAGCTGCTCGTACCCGGGAAGTGCAGCGCCAGTGGCTCGTTTGGCTGCTGCGGCGTGCGCGGCACCTGACGGTCCGGTTTGGGGGATTGTGGATGCATTGCTCGGCGGAGTGTGCCTGGTGCAGGTCGATGGATCCCTTGTAGTGTCTCACTTATAGTAGGATGGTTTTGTATGGTGCGCCCGGGACTTCCGGTCCGGGACACTTAAATAGCAGTCCTCGTGCTGTCAGTGGGGATGCAGCACAGGGATGAATCTCTCCTCTTCTGATAATTGTAAGTTATGTTTGAACTTTTTGAGTCTAACATAGTGACCTACATGGGTTGCATTTAGATGTTTATTTTCTCCTTGTTATTGTTTATACAGCGCCCTATGTTTTTCTATGGCCCCGTAGCTGCATCCTAGTAGCAGCGTCTGTGTGATCAGGTATGTTCAGAGTGACCCTTCTATGACCTTTTGTGGGCTGTTCATGTGGACGGGTTTTTATGACTTCTTGTTTGATTTGATCCCATAGAGACGTGTCAATTATCGTCTGTATTTATGACCCTCATTTTGGTGTCCAGACCTGCTACCTCCTTTTGTCTAATATACATGATGATGAACTGAGCTTAGGTGAGCGTTTCACACTGTATGGTGTATAGGTGGTGACACTGTAGGTGGAGGTGGTGCGTTTACCCATAATAGTGGTCCCCGTCGCATATGTCTTTCTTTGGTGATGGGCTGAGCTGCCATTGTGGTGGTATTCAGATTGTCTGTGTTCATTCTAAGAGTTAGCTGGATGTCACATGGCCTGGGAGGCATAGTCCTCTAATATGTGTATTTGTCTCTGTTTCTGTTTTAGACACACTACTAATTACTTGATGAATGATGTCAACTTAACTATGATGTGTTACTGGTCTTGAGAAAGGTTCGGTAAACGGACCGAAACGTCGACAATAAGGCTTTTGACAACCCTTAATAAAAAGTATTTTTTTTGAATGGACTAATTTTATTCAAGCGAGAGTGCACCTTCCACTTCGTGGAAACACTGTTGTTCGAGTAGACCGACTGGGTCTATTGGGAGCACCCGCAACGTTGGATGTTATGAGATGAGAGTGCAGGATCTTCGTATATATATTTATATATATATATATAAATAAAGGTTATACCGGCACTCCAAACAGGCTGGAAATATCGGCGGCACTCAAGCAGGCTGGTAAGAAGATGCAAAATAGTGTCCCTTTATATATATATATATATATATATACACTGCTCAAAAAAATAAAGGGAACACTAACATAACACATCCTAGATCTGAATGAATGAAATATTCTTATTAAATACTTTGTTCTTTACATAGTTGAATGTGCTGACAACAAAATCACACAAAAATTATCAATGGAAATCAAATTTATTAGCCCATGGAGGTCTGGATTTGGAGTCACACTCAAAATTAAAGTGGAAAAACACACTACAGGCTGATCCAACTTTGATGTAATGTCCTTAAAACAAGTCAAAATGAGGCTCAGTAGTGTGTGTGGCCTCCACGTGCCTGTATGACCTCCCTACAACGCCTGGGCATGCTCCTAATGAGGTGGCGGATGGTCTCCTGAGGGATCTCCTCCCAGACTTGGACTAAAGCATCCGCCAACTCCTGGACAGTCTGTGGTGGAACGTGGCGTTGGTGGATGGAGCGAGACATGATGTCCCAGATGTGTTCAATTGGATTCAGGTCTGGGGAACGGGCGGGCCAGTCCATAGCATCAATGCCTTTGTCTTGCAGGAACTGCTGACATACTCCAGCCACATGAGGTCTAGCATTGTCTTGCATTAGGAGGAACCCAGGGCCAACCGCACCAGCATATGGTCTCACAAGGGGTCTGGGGATCTCATCTCGGTACCTAATGGCAGTCAGGCTACCTCTGGCGAGCACATGGAGGGCTGTGCGGCCCCCCAAAGAAATGCCACCCCACACCATTACTGACCCACTGCCAAACCGGTCATGCTGAAGGATGTTGCAGGCAGCAGAAAGTTCTCCTTGGCGTCTCCAGACTCTGTCACGTCTGTCACATGTGCTCAGTGAGAACCTGCTTTCATCTGTGAAGAGCACAGGGCGCCAGTGGCGAATTTGCCAATCTTGGTGTTCTCTGGCAAATGCCAAACGTCCTCCATGGTGTTGGTCTGTAAGCACAACCCCCACCTGTGGATGTCAGGCCCACATACCACCCTCATGGAGTCTGTTTCTGATCGTTTGAGTAGACACATGCACATTTGTGGCTTGCTGGAGGTCATTTTGCAGGGCTCTGGCAGGGCTCCTCTCGTTCCTCCTTGCACAAAGGCGGAGGTAGCGGTCCTGCTGCTGGGTTGTTGCCCTCCTACGGCCTCCTCCATGTCTCCTGATGTACTGGCCTGTCTCCTGGTAGCACCTCCATGCTCTGGACACTACGCTGACAGACACAGCAAACCTTCTTGCCACAGCTCGCATTGATGTGCCATCCTGGATGAGCTGCACTACCTGAGCCACTTGTGTGGGTTGTAGACTCCATCTCATGCTACCACTAGAGTGAAAGCACCGCCAGCTTTCAAAAGTGACCAAAACATCAGCCAGAATGCATAGGAGCTGAGAAGTGGTCTGTGGTCACCACCTGCAGAACAACTCCTTTATTGGGGGTGTCTTGCTAATTGCCTATAATTTCCACCAGTTGTCTATTCCATTAGCACAACAGCATGTGAAATTGATTGTCAATCAGTGTTGCTTCCTAAGTGGACAGTTTCATTTCACAGAAGTGTGATTGACTTGGAGTTACATTGTGTTGTTTAAGTGTTCCCTTTATTTTTTTGAGCAGTGTATATATATATATATATATATATATATATATATATAGTGGAGAATGCAAGGTGAAAGTAGAAATCTGTGGGATACAATCATTAGGTCGACCACTATTGGTCGACATTTTTTCACATTTAATTTTTTGACGTCTTTCATAGTTTATGATCCACGTGGACTACGATTGGGAACAGTAACCTGTGCCGAGCGAAGTGAGCCATACGAGGGGACACCGTGCACTAATTGGGGTTCCCCGTCACTTTTGTAGGAAAAAAAAGACACCAAAATATTTCAAAAAACTCATGTCGACCTTTTTCCATGTTGACCAATAGTGGTCGACCTAAGTCTTGTCAACCTAATGACCCATACCCAAATCTGTAGATACATTTCTTATTTCAAGGAGTTCTGACATTCTTGTCAGAGGAAAAATAAAAATAAAAAAAAGGAGCGTTACTTCCCTTTTGTTTCTTTATGGGAAGGACAATAACTTCTCGGGTATCACCACATATTGAATTGTCTGAACTGTAAAAAATAATAACACAATAGTGCAGACATCCAATTCAAAAACACCAAAAGGTTTTTTATATATACACCACACTCACTATGTGTCAATGGGTTGAAGGCATATAATGAGTCTTTAACTTGAAGGAAAATGTTTCTATTGAATTCTTCGGATATCCACCTGGGCTTTAGGCTGAAACAGAGTAAGGCGAAGCAATAGTGCAGACTCCCATTCAAAGGAAAAGGATTTTTTAATAACAAATGCACTCACAAACTAAAGAAATTTAAAAGCATGTAATAACACTGGTGCTAGAGATGGCTGTATACTCATCGATCCAAAAGGCCCACAGAGTTCCGGATACTCCTAGGAACAAGTTCAGGATCAGTCCTATACCTCAGTCCACCAGGTAAGAAGAAGCCACACCGCTTAATGCATTTCGAACCCCACTGGGTTCTTCCTCAGAAGCGTTTGTGGCTAGACAACATTATCAAACATTTATACCCATCTAATTTATTCTCATAATGTCCATCAGCTGTGTTCAAGTACACATACTCCCACTTCCGCTTTCAAATTTCGCGGGGGAGATGGTGACGTAATAATTATCCAATGGGAGGATCTCTCTTCCTCTTCCGTCGCCGCCGGACAGGAAATGACGTCATGCGTGCCACCCGATCCTATGCGTTCCATACACGGCGAATGATACTGAATGAGCACTTCCCGTTCCCGTCGTCAGGGGCGACGGACAGAAAGCACCGCCCCTCACATATCTCGTGATAACACAATCTCCTTTACATGCGGAAGTGTGCGTTCCAAATCCTCCTCTGTCATTCAGAACGGCACCACGATTATTATGTATATGTCCATTTCCACTGGAGAAATGAGGGGATCCTTGGGGGATTTTCCATTCATGGTGCCATAAAACAAAACATATAGATGGTTTTAGGGCCATGACATGTATACAAATGTGATAATAACAATACATGACAATAAATAGTAAATAATAAAAATTAAATTGGAATCATCAATAAATAAATAAATAGGAACATATTAATAGAATCCATAAAAAACTTTCAAAAGATATTAAACACTATAAAAACCATTTCATCTCGAAATCGGTATTTAATCCTTTAGGTTGTAGGGAATTTAATTTAAAAATCCAGTTCATTTCATTCTTAGCTAATCTCCTTTCTAGATCTTTAGTCCGCCATGTGGGTTTAACTTGTTCTAATCCCCAAAATCTTTTTATAAAACGTTTTTTTTTTTTTTTTATCATGATGAGTTTTAAAATGGGCTGAAAGAGAATGTGTTTCCAGCCCTTTCCGAATATTATACACGTTCCACAAGGCGGGTTTTTAAGTTTCTACTTGTCCGACCTACATAAAGTAACTCACATGCACATTCTATCCCATAATGTTTTTTGATTGACATGTGATAAAATCATTAATTCTGTATGTGTCATTATTTACTGTAAACTCTGTGATCTTACTAGATTTACTCTTAACCATCCTACACATCAGACACTGTCCACATCTATGGAACCCCTTAGTTCTAGTGCTAACTCTCGTATTTTCATCTATAGCACTTCTTACTAATTTGTCCTTCAACGATGGTGCTTTCCTATAAATGAAGGTGGGTCCGTCAGGGATTTCTTTTCCTATGACTGGATCTTTCTGTAATAAATACCAGTTTCTCCTAAAAATTCTTTCAGTATCCTTGACATATATAGTTGGTACTGAGGGTTCTTTTATATTAAGGAAATCATGTTCTTTTTCATTAATTACTCCATCCTTTAACGCATTGGATGTTAGTGTTAGTAATGCTTCACTAATCCTCTGTGTAGGGTCCGATCTCAATTTTTTATAAGTGTTCCCTAAATGTAATTGTGTCATGATTTCCTCCATGTAATCCGATTTGTCCATAAGGACAACCCACCCACCCTTATCTGCTGGCTTGATGATAACTTCCTTATCATCCTTTAATGATCTTACTGCCTCATATTCTTTTTTAGACAAGTTAAATTTTTCCTTCTTCTGTTTCATCAATTTTTCCAACTCATCGTTAACGACTTCGTTGAAACAATTAATTAATTTCCCCCTTTCATAAGTTGGGTTAAAACTGGAATTATTCTTAAATTGCTCACGTCCTGACAGAATTTCCACTCCAGGGACAGGATCCTCTTTATTTTTATTCATAAAAAACTTCTTAAGGGTAAGTTTTCTTATATATTTTTGTGTGTCTATATAAAGCCCAAAAGGATCGACTTCACCCGTAGGGGCAAATTTCAACCCTTTCCTTAACACCCTGATTTCTACAGGGGTCAGTACCCTTTTACTTAAACTGAAAATCTTTCCATCAGACTATCTTTTTTGGTGGCAGTTTTGGTTTAGGCAAGGTTTTTTTCTAGCCTGCCCTTTTTCCTCGTTTACATTTCTTTAGGACGGATACCTTTTTTTAAATTATTTTTTTATGGATATTAGAACCAATAGGTATCAATTATTGGAACCAGCTACCCCAGTAGAACCAAGTTCTCCTTTTCAGTGGGATTACAGATCCACGAGAAGGAGATAAGTTCTAATATCCATAAAAAAATAATTGAAAAAAAGGTATCCGTCCGTATCAGAAGAAGGTAAAATGTAACTTGTCTAAAAAAAAAATATGAGGCAGTAAGATCATTAAAGGATGATAAGGAAGTTATCATCAAGCCAGCAGATAAGGGTGGGGGGTTGTCCTTATGGACAAATCGGATTACATGGAGGAAATCATGAAACAATTAAATGTAGGGAACACTTCTAAAAAATTGAGATCGGACCCTACACAGGATTAGTGAAGCATTACTAACACTAACATCCAATGCGTTAAAGGATGGAGTAATTAATGAAAAAGAACATGATTTCCTTAATATAAAAGAACCCTCAGTACCAACTATATATGTCCTACCGAAAGTCCATAAGGACCCCCTCCACCTCCCTGGCCGCCCAATTATATCGGGGACCAATAGTTTAACATCAAATTTGTCAGCATTAATCGACCATTTTTTGCAGCCTCTGGTAGTAAAAACAAAGGCGTATCTGAAAGATACGGGGCATGTATTGAGAAAAATTACCAATTTCCAATATACCAGTTCTACCATTTTATGTAGTGCAGACGTATGCACTTTGTATACGGTTATTAAAAAAGAGAAGGGGTTGGAAGCCATCTCTTATTTTTTAGACAAAAGTGATTATGATGATTTAACCAAGAAATGTATCCTGGATGGTATTGGTTTTATTCTAGATAACAATTATTTTTATTTCGACGGGACGTATTATATCCAACAAGTGGGGACAGCCATGGGTACCAGATTTGCCCCCAGTTATGCCAATTTGTACATGGCTTATTGGGAAGATCATAACATCTTTGGAGTGGATGGACTGGGGGCAAGTCTGGTATCCTGGCATCGATATATCGATGATGTCCTATTTTTTTGGAATGGACAGGAAGATGATCTTTCAATCTTCACGGACAAATTAAATCAGAATGATTTTAACCTCAAATTTGTAACAACTAGTAGTTTAAAAGAAATTTCCTTCTTGGACCTATGTCTATATGTAGAGGATGACACCCTGAAGACTAAGACTTTCAGGAAGGTAACAGACTCCAATGGATACATAGAAATGGGTAGTTTACATCACCCCAACTGGCTAGATGGTATTCCATTTAGCCAGTTTACACGTATCAAGCGGAATTGTAGTGATCAAACTACCTGTAATGAACAAATACTGGAAACTACCAATAGGTTTATCAATAAAGGTTATTCAGTAGACCTTATAAATAAAGCACGAATTAAAGTAGAAAATATCAATAGGGATGACCTTTTGAAAGAGAAAGATAAAAAATCAAAAAATGAAAGTAACAAGTGGGCCTTTATTAGTCAGTTTAATCCCCTGCACAAGGATATTGAAAGAATTTTTAGGAGAAACTGGTATTTATTACAGAAAGATCCAGTCATAGGAAAAGAAATCCCTGATAGACCCACCTTCATTTATAGGAAAGCACCATCGTTGAAGGACAAATTAGTAAGAAGTGCTATAGATGAAAATACGAGAGTTAGCACTAGAACTAAGGGGTTCCATAGATGTGGACAGTGTCTGATGTGTAGGACGGTTAAGAGTAAATCTAGTAAGATCACAGAGTTTACAGTAAATAATGACATACAGAATTAATGATTTTATCACGTCAATCAAAAAACATTATCTATGGATAGAATGTGCATGTGGGTTACTTTATGTAGGTCGGACAAGTAGAAACTTAAAAACCCGCCTTGCGGTACATGTGTATAATATTCGGAAAGGGCTGGAAACACATTCTCTTTCAGCCCATTTTAAAACTCATCATGATAAAAAAGAATGTTTTATAAAAAGATTTTGGGGAATAGAACAAGTTAAACCCACATGGCGGACTAAAGATCTAGAAAGGAGATTAGCTAAGAATGAAATGAACTGGATTTTTAAATTAAATTCCCTACACCCTAAAGGATTAAATACCGATTTCGAGATGAAATGGTTTTTATAGTGTTTAATATCTTTTGAAAGTTTTTTATGGATTCTATTAATATGTTCCTATTTATTTATTGATGATTCCAATTTAATTTTTAATATTTACTATTTATTGTCATGTATTGTTATTATCACATTTGTATACATGTCATGGCCCTAAAACCATCTATATAT
The DNA here is from genome assembly GCF_028390025.1 of Pseudophryne corroboree. Lineage (NCBI taxonomy): Eukaryota > Metazoa > Chordata > Amphibia > Anura > Myobatrachidae > Pseudophryne > Pseudophryne corroboree. The sequence continues at coordinate 465,551,847 of NC_086446.1, read as the reverse complement.
TTTGTTTTATGGAACCATGAATGGAAAATCCCCCAAGGATCCCCTCATTTCTCCAGTGGAAATGGACATATATATAATAATCGTGGTGCCGTTCTGAATGACCGAGGAGGATTTGGAACGCACACTTCCGCATGTAAAGGAGATTGTGTTATCACGAGATATGTGAGGGGCGGTGCTTTCTGTCCGTCGCCACTGACGACGGGAACGGGAAGTGCTCATTCAGTATCATTCGCCGTGTATGGAACACATAGGATCGGGTGGCACGCATGACGTCATTTCCTGTCCGCCGTCGGCGGAAGAGGAAGAGAGATCCTCCCATTGGATAATTATTACGTCACCATCTCCCCCGCGAAATTTGAAAGCAGAAGTGGGAGTATGTGTACTTGAACACAGCTGATGGACATTATGAGAATAAATTAGATGGGTATAAATGTTTGATAATGTTGTCTAGCCACAAACGCTTCTGAGGAAGAACCCAGTGGGGTTCGAAATGCATTAAGCGGTGTGGCTTCTTCTTACCTGGTGGACTGAGGTATAGGACTGATCCTGAACTTGTTCCTAGGAGTATCCGGAACTCTGTGGGCCTTTTGGATCGATGAGTATACAGCCATCTCTAGCACCAGTGTTATTACATGCTTTTAAATTTCTTTTGTTTGCGAGTGCATTTGTTAGTAAAAAATCCTTTTCCTTTGAATGGGAGTCTGCACTATTGCTTCGCCTTACTCTGTTTTAGCCTAAAGCCCAGGTGGATATCCGAAGAATTCAATAGAAACATTTTCCTTCAAGTTAAAGACTCATTATATGCCTTCAACCCATTGACACATTGTGAGTGTGGTGTATATATAAAAAACCTTTTGGTGTTTTTGAATTGGATGTCTGCACTATTGTGTTATTATTTTTTACAGTTCAGACAATTCAATATATGGTGATACCCGAGAAGTTATTGTCCTTCCCATAAAGAAACAAAAAGGGAAGAAACGCTCTTTTTTTTATTTATTTTATGTAATCATTTAGGACAGAATTTGCGCAATCTGTACACCAATTTATTTGTAAACAGCTGTATATGGAAAATTGGTGGATTTTTCCGAGGTGTATATGCTGCATTTTTCCACTGTCTGTCTAGCGCAAAACACAAAATTTTTTTTTTGGTACATTCTTGTCAGAGGAGAATAAGGCAATAATGTGTTATGAAAAGGTCACCCTACATGTGTTCTGTAAAAGAACAATCTGCTGTCAACTGCCTTTTCCACAAAGCATAAATGGAATGTTATGCATCTTGGCAAGCCATAATTTCTTCATCTTAATAACTTGAGCATTATTTTAGCGATATTGTATTTCAAATGTCAATCTTCAATAAGTATTACATTACTTCAAAAATATAGCATTCCATTTGTACCGACTAATATTTATGTGTTTTTTAGCTTTGCAAATAGTTCTATAATTCACTAAATCAAAAGGATTCAACTAAATCAATAGGACCAGCTTATTATTATTATTATTATTATTAATGTCATATGTAATTGTTCATTTTCCTGCAATTTGTTGATGAAGCACTTTTTAAAAGACATATTGGGATTAGAATCCTGAAGTGTTCTGGTATAAACTTTGATCAGAATCCCCATCCTGCTCCCAATAGATATTAAGGCCACCACCTCAGTACTTGAGTAACTTTGTGCAGCTGTGACAAGAGGGTTAAACCCCAGTGCCTCAGCCTTTGGGCTCCAGAAGCCATCATGGTACTCTTGACCCAAGAATTGGAAACACTTCTTTTGAAGCCCAGAGGAGGTGGTCTGGTTCTGCAGCAAAGCCCTGGAGGAAGTTTTAGGCGAGAGATGTTTAATGTAAAGGCCCATACACACTGGGCGATTCTGAGCTGAATGCAGCTCACTTTTGGTGTTTTGAGCTGCTTTCAGCTCAAAACCGCCCAGTGTGTATGCCCCGGCGATGAGCGTTGATGCGCGCTCCCGCTTCATCGCCGGTGGCCGCAGTTCATCTGCTGGTTTTACCAGTAGATTAACGGCGGGGTGAACAGCTTTTCATAGCGTCCTGCTATGGAAAGCCGTTCACCCACGCTGACATCGCTGGGCAGGAGGGAAAAGCGCTCAGTGTGTATGCACTGAGCAATTTTCAGCCCAGCAATGTCAGCGATCATCGCTATGCATACACGCTGGGCAAAAACGCCCAGTGTATATGCACCTTTACACACACCACCTAGACTAGTAGATGCCAGGGAGGAAAATTAACAGACTTTCTCCTCATGGCAGACTAATGCCCAAGGTAGAGATATAACATGTGCAGCGAGAGTTAGATTTGGGTTATTTTGTTTCTGTGCAGGGTAAATACTGGATGCTTTAGTTTTACACTGCAATTTAGATTTTAGTTTGAATACACCCCACCCAAATCTAACACTCTCTGCATGTTATATCTGCCCCCCCCCCCCCCCCCCTGCAGTGCACATGGTTTTGCCTAACTGCTAACAAAATTTCTGCTACGATCAGGTCTGCATTAGGCCCTTAGTTTGAACCTAGAGTCTCCAAACTTGTTCACTGCTGTCTACCAAAAGCGTACATATACACAACAGGCAGAAAGAGGAAGCTGTCTCCGCGATTTGTTCAGACTGAAGAGACTGCATCTACCAGGACTCCCATTTGCTACTGCGCATGCACGGTCCGTTAACCACGGGTTTTCTGGGAATATGATTTCTTAAATAGTCCCCATATTTGGGTCTGGGCTTAAATAAATCAAGACACAAAGGATAACAAACACAATACTGCAAGTTTCACCGCAAATTATTGATTTGTTAATTAAGTCAAGGGTGTATCGCTTCATCAGAGAGCGATTCTGCATCATCTGGAACTAACAGCCAAAACAGGGACTTCACGTGAACTGCTACTGTGCATGAGTGGGGACCTTAGTAGTGGATGTGCCTGCATGGCCTGCTCCTCTGGTAATTCTACCACTATAGTCTGTCTTTATTTCCCCCCCAAATAAGCCATTCATTAATGAACAGCATCACTTTAGTACATTCTACATGACAGCTATTCAGTAAGCTACCCTACCTCATAAGTGCTCTCTTGTGAGTGAATAATGGGACAGAGACACCTGCCAAGACCCTGAAGACAGATTCTATTTAAGACAGCAGAGCAGTGCCCAATGGAAAGGAAAAAATAAAGAAGTGGTTTATGGGCCCCTGGCAAAAGGGAAGGTAATCAATGGCCTGTTCTCTGTTCAAACAGCCAAAAATAAGATAGGTTCCAAGTTGTGGGCCCAATTCATGTTTGTACGCACATGCATTACGCAGCTGCCATTTTTCAGGCTACGGACTTGTCAATGATTGCAAGTGACGCTGCCGCCCAGAAAACCCACCGGAAACATCACAAAGTCCTTAGCAACTGTACACATGTGACGCAATAATGAGGAACAGCGATTCCCTAAGTGAGTCTATGGTCACGTAGACTGGCCGCAGCAGTAGAGACGCTGGCGCTATGTATTTCTGCGTACATGATCGCAGCTAAAGGCAGACACCCTGAAACCGGCCATGACATGCCTTAAGTTTTGCTGCCACTCCAGTTACATCCGCCAAATGGCCCCTAGCTGTCAATAGCTGTGCGGTATCTTGGTGTGTGCAGTCTGCTGATAATCGCTCAGTTGCGTGGACATCGGCAATGCGTACAAACATGAATTAGACCCGGTGTTTAGGGCATACAGTAAATATAGAGGTTGACTTATTCCTACATGAAAATAGACTTTTTTTAAAAAAAAACACCAAAGTACAACAGAGCACCTAGTGGGTGAAATGCAAGAAGTATAAATAAAAACCAGTTCACTGAAATAGATGGTCTGGACATATTTTACATAAGCATGTTAATAAAAAATGTTCATCTAGGGGTAGGCAACATGTGGCACTCCAGTTGCAGCTGAACTATAAAACCCAGCATGCTTTGCCATTGTTTTCCCATTATAGCCTGCTAAAACTGTGGCAGGGCATGCTGGGATGCAGAGTACCACACCTTGCCTACTCCAGATCTATACAATTCTCCACTTCATGACAGGCTGTTATAAAATACAATCTCCTTTAAATAACCACTAACAAAAGCATATATTAAAAATATGTTTAATAAAAATGATGATGTCATCAGCTTTTCTATGGTACATTCTAAACATGTATGCAGATTAATCTGTGAAACCTCCAGTGATTCAGTCATCTCATTTATAAATAGTGTCAGTAATAGCAGTTAATGGCAAAATGGCATTTGGATGATCACACAATCACATCTGTGAGCACATCCTTTTACGTTATAACTAACGGATCATAATATCAGATAAACTCAATTCCTTCATATTTGATGTTCCCAATCTTCGTCTCAGGCAACAGAACTCGACCATCCAGAATAAAGACAGTGATGTATGTGGCCACCTGGCCTTTGTTTTCTTCTGACTTCAGAGCCACGATGATCTGATCATCTGTGCCGGGGATAAATTTAAATGAAGAGAAACCATGGGTGGGAATTTGTGTCCCCACATGAGAAAGTGCAATATCAGAGAAATCGGCAGAGGCACGCAGAAGTATGTTAGCGCCACGCTGTTCGTCCTCTACCTCGCTGTATCTTTCTTTACTGGCTCGACGTGGAAGGAAAAACCAGCTATGCAGAGAGTCACTCCAAGCTGCAGACTCGTGGATCAAGTATCCTGAATATTGGGCAAAGAGGAAGGAGTGTATATAAGCAATCCTATGTATCTAAAAGGGAAAGCAGTGTATACTGGGTCTAATTCAGAGTTGATCGCAGCAGCAAATTTGTTAGCAGTTGGGCAAAACCATGTGCACTGCAGGGGGGGCAGATATAACATGTGCAGAGAGAGTTAGATTTGGGTGGGGTGTATTCAAACTGAAATCTAAATTGCAGTGTAAAAATAAAGCAGGCAGTATTTACCCTGCACAGAAACAAAATAACCCACCCAAATCTAACTCTCTCTGCACATGTTATATCTGCCCCCCTACAGTGCACATGGTTTCGCCCAACTGCTAACAAATTTGCTGCTGCGATCAACTCTTAATTACCTCCATTGTCTCTGCAGTAAACTTTTTATTTTTACTTTGCTGCAACAATATTGCTGTATTCTGCCATACAGGTATCCGATTGTGCTGCAGAGAAGCTGGTAACATTTGTTTTTCACTGTGTCAACATAGAAAGAATTTAGAAAAGGTTCAACTTGAAGAACTTGTTAATCTTACTGAATAAGAAATATGTAACTTGTTCTAGTCTTACACAATCATGAGTCTGGAAAAAAAATAAGATTTTAAACCTACCGGTAAATCTATTTCTCGTAGTCCGTAGAGGATGCTGGTACTCCGTAAGGACCATGGGGAATAGACGGGCTCCACAGGAGACATGGGCACTTTAAGAAAGAATTTAGTTCCTGGTGTACACTGGCTCCTCCCTCTCTGCCCCTCCTCCAGACCTCAGTTAGAGAACTGTGCCCAGAGGAGATGGACAGTACGAAGAAAGGATTTTTGTTAATCCAAGGGCAAGATTCATACCAGCCACACCAATCACACCGTATAACTTGTGATAACAATCCAGTAAACAGTATGACAATAACATAGCATCAGTTCACGCCCGATGCAACAATAACGTAACCCTTATTGAAGCAATAACTATATACAAGTATTGCAGAAGAAGTCCGCACTTGGGACGGGCGCCCAGCATCCTCTACGGACTACGAGAAATAGATTTACCGGTAAGTAAAATCTTATTTTCTCTAATGTCCTAGAGGATGCTGGGGACTCCGTAAAGACCATGGGGATTATACCAAAGCTCCCAAACGGGCGGGAGAGTGCGGATGACTCTGCAGCACCGATTGAGCAAACATGAGGTCCTCCTCAGCCAGGGTATCAAACTTATAGAATTTTGCAAAGGTGTTTGAACCCGACCAAGTAGCAGCTCGGCACAGCTGTAGTGCCGAGACCCCTCGGGCAGCCGCCCAAGAAGAGCCCACCTTCCTAGTGGAAGGGGCCTTAACCGATTTTTGTAACGGCAATCCTGCCGTAGAATGCGCCTGCTGAATCATGTTATAGATCCAGCGAGCAATAGTCTGCTTTGAAGCAGGGCCGCCAACTTTGTTGGCTGCATACAGGACGACCAGTGCTTCTGTTTTACTGATCCTAGCCATTCGGGCCACGTAAATTTTCAAAGCCCTGACAACATCAAGGGACTCGGAATCCTCCAAGTCACGTGTAGCCACGACAATAGTTTGGTTCATATGAAAGGATGAGACCACCTTAGGCAGGAATTGAGAACGGGTCCGCAATTCCGCTCTATCCATATGGAAAACCAGATAAGGGCTTTTATGTGATAAAGCCGCCAATTCCGAAACTCACCTAGCCGAAGCCAAGGCTAACAACATGACCACCTTCCAGGTGAGATTTCAACTCTACTGTCTTAAGTGGTTCAAACCAATGTGATTTAAGGAAACTTAACACCACGTTAAGGTCCCAAGGCGCCACCGGAGGTACAAAAGGGGACTGAATATGCAGTACTCCCTTCACAAAAGTCTGTACTTCAGGTAATGAGGCCAATTCCTTTTGAAAGAAAATGGATAAGGCCGAAATCTGAACTTTTAATGGAGCCTAATTTTAGGTCCAAATTCACTCCAGTTTGTAGGAAGTGAAGAAAACAGCCCAGGTGGAATTCTTCCGTAGGAGCATTCCTGGCCTCACACCAAGAAACATATTTTCTCCATATTCAGTGATAATGTATAGATGTCACGTCCTTCCTAGCCTTTATTAGCGTAGGAATGACCTCTCCTGGAATACCTTTTTCCGCAAGGATCCGGCGTTCAACCGTCATGCCGTCAAACGCAGCCGCGGTAAGTCTTGGAACAGACAGGGACCCTGTTGTAACAAGTCCTGCCTTAGAGGAAGAGGCCACGGATCATCTGTGAGCATTTCTTGCAGATCCCGATACCAGGTCCTTCGTGGCCAATCTGGAACAATGAGAATTGTTCTCAATCCTCTTTTTCTTATTATCCTCAACACCTTGGGTATGAGAGGAAGAGGAGGAAACACATATACCGACTGGATCACCCACGGTGTCACTAGGGCGTCCACAGCTACCGCCTCAGGGTCTCTTGACCTGGCGCAATACCGTTGTAGCTTTTTGTTGAGACGGGATGCCATCATGTCTATTTGGGGTAGTCCCCACCGACTTGCAAACTGCGCGAAGACCTCCTGGTGAAGTCCCCACTCTCCCGAATGCAGAGCGTGTCTGCTGAGGAAGTCTGCTTCCCAGTTGTCCATTCCCGGAATGAACACTGCTGACAGAGCGCTTACATGATTCTCCGCCCAGCGAAGAACTCTGGTGGCTTCCGCCATTGCCACTCTGCTCCTTGTGCCACCCTGGCTACTGCGGTGATGTTGTCTGACTGGATCAGAACTGGTCGATTGCGAAGTAAGATCTCCGCTTGACGTAGGGCGTTCTATATGGCCCTTAGTTCCAGGATGTTGATGTGAAGACAAGTCTCTTGACTTGACCAAAGTCCTTGGAAATTTCTTCCCCGTGCGACCGCTCCCCAACCTTGGAGGCTCGCGTCCGTGGTCACCAGGATCCAGTCCTGAAAGCCGAACCTGCGGCCCTCTAGAAGGTGAGCACTGTTTAGCCACCCCAGGAGAGATACTCTGGCCCTGGGGGACAGGGTGATCCGCTGACGCAATTGCAGATACGACCCGGACCATTTGTCCAATAGGTCCCATTGGAAGGCCCTTGCCGTATGGAATGGCTTCGTATGTTGCCACCATCTTTCCCAGAACTCGAGTGCAATGATGTACTGACACTTGTTTTGGTTTCAACAAGTTCATGACTAGAGTCATGAGTTCCTGCGCTTTTCCCTTCAGAAGAAAAACCCTTTTCTGGTCTGTGTCCAGAATCATGCCCAAGAAGGGCAGACGAGTTGTAGGATTCAGCTGCGACTTTGGAATATTGAGAATCCAGCCGTGTCGCTGTAGCACATTCAGTGAAAGGGATACGCTGCTCAGCAACTTCTCCCGTGATATCGCTTTTATGAGGAGATCGTCCAAGTACGGGATAATTGTGACACCCTGCTTGCACAGGAGCACCATCATTTCCGCCATTACCTTGGTGAATATTCTCGGGGCCGTGGAAAGCCCAAACGGCAACGTCTGAAATTGGTAATGACAATCCTGTACCGCAAATCTCAGGTACGCCTGAGGAGGATGATATATGGGGACATGCAGGTATGCATCCTTTATGTCCAGAGATACCAAAAAATCTCCCCCTTCTAGGCTAGCGATGACCGCCCTGAGTGATTCCATCTTGAACTTGAACCGTTTTAAGTAAAGGTTCAGGGGTTTTAAATTTAAAATGGTCTGACCGAACCGTCCGGTTTCGGAACCACAAACAGAGTTGAGTAGTACCCCCTGCCCTCTTTGAAGCAGGGGAACCCCTACCACCACTTGTTGCAGACACAATTTTTGAATCGCATGTAACACTACCTCCCTTTCCAGGGGTTGTTTCGGTAGGGCCGATTTGAAAAACCGGCGAGGAGGCCCTTCTTCGAATTCCAGCTTGTAACCCTGGGAAACAATTTCTATTTCCCATGGATCCACCTGTGAGTGGACCCAGACGTGGCTGAACAGTCGAAGACGTGCCCCCACAGGAGCCGACTCCCTCAGGGGAGCCCCAGCGTCATGCGGTGGATTTAGCAGAGGTCGGGGAGGACTTCTGTTCCTGGGAACTAGCAGTGTTGTGCAGCTTTTTCCCTCTGCCCTTACCTCTGGCAAGAAAGGACGAACCACGTGCTCTTTTGTTTTTATTGGAACGAAAGGACTGCATTTGATAATGAGGCGCTTTCTTAGATTGTGAGGGAATATATGGCAAAAAATTTGATTTACCTGCCGTAGCCGTGGAGACGAGATCCGAGAGGCCCTCTCCGAACAATTCCTCACCCATGTAAGGCAACAACTCCATATGCCTCCTTTAGTCGGCATCACCTGTCCATTGCATGTGCCAAAGGACATGTCTAGCAGAAATCGACATAGCGTTGACTCTAGAAACCAGTAGACTAACGTCTCTTTGGGCATGAGAGATATAGAGAGATATAGAGAGATATATATATATATATATATATATATATATATATATATATATATATATATATATATATATATATATATATATATACACATATACACACACACACATACATACATACATACAATCCAGCAATTTTGACCGGCACTCCATAAAACAGTAACAGATAGTACCTGGGTGCCCCCTCCGAACCTCTAGGGCACAATGTACAGCAACACAATTTTTGAGAGGCACTCCTCGGCTTTGTAAATAATTTCCACAGGAGTGCCTCTCAAAAATTGTGTTGATATATATATATCAACAACATCTTTTACATATAATGACAACAACATGGTATCCTTATCTAGGGTTTCAATCTCCGCTGATAAGATATCTGTCTACGCTGCTACAGCGCTATAAACCCATGCCGACACAATCGCCGGTCTGAGTAGTGTACCAGAATGTGTGTAAATGGACTTCAAAAGTACTTTTACTGCATGCTATCTGCAGGATCCCTGAGGATAGCTGTAAAGTCAGCGCTACCTTTTTGGGTAAACGTGTCAATGCCTTGTACACCCTAGGGGAAGATTCCCATCGTATCCTGGCCCCATTAGGGAAAGGATACTCCCTGAGAATTCTTTTTGGGAAGCTGCAGCTTCTTGTCTGGAGATTCCCGCTCTTTTTCTTCATGAGAGGAGGGAAATTTACCTCAGCTTTCTTCCCCTTAAACATGTGTACCCTCGTGTCAGGGACAGACGAGTCATCAGTGATAAGCAAAACATCTTTTATTACAATAACCATATATTGAATACTTTTCTGCCAGTTTGGCTGTACTTTGCATTATCGTAGTCGACACAGGAGTCAGACTCCGTGTCGATATCAGTGTCTATGATTTTGGATAGTTAGCGTTGTGAGACTCTGAAAATCTCTGTGACATAGGGACAGACATGGGTAGATTCCCTGTCTGTACTCTAATCTTTTGTGTAATAATTCATCTTAGCCCTTAATTTCACATATCCAATCAGGCGTCGGCGTTGTCGACGGCGACACCACACACACACACACACACACACACACACACACACATTTGCTCCATAGGAGAGCCTTTTACCTCAGACATGTCGACACACACGTACCGACACACCACACACTCAGGGAATGCTCTTCTGAAGACAGTTCCCCCACAAGGCCCTTTGGAGAGACAGAGAGAGAGTATGCCAGCACACACCCCAGCGCAATATGACCCAGGAAAAACACAGCAATTTAATGTTTACCCCGTAGCGCTGTTATTATTATCTGCGCCGAATTATGTGCCCCCCCCTTCTTCAAAACCCTCTCTTCTACCGTGGAATAAGCAGGGGAAAGTCCGGGGAGCTTCCTCTCAGCGGTGCTGTGGAGAAAAACATGGCGCTGGTGAGTGCTGAGGGAGAAGCCCCGCCCCCTCGGCGGCGGGCTTCAGTCCCGCTAAAAGTGTAAAATTGGCGGGGGCTCATCCATATATACAGTGTCCAGCTGTATATATGCTCTCTTTTGCCAAATAAGAGGTTTATATTGCTGCCCAGGGCGCCCCCCCTGCACCCTGCATCCTTACAGTTACCGGAGTATGTGAGGTGTATGGGAGCAATGGCGCACAGCTGCCGTCCTGTGCGTTACCTCAGTGAAGCTCACGAAGTCTTCTGCCGCCTTTTGAAGCCTTCTTTCTTCTCATACTCACCTGGCTTCTTTCTTCTGGCTCTGTGAGGAGGACGGCGGCGCGGCTCTGGGACGAACGTCCAGGGCGAACCTGTGTTCCGACTCCCTCTGGAGCTAATAGTGTCCAGTAGCCTAAGAAGCAGAGCCTATCATTTAAGTAGGTCTGCTTCTCTCCCCTCAGTCCCTCGATGCAGGGAGTCTGTTGCCAGCAGTGCTCCCTTAAAATAAAAAAACCTAACAAATATACTTTCTTAGCAGGAAACTCAGGAGAGCTCCCTGCAGTGCACGGGTCTGGGACTGAGGGTCGACAGCACAAAGGTCGACACACCTTAGGTCGACGCCAATTGGTCGACACACCTTAGGTCTACATGGACAAAAGGTCGACATGGACAAAAGGTCGACAGGAACAAGGTCGACATGGACAAAAGGTCGACATGGACAAAAGGTCGACATGAGTTTTTTAAGTTTTTTTGGTGTCGTTTTCTTCGTAGAGTGACCGGGAACCCCAATTAGTGCACCGCTTCGCTCGCCATGCTTCGGGCATGGTGCCTTCGCTCGGCACACTTTACCGGTCCAATCGTAGTCCACGTGGATCGTATGAAAAGGTTCAAAAAAAGAAAAAAATCGTGAAAAACTCATGTCGACCTTTTTCCACGTCGACCTTGTTCCTGTCAACCTTTTGCCCATGTCGACCTAAGGTGTGTCGACCAATTGGCGTCGACCTAAGGTGTGTCGACCTTTGTGCTGTCGACCTGGAGTCCGTATACCGCAGTGCACCCATCTGCCTCTGGGCACAGTCTCAAACTGAGGTCTGGAGGAGGGGCATAGAGGGAGGAGCCAGTGCACACCCAGAGTCAAGTTCTTTCTTAAAGTGCCCATGTCTCCTGTGGAGCCCGTCTATTCCCCATGGTCCTTAAGGAGTCCCAGCATCCTCTAGGACGTTAGAGAAATAATAATTTGTAAATCATTTTCTTCAGAGAATCGGAAATGTTTATAAAGTAGACTCCTCCAATAATACGGACAGCATGATACAGCAGTAAAAGGCACGTATAAATGCAATAATTTTAACCCCAAAAAGGTTGTTAGCATTTTTGTTATTTTGCAAGTATTGTTGGCATTCACCTGAAATTAAAAACACTCTTAAAGAAATGGTTATTAAGCAATTTGTGACTTTACAGAGTTACACATCAAGTCCCAATAGCCTTCTTCCACTATTCATTCATTTACCTGGAGGCTGTATTCCAGCAGCTTCCCGCAACAAGTTGTAATTAGGAACCCAGTTGTGGTGCTGGACATCCCCCAGAGAACCTATCACCTTTATCCACTCAGGGTTTTCATTCAGCACCTTGCCAGTCGTTGTCGTCCACTCCTTCCCTAGTCCCCCTACATAAAGACGTTCATCCTTCACTGCAAGCCACTCTGCTTTAAAACCTGCAGTAAGGTAGAGAGTATGAATAGGTTTCAGTTAGATAGAAAGTGGGAGGTCACAAGAAGTACAGGAGACCACATACTGGGCTCCATTCATAAAGATTGCATAAGTCAGAATAGAACATTTCTATACAGTACGCCTATTTTCACTGCAAAATTCGGTTGTTTTGTCATGTCTCTCAGGGACACCCCTCTTCTGCGGTATAGTACGGAAAGTGGGGCCCCAGTGATGTGCTTACAGGGCGGGGAACGGCATAGTAAAATGCGTTTCACCAAAAAATATTATGTCGCTGGAGACGGCCATTTTATTGGTTGGATTCTCCAGAATGCTGTAGGCTCTATTCATGTGTCTGTTCAGTCTCCGACAGAGACCTGTGCAATGCAAGTGTAAGAAAGTCTCTGCTGCTCGAATGAGTTATGGAGAGAAAGCGGTAAGGTTCACTGGCTGAAGTCCCAGGAGAGAAATTAATTAAGCGTGGGGGGCAGAAGTGTCTGGAGCTCACACTGGTGTTTGGCAGCAGTATACGCCTGTCAAAGGACTGAAAACAGTGATAATCCCCAGATGATGCTTCTCGATTCTGCCCACCCCTTTTCACAGATGCCCTGCTCCTGGACAGACAGCCTCGCCATTGCTGGCACTCTGATCACTGTCCAGAGCCCATTAGCTACCAGTAAATGAGTAATGAGGGGAAGTGGGTGACACATGGGAGCTCTGCTATTGGGTAATGAGGAAGTGACAGGAGAAGATTACTGTTTATTGCTTTTCACCTCCAACGAAGCTTGCTACGCAAAATCACAGATGGCATCACCATTTTGTGAAGGGACAATTACCTTTCCGTTCTTAACTGAAAGGTTTTCCACACAATTATTGAGAGCACTTTCTTCACTGTAACCCATTGTGTGAATGGATCAAAGACTTATCACAAGGGACAAGTGATATCGGTCTTTTCAATGCTTCATGAATAGAGCAAACAGTATCAAAACATAAGTACACTGTCCCAGTAAGAAAACATCTTATAAGACAATTTCTACTAGGAAATAGAAAAGGGAAGGTTAGAGAGTTATAGGACTTCCTGAAAGGATGGACTGTTCTTCAATCAGGTGCTACTATCCCTCTTGAGACTTGTTGGAAGGTGTGCCAAAACATCAGAAAGTTGGAAACCACTTGTTTAGAAGTATGGACAGCAATAGCTGTCCAACCCAAGGTTTCTGATTTCAAAGCACACAAGTCAATATGTACAGACAATGAAGAATGAAAAGGCTACTGTATCTTCATAGATATGTTTCTAAATATTCCAGAAATAGTTACATCTTTCCATACATTCATCATAATTAGCTCTTTAAATCACTTACCTTTATCCACTGTCCCATCTCCATCTGTTAGTATGACCCATGGCACAGCTTTGCTTCCCTCCAGTCTGTACACTATCCCTGTGCGATCATCTACAGAGTACAACTTTCCATTAAACACTATTAGCTCAGAAAGTTCCATTCCTCGCCCTTTTTCTGCCACATGAGTCTCCAAGACAATGTCTTCTTTGTCCCATTCCACTGTGACACGGTCTCCACTATTAAACAGGGTTAGGTGACCTTTTTTCAGGTAACTGAACCATGTGTTGTCTTTGGAGCTGCGAGAATCAGTATCTAGATCAGCAATGATTGCAATTTGGTATCGAAGTCCTTCAGGGGTCCTCTGAGGAGGGGTAAGTGGGTAGGTGTCATTATAGAGTTGGCCTGCCAGAAGCTGACCCATCCTCCAGTTGTGAGCATTGGGGCCTGCAATTGGTGGGCTTGAAGACCGATGAAAACAGATAAACAGCAGTATCAGTGCTAAGCAAACTCCAGACAGCACAATGGCACGCCAGCGTGGCCGGAAACGGGGGTCTGCAGTCTTTGTCATGGAGGCCAGAACAGGGAGACCACCCACACTGATCCGCAGGGGGTTCATAGACTCTTTACATTCCAGCAGTGTGTAGGAATTCATAAGGCATCAATGTGGTTAGCCAGCCCCTGATGAAAACATACAGACAGAATTGGGAAATAAATAATAATCTGCTTTTTTTTTTTTTTTTTTAAACCCTACCTTATTCAGTCAGGAGAACATTGCTATTTCTTTGATCTCACCACTTCCTTCATATAGTATCTTAAATAATAGTTACTTAATAGACGTCCCCTTTAGAGAGAGTTTTCGCTATTTTGTATGATGGCCGCACACTCTACAATATCACCAACAGTATCAAGTAATGGGCTCATACTGCTGTGTGCGACCACAACATTACCCAGCCATGGGTAAAGATCAATTAAATATTTACTAAAACTTCCATTATTTAGGGCAATCTACTAATTTATTTCACTAATTTAACTTTATCAAAACCAACGCGTGAATGACATTCTGCAGTGCAAGCTCCCGGCAGTAAAATTGAAAATCCAGTGCAAAGAAGGGAACCAATACCCCTTTTATACCAAAATCCCAGGTCTGACCTATGATTTGGAATATGGTTCCAAGCCAGGTCAGACCCAGGATTTACCTTGTTTCTATTTAGGCTGCGACCTGGGATATACCCGGGTCGCCACCGTTCACATTGCACCCGGGTACAGTACCAGTGCTTGGAGATGACGTCATCTCCAAGCACCACAAAACTCTCAAAACAGTCGCCTATGGGCGGAGCGCATTCGGGAGGATGCTGCCACACTGGAGACAAGCAGGGAGAGATTATAGCCTCCCAGCATGGTAAGCAAGGATGGGTAAAATCGGCAACAGACTGTACCATACTGGAAGGCTGTCATCTCTCCCTCCCCAGTGATGGCTATCATGGGTGATGGGTTTTTGAGCCAAACACCACACTGTAAACGGGTTACCCGGGTTAGATGAAGCGTTGATTTTAATTTATGTTTTTTACATTAACCATGTTAGTCTTTAAACAAATAGTGATAGAGTAATGTTTAAGAAAATGATGCTATAGTACAGGGGTGGCCAACCAGTCAGAGGCAAAGAGCCAGAAAAGATCTGTAGTTAAGAGCAAGAACCACTATCATGAGCGTGCCGAAGGCGCGCGCGCAAATATGAGGGCGTGGCAAGGTTGTCACAAAGCCACACCCCATTTTTGTGTGCACACGTTTCGGTGTGACATTTGTAGAAGTATGACCTCATATCATAACCGTTTTTCGTCATGTTGTAGAGTGCCACATACATATAATGCCCCAGTACAGTGCCACCATACATATAAAAACGCCAAAAAATGGGTGCCTCCACAGTGCCAGATACACATGTCCCAACAGTGCCAGCTGTGCCCCACAGTGCCAGATACACATGTCCCGCAGTGCCAGATACACATGTCCCCGCAGTGCCTGCTATGCCCCCAGTGCCAGATACACATGTCCCCACAGTGCCAGATACACATGTCCCCGCAGTGCCTGCTATGCCCCCAGTGCCAGATACACATGTCCCCACAGTGCCTGCTATGCCCCCAGTGCAGATACAGATGTCCCCACAGTGCCTGCTATGCCCCCAGTGCAGATATGCCCCCAGTGCCAGATACACATGTCCCCACAGTGCCTGCTATGCCCCCAGTACAAGATACACATGTCCCCACAGTGCCAGATATGCCCCCAGTACAAGATACACATGTCCCCACAGTGCCAGATATGCCTGCAGTACAAGATACACATGTCCCCACAGTGCCTGCTATGCTCCCAGTGCAGATACACATGTCCCCACAGTGCCTGCTATGCCCCCAGTACAAGATACACATGTCCCCACAGTGCCAGATATGCCCCCAGTACAAGATACACATGTCCCCACAGTGCCAGATATGCCCCCAGTACAAGATACACATGTCCCCACAGTGCCTGCTATGCCCCCAGTACAAGATACACATGTCCCCACAGTGCCTGCTATGCCCCCAGTTCAGATACACATGTCCCCACAGTGCCTGCTATGCCCCCAGTTCAGATACACATGTCCCCACAGTGCTCACCAGCCCCCGCCCGCTCCCCTCCCCACGCTGCTTCTGCTCTCTCCGGCGGCGATGTCTCTCTTGAATTAGGCGCCGGTCCGTGAGCAAATCAAAGCTCGCGGTCCGGCAGCCAATCAGGAGCCTTAGCTGCCGGTCCGCGAGCTCCGATTGGCTCACGAAGCGAGACACCGCTGCCGGAGAGGCGTGCGTGTGTCTGGGGCCAGCGGTGGCCAGGAGCCGGCCGAGCCGCATGCGGCGGATGAAAGAGCCGCATGCTGCTCGAGAGCCACGGGTTGGCCACCGCTGCTATAGTAGTTGCCCCCGCTATGTGGTCAACCTTTTGCCAGTCTGAACACTGTGGCATGCCATGTGCATAATATAGTAGATTATATATTTGCCAGTGGACACTATACAATACATAAGGCAACTTGGTGTTCAGCAAAAGGATGAGCATAACTAAAATGAATCTGGGAGAGCTATATTAGCTTGTATACTCAATTTAGACTAATCTGTGACAGGGTGTACAACTCCCGTGCTAGGAGAAACTTGTTTATCCAGCAAACACGGATCTCCTACACACGTAGAGAAGGGTGTGCCAGCCTTTGAAGTCACTCTCTCAGTTACACCTACCGGACCCTGTGACTCAGAATGACAAAGCGCTACCTGGGTATACTGCCTTTTCTTTATCATAGGTAACCACTGCTAATGCTCAGACCTCAATGCTCTGCCTCCTACCACCACTAACTAGCCTTGTACACTGCATGGGTCTTCAACCTGCGGCCCAGTTGCTGCGGAACTACACATCCCAGCATGCCCTGACACAGTTTTGCTATTATCCTAAAACTGAGGCAGGACATGCTGGGATGTGTAGTTCCACAGCAGCTGGAGGGCCGCAGGTTGAAGACGTGTGTACAAGTAGCATAGCAGTAAAAACGAAAATAAATAGAAACCATCACTTAAGGCAGCACCCCAGCCAGGTACCATGTAAATGTACTAACTCACGGGGCTCATCCTAAATGGCAACTCTGTCACCGGCATGTACTTCGGCAGTAACAGTGCATATGTGACTCTACCGCTCCAGCACTTACCTCTCTCCGGTTACAGCGCCCTTCCCAGTCAATGCCACATAGCGCTGCTGCAACAGCGGCACAGAGTGATGAGGTGACCCGCACACAGCAAGGGGATGCTAGGGTGAGGACAGACAAAGGGGGCAGCTAGACCTGAATGAACCATCCCCATGTAAGTCATTATTCCTCCACCACCACCAGAGAAAGCGGCATAGGCAGCGGACGGTTTCGGGTAACTGTTACATAAATTACATATATATATGACATATATACCTCTTACCCGATCTAAGCACTAGATAGACCAGATTAAGTAGCTCATTCCTGAAATAACTCACCGACGATGTGGCCCCGGGCTCCGGTCTAACCCAAAGCAGAGCAGATCACCGATCCATGGTCAACATCCCACAGAAGAAGCACTATACCTGCACTTCCGCCTCTCGCCGATACACTACAACTCCCGGCATGCCTTGTGGACAGCCTACAACTCCCGGCATGCCTCTGGGTCACTGCTGGATCAAGCGTACCGGGTCCGTCGCGCTCGTGATTTGTTTGCGGCGCGCTCCTTGTCAACGAGGCTGCACTAGCTTCTTATTCGGGCACCTTCCACTTCTCATTCGTGCTACAGTTTTTTTATTTAGAACATGTTATAGTAAAACAAGGGAATAAGGTTCAATGTATGAACAATTGTCCCTTACGTAAATTTCAATTGTATTTGACACTGCCAAACAAGGATTTGGCTATAGGATAGGGTGGTAAAGCAGGCACAGGTAACAGATATTGGGGGTCATTCCGAGTTGATCGTAGCTGTGCTAAATTTAGCACAGCTACGATCATGAACTCAGACATGCGGGGGGACGCCCATCACAGGGCTAGTCTGCCCCGCATGTCAGTGCCGGCCCCCCCAGGCACAAATACAAACGCATCGCACAGCGGCGATGCTCTTGTATTTGTGGAGTAACACCTGGCCAGCGCAGCTCCTGCGGCTGGCCGGGAGTTGTGTGTCGCTGGCCACAGCGGCTGCGTGACACGTCACGCAGCCGACGCGGCACCCCCCCCCCCAATGGTCCGGCCACGCCTGCGTTGGCCGGACCGCGCCTACTAAACGTCGGCTTAACGCCAAATTCAGCCCCCTCCTGCCCAGCAACCGCCTCTTAGAGGCGATCACTAGGCAGCGACGACTGCCATGCGCCGGCGCACAGCGGCGTCGACGCATGTGCAGTTCCGACCTGAATGCTGCGCTGCGATAAACTGCAGCGAGTGATCGGGTCGGAATGACCCCCATTGCCATTGTGAATAAGCAGCTGTAGGTGTGCAAAGGTTACATTTCCTTGGTCAACAAATATGACAATTAGAACCTACAGAGACATCCCATCCAAAATTGTAAAGGAGGAAACCGCTACAAAATATGAAAGTGGGTGTGACCGTGGGTAAAGGGAATGTGGCATCACAACGCTGCTATGTAACTATGGGACCACGGAGACGCTAAACCCGTTACAAAGCCCTTTTTGGCTGGTACAGACCATTAAAAAACGGTACTGTGCCGCCCAAAAAGAAACAGTTGGAGGGTATGCAGAGTGGTCACATACATATGAACCGCTTGTAATATGCCTGACCAACAAAGTTGCAGCACAGTGTGAAAGGGGCCAGTTGAACTAACCTGGGTTGAGCGATGTGATATTAGAACTCGGGTAGCGAGCAGGGTTGAACACGGGTTCAACCTGGCTCGTGGTGCAGGCGGTGGCGTCACCAACCTAGTAATAAGTCTGGTCAGGCTGCCAGTCTGAAAGGGGTTTCAGACGGGTTGCGCCCGGGAAGGACCCGTGTACAAATCCCAGGTGCGACAAAGGGGTATAAAAGTCAATCCCAATGTGGATTTAAAACCGTTGTTGATGTTGGGTAATTTTTTTAGTCTTATATCATCAGTCAGTTTTTGTCAGTTCTATCCAAAATCGTCTGCAAATAAAAATCGGTCCCTGGGGGATTCACAGACTGCTCTGCCAGAGCCGACTGTGCAGGTGTCTAGCTCAATCCAACATATGCTTGACAAACCGTCTAAGTAGAAGTCTACCAGATGAGATAGCTCTATGCACCTCCATTCTGATTATGACTCTGAGTCAAATGATTCCAATAATCTCTCATTTTGGATGTAGAAACCTCTTCTGTTCAGGATGACACCAAGGTTCAGGTTGATATGGACGCATTGATCAAAGCTGTCAAGTCCACTCTCCTGATTTAAGGGTTTTGACTCTGCTCCCACAGCAGATGCACCTCTCTTTAATTGTAAAAAGGAGACGGCATTGTTTACCTCCTCTTCCTGGTGGAAGCCTGGGCACACCCTAACAAATACTTCTGGTTACCGAATGCATTTTGAACTTTTACCCTCTTCCATTAGTGGACAGAGCTTAGTGGGAGTCCCCTACTCCAGTGGATGCACATATTGCACATTTGGTTAAGTAATCTTGCCTCCCTTTTCCGAACAATGCCTCTCGCAAGGACCCTATGGACAGGAAGCTTGAAATTTTGTAAAGCCTATTTTCACCAATGCCAGTGCTGTCTTACATCCGGCCCTTGTGTCTGCATGGGTGACTAAAGCATTGGGGTGTTGGTCGATTTACCTTGAGGATGGTCTCTGTTCTGGTACCCACAGAACGGAATTATTATCCATGGTTTATCATATTTGGGAAGCAGGTGTTTATTTCGGTGAGGCTGCAGTTGACTCTGGTCTTTTTTTCTCCAGAGTATCAGCAGTGGCAGGCAGAAGAGCTCTCTAGTTTCATATTTGGCATGTGGACACGAACTCCAAAAAGGCCTTTGAAGCTCTCCCTTTCTCTGGTGAGGTCTTGTTCATTCCTGAGCTCAATAAGATCGTAGCTAGGGTGGCAGCTTCTAATACAGCTTTCCTCCCTTCTACGTCCCCTTAGTTGATAAATTTCTACTTTCGTTCCTTTTGTCTGCAAGGCATAGCCAAAAGTCAATTTTCTCTTACGTCCTAGAGGATGCTGGGGTCCACATTAGCACGGGTCCACTAGGAGCCACTGGCACTTTAAGAGTTTGAGAGTGCGGGCTGGCTCCTCCCTCTATGCCCCTCCTGCCAGACTCAGTTTAGAAAATGTGCCCGAAGGAGCCGGCCACAGCTAGGGGAGCTCCATAGGAGTTCTTTTAGGTTTTTTTTAGAGTTTAGGCACAGGGAGGCTGATGGCAACAGCCTCCCTGCTTCGAGGGACTAAAGGGGGGAGTAGTGTCCGCCCTGAGGGGTCTGAGCCACTATCTTCGCTGACAGGACACTGAGCTCCTGAGGGAATCGAATGTTCCCTGCCACAGGGTATCGCTCACTCCAGCAGCATGCCGCCACCTCCTTACAGAGTCAGAAGACATCAGTGACGAGTTAGTCACCGTCCCCCTGGCAAGTGGGGAGCCGGTGTGAGGATGGCGGCAACAGGGTAGGGGGCGCAGTTCTAACTGCCCTCCGGGGCTCAGCGGTACATGGTGCGGCACTGTGAGGGGCGCCCTGAGCCAGCGCCTACACTGCCCAGAAAGCCTGTCAGGGTCCTAGGATCTCTGCCAACACAATTCCTCAGGCCAGTAAAAACTACAGAAGAGCGGGAAGCAGCGTCATGAAAGGGGGCGGAGCTTCTCCTCAGAGCGGACCCAGCAGCGTTCAGCGCCATTTTCCTGCCTGCAGAAGCGCTGACAGGGAGAGCTGTCCCTCCAAGTCAACTCCAGCTATCATGTACGATACCAGGGGTTTGTGGAAGGGGGGGGGGGGGGGGGGGGGGTGGCTGTGTAAAGTCTGTGTAGTCTCTTAAGGTACACAGACAGCGCTGGTATTTTCATTAGTTCTACCTTAAAAAGCGTTGTGTGTGGGTTAGCTCCAATCTCTGTGTCTCTCTGTGGCATACTTGGGGGGAAACTGTGTCTGACATTTCCGTGTGTGTGTGTTTACTATATCACATAGCCATGTCTAGGGATTCTGTGTCATATGCTGCAGAAGATGTTTACTCTCAGGAGGGATCCATTCCGTGTACACAGGATTGTAATGCTTTGTCTCAGATCCTTATTGTTGAACCTGAGTGGTTAACTTCTATCAAAGGAATGAGCTCTCAGATCTCTACTAGGGTAGCTAATACTGAGACTGAAACTCAGATTTTGAAGAAGTCTATGGCAGTTGGGTCAGGCTCTGTCCCTATTCCTGAAAAATCCCCTAGCATGTTCCCACAGAAACGTTCCCTTGCCCAAATTATGCAAGATGACACGGATACCGATTCTGATACTACAGATGGTGGTGGGGACGTGCTGAGGGGGGCGGCATCCCTTGCAAAGGGGGTGCAGCTCATGATTGAGACCATTAGAGATGTGTTAAACATTAAT
Source organism: Pseudophryne corroboree (assembly GCF_028390025.1). Classification (NCBI taxonomy): domain Eukaryota; kingdom Metazoa; phylum Chordata; class Amphibia; order Anura; family Myobatrachidae; genus Pseudophryne; species Pseudophryne corroboree. Next base: position 465,530,250 of record NC_086446.1, on the reverse strand, counting down.
GACACTACACCTGAGCAGGTTGGGGAAGCTTACTTCACTTGTAATAAGAAAGCCCCGCTAACCTTTCCCGCGTCTAAAGAATTAAACGCTATATTTGAAAAATCCTGGGAAAACCCGGAGAAAAAATTCCAGATCCAAAAAAGAGTTCTGGCTGCTTTTCCCTTCCCTGAGGAAGATAGGAAAAAATGGGAAAACCCACCAATTGTTGACGCATCTGTCTCCAGACTGTCTAAAAAGGTTGTTTTACCTGTTCCTGGTTCTACCGTGTTGAAAGAACCAGCTGATCGTCAGATTGACACTACGCTCAAATCCATATACACTGCTTCAGGAGTGCCCTTAAGACCCACTATTGCCTGTGCATGGATTTCTAAAGCCATAGTAAGGTGGTCAGGCACATTACTAGAGGATTTGGATGCAATGGATAGAAGTGACATTGAATTGTTTTTACGTAACATACAGGATTCTGCTGGGTTTATGGTGGAATCCATGAAAGACCTGGGTACACTGACTGCACGGATATCCTCCATGTCGGTATCAGCTCGCAGGGTACTCTGGCTACGCCAATGGTCTGCCGATGCGGAATCCAGGAGAAGTGTGGAGAACCTACCCTACACAGGTCAGGCTCTATTTGGGGAGGCGTTGGATGCGTGGATTTCCACGACAACTGCGGGTAGGTCACCTTTCCTTCCCTCTGCTACTCCTTCTACGAAGAAACTGTTTTCTGCTGCGGGGTACACTGGGCTCCACAAGTCTGGACAATGGGGTGTAGAGTAGGATCTTGATCCGAGGCACCAACAGGCTCAATGCTTTGACCTTCTTCCCAAGATGCATAGCGCCGCCTTCTATATCACCCCGCCTCCCAGCACAGGAGCTCAGTTTGTTAGTTGGTGCTGCAGTAAGCAGGCACTTAACAGGGGGGCTGCTCCAAGCAGCCCTGAGAAAAGCTTTTTATGTGGTAAAAAGTAAAGACTTCAAGGGCAGCAGCGGTGGTAAATGTCTTGTGACATTCATTGCTGCAGTTCCAGCTCTCCCCAGCGGCGCTGTACACTCCCGAGCCCTGGTTGCCGGGTACCTACAGCGGAGGCTCCGGTTTTCTTCATGTTAGACACACACGGCTGGGGCTCTCCAGCATCGCGTGGGCGCGCTTCGGGAGGTGGTAAGTGGGTCCTGCTCGCGGGACCCGGTCTTTATCGCAATCCGGCGCGGTCAGTGGAAGGCAGGCCGCGCGCGCTAGCGGTGGACACTGTGGATACAGGCGATCCCACTAGATCACCAGGGCATGGGCGCAGGTCAGGTTTTCTCTTAAAACCGATTTTAATATCGCCCACAGTACCCGGTGGTTTTGCCAGCAAGGGGGATAAGGCTTAGACCTGAATCCCCTCCCTCAGCCCCAGGGCGCCATTTCCAGCAAGTGTTCCCGCCCTGGAGCTGCATCTCTGTCTTTTCCTCACTCCCTGTCAGTGTCTGCGGCGCCATTACTCCTCAGCTCACTGTTCCTGGGACTGTTTGGGCAAGTCCTCCTATGTAAAGCCGCCTGGTTGTCAGCGCTGTGCCTTTACATGACACTTAAGTATTCTACCTGCCTTTTTAGTCAGTGTTAGTAAGAAAGAGTGCATTTAGTCAGGGGTTTATAGTACAATTACCCTGTGATATACATCCAGTTCTTACTGTGTACTGTTATATCTATTGTTATATAGCTGTGTAAGCTAGTCCAGTGCAGTATTATTGTTAGTAATAACCTCTGCATTGTACAAACTGTGACTATTTGTGTGTGCATTGATAGCTGAGTGGTGTCCATCTCATGTCTTTCACTCAACTTGCTATCCCTATATTCTATAACCTGAGGGGGCTTGGTGCGTCAGGTGTTATCTAATATAGGATTTTCACAAAGATATACTGTATTACGTATTTTTCTCTGTGATTTAGTCACCATATCTCTCCTTTATCTCTGCTGGTGCTGACTACACTGCGCAGGGGTTTGGGTTTAGGGATATAGTGCTGCTAATAATTGTACTGTGTTACCTCATACTGCAAGTTATATCATGTCTGCTTCTGAGGGTAACGGTTCTGGGGCGGAACACACTGCTGGTGTTGCTGAAGCCACAGGCACATATGGGGAGAATATAGCAGCTGTGGGCTCTGGTTCTGGGGGCTCCTTGCCCCCCAGTGGGACTGTGGCAACGGAGGCACATACTGCCCCTCCGTGGGCCGCTTTTTCCACGCTTCTGCATACGCAAGTTCATAAACTAACACCCCCTATGGGACCCCCAATGCCGGTACAACCGTATGTGGTCCCTGCAGCTAACCCGCCATGGGCGGACGATTTATCTGCTCAATTAAAGAAGTTGAACCAGTCCCTGACTACTAAAAAGTCTGACCAATTCTCGCCTAAATCCAAGAGGTCCTCTATGCGAGCGCTCGTCTCCTCACAATCCACTGCTGTCACTGACATCTCGTCTGATGAAGACAGCACATACACTGACCCCACAGGTTCTGACTCAGATACGGCTGATAGGGAGGGTAGTTCACATGTGGATGTTCCTGATCTTTTGGAGGCTATTAAATTAATTCTGCAGATTACGGATGATCCCGAGCCATCCGTTCCTCCTAAGAAACCAGATAGGTTCAAGCGTCAGAAGGGGATTAAACAAGTTTTACCTCACTCTGACCACCTAGTGGATATACGTCAGGAACCCTGGCAAAGCCCGGGTACGAAGTTTGTGCCTCAAAAGAAGATGCTGGCTCGCTATCCCCTTGCGCCAGAGCTGTCTAAGAATTGGGAAACGCCTCCTCCAGTAGACTCACATGTGGCTAGGATGGTGGGTTTCCTCAGCTCTACCTGTCACTACTGTCACGTCTCTAAAAGAGCCTACGGATAAACGTGTCGAGGGTTGTCTAAAAGCAATTTACAATCTCACGGGTCTGCACAAAGGCCCACTATTGCAGCTACATGGGCGGCAGAGGCTATTGAAGCATGGGCCTTGGAGTTGGTGGCTGAAATCTCCTCTGACCATGCTAGACAATGCTTGTCATATATTGTCACAGCTTCTCGCTATATTAAAGAGGCAGCTTCTGATGCCGGTATACTAGCAACCAAAGCCTCTACTACGTCAGTCCTGGCTCGCAGGATATTGTGGCTGAGATCCTGGTCTGTGGATCTGGACTCTAGAAAAACCCTGGAGCTACTCCCTTTCAAGGGGGATATTCTGTTTGGGGAGGACTTAAATAAGATAGTGGCTGACTTGGCTACTGCCAAAACTGCCTGTCTGCCTAATACAGCTCCTTCTGTGTCGAAGGCCAAAGGCACGTCCTTTCGCCCCTTTCGTCCTTCAGGTAAAGCAAAAGGTCAGGCGTACCATAAGCAGGCCCGCACTTCCAAACCTGGTAAGCCGAAGCCCAAAAGAGCCTGGGCTGCCCGTCAGCCAGCAGCCAAGACCGATAAGCCTGCCGCATGACGGGGCGGGCCTCCCCCTGGGGGATCCCAGGGTGGGGGGCCGGCTTCTAGGGTATACCCAGGAATGGTTGAAGACCACTTCAGATGCCTGGGTACGGGAAGTCGTCACTCGAGGTTACGCCATAGCCTTCAAAAACCGACCCCCTCATCGATTTTGCCAGACAGACGTCCCATCGAATCAGACAAAGGCAAACACTCTGCATTCGGTGGTACAGACCCTCCTGGATACAGGAGTCGTAGTACAGGTGCCTCTTGCTCAGAGGGGCCGGGGTACTATTCTCCGCTGTTTCTAGTCCCGAAACCGAATGGGTCCTCCCGGCCCATTCTCAACCTCAAGGCACTGAACAAGTTTGTGAAGGTTTCCATGTTCCGTATGGAAACCCTTCGCTCTATAGTTCTCGCCTTGGAACCTGGGGACTACATGGTCTCCCTGGACATACAGGATGCTTACCTGCATATTCCTATAGCAGTGTCACATCAACAATACCTGAGGTTCGCTATTGGCAACCTCCATTACCAGTTTCGGGCGTTACCTTTTGGTTTAACAACGGCTCCGCGAGTCTTCAGCAAAGTTATGGCGGTGATGACGGTGGTACTCCGCCGTCAAGGGGTCAGGATACTGCCGTATCTGGACGACTTGTTAAACCTGGCAAATTCCCCAGATCTTCTCCTGCGTCATCTGGATATGACGGTCTGGTTTCTACAAGCCCACGGGTGGCTCATCAACTTAAAGAAATCCTCCCTGGTCCCTGCCCAGAGCATGGTGCATCTGGGAGCCTGTTGGACACTCACAACCAGAGGTTGTTCTTGTCTCAGGAGAAAGTCCTGAAACTTCAGGACAGGATTCGTTGCTTCCTTTCTCGTCCGCAAGTGTCGATACATTCGGCAATGCAGGTGTTGGGCCTCATGGTATCTGCATTCGACATAGTGGAGTATGCTCAATTCCATTCTCGCCCCCTCCAGAAGCTGATTCTAGCCAAGTGGGACGGCCTGCCTCACCGGATCAGGTCTCAAATGATCTCTTTGACTCCGGAGGTCCGTCTGTCGCTGCTCTGGTGGCTCCAGGACCGACAATTGTGCAGAGGCCGTCCCTTCTGGATATCCAACTGGGTCCTGTTGACGACAGATGCCAGTCTAAGAGGTTGGGGCGTGGTGCTGGAGCAGCACTCCTTGCAGGGTCGGTGGACTAAGGAGGAATCTCTCCTCTCGATCAACATTCTGGAATTGCGGGCGGTCTTCAATGTGTTGAACCTAGTCCAGCATTTGATTCAGAACCGTCCTGTTCAAGTACAGTCGGACAACGCCACCACAGTGGCTTACATAAATCATGAAGGCGGCACTCAAAGCCGTTTGGCAATGAAGGAAGCCTCACGGATTCTACGTTGGGCAGAACGCCATCTACCGGCAATATCGGCAATATTCATTCCTGGAGTCCTGAATTGGGAAGTGGACTTTCTCAGTCATCAGGACGTGCATGCCGGCGAGTGGGGCCTCCATCCAGAAGTGTTTCAACTCCTCGTGGAAAGGTGGGGTCTTCCAGATCTGGATCTGATGGCGTCTCGACACAATCACAAGGTTCCGGTCTTCGGAGCAAGGACAAGGAATCCTCAAGCAGCATTCGTGGATGCGCTGGCGGTGCCATGGAGGTTTCGTCTGTCGTACGTGTTCCCTCCGGTGTCACTCTTGCCCAGGGTAATTCGGAAGTTCAAGCAAGAAAAAGGAAATCTGCTTCTCATAGCTCCGGCGTGGCCCAGACGGCACTGGTTCTCAGACCTGCAAGGCCTATCGTCAGAGCATCCACTTCTACTTCCACAACGCCCAGACCTCCTCGTTCAGGGCCCCTGTGTCTACCAGGACCTAGCCCGGCTGTCTTTGACGGCGTGGCTCTTGAAGCTTCCGTCTTAAGAGCTAAGGGTTATTCTGAAGTGGTCATTAAAACTGTGTTGCGGGCCCGGAAACCGGCCTCTGCTTGGATTTACCATTGGGTCTGGCATTCCCACTTTGTTTGGTGCGCATCTAACCATTATGACGCTTCCAAGTTTAGTACAGCCAAACTTTCGGCTTTTCTACAGCAGGGCCTAGATTTAGGCCTGCGTCTGGCCTCCCTCAAGGTTCATATTTCTGCTTTGTCGGTGTGGTTTCAGAGAAAAATTGCGACTTTACCTGATGTTCATACTTTCACTCAGGGTGTGTTGCGTATCCAACCTCCCTATGTCCCGCCTTGGGACTTGTCGGTGGTTTTGGAGGCGTTACAAGAGTCTCCATTTGAACCTCTTGGTTCAGCTGACCTTATGTGGCTTTCCCTTAAGGTGGTGTTTCTGTTGGTTATTGCCTCTGCTAGAAGAGTGTCGGATTTGGGTGCCTTGTCTTGTAGTTCCCCATATCTGATTTTTCACAGTGACCGGGCGGTTCTTAGGACTCGTCCCGGATATTTGCCTAAGGTGGTTTCTTCGTTCCACCTTAATCAGGAGATTGTGGTTCCGGCCTTTGTCTCTCATGATTTGTCTCCCAAAGAGAGGTCTTTGGATGTGGTACGGGCTCTCCGTATCTATGTGAAGAGAACTGCTTCTATTCGAAAATCTGATTCTCTCTTTGTTTTGTTTGGATTTCACAAACGTGGCTGGCCTGCTCACAAGCAGACTTTGGCTAGATGGATTAGAATGGTGATTGCACATGCTTATGTGAAGGCTGGTCTGTCAGCTCCTGTTCACATTACGGCCCATTCTACTCGGTCTGTTGGACCTTCTTGGGCGGCCCAACGTGGTGCGACCCTTGATCAATTGTGCAAGGCGGCTACGTGGTCCTCCGGGAACACTTTCATAAGGTTCTATGCCTTCGATACTGCCGCTTCCCAGGATGCTTCCTTTGGATGCCGGGTTCTTGTGCCCGCTACAGTGCGTCCCCTCCCATAAGGAACTGCTTTAGGACATCCCCATTGTCCAGACTTGTGGAGTCCAGTGTACCCCGCAGCAGAAAACGAGTTTTATGGTAAGAACTTACCCTTGTTAAAACTCTTTCTGCGAGGTACACTGGGCTCCACAAGGCGCCCACCCTGACGCACTTAGCTTCTTTGGGTTGATATGGCATTAGCCGCTGACACTTCTCTTGTCGTGAGAGTGTGGTGTATGTGGCTACTAACCGTTGTCATCTCTTTTCCTGCTACTGCATTGGGCTGGTTAACTAAACTGAGCTCCTGTGCTGGGAGGCGGGGTGATATAGGAGGCGGCGCTATGCATCTTGGGAAGAAGGTCAAAGCTTTGAGCCTGTTGGTGCCTCGGATCAAGATCCTACTCTACACCCCATTGTTCAGACTTGTGGAGCCCAGTGTACCTCGCAGAAAGAGTTTTAACAAGGGTAAGTTCTTACCATAAAACTCGTTTTCTTCAGCTGTGCAGCAGTCCTTTCGGACCACTAAGACAAAAAAAGCCCAAGCCTTCTACCACTTTCTTTAGAGGTGGTCGGGCAAAATCCAAAAGCCTGCATCCGCAGGCTCCCAGGACCAGAGACCTGCTTCTGGTTCCTCCAAATCCTCAGCATGACTGTGGACCTCAAAGCCTTGAGGATGGGCTGGTGGGTGCGAGACTCAGAAGTTTCAGCCACGTCTGGGTGTCATCCGGCCTGGATCCCTGGGTACAGGATATTGTGTCCCAGGGGTGAACTACCGCCTCACCGATTCTTCAAATCAGGCTTACCAGCTTTGCTGACAGACAGAGCTATCCTACAGGAAGCCATTCTAAAATTTAAAAAATTAAAGGTCATTGTCCCAGTTCCACCTCATATGCAAAACAAGGGTTATTATTCAAACCTTTTAGTGGTACCGAAACCGGATGTTCGGTTAGACCAATTTTTAACTTGAAATCGTTGAACCCTTACCTGAGGGTGTTCAAATTCAAAATGGAGTCTCTCAGAGCAGTGATTTCATGTCTGGAGGAGGGAGAGTTTCTGGTATCCCTGGATATCAAGGATGCGTACCCTCACATTCCGATTTGGCCGCCTCGCCAGGCTTATCTCAGATTTGCACTGTTGGACAGTCAATATCAATTTCAGGCACTACCATTCGGCCTCTCCACAGCACCGAGGGTGTTCACCAAGGGGATGGCAGAGATGATGGTTCTCCTCCGCAAACAGGGGGTGAACATAATCCCATATCTGGATGATCTGCTGATAAAGGCATCGTCCAGGGAGAGGGTGTTGCAGTCCATTGTTCTCACGACTCCTCTGCTCAGGGAACACAGTTGGATCCTGAATTTTCCAAAATCACATTTGGAGACGACCAGGAGGTTGTCTTTTCTGGGAATGATCCTCAACACAGAAGTGCAGAGGGTGTTTCTTCCGGAGAAGAAAGCGTTAGTGATACAAACAATGGTCCGGGATGTCCTGAAGCCAGCCCGGGTTTCGGTTCATCAGTGCATTCGCCTTCTGGGGAAGATGGTGGCCTCTTACGAGGCTCTACAGTATGGAAGGTTTCATGCTCGGCCCTTCCAACTGGATCTCCTGGACAAGTTGTCGGGATCTCATCTACACATGCACCAGAGAATACGTCTGTCACCAAAAGCCAGGATTTCACTCTTCTGGTGGCTACACCTACCTCACCTTCTGGAGGGCCGCAGGTTCGGGATTCAGGACTGGATCCTTCTAACCACGGATGCAGTATGGAAGGTTTCATGCTCGGCCCTTCCAACTGGATCTCCTGGACAAGTTGTCGGGATCTCATCTACACATGCACCAGAGAATACGTCTGTCACCAAAAGCCAGGATTTCACTCTTCTGGTGGCTACAACTACCTCACCTTCTGGAGGGCCGCAGGTTCGGGATTCAGGACTGGATCCTTCTAACCACGGATGCAAGTATTCGGGGCTGGAGCGCAGTCACTCAGGGGGAAACCTTCCAAGGAATGTGGTCAAGCATGGAATCCAGCCTTCCAATAAACATTCGGGAACTAAGAGCCGTCTACAACGGTCTTCTCCAAGCGGCCCATCTTCTACAAGATCGAGCCATTCAAGTGCAGTCGGACAATGTAATGACAGTGGCTTACATAAACCGACAGGGTGGATTGAAGGAGCTGCAATGTCAGAGGTAACAAGAATCATCCTCTGGGCAGAAAAACACGCGTTGGCGCTGTCAGCAATCTTCATTCCGGGAGTAGACAACTGGGAAGCAGACTTCCTCAGCAGACACGGTCTCCATCCAGGAGATTGGGGCCTCCTTCCGGAGGTGTTCACGGAGGTAACAGATCTTTGGGGTGTACCTCAAATAGACATGATGGCCTCTTGTCTCAACAAGAAGCTTCGGCGGTATTATTCCAGGTCGAGGGACTCGCAAGCCAGGGTGGTGGGCACCCTACTGACTCCGTGGGTGTTCCAGTCGGTGTATGGGTTTCCTCCACTTCCACTCATTCCAAGAGTTCTAAAACTCATAAGGAGAACAAGAGTTCAGGCGATCCTCATTGCTCCGGACTGGCCAAGAAGGACTTGGTACGCGGATCTTCTGTATCTACTGTTAGAAGAGCCGAGGCCTCTTCCTCTTCGGGAGGACCTGCTGCAACAGGGGTCATTCGCTTATCAAGACTTACCGTGGCTATGTTTGATGGCATGGAGGTTGAATGCCAGATATTAGCTCGGAAGGGCATTCCGAACTATTTTATTCCTACCCTGATACAGGCTAGGAAAGGAGTAACGTCTAAACATTACCATCGTATTTGGGAAAAATATGTATCTTGGTGTGAGTCCAAGAAGTTTCCTACGGTGGAGTTTCAACTGGGACGGTTTCTCCTCTTCCTGCAAGCAGGTGTGGATATGGGCCTCAGGTTGGGATCTGTAATGGTCCAGATTTCGCCCCTATCCATTTTCTTCCAGAAACAGTTGGCTTCCCTCCCGGAGGTTCAGACCTTTTTGAAAGGGGTTATGCACATCCAGCCTCCCTTTGTGCCGCCTACGGCACCATGGGATCTTAACGTGGTGCTGCAGTTTCTCCAATCGGATAGGTTCGAGCCTCTACAGGAGTTTGAGGTCAAGTTTCTCACATGGAAGGCTGTCACTTTTTTTTGGCCTTAGCTTCTGCTAGACGTGTGTCGGAACTGGGGGCTTTGTCTTGTAAGAGCCCCTACTTGATTTTCCATGAAGATAGAGCTGAGCTCCGGACACGTCAGCAGTTCCTTTCAAAGGTTGTGTCGGCATTTTATATCAACCAACCTATTGTGGTGCCAGTTGCTACTGACTCCTCAATTTCATCAAAGTCCTTGGATGTTGTAAGGGCTCTGTAAATCTATGTGAAGAGGAATACTCGTCACAGAAAATTGAACTCTCTGTTTGTCCTGTATGATCCCAAGAAACTTGGGTGTCCTGCTTCTAAGCAGACGATCTCTTGCTGGATCAGGTTCACTATCCAGCATGCGTATTCTACGGCAGGATTGCCGTGTCCTACGTCTGTTAAGGCCCACTCTACTCGTAAGGTGGGTTCTTCTTGGGCGGCTGCCCGAGGTGTCTCGGCTTTACAGCTTTGCCGAGCGGCTACTTGGTCAGGGTCGAACACGTTTGCATAGTTCTACAAGTTCGATACCTTGGCCGCTGGGGACCTGAAGTTTGGTCAATTAGTTCTGCAGGAGCCTCCGCGCTCTCCCTCCCGTTCTGGGAGCTTTGGTACATCCCCATGGTACTAATGTGGACCCCAGCATCCTCTAGGACGTAAGAGAAAATAGGATTTTAATCACCTACTGGTAATTCCTTTTTTCTCGTAGTCCGTAGAGGATGCTGGGCGCCCGCCCAGCGCTTCGTCATCCTGCAGTGGTTACTTTGTTTAGTACTGCTTAGTTCTTGGTTTCGTACTGTTTTGTTACTTGGGCCCTCATTCCGAGTTGTTCGCTCGCTAGCTGCTTTTAGCAGCATTGCACATGCTAAGCCGCCGCCCTCTGGGAGTGTATCTTAGCATAGCAGAATTGCGAACGAAAGATTAGCAGAATTGCGAATAGAAAATTCTTAGCAGTTTCTGAGTAGCTCGAGACTTACTCAGCCATTGCGATCAGTTCAGTCAGTTTCGTTCCTGGTTTGACGTCACAAACACACCCAGCGTTCGCCCAGACACTCCCCCGTTTCTTCAGACACTCCCGCGTTTTTCCCAGAAACGCCAGCGTTTTTTCGCACACGCCCAGAAAACGGCAAGTTTCCGCCCAGAAACACCCACTTCCTGTCAATCACAGTACGATCACCAGAACGATGAAAAAACCTTGTTATGCTGTGAGTAAAATACCTAACTTTTGTGTAAAATAACTAAGCGCATGCGCTCTGCGAACCTTGCGCATGCGCAGTAAGCGACTAATCGCAATATAGCAAAAATCGGCAACGAGCGAACAACTCGGAATGACCCCCTTGGTTAAGTAATATTGTTCATCCGTTGCTGATGTTTCAAGCTGGTTAGCTTGGTTTGCTTTGTATGTGTGAGCTGGTGTGAATCTCGCCACTATCTGTGTAAAATCCTTCTCTCGAAGTTGTCTGTCTCCTTGGGCACAGTTTCTTGACTGAGTCTGGTAGGAGGGGCATAGAGGGAGGAGCCAGCCCACACTCTCAAACTCTTAAGGTGCCAATGGCTCCTAGTGGACCCGTCTATACCCCATGGTACTAATGTGGACCCCAGTCCAGAGGTAGACAATTAGGGTCGAGCCGCTGTCCAGCTCCCAAGCCGGCTAATAAGCCTACTGCATGACGGGGTGCACCTCCAGCATGGGAGGCCACCTTCTGCTTTTCTCAGAGACCTGGATGAAGACTTCAAATGCTTGTGTTTGGAGCGTTGTGTCCCAAGGTTACACCCTAACTTTCTGGGACCGTCCTCTAACTCAGTTCTTTTCCATAGGCCTTCCCGTCAGTCCCGGGAAAGCAGCGGCCCTAAAGGAGTCCATTCAGTCTCTTCTAGCCTTCCACGTAATTGTCTCTTCTAGTAATTGTCTCTTCTAGCCTTCCACGTAATTGTCCCAGTTTCACTTTTTCAGAGAGGGACTGGCATTTTACACCAATCTAGTTCAAAAGCCGGACTGCTCATTCTGCCCTTTCCTCAACTTCAAGTCACTCAACTTGTTTTCAGGGTTCCCAAATTCTTAATGGAATCTCTTCACTCCATCATCCTGGCATTGAAACTGGGAGATTTCATAGCCTCTTTAGATATCCAGGATGCATATTTACATATTTCCATATGGGACGATCACCAGCGATTCCTCAGGTTTATGGTATGGGTGGATCACCTCCAGTTTTGAGAATTGGAGCATTGCCATATGGTCTTTCTATAGCTCCTCATATGTTCTTGAACATCATGGCGATAATAGCGTTGGATCTCAGATGCAAAGGAATCTGCATTCTGAGATATTTGGACAAAATCCTTCTTCTGGCTCAATCTCCAATTGTCCTTCAAGACCAAATCCACCACATTGTCGACCTGCTCTAGTCCCATGGGTAGACTAGACAAAGGGCGATCGGGCACTGGTAAAGTAATACTGTTTTAATAATGTAGAACCAACATTTGGACAATAAAGCACTCCAAAATAGGAAAAAAGAAGAGAAGACTATGTCTTTTACTTCGATGAATAACGTTGTCCTGCTTGGTGGTGCGCCCAGAGCCAGAGAGTACATGTACTAGAAGGAAGGGAGAGAAAGAAGGCTCTTGTGTGGGCGCACTCTTGAAAGGAAAGGAAAATTCCTATGACATATAGAGAGAAATACTTAAAACATAACTTTTAATGTTTGTAATAAAAATACCCCTATAAATGATCCATATCAAAGAAAAAATGTGATGATTAGAATTAATAAAATGTTCTGGTCTGTTTAATCACACTTGGTAATTGGAATGGTTGTAGACATTGATTGGTCTTACCTCCAATTCCCCTGACCAGCACAGAATATCTGTGTTAATAGAACCAGGGAGTGATCATAAGAGTTATTAAATAAGTAAGACCCACTTGGGCTACTTGATTCAAAATTGGTTAGTCTCCTGCATTCAAATGAGCTGGACTTTCTGACGTAAGCCACAAAAATTAGTATTAAGCCTCAAAAAGAGAAAGAAAAAAGGGGGGAGAGAAGAATTAGTGGTGATGCTGCTGTTGGTGTTGCAAACACATGTGGAGGGAAATGGTCCCAACTCTACAACACCGGGTATTCGCAGGAAGTCTCCTCTCCTGGTACTGACCCGGCCCAACGCTGTTTGGCTTCCAAGATCAGACGAGATCGGGCATTGGCAGCGTGGTATGATAGTAGAGAATTTTTGGATTGCACCAATGAGAGTGCACCTATGTAAGAAACAGAAGAAAGAGGAAAAAGGGAGACAGAAAGAAAGAACGAGAAAAGAAGAAATGAAAAATAGTATGGAGAAGAAAAGGAATGAATCAGTGTAGCATAATTGATGGATCTGCTTTCTGCGTTAGACACAGCTCAACAATTCCCACTCGAGTGGTGTAGTGTTCCGTGAATCGCAGATGAGAGTCCATGAAGCAATAGTGAAGTATGGAAAGGAGATATGAAAGATATGCTAGGTTGAACTGTCAAAAAAATTAATTAATTAATTATTGATTTTGAAAAACACATTATTATTTAACGTGCATATTTGGAATAAAGTTTAAAGGTTCAAAGAGTATGCTGAGGCTTACGATGAAATAAGATAATTATCAGACAAAATACTGGCCTCTGCTTGAAAAAAGTATTTCTTTGTAATGTGAATACTTTAACAGATATTGATTTTGGAAGAATAGGAGAAGAGAGAAAAAAAAAAAAAAAAGGGGGATGAAAAAGACAATTTGGGCTATATTTATTAGACAGTGGTGCTGTAGCAAAGAGCTATGTGTGTGCTGCATATGTCCAAATGGCATGGAATAACATACAACAGATAAATATAAAGCGCATCAAGAGTTTGTGGTCTGTGCAGAATATACACAGAACGGCAGTGGAACTCTGATAGGAATACACAGGTCTACACATTTGCTGTATAATCAAGCATATTAATAAATGCACTTAGTGTGTTGTTGTCTGTGCGCACTATATACAAAGCAGAGCACCAATAGGTCCAATCGGATATGATGGAAGCTTAATGCCCATCAAAAGGTTGCCGTCTGTGCTAAGTATGCATGGGACAGCAGCAGGCTTGTAGTCAATGGTACTATCAGCCAAAAAATATCTGCGTATGCTACATGACTGTTAACATGCTGTCTAATACAACATAAGTAGTGAATACGAAAAAGTATTTTGCTGTCTGTGCAGGATGTGCACAGAACAGCTGAGGCTTACGGTCACCAAAATTGGAGAAGGAAGGCAGGTTAGGGCAGTGTCATGTGCCCAGGCAGGAGCTGAGAAATCACTCCATGTGTGGTCCCCCTCTCGGAACGGAAAACGCGTTTCGCCCTGACGGGCTTGTTCACTTCCGGGTTTAGGAGAGAGTGTGCAACGTAGGGTTATATAGCAGCTGAGGGGTGTATACTACCCATTAGTTGGAGGATATCATTGGCGCGGGGCTGGGGATAGCAACGGCCGCTGTGAAGCGTCTGTCCGTTGTTATGGAGACGATACGTGACGTGCAATTGGGGGGCGGGGCTTGTGCGATCACGGGAGGCCACTGGGTGACTGGCCGTGTGTGCACACATGATGGCCCTGAAGTATCGCGAGATCGCGGGCGCCATCTTTGTGGATGGCAATTGCCTGTTTGTGAGTGCAAATAAGTCCTTGGCGCCATCTTAATTAATGGCAAGACAGCGGCGCTAGGAAAGGAAGACTGAATTACAACATAGATAGAATAAAGAAATAAAGAAACATTGTAATAGGTAGAACCCTGGGTGGGAAGGCAGGTAGGAGAAAATTGAAGTGGCATCAATGAAGATAGAATAAGAATTAATTAAATATAAAAAAATATATAAAAAAATAAATAAAAAATAAAAAATATATACAAAAATTTATATTGACAAGGGATAAATGAAAATGAAAAATAAAAATAATAAATGGAAAGTAAAATGTAAATGGAAATGGAATGATTATAAAAACTAGTGATAGAAGTACCTTGGGAATTAAAATAGAATGGCAGATCAGCAGTGCCAAAAATTTTTTTTGTTGATACGCAAGGAAAAGATGTGAACGTAAATGGGGTACATAATTTGAGGGTGTGGGAGGATTGAACTGTGTTAATGAAAAGGGTAGGAGGTGAGGGGAGGGGGAAAGAGGGAGAAAAGAAATGGTGAACACCATAAGGTGAATGGGACAAAGTGTGCCAGTGAGGTGGAATAGATGACTGGGGAACGGTGTAGCTAGGGAGTATTGGAGGAGAAGGGGAGGTTAGTGAAGGGAAGGGAAGTGCAAACGGGTAGAGGTGACCACCCATTGAAGGCCTGTGAATGGAGTGTGGGTGCAGGGATAAGTGGGTGGGGGGATGAGGTGGGGAAAGAGGAGGGAAGGGGAGATTAATAGAAGAAAAAAAAAAAAGAAAAAAAAAAAGGGAAGGGGGGGGGGGGGGAAGAGGAGAATGGGCAGTTAAAGGAGTGTTAAATATATAGAAACGGTGAGAATTGGAATAAATTCTGTTGGAGGAAAAATTATTCACAAGAACACTGCATAATTGATGTTTTCATTCAGGCCATAAGGCCTGAGACTGTTGAGCCGAAAGATCCATTCACTTTCCTTCTTGTATAGTTCCTTAGTAATATCCCCACCTCGTATGCCCAATTGGACACGATCTAAACCGAAGGCTTTGAATTCTTTGATGGATCCCTTGTGGTGATGGTGAAAATGCCTGGCAACAGAAGTAAGTTGTTTCATTCGTGCAAGGTCTTTCGCTGCATTGCGTATGTTGCCCAAGTGTTCCAAAACTCTTTCTTTGAGTTTTCGTGTGGTCATGCCGACATATTTTAGATTACATCCGCAGGTTATACAGTAAATAACTGCTTGTGTATCACAATTAAAATAGTGTTGTAATTTCACTGTTTGGTCATATCTGTCCTTAATCGTGTTGATTTTCAGAATCTGAGGGCATGATTTACATTTACCACAGGGAAAGGAGCCTGTGACCGAGGGTTTCTTCAGTGTAGTTGTTGTGAAGTGGCTCTGAACTAGCTGATCTTTAATGTTTTTGGATCTCCGCCAGCTCATCTGTAGTGGTGAATTCAAAAAAGGGGATAAATCAGGATCCAGCTGTAATATGGAGAGGTGTCTTGTTACCGCATTCTTGAGCATTCTCCACTCAGGGCAGAACGTTCCTATGAATCTAACAACATCTTCCTGTTCGGGGACCTCTTTCTTCTTCTTGAAAATCAGACTCTCTCTCTTTACCATTGCTGTGGCTGAATATGCGCGTTTGAGTGATCGTCTGCTATAACCCCTAGTCAGGAGGCGATTAGTGAGTTCTCTGCTCTTGTTTTTGAAGGTGTGTTCTTCTGAGCAGTTGCGTCGTAGCCTAAGATACTCTCCTTTGGGGATGTTTTCCACCGTCGGGGGAAAATGAGAGCTGGTCTGGAAGAGGAGACTGTTGGTTGCAGTCTCCTTCCGATATAGCTCAGTTTCAAGAAAGCCTGTAGTGGATTTATAGATATTCAGGTCCAGGAATGGAACTTTTTCTGCACTGATGGTGTAGGTCAGATTGATGTTGAGGTCATTGGTATTAAGGATGGTAATAAAGTCCATCAGAAGGTCCCTGTCTCCGTCCCAGATGATGAAGATATCGTCGATGTATCTTAGCCATAATATCACATGAATGGTGTATTTTTCATTGATGGTTTTAAAGACATAAAAGTGTTCCCACCATCCCAAAAACAAGTTTGCATACGTCGGTGCACAGGCTGCACCCATTGCTGTACCTCTCACTTGTAAGAAAATTTTTTCTTGAAAAACAAAGTAATTCTTAGAGAGGACAAAGTCGAGTAATCTCAGAAGAAAATTTGAGAAATCTTTCTCGCCTCCTTGATCCAGATAATATTTGACAGCTCTAAGGCCTTGATGATGGTTAATGCTAGTGTAGAGTGCCTCTACATCTAGAGTCACCAGAAGAAAATTGGTTTCAAAATGTATATCATGGATCTTGCGTAGTAGATCAGATGTGTCTTGTAGATAGGAAGGCAAAGAAAGAACAAAGTCTCGAAGATGCAGGTCCAAAAATCTACTCGGTTGTTCCAGAAGTCCGCCGTTGCCAGACATAATAGGTCTCCCTGGTGGGTTAAGGGCATTTTTATGTATCTTCGGCAGAAGATAAAATGTGGGTGTTTTTGGGTTCTGGACTGTGAGATATTGTGATTCCTGCTTGGTGATTGTACATTGAGCTACGGCTTCCTGTATTAGGTTATTGTAGGCGGTCAAGAATCTGGCGGTGGGATTGCTGAGAAGTTTTTGATAGCATGCTGGATTATGTAGCTGTCTATGAGCTTCAGTGATGTACATTTCTTGGGGCCAAAGGACAATATTGCCACCTTTATCCGAAGGTTTTATAACGATGTCACGCCATGTGCCTAATTCCTGGAGTGCTTTTCTCTCCTTGAATTTGAGATTATTAGGAAATTGCTGAAGTCCGTTTTTAGTTTGTATATAGATGTCGTCAAATTCTTTTGACACTCTATTCAAGAAGATCTTGATCTCTGGACAGTTATTATCAGGAGGGAAAAAAGAGGATTTGGGTCTGCACTTGGGTCTTTGAATGGACGCTTCCTCCATATTGGATTCTCTGCGAAGATGTTCTAATTCCTGGATAGCATTGAGGTCTTCCGCAGACCAATCCTGATCTGCAGGGTTCTCCGAAAGTCTAAGTTCTTGTCTAGCAAAGAATTTTTTCAAGAGAAGCTTCCTCCCGAATAGTCTCAAGTCTTTTTCCCAGGCAAATCTATTAAAGGATCTGACTGGAGAAAATGAAAGTCCCTTGGCAAGTACTTCCATATGGTCAGGAGATAGAGATCTTGTGGATAGATTAATAACCTGAAGTTTAGCCGGATCGGTCGGGTTTACCGTATTGTCTTCCTTTGTCGGACTGGGTATCGGGCAGTCCTGGGTATGTCCCAATCTTGGTTTCGTCCGTCGCCTCTTCTTTCCCCCTCTCCTTGTTTTCCTCGGGTTCTGGTGCGACCTCTTGGCCTCTGTCCCTGTCCTAAAAAACGTGGGGTAAAGTCGTCTGCCTCTTCACGATTATAGGAATTATCTTCAAAGGTCTCGCTGGCCGAGTCTCCACTGTTCGACGATTCAAATTCGGAGAGGGTGGGATCTTCCCTTCGTTTTCTGTTCTTATTTAAGGGTGTGGGATTCCACCTGAAAACGTCACCACGTGAGAAATCTTGTCTGTCCCTAACGAATTTACTACGTTTTCGGTCAACTATCGCTTGTTCATATTTTTTTCTTCTATTAATCTCCCCTTCCCTCCTCTTTCCCCACCTCATCCCCCCACCCACTTATCCCTGCACCCACACTCCATTCACAGGCCTTCAATGGGTGGTCACCTCTACCCGTTTGCACTTCCCTTCCCTTCACTAACCTCCCCTTCTCCTCCAATACTCCCTAGCTACACCGTTCCCCAGTCATCTATTCCACCTCACTGGCACACTTTGTCCCATTCACCTTATGGTGTTCACCATTTCTTTTCTCCCTCTTTCCCCCTCCCCTCACCTCCTACCCTTTTCATTAACACAGTTCAATCCTCCCACACCCTCAAATTATGTACCCCATTTACGTTCACATCTTTTCCTTGCGTATCAACAAAAAATTTTTTTGGCACTGCTGATCTGCCATTCTATTTTAATTCCCAAGGTACTTCTATCACTAGTTTTTATAATCATTCCATTTCCATTTACATTTTACTTTCCATTTATTATTTTTATTTTTCATTTTCATTTATCCCTTGTCAATATAAATTTTTGTATATATTTTTTATTTTTTATTTTTTATTTATTTTTTTATATATTTTTTTATATTTAATTAATTCTTATTCTATCTTCATTGATGCCACTTCAATTTTCTCCTACCTGCCTTCCCACCCAGGGTTCTACCTATTACAATGTTTCTTTATTTCTTTATTCTATCTATGTTGTAATTCAGTCTTCCTTTCCTAGCGCCGCTGTCTTGCCATTAATTAAGATGGCGCCAAGGACTTATTTGCACTCACAAACAGGCAATTGCCATCCACAAAGATGGCGCCCGCGATCTCGCGATACTTCAGGGCCATCATGTGTGCACACACGGCCAGTCACCCAGTGGCCTCCCGTGATCGCACAAGCCCCGCCCCCCAATTGCACGTCACGTATCGTCTCCATAACAACGGACAGACGCTTCACAGCGGCCGTTGCTATCCCCAGCCCCGCGCCAATGATATCCTCCAACTAATGGGTAGTATACACCCCTCAGCTGCTATATAACCCTACGTTGCACACTCTCTCCTAAACCCGGAAGTGAACAAGCCCGTCAGGGCGAAACGCGTTTTCCGTTCCGAGAGGGGGACCACACATGGAGTGATTTCTCAGCTCCTGCCTGGGCACATGACACTGCCCTAACCTGCCTTCCTTCTCCAATTTTGGTGACCGTAAGCCTCAGCTGTTCTGTGCACATCCTGCACAGACAGCAAAATACTTTTTCGTATTCACTACTTATGTTGTATTAGACAGCATGTTAACAGTCATGTAGCATACGCAGATATTTTTTGGCTGATAGTACCATTGACTACAAGCCTGCTGCTGTCCCATGCATACTTAGCACAGACGGCAACCTTTTGATGGGCATTAAGCTTCCATCATATCCGATTGGACCTATTGGTGCTCTGCTTTGTATATAGTGCGCACAGACAACAACACACTAAGTGCATTTATTAATATGCTTGATTATACAGCAAATGTGTAGACCTGTGTATTCCTATCAGAGTTCCACTGCCGTTCTGTGTATATTCTGCACAGACCACAAACTCTTGATGCGCTTTATATTTATCTGTTGTATGTTATTCCATGCCATTTGGACATATGCAGCACACACATAGCTCTTTGCTACAGCACCACTGTCTAATAAATATAGCCCAAATTGTCTTTTTCATCCCCTTTTTTTTTTTTTTTTTTTTTCTCTTCTCTTATTCTTCCAAAATCAATATCTGTTAAAGTATTCACATTACAAAGAAATACTTTTTTCAAGCAGAGGCCAGTATTTTGTCTGATAATTATCTTATTTCATCGTAAGCCTCAGCATACTCTTTGAACCTTTAAACTTTATTCCAAATATGCACGTTAAATAATAATGTGTTTTTCAAAATCAATAATTAATTAATTAATTTTTTTGACAGTTCAACCTAGCATATCTTTCATATCTCCTTTCCATACTTCACTATTGCTTCATGGACTCTCATCTGCGATTCACGGAACACTACACCACTCGAGTGGGAATTGTTGAGCTGTGTCTAACGCAGAAAGCAGATCCATCAATTATGCTACACTGATTCATTCCTTTTCTTCTCCATACTATTTTTCATTTCTTCTTTTCTCGTTCTTTCTTTCTGTCTCCCTTTTTCCTCTTTCTTCTGTTTCTTACATAGGTGCACTCTCATTGGTGCAATCCAAAAATTCTCTACTATCATACCACGCTGCCAATGCCCGATCTCGTCTGATCTTGGAAGCCAAACAGCGTTGGGCCGGGTCAGTACCAGGAGAGGAGACTTCCTGCGAATACCCGGTGTTGTAGAGTTGGGACCATTTCCCTCCACATGTGTTTGCAACACCAACAGCAGCATCACCACTAATTCTTCTCTCCCCCCTTTTTTCTTTCTCTTTTTGAGGCTTAATACTAATTTTTGTGGCTTACGTCAGAAAGTCCAGCTCATTTGAATGCAGGAGACTAACCAATTTTGAATCAAGTAGCCCAAGTGGGTCTTACTTATTTAATAACTCTTATGATCACTCCCTGGTTCTATTAACACAGATATTCTGTGCTGGTCAGGGGAATTGGAGGTAAGACCAATCAATGTCTACAACCATTCCAATTACCAAGTGTGATTAAACAGACCAGAACATTTTATTAATTCTAATCATCACATTTTTTCTTTGATATGGATCATTTATAGGGGTATTTTTATTACAAACATTAAAAGTTATGTTTTAAGTATTTCTCTCTATATGTCATAGGAATTTTCCTTTCCTTTCAAGAGTGCGCCCACACAAGAGCCTTCTTTCTCTCCCTTCCTTCTAGTCCCATGGGTGGCTGATCATCCGGCATTTCCTCCATTAAGTTCCAGGTATCTGCTCTCTCAGTCCTTTTCCCACAGAAGATGGCCTTGTTACCGGATGTACAGACTTTTCTGCAGGGAGTCCTCCATATTCAATCTCCATTCATTCCCCCAGTGGCATCATGGGACTTGACCTTGGTGCTGAGGGCTTTTCAGGACTCTTCTTTCGAACCATAGGACATGGGAGACCTTTGTTGGCTCACGTGGAATACGGTCTTCCCTGCCCACCATAGCTTCAGCCCATAGGATCACTGACTTGAGTACGCTGTCTCATCGCTCACATTTTCTTAATATTCATCCTAACCAGGCTGTCCTTTGGACGCCTCTTGGCTACCTTCCAAAGGTTGTATCTTGCTTTCATATCAACCAGGAAATTGTCATTCCTTCCTTTAAGGTATCGGAATCTTCTCTAGAACAGGCATCCTTGGACATTGTGCTCCGTATTTACAGTGCATCCGGAAAGTATTCACAGCGCTTCACTTTTTCCACATTTTGTTATGTTACAGCCTTATTCCAAAATGGAATAAATTAATATTTTCCCCTCAAAATTCTACACACAATGGGGGTCATTCTGACCCGATCGCACGCTGCAGTTTTTCACAGCGTAGCGATCGGGTCAGATCTGCGCATGCGCCGGCGCTGCAGTACGCCGGCACATGGCCGCCCGTCGCTACACTTCGATCGCCTCTGCCTGATTGACAGGCAGAGGCGGTCGATGGCTGGGAGGGGGCGAAACTGCGGCCACTGCGGGTCGGGGAGTGAAGAGTAGCTCCCGTCCAGAACGCTTAAGCTGCGCTGGCCAGGAGCTACTCTTGAAGTGCAAAGGCACTGCCGCTGTGCGATGCCTTTGCACTTCTGCGGGGGGGGGGGGGGGTGCCGGCACTAACACGCGGTGCGGTCTAGCCCTGTGCTGGGCATCCCCCCACATGTCTAAGTTCATGATCGTAGCTAGCACAGCTATGATCAGCTCAGAATGACACCCAATACCCCATAATGACGACATGAAAAAAAAATTAGTGAGATTTTTGCAAATTTATTAAAAATAAAAAGCTAAGAAATCACATGTACATAAGTATTCATAGCCTTTGCTCAATACTTTGTTGGTGCACCTTTGGCAGCAATTACAGCCTCAAGTATTTTCGAATATGATGCCACAAGCTTGGCACACCTATCTTTGGGCAGTTTCACCCATTCCTCTTTGCAGCACCTCAAGCTCCATCAGGTTGGATGGGAAGCATCGGTACACAGCCATTTTCAGATCTCTCCAGAGATGTTCAATTGGATTAAAGTCTGGGCTCTGACTGGGCCACTCAAGGACATTCACAGAGTTGTCCTAAAGCCACTCCTTTGATATTATGGCTGTGTGCTTAGGGTCGTTGTCCTGCTGAAAGATGAACCATCGCCCCAGTCTGAGGTCAAGAGTGCTCTGGAGCATGTTTTCATCCGGGATGTCTCTGTACATTGCTGCATTCATCTTTCCCTCTATCCTGTCTAGTCTCCCAGTTCCTGCCACTGAAAAACATCCACCACCATGCTTCACTGTAGGGATGGTATGGGCCTGGTGATGAGCGGTGCCTGGTTCCTTCAAACATGACGCCTGGCATTCACGCCAAAGAGTTCAATCTTTGTCTCATCAGACCAGAGAATTTTGTTTCCCATGGTCTGAGAGCCCTTCAGGTGCATTTTGGCAAACTACAGGTGGACTACCATGTGCTTTTTACTAAGGAGTGGCTTCCATCTGACCACTCTACCATACAGGCCTGATTGGTGGATTGCTGCAGAGATGGTTGTCCTTCTGGAAGGTTCTCCTCTCTCCACAGAGGAATGCTATAGCACTGACAGAGTGGCCATCGGGTTCTTGTTCACCTCCCTGACTAGGGCCCTTCTCCCCCGATCGCTCAGTTTAGACGGCCGGCCAGCTCTAGGAAGAGTCCTGGTGGTTCCAAACTTTTTACATTTACAGATGATGGAGGCCACTGTGCTTATTGGGACTTTCAAAGCAGCAGATATTTTTCTGTACCCTTCCCCAGATTTGTGCCTCGAGACAATCCTGTCTCGGAGGTCTACAGACAATTCCTTTGACTTCATGCTTGGTTTGTGCACAGACATGCACTGTCAAGTGTGGGACCTTATATAGACAGGTGTGTGTCTTTCCAAATCATGTCTAGTCAACTGAATTTACCACAGGTGAACTTCAATTCAGCTGTAGGAACATCTCAAGGATGATAAGTAGAAAAAGGATGCACCTGAGCTCAATTTTGAGGTTCATGGCAAAGGCTGTGAATACGTATGTAAATGTGATTTCTTAGTTTTTTATTTTTAATAAATATGCAAAAATCACAAAAACTTTTTTCATGTTGTCATTATGGGGTATTGTGTGTAGAATTTTGAGGGAACAAATTATTTATTCCATTTTGGAATAAGGCTGTAACATAACAAAATGTAGAAAAAGTGAAGCACTGTGAATACTTTCCAGATGCACTGTACATGGATAGGACACAGGACTTTTGCAGATTGGATTACCTCTTTGTCTTTTGTGATTTTCACAAGCCCGGTTGGCCAGTCTCAAAACAGACTTTGGCCTGCTGGCTACTGGTTGGCAGACCAACCAGCCCCTTCCTCGGTGTGTGCTCATTTCACTGGTCTACAGACAATTCCTTTGACTTCATGCTTGGTTTGTGCACAGACATGCACTGTCAAGTGTGGGACCTTATATAGACAGGTGTGTGTTTTTCCAAATCATGTCTAGTCAACTGAATTTACCACAGGTGAACTTCAATTCAGCTGTAGGAACATCTCAAGGATGATAAGTAGAAAAAGGATGCACCTGAGCTCAATTTTGAGGTTCATGGCAAAGGCTGTGAATACGTATGTAAATGTGATTTCTTAGTTTTTTTATTTTTAATAAATTTGCAAAAATCACAAAAACTTTTTTCATGTTGTCATTATGGGGTATTGTGTGTAGAATTTTGAGGGAACAAATTATTTATTTTTTATTTTGGAATAAGGCTGTAACATAACAAAATGTAGAAAAAGTGAAGCACTGTGAATACTTTCTAGATGCACTGTACATGGATAGGACACAGGACTTTTGCAGATTGGATTACCTTTTTGTCTTTTGTGATTTTCACAAGCCCGGTTGGCCAGTCTCAAAACAGACTTTGGCCTGCTGGCTTCTGGTTGGCAGACCAACCAGCCCCTTCCTCGGTGTGTGCTCATTTCACTGGCTTGTAATCGACCATGTCGTCTTCTGCCCACACATTCAAGTTTTACTGCTTTGACACCTCCACTGATGTGGGATTTGGACGTAGGGGTCTCAGCGCAGCACAGGAGAATTCTCTCCCTTACGGGGATAGCTTTGGGATGATCCCTAATGCAACTGTTGACAAGGTAGAGGTAGTACCATTTTAAGAACTCCCTTCCACCATCTCTCTCTGACCTGAAATTGCAAATTTGGCATATAGTATGAAGGCACTCTTTCATCTTTGCTTCCTGCAGCCACTCCCTCAGTTTGACTAATCCACAATAGGATAGTATGTCTTACGTGCTCCTACTCTTTCTTCTCAGAATTATTATTCTGGTTATTGGTTTTAGTGTCTCTTATCTTCTTTCTTATACTACACGTGGCATCCTTTCTCTCTATGTTTTCTATCCAAGATCTAATGTTCTACATGGTATTTTTCCTTTTCATGTACTTCTGTTTCTTTTATACTCTTACCTTTCCCCCCAACACCCTGCTTATTTACTGTCAGGATTTGATTTGGATGGATCTTGTTCCTTGTGGTAGAGCCACGTGGTGCTATACCACAAGGAGGCTTAATATAGTTCCTTCGCATCAGAGACTGAAGTGCTAGCTACTATGGAGAAGTAGATAGAGTACATAAACTAACACCAGGTAGCTGACTAAGACCCAAGACAGGGGTCTGACACCAGGGATCCCCACAAGAGAATTAGGGCTTGGCTGCGCCCGACAGACTGGTCGCGACTCCATGTCTGGGTCACCTGGTTTAGCACTAGAAAGGAATAATTTAGAGGTCACCGATGGTAGCAAATATTGGACTTGCACTGATGGCAGAGAATATCGTACTTGAACCGATGGTAAAAGATATTTGACTTACATGGATATAGAGAATATCGGACTTGCAACGATGATAGAAAATATCGGACTTGCACAGATTATAAAGAATATCAGACTTGCCCCAATGGTAGAGAATATCAGACTTGCACCAATGGTAGATGATACTGGAAAATACTTAGAGAGAAACTATACTGGGCTCCGGATCCCCAGGAACCGGATAGTTTTGCTGGAGAGCAGAGATAATGCTCACACGCAGACCTGTGTAACTATGGAACTGGCAACCTTGACCTTAAAAACCAGGAAGCTTTGTACCCAAGGGTTAAGGATTGGTTGGAAGTGTCAGCCGAGCTCCAGACTGGAGAGGATTGGTCAGAATCATATCACAGGACAAGATGGTGACGTACATGCTGCTGGCGGGAACTGCACAATGTGGAACGCCATCAGTGCATCTTGAACCCCACTCTGCACCTGCACATGCGCCATGTGAGACAATCTTGGAATCCTGCTTTGTGCAGCCCAGTATGGCATTCACGGAACCTCTGGATCTGGCTGCATGTCATGCCTGAGGGTTGGATCTGGCTTGGGTAGGCTTGGAGTGTTGAAGCAGGTGCTATGGGGGTATGGATGAAACTGCAAGGCTTGATCCAGCTCTTGCTTATAGGTTGTCATTCCGACCTGATCGCACGCTGCCATTTTTCGCAGTGCAACGATCAGGTTACTACTGCGCATGCTTATGCACCGCAATGCACAGGTGCATCGTACGGGTACAAAGCGGATAGTTGCTGAGCGATGGATTTAACAAAGAATTCATCCATACAGCTGATCGCAAGGAGATTGACAGGAAGAAGGCGTTTATTGGTGTCAACTGAACATTTTCTGGGAGTGTTTGGAAAAATGCAGGCGTGTCCAAGCGTTTGCAGGGTGGGTGTCTGACGTCAATTCTGGGACCAGACAGGCTGAAGTGATCGCAAGGGCTGAGTAAGTTTAGACCTACTCAGAAACTGCACAAAATGTTTTTGCAGAGCTCGGCTGCACAGGCGTTCGCACACTTGCAAAGCAAATATACACTCCCCTATAGGCGGCGACTATCTGATCGCAGCGCTGCAAAAAGTAGCTAGTGAGCAATCAACTCGGAATGACCCCCATAGAGCGATAGTGGATGGTCGTAGAGTAGGTTGGCACTAGAGAATGACGCTGATGACTTGGAAGTTGATTGCCCGAAGGCGTGCATTGAATTGTAAAACTTTATTGTACAGGAACAGATGATAAAGAAGGAACTGGAACTGAACTGAACTGTAGCTGGAACCGGAATGGTACTGTAACCGGACCGGAACTAGCATGGAACCGGACTAGGGCCGGAATGGAACTGGAACAGGACTGGAACTGGATGGTGACTGGACAGGAACCAGATGCTGACTGGATTGGAACTAGATGATGACTGGACTGGAACCAGCAGGTGACCAGACTGGAACCAGCAGGTGACCGGAGTGGAAGCAGAATGCTGACCGGAATGGTGACCGGACTGGAGTTATAATGAAGACCAGACTGGAACGGGAATGATGACACTAAATGGAACTGAAGTGCTGACTGGGTTGGAATGGGAATAATGACACTGAATGGAACTGAAGTGCTGACCGGCCTGGAATGATGACACTGCGAAGTCTCTTGTAGACTAATTGGAAGCACCGACTGTAACAGAGACTTGGTTTTTACCAGACTGGAAGTGGAACACAGTGTTTACAAACCGGACAGCTGCAAAGTACCTGTGAGCTCAGTAAAGAGCTGTTACTTCACGAGAAGAGACGGTTGTACTGGCAATTTGAGCCAGTCAGGAAGTAGAATTTATAGGGCTGAGCATGAGGTGATTGGATGCTGTGGTTAGCTGGTGTTAGAGCAGTGTCCGAATTGGCTATAGAGAGTCAGCTGACTGAATCCATCATGACTGTGTCCTTGTCTGGGTTTGATGGGAACTCTGGCATTTAGAGGTGTACTCAATTCAAGTTGGATTTCCTGACTTGTCGGATTAACGGGAGTTTAAGCTCGAATCCAGATTCGAACTATTCAGTCATACTCCCGTTTATTCGACAAGTCAGAAAATCCAACTTGTCGGAAAGCACGTGGACCGCCGATCCACGTGTTTTGTCGGATTCACGGCCAAATCCAACAGTTTTTAGCCCTGTTTCCTACAATGTCAATCCGACTTTAAAAAAGTCAGATTGGCATTGTCGGGAACGGCCAAATCTGGTCGAATTGAATACTGCATTGTCGGATCCTTTCCCTTCGGAAAGGATCCGACAAGCATTAAAAACACCCCATAGTGTGTATGGGTGTGTACACACGGTGAGATCCCTGCTATGTTCGATTTTGACTATGCGATTTCCCTTGAACTCCCCCAGAGCCCAGATAGCACAGATTGTACAGATTTTGACTATCTGTGCTTGAGATTTTGTCTATGTACGATTTTGACTAAGGGACAATTTTGACTATACTTTGTGCTAGATTGTACACTAGATAGTCAAGATTGACTTACCTGCACAGTCTATCTAGCCTTACGATACCGTCCCCGCGGGAGCGCGCATCGGGATCGAATCTGTATCGCAAGCTGCCAGCACCATGAGATATGCACTAACTTTTCATAAGATTTTGACTATATAGTCAAAATCTCACAGATTTATCTCACAGTGTGTACACACCCTAAGTCAGGATACTGAGTGGGAGCAGAGCTCTGCGGAGAGACACACTTAGGATCATACATAGAATGCTGAGAGCGCTGTGCAGAGACAGCATGTATTGACTTCACTGACAGCTGGGCACAAAGAGCAGAGAGCCCAACTGCTGAACACAGGTGGCTAATCAGCAAGTAATACAGACTGCAGCTTGTATGCTGAACAGCAGGAGTGATGGCAGAAGACAAAAGACATGAGGAATTGTCAGGATTGTGACACTACAGAAGCAGTCACTGCTGCATGAATCCCACACCTTCTGGCTGTTACAATGCGCTGGCGTCTGACCAGCGACTGACAAGGTAAGAAAGAAGGGTGGGTTTTGGAAGCAATACCCTGAGCCGTGACATGTACTATTTCATACCTCCCAACATCTGTGTCGTCGGAAGAGGGATATCAACCCGAAATTGGGGGCATGGCCTCGTGGTAAGAGGGCGTGACCTCACGGTAAGGGGGCATGGCCATCGCAAGACATGCCCCTGTTTTAGTCACTATGGGGGCATGGACAGCGCTCAGTGAGCTGCTGGCCATGTTCCCTGTCCCTCTCTGTCGGGGAATAGATGATGTGCGCACGGCATCTATTCACCGCTGCTCTGCTCAGAGCAGCGAGTGGTAGGGGAGATCTCCAAATTGACCCTCCCCCCCCCCCCCACCGTGGGACACTGCGGCCCACGGGTGGGACAGCGGGACAGACCGTGAAAAACGGGACTGTGCCGCCAAAATCGGGACAGTTGGGAGGTATGCTATTTTCCATTCAGCTCGTACTTATTGTTTACGATTGTCTGTATCTTACCTTAAAAAATGGCTCACTAGTAATGCTCATTGTACCTGTGCTCATTTTCCAGCTTTTGGTAAGCCTGTGCTAATTGTAGGCTTAGTGGGTCTAATTTTCTGTTCTCTGACAGAATAGGAACCTGGTGTGGTCTTTTGCTGCTGTAGCTCATTCACTTCAAGGCTTGATGTGCTGTGCATGCAAGAGATGCTCACCTGCATAACATTGTTGTAACGTATAGTTTGTTGAGTTACTGGCATCTTCCTGTCAGTATGAACCAGTCTCGCCATTCTAGATTACCATGATCTTTTTTCCCAAGAAGCTGCCACTCACTAGGTTATTTTGTTTTGTGCACCCTTATCGGTAAACTTTAGAGACTAGAGAATCAGAGATACACGATCCACCCAATGTAGAACTAAAGGGCCGTATTCACGGGCCGATTTGGGGAGAGATGTGTGCTGAGCGGTTCGCTCAGCACACATCTCTCTCCCCCCGCTCAGCACAGCGCGATGTGTGCTGAGCGTGCGGGGGGAGACGGGGGGGGGGGGGTGCGCTCATTTCACCCAGCGGGTGAAGTGAGCGACCTGCTAGATTGGCCAATCTAGCACCAGCGATAGCAATGCGCGGGGCTGCGCATCGCTATCACCGTGAGGGGTACACACGGAGAGATCGCTGCTTAAAATGTAAGCAATCTAGTCAGATTGCTTAGATTTTAAGCAGCGATCGCTCCGTGAGTACCCCCCTTAACAATCTGCTCTGAATACTTGCTGCATGTTATTTTTCACTAATGAGTTAGGAATAAGTGAAATACACTGTAAAACGCAATTGAATAAGCTGGCACTATATAAGTAAGTTATGTTTATTTCTGCACAGACACAGTAACAATGATTCAATGGAGCCCTCAGGCTTAAGAATATGCATAACAACATCCAATATAGTTTCAGGTCAAGAATAAAGTCTCAGATTACAATATTTAAAAACACACTAGTGCAGTGGTCAGGGGACAGGGGTAAATTACCCCAAATGGGGTAAAAATAAGAATTTACTTACCGATAATTCTATTTCTCGTAGTCCGTAGTGGATGCTGGGGACTCCGTCAGGACCATGGGGAATAGCGGCTCCGCAGGAGACAGGGCACAAAAGTAAAAGCTTTAGGATCAGGTGGTGTGCACTGGCTCCTCCCCCCATGACCCTCCTCCAAGCCTCAGTTAGGATACTGTGCCCGGACGAGCGTACACAATAAGGAAGGATTTTGAATCCCGGGTAAGACTCATACCAGCCACACCAATCACACTGTACAACCTGTGATCTGAACCCAGTTAACAGCATGATAACAGCGGAGCCTCTGAAAAGATGGCTCACAACAATAATAACCCGATTTTTGTAACAATAACTATGTACAAGTATTGCAGACAATCCGCACTTGGGATGGGCGCCCAGCATCCACTACGGACTACGAGAAATAGAATTATCGGTAAGTAAATTCTTATTTTCTCTGACGTCCTAAGTGGATGCTGGGGACTCCGTCAGGACCATGGGGATTATACCAAAGCTCCCAAACGGGCGGGAGAGTGCGGATGACTCTGCAGCACCGAATGAGAGAACTCCAGGTCCTCCTCAGCCAGGGTATCAAATTTGTAGAATTTTTCAAATGTGTTTGCCCCTGACCAAGTAGCAGCTCGGCAAAGTTGTAAAGCCGAGACCCCTCGGGCAGCCGCCCAAGATGAGCCCACCTTCCTTGTGGAATGGGCATTTACATATTTTGGCTGTGGCAGGCCTGCCACAGAATGTGCAAGCTGAATTGTACTACACATCCAACTAGCAATCGTCTGCTTAGAAGCAAGAGCACCCAGTTTGTTGGGTGCATACAGGATAACAGCAAGTCAGTTTTCCTGACTCCAGCCGTCCTGGAAACCTATATTTTCAGGGCCCTGACAACATCTAGCAACTTGGAGTCCTCCAAGTCCCTAGTAGCCGCAGGTACCACAATAAGCTGGTTCAGGTGAAACGCTGACACCACCTTAGGGAGAAACTGGGGACGAGTCCGCAGCTCTGCCCTGTCCGAATGGACAATCAGATATGGGCTTTTGTGAGGCAAAGCCGCCAATTCTGACACTCGCCTGGCCGAGGCCAGGGCCAACAGCATGGTCACTTTCCATGTGAGATATTTCAAATCCACAGATTTGAGCGGTTTAAACCAATGTGATTTGAGGAATCCCAGAACTACGTTGAGATCCCACAGTGCCACTGGAGGCACAAAAGGGGGTTGTATATGCAGTACTCCCTTGACAAACTTCTGGACTTCAGGAACTGAAGCCAATTCTTTCTGGAAGAAAATCGACAGGGCCGAAATTTGAACCTTAATGGACCCCAATTTGAGGCCCATAGACACTCCTGTTTGTAGGAAATGCAGGAATCGACCGAGTTGAAATTCCTCCGTGGGGGCCTTCCTGGCCTCACACCATGCAACATATTTTCGCCAAATGCGGTGATAATGTTGTGCGGTCACCTCCTTCCTGGCTCTGACCAGGGTAGGGATGACCTCTTCCGGAATGCCTTTTTCCCTTAGGATCCGGCGTTCAACCGCCATGCCGTCAAACGCAGCCGCGGTAAGTCTTGGAACAGACATGATCTTTGCTGAAGCAAGTCCCTTCTTAGTATCTCTTGAAGTTCCGGGTACCAAGTCCTTCTTGGCCAATCCGGAGCCACGAGTATAGTTCTTACTCCTCTCCGTCTTATAATTCTCAGTACCTTGGGTATGAGAGGCAGAGGAGGGAACACATACACCGACTGGTACACCCACGGTGTTACCAGAGCGTCCCAGCTATTGCCTGAGGGTCTCTTGACCTAGCGCAATACCTGTCCAGTTTTTTGTTCAGACGGGACGCCATCATGTCCACCTTTGGTCTTTCCCAACGGTTCACAATCATGTGGAAGACTTCCAGATGAAGTCCCCACTCTCCCGGGTGGAGGTCGTTCCTGCTGAGGAAGTCTGCTTCCCAGTTGTCCACTCCCGGAATGAACACCGCTGACAGTGTTATCACATGATTTTTCGCCCAGCGAAGAATCCTTGCTGCCATTGCCCTCCTGCTTCTTGTGCCGCCCTGTCTGTTTACGTGGGCGACTGCCGTGATGTTGTCCGACTGGATCAGCACCGGTTGACTTTGAAGCAGAGGTCTTCCTAGGCTCAGAGCATTGTAAATTGCCCTTAGCTCCAGTATATTTATGTGGAGAGAAGTCTCCAGACTTGACCACACTCCTTGGAAATTTCTTCCCTGTGTGACTGCTCCCCAGCCTCTCAGGCTGGCATCCGTGGTCACCAGAACCCAGTCCTGAATGCCGAATGTGCTGCCCTCTAGTAGATGAGCACTCTGCAGCCACCACAGAAGAGACACCCTTGTCCTTGGAGACAGGATTATCCGCTGATGCATCTGAAGATGCGATCCGGACCATTCGTCCAGCAGATCCCACTGAAAAATTCTTGCGTGAAATCTGCCGAATGGAATCGCTTCGTAAGAAGCCACCATTTTTCCCAGGGCTCTTGTGCATTGATGCACTGACACTTGGCCTGGTTTTAGGAGGTTTCTGACTAGCTCGGATAACTCCCTGGCTTTCTCCTCCGGGAGAAACACCTTTTTCTGGACTGTGTCCAGAATCATCCCTAGGAACAGCAGACGTGTCGTCGGAAACAGCTGCGATTTTGGAATATTTAGAATCCACCCGTGCTGTCGTAGAACTACTTGAGATAGTGCTACTCCGACCTCCAACTGTTCTCTGGACCTTGCCCTTATCAGGAGATCGTCCAAGTAAGGGATAATTAAGACGCCTTTTCTTTGAAGAAGGATCATCATTTTGGCCATTACCTTGGTAAAGACCCGGGGTGCCGTGGACAATCCAAACGGCAGCGTCTGAAACTGATAGTGACAGTTCTGTACCACGAACCTGAGGTACCCTTGGTGAGAAGGGCAAATTGGGACATGGAGGTAAGCATCCTTGATGTCCAGGGACACCATATAGTCCCCTTCTTCCTGGTTCGCTATCACTGCTCTGAGTGACTCCATCTTGATTTGAACCTTTGTATGTAAGTGTTCAAAGATTTCAGATTTAGAATAGGTCTCACCGAGCCGTCTGGCTTCAGTACCACAATATAGTGTGGAATAATACCCCTTTCCTTGTTGTAGGAGGGGTACTTTGATTATCACCTGCTGGGAATACAGCTTGTGAATTGTTTCCAATACTGCCTCCCTGTCGGAGGGAGACGTTGGTAAAGCAGACTTCAGGAACCTGCGAGGGGGAGACGTCTCGAATTTCCAATCTGTACCCCTGGGATACTACTTGTAGGATCCAGGGGTCCACTTGCGAGTGAGCCCACTGCGCTCTGAAACTCTTGAGACGACCCCCCACCGCACCTGAGTCCGCTTGTACGGCCCCAGCGTCATGCTGAGGACTTGGCAGAAGCGGTGGAGGGCTTCTGTTCCTGGGAAGGGGCTGCCTGCTGCAGTCTTCTTCCCTTTCCTCTATCCCTGGGCAGATATGACTGGCCTTTTGCCCGCTTGCCCTTATGGGGACGAAAGGACTGAGGCTGAAAAGACGGTGTCTTTTTCTGCTGAGATGTGACTTGGGGTAAAAAAGGTGGATTTTCCAGCTGTTGCCGTGGCCACCAGGTCCGATGGACCGACCCCAAATAACTCCTCCCCTTTATACGGCAATACTTCCATGTGCCGTTTGGAATCTGCATCACCTGACCACTGTCGTGTCCATAAACATCTTCTGGCAGATATGGACATCGCACTTACTCTTGATGCCAGAGTGCAAATATCCCTCTGTGCATCTCGCATATATAGAAATGCATCCTTTAAATGCTCTATAGTCAATAAAATACTGTCCCTGTCAAGGGTATCAATATTTTCAGTCAGGGAATCCGACCAAGCCACCCCAGCGCTGCACATCCAGGCTGAGGCGATCGCTGGTCGCAGTATAACACCAGTATGTGTGTATATACTTTTTAGGATATTTTCCAGCCTCCTATCAGCTGGCTCCTTGAGGGCGGCCGTATCTGGAGATGGTAACGCCACTTGTTTTGATAAGCGTGTGAGCGCCTTATCCACCCTAAGGGGTGTTTCCCAACGCGCCCTAACTTCTGGCGGGAAAGGGTATAACGCCAATAATTTTCTATCGGGGGAAACCCACGCATCATCACACACTTCATTTAATCTATCTGATTCAGGAAAAACTACAGGTAGTTTTTTCACACCCCACATAATACCCTTTTTTGTGGTACTTGTAGTATCAGAAATATGTAACACCTCCTTCATTGCCCTTAACATGTAACGTGTGGCCCTAATGGAAAATACGTTTGTTTCTTCACCGTCGACACTGGAGTCAGTGTCCGTGTCTGTGTCTGTGTCGACCGACTGAGGTAAATGGGCGTTTTAAAGCCCCTGACGGTGTTTGAGACGCCTGGACAGGTACTAATTGGTTTGCCGGCCGTCTCATGTCGTCAACCGACCTTGCAGCGTGTTGACATTATCACGTAATTCCCTAAATAAGCCATCCATTCCGGTGTCGACTCCCTAGAGAGTGACATCACCATTACAGGCAATTGCTCCGCCTCCTCACCAACATCGTCCTCATACATGTCGACACACACGTACCGACACACAGCACACACACAGGGAATGCTCTGATAGAGGACAGGACCCCACTAGCCCTTTGGGGAGACAGAGGGAGAGTTTGCCAGCACACACCAAAACGCTATAATTATACAGGGACAACCTTATATAAGTGTTTTCCCTTATAGCATCTTAATATATAATAATATCGCCAAATAAGTGGCCCCCCTCTCTGTTTTAACCCTGTTTCTGTAGTGCAGTGCAGGGGAGAGCCTGGGAGCCTTCCTAGCAGCGGAGCTGTGTAGGAAAATGGCGCTGTGTGCTGAGGAGAATAGGCCCCGCCCCCTTTTCGGCGGGCTTCTTCTCCCGTTTTTCTGACAACCTGGCAGGGGTTAAATACATCCATATAGCCCCAGAGGCTATATGTGATGTATTTTTAGCCAGCATAGGTACTTTCATTGCTGCCCAGGGCGCCCCCCCCAGCGCCCTGCACCCTCAGTGACCGTTGGTGTGAAGTGTGCTGAGAGCAATGGCGCACAGCTGCAGTGCTGTGCGCTACCTCATGAAGACTGAGAAGTCTTCAGCCGCCGATTTCTGGACCTCTTCTCTCTTCAGCATCTGCAAGGGGGTCGGCGGCGCGGCTCCGGTGACCCATCCAGGCTGTACCTGTGATCGTCCCTCTGGAGCTAGTGTCCAGTAGCCTAAGAAGCCAATCCATCCTGCACGCAGGTGAGTTCACTTCTTCTCCCCTAAGTCCCTCGTTGCAGTGAGCCTGTTGCCAGCAGGACTCACTGAAAATAAAAAACCTAACAAAACTTTTACTCTAAGCAGCTCTTTAGGAGAGCCACCTAGATTGCACCCTTCTCGGCCGGGCACAAAAACCTAACTGAGGCTTGGAGGAGGGTCATGGGGGGAGGAGCCAGTGCACACCACCTGATCCTAAAGCTTTTACTTTTGTGCCCTGTCTCCTGCGGAGCCGCTATTCCCCATGGTCCTGACGGAGTCCCCAGCATCCACTTAGGACGTCAGAGAAAATGAAATTCCTGGGGGTAATGGACGGATGTGCTGCCGAGACACAGCCCCATCCAGCAACAGCCGGCTCGTGATGTGACGTGCTGACGTCACACACCGCTCCCTCCTGCCCACCCTGCGCTGTGCTCCTGGCCACCCTGTGCTGTTTTCCTGTCCGGGTGTGACGTGCTGACGTCACACCGCGCTCCCTCACGCCTGCCCGTCCTGCACTGTCCTGTCCTCCCACCCGCGGCCCGCCAACCCACACACAGAATTTTAAGTGTTCTGTGGCTGACCGCTGACGGAGTTCCGCAGGATCAGACAGCGGCCCACATAACAGTGGGAAATTCCCACTGACATTACTGAGGTGAGGATGTGACCATCTGTCTCCTAAAAGTCATGTGTTTCCCCCCCAATCCATCTTTCTTACATTCATTCCGGTGTTTTGGGGAGAAAGTGTTAATTAACCCATTCATTGCCAAAAAATAATTGGCGAAAATAATAATAATTTATATATATATATATATATATATATATATATACATACACAGTATCTCAGAAATGCCATATAAACAGTGATAACCAGTATATATGCACAATAATATATGATGTCCTTCCTTTCAAATTAAGGGGGTAACGTCGGCGTATCTAACTATATTTTGGGGTAAAAGGTAAAAAAGTTCCCTTACCCCTGCACTAGTGCATGGCAGAGGCTATGAATGAAATAGCCTCTGAGCACAATTCAGGCATGTAGGAAAAAGGAAATGCAGGTGCACACTCTCAGCACTAAGAATACAGATAGTCAAAGCTATCTGCCCCTCTCCTTTAGATTGTAAGCTCTCATGAGCAGTGCCCTCTTATGTTCTCTTACTTTAGCTTTCTTCTACTTGATCCTTCCTATGACGGCACCAAATCCGTCGGTTTTGTGCCACTCTGACACTTATTTCAGTGTTGTCTGCTGATGTCACCATTTTCTTGCTTTGCTTATTTGTTTATATACTCTGTAATCGGGCGATGCGGATCCCCTGTGGCTCCATATAAATAAAGGTTAATAATAATAATAATAATAAAAATATTATGGCTCTGAAATTAACATGGAGTATAAATTAGGTTCTTAGCACATGTGGACAAAAAATCATACCCATTCACCACGCCAAGGTGAATCTCATTAGATGGGTCTTTAACATCTCGAATTCTAACACAGTATGTCAATTTATCAATGACTTACTATATTAGTGCCCATTCGATCTGTGCTGATTAAAATCACCTAAGGGCAGATGGGGAAGGTACTAGCACCAGGCAGAAGGAATTTTAAACATAAGAGGTGCTACTGTGCTGGGATTTTTAGTGCCATGCAGGAAAAAGAAAATAAGATGCACACTCTAAGCACTAATAATACTGATAGTCAAAACTATTAACAGAGCGTAAAATTGAGGTTCTTAGCACGTTCCCCCCAAAATGCGTGCCTATCCACCATGTCAAGAGGAACCCCAACAGATGGGTCCCTAACATACCTTAAACTAACACAATAAGGGTATGACAGAGTATGCATGAAACAGAGAGAGTAGACCAAGGGGCCCATTTATCAACTAATATTTGCTGCTATGTCCCCAAAAACACCTGTTTTCGGGGTTAGCCGCAAATAATAAGAGTCCTTGCAAGGATTGCAGCAGGTATCGCCAATACCTGCTACGATCCCCTTATTTCCACCCGCAGCCACATCCCAAATAGTTTTCTATGGGGGATGCGTTGCTGCCCGTTGTATCAATATCGCCAATCTGAAGCATTCCCGATATTGTTCCCAGCAGCTACGGAAATCTTTTGATTGAATCTTTTGATATCCTATAAGCTAAGTTTGTGTAAAGAAGTTCCATCTGGGGTCCCCGAAACCCCCACCGGAAATGGCCTCAGTGCATCGCGCCACATGTGACCACGTATACGCAGGACCCCTGGCAGCCCACAGAGGACCTCGCAGGGACAGGCTCTGAGCAGGTGCTGGGTGATACATCCACCCAGAGGGATCGTATATTGCAATGTGATCCTGGGTGGTAAGAGCCCACCCAGATCGCATTCAATATGCGATCCGTGATACATGGGCCCCCAAGTGACCAAATTCAAGAGATGTTCAATTAAGAAATCACGTTAGTTTAAAGTTAAAATATACATTTGATAGCAATAGACAGAAAGATTGTAGAAGAATGCCTTTTTGATAAAGACAATAGGCATGTTGAAAAACAATGAGAGGTCTGTTTATTTTGTGAAAGGACAAAACCTGTACTTCAAACTTCACTGATTTAACCAATTTGTGTGAACAACAGTTTTTATCCATTTTCCAGTGTTTGGAAGTAACACTGTCATTTGCTCTCATCCATTACCAGATGTTCATTCCAACCAGCAAGATCTGGCAGATAATCTGCCAGATAATTGTTCTCACTGACCTGGTTTGGGAGTGTTGTGGACTCGGGGCTTCTTCCGATGACCGGGAAGAGGAACCGCCACTGGGTCGCAGTAGGGATGGCCGGATGTAGGTCTTCCTCATGCAGGACTACGTCGGCAGGCGGGAGGCACAGAGGAGTTCTTGACGGTCTCCTGTAAGACAAGACTCGTAGAAATACTGAAGGCTGGGGTACTGAGATATTAGAGGTACCGTGATGTCGGAGGCTCCGCGGTATTGGGGTTCTGAGGTGCTGGGAGTACAGGGCGTGCTAGGAGGCCCCTGGAGGTACGGAGATGCTTGGAGGCACGAGGTGCTTGGAGGCACGGAGGTGCTTGGAGGCACGGAGGTGCTTGGAGGCACGGAGGTGCTTGGAGGCACGAGGTGCTTGGAGGCACGGAGGTGCTTGAAGGCACGAGGGTACTTGGAGGCACGGAGGTACTTGGAGGCACGGAGGTGCTTGGAGGCACGAGGTGCTTGGAGGCACGGAGGTGCTTGGAGGCACGGAGGTGCTTGGAGGCACGGAGGTGCTTGGAGGCACGAGGTGCTTGGAGGCACGGGGTGCTTGGAGGCACGGAGGTGCTTGGAGGCACGGAGGTGCTTGGAGGCACGGAGGTGCTTGGAGGCACAGGATGCTTGGAGGCACGGAGGTGCTTGGAGGCACGGGATGCTTGGAGGCACAGGATGCTTGGAGGCACAGGACGAGGGAGCTCTGGAATCACAGCTTCCGAAGGAGAAACGAAGATACTCAGGCACCGGATCTCTGCCTGGTATCCGCTTTTAAACTCCCCGCCCCAGCCTGATTGACGGAGCAGGCAGGTGACGTCAGACCTGCTCCGCCTGCTTGCCCTCACTTGCGATGGCGGCGTCCCTGCTTCCGGGAAGCCGCCGGGGAGCAGCGCCGACCCGCCACTGAATCCGGAGACCGCCAGGGGGAACGAGGCGCCGGGCAGACCAGACCACCCGTAGGGACAAGCGCGGCCGCCGCGGCCGCTGCAGGTTTGTAACAGTACCCCCTCCTCCAGGAGTGGCCCCTGGACACTTCCCGGGCTTAGTCGGATGTTTGGAGTGGAAGATCCGAATCAGACGAGGAGCCATTACTTCAGTAGCTCCAATCCAACTTCTTTCCTCAGGACCGTAACCCTTCCAGTCCACCAAGTACTGTAATTTTTTATGAAGATAACGGGAGTCAAGAATAGCTTTGATTTCAAAC
Organism: Pseudophryne corroboree; assembly: GCF_028390025.1. Lineage (NCBI taxonomy): Eukaryota > Metazoa > Chordata > Amphibia > Anura > Myobatrachidae > Pseudophryne > Pseudophryne corroboree. The sequence continues at coordinate 465,491,769 of NC_086446.1, read as the reverse complement.
TCTGCTCCGGCTTCTGCCACTACTGACGTTGACCTAGGGAGTGCTGAGTGGAACCGATTCAGAACGAGGGGACGGAGTAGAGAAACATGAAAGGCGTTAGGTACTCGAAGATGGGCAGGCAAACCCAGTTTACAGACCACAGGATTTAAGACTTTTAGCACAGGGTAGGGCCCGATGAACCTTGGAGCGAATTTCATGGTAGGCACCTTCAGCCGGAGGTTCCGTGTGGACAGCCATACCCTGTCCCCAACTTTATATTGAGGTGCAGCTCGCCGTTTCTTATCTGCGAAGAACTTGTACCGAGCCGAAACCTGCTTAAGATTGGCATGAACCTTCCTCCAAATTTGTCCAAAGTGTCGTAGAGTGGATACTACAGCAGGAACCTCTACTAACGGAAGGCTTGGAAATTCCGGAACACGGGGATGGAACCCGTAATTGACGAAAAATGGTGATTCCCCAGTGGAAGAATGAAACAAATGGTTGTGGGCAAACTCCGCCCAAGGCAGCAACTCCACCCAATTGTCCTGTGAAGGAGAGAGGTACAGACGAAGAAAAGTCTCTAGATCCTGATTGACACGTTCCGTTTGTCCATTTGTTTGGGGATGATAAGCAGACGAAAACTTAAGTTTGATTTGCAGAGTCGAACAAAGGGCTTTCCAAAACCTGGCGGTGAACTGTACTCCTCGGTCAGAAACAATCTCTTGTGGCAACCCATGCAAACGAAAATGTTCTCGGATAAACAGTAGTGCCAGTTTCGGTGCTGTTGGAAGACCAGTCAAGGGCACGAAGTGTGCCATCTTCGAAAAACGGTCAACGATAACCCAAACGGTGTTGAAACCTTTGGAACAGGGCAGGTCAGTGACGAAGTCCATGGAAATGTGAGTCCAGGGTCTCACAGGGATAGGCAGAGGACGAAGTAACCCTGCAGGAGGCAAACGAGGAGATTTGTGTTGTGTACATTGGGGACAGGAATTAACGCAATCTTGTACATCCTTCCTCATGGTGTTCCACCAGTAAGATCTTTGCAGAAACTTGTACATCTTCTGAGCGCCGGGATGACCGGAAAACTTGGAGTTATGGACCCACAGTAGTATCCTTGAGCGGAATCTAGCTGGTACGGACATTCTTCCAGGAGGAGGAGCTGGAGTAGTTAAAGCAACAGAGACAGAAACTGGATTCAGAATTAAACCCCGCTCCGGAGGTTCATCCTCGTCAGAGGAAACTTGTGAACGAGAAAGTGCATCTGCTTTAATATTGAGACTCCCGGCCCGGTACTTGATAATGAACGAGAATCGGGAAAAGAAAAGTGCCCATCTTGCCTGGCGAGGATTCAAGCACTGTGCGGATTTGATGTACAGCAAATTCTTGTGATCTGTGTAGATAGTAAACACGTGTTTAGCCCCTTCCAGAAGATATCTCCATTCTTCCAAGGCAGACTTGATTGCCAAGAGTTCCTGGTCTCCAATAGTGTAGTTCCGTTCGGCCGGAGAGAACTTACGAGAATGGAAGCCACACGGATGTAGTTTCTTATCAGAGGAATACTGGGAGAGAACAGCCCCAACTCCGACTGAAGACGCATCAACTTCTAAGAAGAAGGGTTCATCGAAATCTGGTTGTTTGAGAACTGGAGCCGTCATGAAGGCTAATTTTAAACGAGAAAAAGCTAAAATGGCTTCCGGGGACCACAGACTAGGATTGGAACCCTTCCTCGTCAGGGCAGTAATGGGCGCAACAATGGTGGAGAAACCCTTAATGAATTTCCTGTAGTAGTTCGCAAAGCCCAGGAATCTTTGTATTGCTTTCAGGGAAAGAGGTTGAGTCCAGTCACGAATGGCAGATAACTTTTCCGGATCCATGCGAAGCTCCGTCCCCGAGATGACATAACCGAGGAACGGAATAGATGTTACTTCAAAGGTACACTTGGAGAGCTTGGCGTAGAGATGATTCTCTCGTAAACGGTGTAGTACTTCTTTGACTTGTAACCTGTGTTCGACAAGATTCTTGGAAAAAATCAATATGTCGTCCAAATATACCACAACGCTCTGATACAGCATATCACGAAAGATTTCATTGACGAATCCCTGGAAAACCGCGGGAGCATTACTAAGACCAAATGGCATCACCAAGTATTCGTAATGCCCATCTCGGGTATTAAAGGCAGTCTTCCATTCATCCCCCTCTCGGATGCGTATAAGATTATAAGCTCCTCTCAAGTCGAGTTTGGAAAAAATGCGGGCCCCACGAACCCTATCAAATAACTCTGTGATTAGTGGCAAAGGGTACTTATTCTTAATAGTAATGTCATTTAGGCCGCGGTAGTCGATGCATGGTCTCAACCCTCCGTCTTTTTTCTTCACAAAAAAGAAGCCTGCACCAGCAGGGGAGGAAGAGGGGCGAATGAATCCTTTGAGCAGATTGGACTTAATATACTCCGACATGGCTTGGGTCTCAGGAAGAGACAGAGGATATGTGCGACCACGGGGTGGCGTCTTCCCTGGGACAAGGTCAATAGAGCAGTCCCAAGGCCTGTGAGGTGGTAATAGGTCCGCAGCTTGTTCCGAAAACACGTCCTTGTACCCTTGATATGCCTCCGGAATGTGCTCTTCATCCGTCTTGGAAGTGACACGGAGCGGACAGACAGGAGTAAGACAATTAGTGTGACAAAAGGAACTCCAGGACAGAATTTGTGACGACTTCCAGTCGATGTGGGGATTATGACTTTTGAGCCAAGGTATTCCAAGAACCAGATCATGGGACATTTCTGGGATTACCAAGAGTTCCAAATCTTCCTGATGTAGAGCCCCGACCTGCAGCTTAACTGGCCCCGTGCGCCACCTTATAAGACCTTTGGCAATTCTAGTCCCATTGATAGCCGTCAGTGAGATTGGCCGCTCGATAGGCCGTAACTTCAAACCCAAACTTTGGGCACAGATGGAAGAAACGAAGTTCCCCGCAGCTCCGGAGTCCAATAGGGCTTCACAAGACTTGGAGACTGAGTTGGAGACTAGAGTTACTGGAAGCAAACAGTCCGAAGTTGGAGAAGCTTTTGTCGCAACTCCCAGCTTGACTCCTCCGGAACAAGCTAGGACTGCCCGTTTCCCGGACGGACTTTACAAGATTTAAGAAAATGATCTGCGGCTCCACAGTAAAGGCAGAGTTTACCCTCACGACGACGCTGTCGTTCTTCTGGAGACAGTCGGGAGCGGTTAATTTGCATGGGCTCATCTGAGCTAGGTGAGGCCACCGGCCTAGGAGTAGGATTCCGGAGCCTGGGACGATCTGAATGGCTACGTTCTCTTCCACGCTCTTGCATCCGAAGATCCACCTTGACGCACAGAGAAATCAAATCTTCTAATGGATCCGGCAGATCTCTAGTAACCAGCTCATCTTTCAGCCGGTCGGAAAGACCGTTCCAGAAGGCAGCTCTCAGGGCGTCATTATTCCAGCGTAGTTCGGAAGCAATGGTCTGGAAATGAACCACATACTGGCCCACGGAACGGGCGCCTTGCCGAACATGGAGCAAATCGGAAGAAGCCGTGGTCATTCTGCCGGGTTCGTCGAAAATCCTTCGAAAGGACGAGATGAAGTTGGTATAGTTGGAAACCATGGGATCGGACCGTTCCCATAGTGGAGACACCCAATCCAAAGCAGAACCTTCCAATAAAGAAATGATATATGCTACCTTGGACCGGTCTGTAGGAAAGTTGTGTGCAAGTAGCTCGAAATGTACCTCGCATTGGTTCAAGAAACCGCGGCAATTTTTGGGATTCCCATTATAGCGGGACGGAGTAGGCAACTGAAGACGTGGAGTGATACCAGCCGATGGTTGAACATTACTGGCAACGACAACTGGTGCGACCACTGGAGCAGGAGCCGGAATTACTGAGGCCAGAGACGCCTGGATCTGATCCAGACGTCCGGACAACTGCTGGAGGTACTGCATCACCTGGCCTTGCGCCGCCTCCTGACTTTGTACTCGGGAAGCCAGGTTCTGGATGGCACTCGAGTCCGTGTTCCGAATCCCCGAGTCCATTAGGCCTGAGTATACTCTCACTGACCTGGTTTGGGAGTGTTGTGGACTCGGGGCTTCTTCCGATGACCGGGAAGAGGAACCGCCACTGGGTCGCAGTAGGGATGGCCGGATGTAGGTCTTCCTCATGCAGGACTACGTCGGCAGGCGGGAGGCACAGAGGAGTTCTTGACGGTCTCCTGTAAGACAAGACTCGTAGAAATACTGAAGGCTGGGGTACTGAGATATTAGAGGTACCGTGATGTCGGAGGCTCCGCGGTATTGGGGTTCTGAGGTGCTGGGAGTACAGGGCGTGCTAGGAGGCCCCTGGAGGTACGGAGATGCTTGGAGGCACGAGGTGCTTGGAGGCACGGAGGTGCTTGGAGGCACGGAGGTGCTTGGAGGCACGGAGGTGCTTGGAGGCACGAGGTGCTTGGAGGCACGGAGGTGCTTGAAGGCACGAGGGTACTTGGAGGCACGGAGGTACTTGGAGGCACGGAGGTGCTTGGAGGCACGGAGGTGCTTGGAGGCACGGAGGTGCTTGGAGGCACGAGGTGCTTGGAGGCACGGGGTGCTTGGAGGCACGGAGGTGCTTGGAGGCACGGAGGTGCTTGGAGGCACGGAGGTGCTTGGAGGCACAGGATGCTTGGAGGCACGGAGGTGCTTGGAGGCACGGGATGCTTGGAGGCACAGAATGCTTGGAGGCACAGGACGAGGGAGCTCTGGAATCACAGCTTCCGAAGGAGAAACGAAGATACTCAGGCACCGGATCTCTGCCTGGTATCCGCTTTTAAACTCCCCGCCCCAGCCTGATTGACGGAGCAGGCAGGTGACGTCAGACCTGCTCCGCCTGCTTGCCCTCACTTGCGATGGCGGCGTCCCTGCTTCCGGGAAGCCGCCGGGGAGCAGCGCCGACCCGCCACTGAATCCGGAGACCGCCAGGGGGAACGAGGCGCCGGGCAGACCAGACCACCCGTAGGGACAAGCGCGGCCGCCGCGGCCGCTGCAGGTTTGTAACAATTGTATAGTGTATGCCCAGCTTTATTATGCTTAGAAGGAATTGTTTTCAAAATGCTCCTAAACAATGAGAATAGTTAAATAGAGAAAAGTCAACAGTGCTAGGCAATGAAACCTTACAATGTTATCAAATATTTAAAATAAAAGTCCATACACACTAGACGAAGCATGTGTCTTGTGTATTTATCATGCTCCCAGAGTGCCGTACCTTCAATTGTGCTCTCTCTCTCGCTATAATATACATTTATAGACCAATGCAAGAGAATGGACACAAACCCTCTTTATACCACATTCATGCACTTAATTTGAGAGCACGTTGTTATTCAGTTACAATACCCTTTATTAAATAACACATTTTAATATACTGCCATACCAGGATTCAAACCTATAACCTGTTGAATTCTAATCAAACACCCTACTCATTGATCTATTTGATCCTGCATAAAAACTATGAACACTATATGAAGCTACTGATACTTTGTAAAAAAAATAATCAGCATTGCAGTTAAGCAGATCTATGTAGTTTGCAGCCAAACATCCAATCTCTGCAGCCACACACTACATAGATCCGCTCAGCTGCAATGCTGATACATTTTTCACAAAATATAAGGTAAGCTTCAAATAGTTACAATTCTCTAGTTTAGAATTATCTACCTTTTTATACAAGGGCAGATAGCTCAATGAATAGATTGTCTGACTGCAATGCCACAGGCAGTGCCAGATTAATGTCCACATGGGCCTGGAGCTGAAATTCATGAAGGGCCTATTGTGTGTCGCTGCAGAAGAGCCAGATTAAGGGGTGGGGGGGGGGGGGAGGGGGGATACGTTATTTCTCGGGGGCCCCCCTGCCTGCCATCAACCACCGGCCAATTGCATGTATTTTTCTTTTGTAATGAAGATGTTCAGTGGCCTTAAGGGGGTACACATGGAGCGATGTTCAGCTAATTTTTAAGCAATCTGACTAGATTGCTTAGAACATGGGTCTTCAACCTGCGACCCTCCAGCTGCTGTGGAACTACACATCCCAGCATGCCCTGCCTCAGTTTTAGCATACCTTAATAGCAAAACTGTGGCAGGGCATGCTGGGATGTGTAGTTTCACAGCAGCTGGAGGGCCACAGGATGAAGACCCATGGCTTAGAACATCGCTGTGTGTGAAGGGGTGCCGGCAACAGCGATGCGCGGTCCCCCGCGTCACTATCGCCGATGCTAGATTGGCCTGCATGCAGGCACAATCTAGCAGGTCGGTCATTTCATCGCTGGGTGAAATGAGCGCCCCCCCATGTCCGTCCCTCCCTTGCTCAGCACATCGCGTTGTGCTGAGCGGGGGGAGAGATGTGTGCTGAGCGGTCTGTGCTAGACTGCTCAGCACACATTTCTGGGGAAATCTCCCCGTCAGTACGGCCCTTAAGGGCCAGCCCCCATGTGTTCAATGGTTTCCACCAGAGACACCTGGGGCAGAGAGAGAGAGAGACACCTGGGGCAGAGAGAAAGCCAGAGACACCTGGGGCAGAGAGAGATAGAGACATGGAGCAGAGAGAGAGATGTTGAGAAGAGAAGAGAGAGAGTGAGAGACAGGGGTGTATCTAGGGGTCTGAGCACCCCTGGCAAAGTAAGGGGCTGCCCACTCACACACACACACCCCCTACACACATTTGAAATAAGGTGTGAGTATTGAATATGGGGCATGGTCTTCTGGGTGAAGGGTGTGGTCACAATAGTACTTCCAATCCAAATTATGCCACACAGTAATATCCCTTATTCACATTACACCGCACAGTAGTCTCTCATATTCACGCTACACCATCCCTTCCCCCTAACCCTAACCCACCTTTCCCACAGCCTAACCCTAACCCACCCCCCAGCCTCTTCAGTGGTGCCTAACCCCAACCCACCCTTCCTAATCTCCCTCCCTGCAGCCTAACTCTAACCCTCCCACCCTCGCAGCCTAAATCTAACCCTCCCGCCCTCGCAGCCTAACCCTCCCACCCAGTGGCGTAAGTTCGTCCCAGACGCCCGGAGGCAAGATAAATATTGGTCCCCCCCACCCCTATATTTAGACAAATATATACTGTATATATATATATATATATATAGAGAGAGAGAGAGAAGGTTAAAGGTGGCACTCAGGAGGCTGGATAATTCAGTATATTTTTAATGCATACAGTGCATTATAGGGGTGGGGAGCGCCAATAGTGATCTTGCTAACTATATATATGTACCGCCATTCTTCGAGAGCATAACGGCGTATGCTTGCAGTGGCGCACGCAGGGGGGGTTTCCAAGTACCTGGAACCCCCCCCCCCGATGAGTTGAATCTTCTGTTCTTGAGATGGAGACACAGCTGTCTCCATCTCAGGTAAAAGCCGTGATCGCGACCGCACTGCAGCGGCAGCAGAGAGCTACCATAGCTCTCTACTATAAACAGTCCGGAGGGGTGAAGGGGGAGCTGCTGGCTGCGCAAGTTCCCTCCGTCCTCACAGTGCTGCTAGCGCCTGGTGGAAGGGTAATCACATACTGTAACTGTGTGTATGTTTGTATTTGTAGTAATTTATGTATGTGTGTATGTATGTGATTGTTTGTGTATGTATGTTCAATAGGGATAAAGTCTCTGCGCCTTCAGTGCTCTGGTGTGGAAAATTCCTTCAGTGTGCAGTAAATAATATATATGCGTACCAGAGATATGATCAAGATATGCCTGTGGTGGTATCTTTATATGGTCGTCTTCCCTTGTCCTCTTACTTCATGTACAGACACCCTCAGCGAGTGGTTTAGGTACAGTTATATGTGGAAAGGGAAGATATGTGTCAGCAAAAATGCTCTTAGTATTATAAAGTGACCAGTGACTTATTAGTGCCAATATAACAAAGTGCTGTGTGCCTATAGTGTCTCAAAAACCACTATATTGAATTGTGATTTCTAATATACGTAATCAGAATCACACCCGAGTGATAAAGTTTAAAAATATTATAATGACTCACTCCTTTTTAGGATGCTGCTCATGTAAGGTACTCCTTGTCAGTGCATAGTACAATTTAAAAAGTTATAACAAGCTTATCTGTTGTAAGATGCCGTTGGAGAGGTAGTGGAAGCTGGCCCAACGTGTTTCGTCCCTTTATCAGCTTTTGTGGGACTTCCTCAGGGGTTGTAGTGCCAAGTACCTGGAACCCCCCCCCCCCCCCCCCCCCCCGATGAGTTGAATCTTCTGTTCTTGAGATGGAGACACAGCTGTCTCCATCTCAGGTAAAAGCCGTGATCGCGACCGCACTGCAGCGGCAGCAGAGAGCTACCATAGCTCTCTACTATAAACAGTCCGGAGGGGTGAAGGGGGAGCTGCTAGCTGCGCAAGTTCCCTCCGTCCTCACAGTGCTGCTAGCGCCTGGTGGAAGGGTAATCACATACTGTAACTGTGTGTATGTTTGTATTTGTAGTAATTTATGTATGTGTGTATGTATGTGATTGTTTGTGTATGTATGTTTGGGTGTGTGTTTGTGTATATGTGTTTGTGTGTCACTCTGTGTGTATATGGTGCAATACAGCACGTCCCTAGTGCAGTAGTTCCCTGGGTGGAGACTGGCATGCACCCCTCCGTGCAGTGGAAACCAGGTGGTACTTAGTAGTCTTTGTGAGTAAATCAATGTATAAAAGTACAAAAGGCATAGTGTACCGATGTTTCAATGGGCGTTTTTTTCAAGGTGCTTTACTGTAGGCTTGAAGGAAAAAAAAACGCTTTATGTGGCGTTGAAACGTCGGTACACTATGCCTTTTGTACTGTAATACATTGATTTACTCACAGAGACCGCTGAGTGCCGCCTGGTTTCTACTGCATGGGAAGGGGGGGGGGCATGCCACCTATTACATATAAGGAGGGCACCTCGGTATTAAGCAACATCTACAGTGAGTGCCTACTTTTTGTCATTAGATATATATATATATATATATATATATATATATATATATATATATATATATACACACACACACACACACACACACACACACACACATATATATATATATATATACACACACACACACACACACGTACGTGCACACATACATACATACATACATACATACATACTGTACATGCATACACACACCCCCACATGGAAACCCCCCTCACTAAATCCTGCGTTTGCCCCTGGCTTGAAGAAAATTCCAAAGGGTAGTGGTAAGAGCTTTTCTTTACGATGATAGGACTTCTGGGTAAATGACCCAGAATCCTATCTGCGTATGCATGGGCTGACGCACACTGCTGGGGGGTGCTGGGAGAGATCCAATTGGGCAGAAGGTCTGAGCAAAGGGGGGCAGATGGAGCAACGGAGGTCAGAGCAGTGGAGGCGGGGGGCAGGCCAGAGTGAAGAGGATGGGATGAGGCAGAAAGGGGTTCATTGGTGATTAATGTGTATATGTATATGCATGCATACATACATATACTGTGTATACATATACATACGGTATATCACATTGCAATTATTATAATCTTTAGTGACACCTCATTCCTCACCTCCTTCGACTTCTCCTCTCCCCTAGAGAAAGAAGGCTCTTCTCTCCCCAATTACCAGAGGCAGAGCGCAAATACAGTAGTGAGTGGAATCCGAGGCGAGCGCGGTCCCGCCTCTTCTAATCACACCACCTCCTCGCAGGGGCAAACGCAGGATTTTTATGTGTGTGATTATGTATGCAGTATATATACAGTACACACACACACACACACACACACACACACACACACACACACACCACACATGCATATGTCCCCCACATACATATGCACCGCAGAAAATATAGGCTGCTGCAATAATTATAGCCCCCCCAGCAAACATTGGCCTGTGCAGTCATATATTGTAGACCCCACCGCTCCATATACACACTTACCCACCCATACCCCCCCTTCCCCTAGCAAATAACGGCACCTCTGCATGTGCCATACACAATGTGGGCGCCGTCTTACCTGTGGTGCGGGAGCAGCGGTTCCCGTCACAGAGCCCTCCCGGTCCCGACAGGGAGACGCTATTTCCGCCGTAGTGGTTCTTGGTGCAGGAGAGTGACCGCAACCCCGTGTCCCGGGTAGTGAGGGGGGGGGGGGGGACGCGGTGCAGCTGCGCACCTGGGAGCAACACTCTGCCAGGCGGCGGCTTCCCGGCACTGAGGTCCTGTCACTGCGCGCTGCCGCTTCGGCTCCCCCTGCAGTAGATTAACGGATCGGCGGGCGGCGGCAGGCGGGCGGAGGGGAGTGTGTGTAGGTACTCAAAACACCCTCTCCCTGCTTGCGCGTATGCCGCCTCACACGTGTGTCTCCCGCAGCAGCACCTTCTCTTGTAGGTGTTCTGCAATCATAGTAGTGCAGCCACACTCACTGGGTGGAGGGGCTTACAGGCACGGAACTGGAGACAAAGGAGGTGAGGTGCCCCCTTTAGGCCAGGAGCCCGGCGGCAGCCGACTCCGTTGCCTCCCAGAGTTCCGCCACTGCTCCCACCCTCACAGCCTAACCCTAACCCTGCCACGTGGCTTGCCAGTGAAGGCTTTGGCACCAACTCGATCCGGATTTTGGCATATCTATGTAGGGATGCCAGCATCAGTTTCGGGATGCTGGCATCAGCTTTCCGACCGCCGGGATGCCAAACACCGGCATCTTGACTGCATCCCGAATGAAATGCTAATGCGATGCTGTGAGATGAGCCTCAAATGGACCCAGCCAATAACCAAACACCATTAGTTGGATGGTAGAAGTGCTTCCTGTTAGAAAAAACATCAGGGTGCCATCACTTCCAAGATAAAATGATCAATTATACAATTAACTGATATACATTTCCGTGAACCTGGCCTTGTATCGTGTAGTTTTCCAGGTAATACAGTCCCTTCTCCCAAACACTGCCACTTTTTATTACCTTCAACAACAAATAGATCTATAGCACTGTGCTATGTAACAATTGCTGTGCACCTAGTGAGAGTCTGTTACTGCCGCCGCGCCCCCGGTGTCCGTCAGCACCGCACTGTACTAGTGATCAGACTAGTGTCCAGCAGCACCGCATTTGTAATCAGACTCAAAATAAACTACAGTTCCCAGCAGCCCTTGCTGCCGGGAGCTCCCAGCAACAAGGGCTGCTGGGAGCTGTAGTTTATTTTGAGTGTGATCACTAGTGCAGTGTGGTGCTGACGGACACCGGGGCCGCAGCGGCAGTAACAGACTCTGACCAGGTACAGTCTGACAGTACTACTTTTCTACCCTTTGGCCACGGGTGGCACTGCCAGGCGGCGTTCCCTCCTTGCCTGGCGCCCCTGGCGAGTGTCATCCTGGCCAATGGGTAGATACACCCCTGGTGAGAGACACCTGGAGACTTGATATACCAACAGGATTATGTCACGATCCGGGTATCTGGACGCCATTACCTGCCGTTCAGGTGTCTTCTGAGACTGGCCCAGCGTTCCAAGTCCGGATCTCATCTGTGTCAGCACTCTGTGCATCCCTCCTGTCGTTCTGAGACACTACCACAGCGGCGCCATGTTTGAATCCAACATGGCGTCTCCCGTCCTCCGCCGCCGTTCCTGTGATATTGCTGCAGGTTCTCAGAGTGGTTTATTATGCCTGCCGCGGCCTCCGCTGTCCTCCACGTGTCTCAGCATATAACTGTCATCTGGCGTCTCCTGTCCTCCGCGGCTGGCGCCGCCATAATCACTATGTTTACACATTACATTTCAAACCAGTTTTCCCTCCAGGTTCCAGCATGGGCGCAGCCATGTTGGATTTGATCACATGCTCCAATTCCTCCAATCCACCATCTCTGGAATATGCATAATTGCCTAGCCAATGCCTGCATAGCAGCAGGTATAAGTATCCTGTGTCTAGGCCAGATAGAGGTCAGTGTGTAGCAAGGGCCAGTGTACTCGTGCGGTCACTGGCCCTGCTACTAGCGTGCGCGTCCCTCCTCACCTGGGACGGCCCGGCGCCGTCCCATGTGGCCGGAGGTAGCGCGGGCTTCGGGCGGTGCTGGGGACCGGATCTGGTCCGGTCTCCACCTGCCCCGCTGAGTGCAGAGTTCGGCAGCGGGCGTGGGGGCGGCGGTGCATACCCACCGCCGCTCCACGCGGGTGATGGCGGCGGGCCTGCATCCCCCGGGACGCAGACCCCGCCAATCGCCGCCCGGCATTTTTAATTTGGCGCCAGCCGCGAGCCAATCACGGCTCGTGAACTGGCAGCCAATCGGGAGTGGCGGCGGCGAGCCAATCCCGGCTCGCCGCGTCATAGCCCCGCCCCCCGGCACTGGCTTGTATTAGCCAGCGCCGGGCGCGAGGGCTCAGAGTTGTCGGCTGGGAGGGAGCAGCGAAGAGCTCCCGAAGACGGAACCGAGACGACGGCGCCAGAAGTCCTGGAGGGCGGCGGCACGTGCAAAAGAGCTGCTACACGCCGCCGCCCGCCGGGTGAAGTCGTCGGAAGCCCTGGGCCAGCGGTGTGCAACGCAAAAGAGCTTGCACCGGCCACCGCTGCCCAGGTGAAGTCTCCAGGAAGCCCGGAGGTGGTGGGAGCCATCCCGCCTCCGGCGAAGACACCGCGGTGGGCGTGGCCGGACCAGGCTTGGTCCAGCCGTGGCCCTTTGGACGGGTAAGTGCAGGTGCCCCCCCCCCCCCCCTAGACCACCAGGGATCGGGCATTAGACCCGTGGGCATAGTCAGGCCCTTCCGGCCTGTGGGCATAAAGTCGGGCCCTCCCGGCCCGTGGGCATTTCTGGACGGGCCCTCCTGGCCCGCGGCACAGTTGAGCGGGCATTAGGCCCGAGGGGATAGTCAGGCCACCGGCCTGTGGCACCAGTAGGCGGGCACTAGGCCCGTGGGGCAAAACAGGCACTAGGCCTGAGCAACAGAGGGCGCAAGGCCCCATTACCCTCCAGATAGGCAGCCATAGGTAGGGGGCCTCCAGGGCAAGGAAGCCCAACACAATTGTGTGTATCTGAAGTCGGCACTAGGCCGCAGGTTGCTGAAGTCGGCGATAGGCCGCAGGTTGCTGAAGTCGGCACTAGGCCGCAGGTTGCTGAAGTCGGCACTAGGCCGCAGGTTGCTGAAGTCGGCACTAGGCCGCAGGTTGCTGAAGTCGGCGATAGGCCGCAGGTTGCTGAAGTCGGCGTTACGCCGCCGGTTGCTGAAGTCGGCGCTACGCCGCAGGTTCGCGTAAGTTGGCGCTACGCCGCATGTGTGATGAGTTCTCAGTTTTCCCCACAGCCAGGCCCCCATGAAAGGTAGGCTGTCGGAAGTACGCGTTGGTGAGTACCACAAGGTTGAAACAGTATTACGGTGTTGTGCTATAACCTTTGTATAAGTGTCTCTCCGTCATAAAGCGTAAGCAGCGCCACGTCCCGTGGGCTGTGTTGTGTGTTCTCTTACAGGAGCAAAGAAGAAGGGCCAGTATATAGCTGGTGAGCATAAAGGTGTTTCGTGTGTGTTCGTGGTGTATGTTGCCCCTCCCCCACTTCCCCTTTGGGCGTTTTCGTTCAGGGTCGCCCCTGGTGCTCCGCACCACTACGGGGGCACCCAGTCTGAGGCCACAAGTGCCAATGATGACCCTTCACTGAGCCCAGTGTAGGCCACTCCAGTGTAGTGTGCCCCCCCCCCCCCCCCCCATTCGTTTCAGGTGACCCAGGAAGTTCTTCTCCGTGTCTGAACGTGTGCCAGTATCGTCTGAGCTACCTCGACGGACTGAAGGTGGAGGACGGGAGGCGTGAGGTACGTAGGCCTGGTAAGTGAGCGATCCGAATTTTGTTCTCCAGGGCCCCACCCCCGTGCCTCTTACAAGTGCTTTGAATGTCATACCTTGTTCCAGTCTCTCTCTCCTGTGGCTTGTTTCTCCAGGTTCCAGTTCCTGTCTCCAGCATCCACAAAGAGACCCGCACCTGCTTTCCATCCTGCGGTGCAGCCTGACTTTACAGTCCTCCGTGGCTGTCCAGTTTCCAGCTATCTACTACCTGCTTCCAGCAGCCAGCTTTCAAACAGATTTCATTTTCAGCTTCTACAAAACACCGGAGCTGATCCAGCGGATCCTATCTTACCAGCAGTATCCACTACCACCGGTAATCATCTATCAGCTATTCTGTTTCTACGCTCACTAGCATCTCACATCATCCACTCTGTGTTTCATCACCTGGCTGGTTCCATCCAGCACCCACTCCGTGACTTTAGTACCTGGCTGATTCCATTCAGCACCCACTCTGTGTTTCATTACCTGGCTGATTCCATTCAGTATCCACTCCGTGTTTTACCACCTGGCTGGTGCCATCCAGCTGATACAGCAGCTTACTCAAATTACCAGATTCACCTGCAGAGGCGTATCTAGCACGGGGCGAGCAGGGCACGTGCCCTGGGCGCCGTGGAAGCCCCAACAGAGGGGGCGCCACCGGCACGGCCCGCTCACCCCATGCGACAGGGATTCCGCCGGCGCTACCTGCGGCGCTCTCCCTGTCTCCCCGGCTACTGTGCCTGTCACACTGGACAGGCAGCGGCAGCCAGGAGCCTCCCCTGATCTCCCCCCCCCCTCCTCCCTGCACATTGTACTGTACGCGATCGCGCGTGCGCGCGACCACGACCTCGGAGGTGCGTGCGACCGCGACCTCGGAGGTACGCGCGCGCGTGCGTGGCCTTAACAGGTGAGCGGGATTTACAATTATGTTTATATTTTTTTTCTGTCGGGAGAGGGGAGTGCGGGACAGTGTGTGTGTGTTTATTGTGTGTGAGTGTGTGTTAATTGTGTGAGTGTGTGACAGTGTGAGTGTGTTAATTGTGTGTGTGTGGGACAGTGTGAATGTGTGTTAATTGTGTGTGTGTGGGACAGTGTGAATGTGTGTTAATTGTGTGTGTGTGGGACAGTGTGAATGTGTGTGTGGGACAGTGAGTGTGTTAATTGTTTGTGTGTGTGGGACACTGAATGTGTGTTAATTGTGTGGTTGTGTTAATTGTGTGTGTGTGACAGTGTGAATGTGTGTTAATTGTGTGGTTGTGTTAATTGTGTGTGTGTGTGGGACAGTGTGAGTGTGTGTTAATTGTGTGTGTGTGGGACAGTGTGTGTGCGTGTGTGTTATTTGTGTGTGTGGGACAGTGTGCGTGCGTGTGTGTTAATTGTGTGTGTGTGTGGGACAGTGTGCATGTGTGTTAATTGTGTGTGTGTGTGTGTGTGGGGGGGGGACAGTGTGCGTGTGTGTTAATTGTGTGTGTGTGTGTTAATTGTCCCGGCGGTTATTGGCGTCTGTAGTGTGCGCCCCGTCCTCCTCCGCTGCCAGGAGCGGCGGTGTGCGGCTCTCCCCCTCCTCCGCCGGCTCCGTCCTCCCGTCGTGGCCCTGCAGTGTGTGGTCTCCCTAGCAGCAGCAGCAGGTTAGTCTCTCTCTCTCTCTCTCTCTCTCCTGTGGATTGAAGTTTGTAAGTATCATTTTTATTTTTAGATGTACCCCTATTGGATTCTACTGGACAAGTGGACGTGATCGGCGTGGGATGTAGGTAAGTAATCTGTCTCTCATTTTTACAGGTACCCCTATTGGATTCTACTGGACAAGTGGACGTGACCGGCGTGGGATGTAGGTAAGTAATCTGTCTCTCATTTTTACAGGTACCCCTATTGGATTCTACTGGACAAGTGGACGTGACCGGCGTGGGATGTAGGTAAGTAATCGGTCTCTCATTTTTACAGATTCCCCTACTGGATTCTACTGGACAAGTGGACGTGACCAGCGTGGGATGTAGGTAAGTAATCTGTCTCTCATTTTTACAGGTACCCCTATTGGATTCTACTGGACAAGTGGACGTGACCGGCGTGGGATATAGGTAAGTATGTGTGAGTGTGTCAGTGTGTTTTAATAAATTTTTACTGTCACGGTGTGTGAGTTGTGTTTTTATTTGGGTATTTTTTCTGTTGTAGAACTACAGGTACCGGCGGGCCCGTTATTTCCCTGCATGTTGGTACTTGAGGTTCTCCAAGTACCAGCAAGCGGGGGAGGCTTTCTGGGCCTTGTAGTTCCACAACAAAAAACAATATTCTTTTTTTACTTACATGGCTATCAGCCTCCCATCCACAGCCCACGGATGGGGGGGACAGCCTCGGGCTTCACCCTGGCCCTTGGGTGCCTGGAGGGGGGGTGACCCCTTGATTTAAGGGGTCCCCACTCCTCCAGGGAACCCCGGCCAGTGGTGACTAGTTGGGGGGGGGTAATGCTACGGCCGCAGGGACCTACATAAATGTGTCCCCCGGCTGTGGCATTATGTCCCTGGCTAGTGGAGCCCGGTGCTGGTTTTAAAAATACGGGGGGACCCCTACATCTTTTGTCCCCCGTATTTTTGGAACCAGGACCGGACTAAGAGCCCGATGCTGGTTGTCTAAATACGGGGAACCCCTGTCCAATTTTTTCCCAGTATTTAAACAACCAGGACCGGCTCAAAGAGCCCGAGGCTGGTTATACTTAGGAGGGGGGACCTCACGCAGTTTTTTTTTACATTTTTAACCCATTCAGACCCTTCTCCATTAAGTTAATGGAAGCCCTGGACAACAAAATTGCATTCATGTCCTCCTCCCACTCCCTTCCCAGTCCCAAACACAAATTATTATTGTTTTCTATAAAAATGTACAATATATCACAAGTATGATGAGCAGGCATGCAGCGGGCATTGGCGGCTTTGGACTGAGTTGCAAATTAGTGGCGGAGGGCTGGGTCAGTTGATGGTGGGCGAGTTTGTAAGCCATTGGTGGTGGCAGCGGGCATCGGCTCAGAGGCAGTGGCGGGCATTGGCTCGGTGGCGGTAGGGGTCATCGGCAGGATTCGGCAGACATTAGGCTGTAGTGCCTCACCGCACATCACTGACCTCACCGCACGCCACTGGTGTGTGGGACAGTGTGCGTGTGTGTTAATTGTGTGTGTGGGACAGTGAGTGTGTGTTAATTGTGTGTGTGTGGAACAGTGTCAGTGTGTGTAAATATTTGCAGTCCAGTGTGTGTGTGGGGGAGAGGAAAGTATGAGAATGTGTGTGTGTAGTCTGAGTGGGTGTGTGTAGGATTTGGGGGTGGCCAGTCTGTGTGTGTGTAATCAGTGTGTGTGGGATGTACTAATGGCCATTTACTGAAGAGAGATATGTATTAAACCACGGGCACTGAGATGCCTTTCTCACTCACCATCCAGCTGGGTGGGCGAGCCGGGCGGATGGAAAGCCAGCAGCAGGGGCAGCATGCCGGATATCAGCAGCCGAGGGTGGGGGCTGTAAGGCACGTGCGGAGCCCAAAGCCGGAGATCAGCAGCATGTTGACCGGCAATAAGCAGCTTCTGCTTCCGCGTTCAACATGCTGCTGATCTCCGGCTTTGGGCTACGCAGGGTTCGGGGGATGGGTGTCCTCTGCCGGTGTACTGCAGCTCCGGGGGTGCGGGCTCCGGAGGCTTTCAGCACTGTTGAATATCCAGCTGCCTCAAGTATGTACAGCCCGCATCCTCTGCTGCTGATATCCGGCATGCTGCTGCTGGCTGTCCCCCCGCCCGGCTCGGCCACACAGCTGTATGGTGAGAAGGGCATCTCAGTTCCTGAGGTTTAACACATATGCCTCAGAAAATGGCCTCTGCGGTAAACGATACTAATGCTTACCGTGCAGTAACAGCGGGGAGGAGGCGCACATCGGGATCTTGCAGCATGAAACAAGAACCCCTTCGGAGCGCAGCAGACCACACTGAAAAAGGTGCATACCCGGTGCGGTGCTCTGCATCCCGGGTGGTGCCGAAGATGTGGAATGTCGGAGGTGGCAGAAGCGCCGCAGCTTGGGGTGAGAAACCGCTGCAGCCCTTCCGCTGCTAAACTCTGCAATTAGTCTATTAAGGGGGGGGGGGGGGGGGCTCCCCTCATCATAGTGCCCCACAGGCCATGTTAATTCTGGGGGTAGGATCCCCTAACTCTATAATGGGAATTTTGGCTCATATCATGAGCTGTAACGTGAATTTTGGCTCATACCGTGTGCTATAATGTGAATTTCGGCTCATACTATGTGGGGTAATGTGAATTTTGGCTCATTCCGTGTGCTGTAATGTGAATTTCGGCTCATACCGTGTCCTGTAATGTGAATTTCGGCTTATACCATGTGGGGTAATGTGAATTTTGGCTCATACCGTGTGCTATAATGTGAATTTCGGCTCATACTGTGTGCTATAATGTGAATTTCGGCTCATACCGTGTGCTATAATGTGAATTTTGGCTCATACCATGTGGGGTAATGTGAATTTCGGCTCATACTGTGTGCTATAATGTGAATTTCGGCTCATGCCGTGTGGGGTAATGTGAATTTCGGCTCATACTGTGTGCTATAATGTGAATTTCGGCTCACACCGTGTGCTATAATGTGAATTTCGGCTCATACCGTGTGCTATAATGTGAATTTTGGCTCATACCATGTGGGGTAATGTGAATTTCGGCTCATACTGTGTGCTATAATGTGAATTTCGGCTCATGCCGTGTGGGGTAATGTGAATTTCGGCTCATACTGTGTGCTATAATGTGAATTTCGGCTCATACCGTGTGCTATAATGTGAAAGGGGCACCAGTACTAGATAGTATAAGGGGTCCTACTACACTGAAGGACACGCCCCTTTTGAGTGACCGCGCCCCTTTTCCGGAGCAATTGCTATCTACACTCTTTCATTCCGCCTTCAAAAATTCAACTTCGACCACTGCACCTACATCTGTACATACACACCCTGACATCTTTATATGCAGTGACACCGGTGGCGTCTGCACATACTTTCCTTTTGCATTTTTTTTTTATTATTATCATTTTATTTATTTTATTATTTTTATAAAAAAAATTTAATTTTTTTTTTTGGGGGGGGGGGGGGGGGCGCCATTATTGATCTTGCCCTGGGCTCCAAAAACCCTAGTTACGCCTCTGTTCACCTGTTACAACTACTGGCATGTTCCTCGGCTATCTCCACTACTACAACCAGGCCTGGTAAGGATTTCTATCAAAGGACTTTAACATCTGTTCTAACCTACCAGTGCTCTGCAATACCTTCTACGGTTACGTGTTCCAGGAACTGTGTTATTTGCTACTGTCAATTGCTAACCTTGAATGCTGCTTGTTGTATCACGGAGTCTGTTAATAAACTTTTATTTTGAATTTTAACTTGGTTGTCATGGTCACACCTTCGGGTAATTATTCTGCACTTACATGTCCAGGGGTCTGATTAAACCTCCCAGGTTTAATTTCATCTCAGCCCCTACAACTGAGGCTTCCTCCCGTCAGCCTAAACCCTCAGTTGTGACAGATTAATCCTAAAATCACAATACTGGCAGAGATTTCCTACCTGGTCCTGGTAGTCTTTTCCTCCAGTGCGCTTGTTTGACTTTCTCTTTAATTGTGTTTGCATGGCTCGCCCTGACTCCCAAAAGATTGATGTTATTTTCCAGATTTTTCTCAATATAAAATGCAGAGATGCGTTCCTGTAATCGATATAGGACTGGCGATTGGTCATCCCTACTATTGATTATTGCCGCACAGTAGTTTATTTTGCTGTGCATGGGTGTCACTTGCACAGTCAGGGCCTGATTAAGGGTTCCAGCCGCCCTAGACTAATACCGAAGTGGTCCCCCCCCCCCCTGGAGAGTGTGATCATATGTATCGATATATTATATAGAGATTAGATATGTGTGTATATATACACGTGTGTGTAGCGTTTGTGTATGTTATATACACAAACACACTACACACATACGTGTGTGTGTATATATATATATATATATATATATATATATATATTACAATATACACAGGTTGAGCATCCCTTAACCAAAATTCAAAATCCCACATTTTTGGGTCCCCTACTGAGCTAATGACATACATATTATATACATTATCTATAAATATATATATTTATAAATAATATATATCATATATATAATATTTGTTATCATCTCAGTAGGGGACACACAAATTTTGGAGATATATATATATGAATATATATGAGAGTTACCAATATCCTACAAGTAAGAACAGGGCGGCACTCCAAATGTCCAAATAAACTTGTGTATTAAAGAGTCAACATAGTGTCCAAAAAAGCATCAACGTTTCAAGGCTTGCAGGCCTTTTCGTCAGGACGTACAATCAAGTGAATATAAAAGAAACATAGCTGATATATTCACTTGATTGTATGTCCTGACGAAAAACAAATATATTTTAACATATATTATTATATTGACAATATATGTTAAAATGAATATGTTCTTTATATTCCTATCATCATCCCCGTCACACTCACACTGATGTGAAGATGAAGACTACTAGTGAATTCAAGTGATCTTCTTACAGGTATCTCCTCCTTGGCTGGCCGCCTAGCTAGGAGCTATGAAGAGCAGCACTGCTCCTCCACTCAGTCTCTGGCGCAGTACAGAACAGCCAGGACAGGAGCGGGGAAGGCGCGCGTTGTGATGTCACTTCATGCATGCTGCGAGGAGGATTGTAAGCCAGGGGTGGGGACACAGTCACTGACTCACTCACACAGTGCTGTGCCAGTGGCAGCACGGCCCGTGACTGCTAGTATCAGCGTCGCGTGGCCACAAGTACAGCCCAACCAGGACTCTGTCTCTGACTCTCTGAGAGCCTGGAGAGAGAGACAGAGACGGAGTGAATGACCGGGCAGGGCGGCGGAGCAGCAATCACCGAGCGGCGTTGTAAGAGGTGGCAGGGTGAGGCCCGTGTGCAGCATGTGCGTGTTGTCATGACATCCGCACCCGCTGCAGCCTGATCAGTGGTTGATTAGGCCCTGTGCACAGTATCAGTGAAATGACTTTTAAAAAGCAGAAAAGCATCAGAATGGATGGTTAGTTATACCCCTTTTACACTCGCAGTGAAAGGTCATTCCCGGGAAATGTGTCTCGGTATATTTGCCGGGACACATTCCCGGGAATGATCCTTTCACATTAGCGGGCCGACCCGGCATATTGCCAGGTCAGTGACGTCACCGCTGACTCTAGCGGAGGCGGTGCTTGGAGATAATCTTCTCCAAGCACCGCCTCCTATGCAGAGAACGGGTGCCGGGTCGCCTTGACCCGGTATACCCGTTCACACTGCACAGCTTCCCGGGACGGTCACGGATTCAACCCAGGTCAAGACCTGGGTTGAAATCCCGGATGCTCGTCCCGGGAAATTGGCCCTGTACCCATTCACACTCACAAAAATCCCGGGATGATGCGCGTTCACGTGCAATATCCCGGGATTTTTCTGCGAGTGTAAAAGGGGTATTATTGGTCAGTTCCTTGCCTGTGAAGACAGAGGTGTTTCTCTCCTTTCCTTTGGTCCTGCATAAAATATAAAAAATATAAAATAATAATAGAGAAAAAGGTTTGTTTTTTTCCAGAATACCGCTATCCACTGTGATAGTGGCTTTGGGGCCTATTTATTATTGAGTCTTAGACACAATAATTATAATTTTTTTTTACTCACCCCAATGTATTTAAATACACTCACAGAGACGGGCCTCTGAAAGGTGTGTATGGAGTAAAGAGATCGCTATGTGATCCCTTCACTACTTCGGGCACCGTGCCCACTGCTGCGCCTACATCAGTGACGTGCGGTGAGGCCAGTGGCTGCGGAGGCACTGGCAGCTAACCCTCCCCATAGAGGGGAAAAAAAGAAAAGTGTAGTCCCCCACACATCACTAAAACCAGAACCAGGCAGAACCAGCCAGGGGAAATAATGCCATAGCAGGGGAGAAAGTGTGGGGTACCCCTGCCATAACATTAAACACCCCCCAAGCCAGTCAGCCCAGGGCTGGAATTCCTCGGAAAGTGGGGACCCCAAAAATTAAAAATGGGGTCCCCCTCCCAAGCAACAACCAGCACCGGGCTGATAGCCCAGTGCTATGCCCCGCACCCCTGGTGGCGGTGGGTACGGGGTTCATTGTATGGTAATATTGTTCTTTACAGGCGGCCTTCAGGTCCCAGCAAGCCTGCCCCAGCATGCTGGCACTTGGAGAACCACAAGTACCAGCATGCCCAGACATAAAGGGACCGCTGGTACCTGTAGCCCACCTGTAAAGAAAATATTAAAATAAAACACTACACTGTCTTAAAAAAAACTTTATTAGTCAGGGTCTTCACCTGGGGGCGGCGGCCTTTAAGCTCTTTTGCATGGCCGCCGCCTTCCCAGAGCTTCCGGCGTCTTCACCTGGGGGGCCGCCGTCTCCCCAGGGCTTCCGGCGTCTTCACCTGGTGGGCGGCGACTGTTAAGCTCTTTTGCATAGCTGCCGCCCATCCAGGACTTCCACGTCGTCTTCTTTCTTCTGGAGCTCTTCACTGCTCCTCCTCCGCCTTCGGACTGACACCGCTGCCTTGCGCTGACTTATATAAATCAGCCGGAGGGGCGGGGCGGTGACGCAGTGAGCCGTGATTGGCTTGCGGCGGCCATCTTGAATTTGAAAAATGACGCTGAGGCACCATTTTTTAAACTGGTACCGCTCCGCTGCCAAACTCTACAGAATGCCACTAATACCTCCGCCGCATCCCACCGCCTGCACCACCGCCGTATTCCACCGCCGCCCGCATCTCCGCTGCGTCTCGCCGCCCGCACCTCCGCCACATCCCGCCACCCGCACCTCCTCCGCGCCCACACAGTGATGACAGTGGATCCAGTGGCGGATCCGCTGGCCAATCACTGTGGCCTCACTGACAGGGGCGTGCTTTCATGGGTTGAAAGCACGTCCCTGTATGAAAGCGGCACTTCTAATGGTGCCGCTTTCCAATGCATTTTCAGTGGGCTTTTACTGTCCATGGCTTATCCCCGCCCGCGCCCGCTCCCTCACCTTTCCCATTGACAACGGGAGGCACCACGATCGGTGCCTCTCATCCCCATTTACAGAGGAGTAATGATTAGATTAATATAAAGGAGACACTTATGACACAGAATATGTGTCATAATTATCTTCTTTGTATTATTTTAATCATTAATGACAGGGGAGGCACCACCTCCCCTGCCTGCACATCCCTGGCCTACATTGTCTGCTGATTACGCATGTGTAAGTACTGGGAATCCCTCTCTTTCAGGGGCAGATTAACAGAAGAGGGGGCCTGTGTGCAGACTCTGTATGGGCCTCTCCTTTACAGCGCAGTAGACTCTGGTATTGTGCCAGAGACTATAACACATGCGCAGGTCTCAAGAAACATGGTGCCCGCCATGTCCCGGTAACTAATCATTACTGCACATGTGTGGCGGACATTTTCCTGGTGATTTTTTGCCATGGCTGCAGCACTGACTAGGGACACCGGAAAAAGGTAAGTCATTGAACATGGGTGTGGTGTGAGCAGTGTACGTCCCCATGGACTCGGGGTCCCTTGTGCGCTACACACACTGCACCCATTATAGATACGCACTGCACTCCCTGTACTTTTCGCAATATATAGCGCATAGGCTGCAACAGGCTAACGCCATCTTCACATGGCGATAGCTACCTAGTGCAAGCTCTAGGAATGAACATCAGAATCCAATGGTTAGCAACCATTGATGTTCCGGATTCGATGGAAATACTTTTCCCATCTAATTGTGGGTTTTCGATGGTTGCCAACCATCAGTTGTAACTTTCTGATGACCATCCGATGACTCAGGCTTGTATGCAGCTACATCTACAAACATACGGAAATGAGTCCACAGCTCAGCTTATGTGCGCACGTGGACTGCTTCTGCGCATGTGCACATGCTGACCATCGATAATTACACCATCAAATAGTTTGGCTGTGATGGTTAGTAGCTATCCTTGATTTGATGTTGGAACCCTGGGACTGATTCGATGCTGGGCATCCAGTGTCTATCCCTACCAAGTTCTGGAATGCACCGCATTTCGGAACTTGATAAATTTGGCTACATGACCTATTGGGGTTGCTTTTGCGAGCTAAGACTGGAGACTGCAGCATCCCCAGCTACATACATTTCGGGGGGTACGTACTATTTGTGGGTACTCCCCAAAAATGGGTGTTTTTGTTGTATATCCCGCTATGGATGGCCATCAACCATCAGTGATTTGAAATCATTGATGGTCTATGAGCAATGGTGGGTAACTACTTTTACCATCGATGGAAGAGAACCAGATGATTTCTCACCATCGATGGTGCAGAGCTACCAAATATATATTTCTCTTATGTCCTAGAGGATGCTGGGGGCTCCAAAAGGACCATGGGGTATAGACGGGATCCGCAGGAGCCTGGGCACACTGAAAAGACTTAAACTGGGTGTGAACTGGCTCCTCCCTCTATGCCCCTCCTCCAGACCCCAGTTAGCCTTTGTGCCCAGGACTGACTGGACACTCACTAGGGGAGCTCTCCTGAGTTTCTAGCTAGCTGCTTGTTCCCGGAGCCACGCCGTCAATCCCCTCACAGAAGCCAGAAGACTGAAGTCGGGTGAGTATGAGAAGAACAGAAGACTTCAGGACGGCAGAAGACTTCAGTAACGGAAGGTACAGCGCTCCATGCTCCCACACACTTTCACCAACGTCACTCTCAGGGTGCAGGGTGCAGGGCGCTGGGGGGGCGACCTGGGCAGCATGTTACTGTGGTCTGGGGCCGGCAGAAGGCTTTTCTGTGCCTCGGCACCGTTTCTAACCCTTGCCGGCATCTTTTCATTTTCAAATTTGGCGGGCCGAAGCGCACCGGGAAGGGGGCGGAGCTTCGTCCCGCGGCTCACAGCGCCATCTTCTCCTTCAACACGCGGCTGAAGGAGACGCTGCCCGGGACCTCCACATTCCTCTCACAAGTAACGGGGAGCTAATCGGGAGGGGGGGGGGGCCGCAGTGTGGTGCATTTTTATTATTATTTAAGCAGCGCTGGGTACATATATTCTTTGACGGGATATATGGGCGCTGGGGTGTGAGCTGGCATACTCCCTCTGTGTCCTCTATCTGGGCTTCATTGTGGGCCTGTCACCTAGCTGGGACGTTCTGTGTGTATCTGTGTGTTGGTACTTCGTGTCGGCATGTCTGAGGCTGAATGTTATTCACCAGAGGAGGTTATTGGGGGAGCGGATGCGGGGCTAGATTTGGCCTGTTGGCGCAGCCGACACCTGATTTACTCGCATTGTTAAGTACGATAAATACGAATGTAGCTTCTTTATCAAAGAGGTTAGATAAGTCTGAGTCACAGACACAGGTGTGGAAAAAGTCCATGGAAGAGGCTTTGTCTCAGGTGCAGACCCCATCCGGGTCGCAAAAGCGGCCGTTTACTCAAGTGGTAGATACTGATACCGACACGGACTCTGATTCCGATGTCGATTTCACTGAGGCTGCTTTACATCCACGATTAGTTAAGAGTATTCAGCACATGATTGTGGCTATAAAAGATGTTTTACACATTTCTGATGAACCTGCGGTACAGGAAACAAGGATTTGTTTGTTCAAGGGAAAAAAACCTGAGGTGAAGTTTCCCCCTCTCATGAAATGAATACTCTTTGTGAAAAGGCTTGGGAGTCGCCGGACAAGAAGTGGCAGATTCCCAAGAGGATTTATATGGCATATCCTTTCCCCTCTGATGACAGGGAAAAATGGGAGGCGTCTCCAAATGTTGACAAAGCTCTATCTCGTTTATCTAAGAAAGTGGCGCTTCCGTCTCCTGACACGGCAGCTCTCAAAGATCCGGCGGATCGCAAGCTGGAGACGTCTCTGAAGTCCATTTTCGCTTATTCGGGTGCATTGCTCAGACCTGCTGTGGCGTCGGTATGGGTGAGTAGCGCTATTGCTAAATGGGCTGAGAATTTAGCTAATGATATGGATACCCTTGATAAAGATAATGTTCTTTTGACTCCTGGTTATATCAAGGACACTGCAGATTACCTGAAGGATGCGGTGAGGGATGTTTGTCTCTTGGGATCAAGAGCCAATGCCATGTCGATATCGGCCAGGAGGGCGTTGTGGATCCATCAATGGAATGCTGATGCTGACTCCAAGAGAGCTATGGAAGCTTTACCCTTCAAAGGTACTGTCTTGTTTGGGGACGGCTTGGCTGACCTGGTCTCTACCGCGACTGCGGGTAAGTCCTCTTTTCTTCCTTATGTTCCCGCACAACAGAAAAAGGCACCACATTAGCAGATGCAGTCCTTTCATCACAATAAATACAGGCGTGGAAAAGGTTCATCCTTCCTCGCTTCAAAAGGTAGAGGAAGAGGAAGGAAGCCGCCTGCAGTGTCAGGCGCCCAGGACCAGAAGTCCTCTCCTGCCTCTACCAAGTCCACCGCATGACGCTGGGGCTTCCCTGGGGGAGTCCGGACCGGTGGGGGGCCGTCTGCGAATATTCAGTCAGGTCTGGATTCAATCAGACCTGGATCCTTGGGTCCTAGAGATTGTGTCTCAGGGATACAAGCTGGAGTTTTGGGAGATGCCCCCTCACCGGTTCTTCATTTTGGCCTTACCAGTGGCTCTTCCGGACAGGGAGGTGGTGCTAGCAGCGATACAAAAATTGTGTCTACAAAAGGTCATTGTTCCCGTTCCCTCGTCCCAACGGGGGGAGGGGTTCTACTCGAGCCTCTTTGTTGTGCCGAAACCGGACGGTTCGGTCAGACCGATTCTAAATCTAAAATCCCTCAATCCATATTTGAAAGTTTTCAAGTTCAAAATGGAATCTCTTCGAGCTGTAATTGTCAGCCTGGAAGGGGGGGATTTTATGGCATCATCCTTCATATCAGGCCTTCCTCAGGTTTGCGATACAGGATTCTCATTACCAATTTCAGACGTTGCCGTTTGGGCTTGCCACTGCTCCGAGGATTTTCACCAAAGTCATGGCGGAAATGATGGTTCTCCTTCGCAAACAAGGAGTTACGATTATCCCATACTTGGACGATCTCCTGATAAAGGCGAGGTCCAAGGAACGGTTGCTGACAAGTGTGAATTTGTCACTGTCGGTTCTGCGACAGCACGGTTGGGTACTCAATTTGCCAAAATCTCAGTTGGTTCTGACCACTCGCCTGCCTTTTCTGGGCATTTTCTGGACACGGATTTACATAGAGTATTTCTTCCAGAAGAAAAAGCTCTGGAACTGCTGATGATGGTCAGGGAACTTCTGAGGCCGACGAGTGTGTCAATCCATCACTGTACTCGGGTTCTGGGGAAAATGGTTGCGGCGTACGAAGCCATTCCATTTGGCAGATTTCATGCCCGGGTGTTTCAGTAGGACTTGCTGAGCAAATGGTCCGGGTCTCACCTGCACATGCACCGGAAGATAAGTCTATCTCCCAGAGCCAGAATTTCTCTACTGTGGTGGCTACAAAGTTCTCACCTCCTAGGGGGACGCCGGTTCGGTATCCAGGATTGGGTACTTCTGACAACAGATGCAAGTCTCTGGGGCTGGGGCGCAGTCACCCAAGGAAGAAATTTCCAGGGGAAATGGTCACTACAGGAAGCTTGTCTCCACATAAATGTTCTCGAGTTAAGAGCCATTTACAACGGCTTGCTACAAGCAAGAAGCCTTCTTCAGGGTCGACCTGTCCTGGTACAGTCAGACAACATCACAGCGGTGGCACATATAAACCGTCAAGGCGGAACAAGGAGTAGAGCGGCAATGGCGGAGGCCACAAGAATCCTTCGCTGGGCAGAACTACACGTGAGCGCTCTGTCAGCAGTCTTCCTACCGGGAGTGGACAACTGGGAGGCAGATTTCCTCAGCAGACACGATCTCCATCCGGGAGAGTGGGCTCTTCACCAAGAGGTATTTGCAGAGGTGACAAAACGTTGGGGAATTCCGTTGATCGACATGATGGCGTCTCGTCTCAACAAGAAGCTCCCGAGATATTGTTCCAGGTCAAGGGACCCCCAAGCCAGTGCAGTGGATGTCCTGGTGTCTCTGTGGGTGTTCCATTCGGTGTATGTGTTCCCTCCACTTCCTCTCATTCCAAAGGTACTGGGGATCATTCGACGAGCACGGGTTCAGGCGATTCTCGTCGTTCCAGATTGGCCAAGAAGGGCCTGGTACCCGGATTTTCAGGAATTACTGGTGGAAGATCCTTGGCCGCTTCCTCTAAGAGAGGACCTGTTGTTACAGGGTCCATGCATGTTTCCAGACTTACCACGGCTGCGTTTGACGGCATGGAGGTTGAGCGCCAGATCTTAGCTCGTAAGGGGATTCCCGGGGAGGTCATTTACACTCTCATTAAGGCTAGGAAGGAGGTTACGGCGAAACATTATCACCGTATTTGGAGGAAGTATGTTTCCTGGTGTGAGTCTAAAATGGCTCCTGCGAAGATTTCACTTGGGTCGCTTTCTCCACTTTTTGCAGGCGGGAGTAGATGCAGTCCTGAAATTAGGCTCCATCAAATTGCAGATTTCGGCTTTGTCTATTTTCTTTCAAAAATAATTAGCTGTCCTCCCAGAGGTTCAGACTTTTGTGAAAGGAGTAATGCATATCAATCCCCTGTTTGTGCCTCCTGTAGCTCCATGGGATCTTGATGTGGTCTTACGGTTTCTCATGTCTTCCTGGTTTGAACCTTTGTGTAAGGTTGAGTTGAAATTTCTCACTTGGAAGGTAGTTATGCTGTTGGCGCTGGCGTCTGCCAGGCGAGTGTCAGAGTTGGCGGCCTTATCTCATAAGAGCCCGTACTTGATTTTTCATTCGGATAGGGCGGAATTGAGGACTCGTCAACAATTTCTGCCAAATGTGGTTTCTTCATTTCACATTAACCAACCTATTGTGGTCCCGGTGGCTACGGAGGCTGTGGCGATTCCAAAATCTCTGGATGTTGTGAGAGCTTTGAAGATCTACGTCACTAGGACAGCTGGTGCCAGAAAAACTGAGGCACTGTTTGTCCTGTATGCTTCCAACAAGATTGGTCATCCTGCTTCAAAACAGACCATTGCACGCTGGATTTGTAGTACGATTCAGCAGGCTCGTTCTTCGGCCGGGCTATCAGTGCCGAAGTCAGTAAAAGCCCATTCTACCAGGAAAGTGGGCTCATCTTGGGCGGCTGCCCGAGGAGTCTCGGCGTTACAGCTTTGCCGAGCAGCTACTTGGTCGGGTTCAAATACTTTTGCTAAGTTCTGTAGGTTTGATACCCTGGCTGATGAGGACCTTGCGTTTGCTCAGTCGGTGCTGCAGAGTCGTCCGCACTCTCCCGCCCGTTCTGGAGCTTTGGTATAAACCCCATGGTCCTTTCAAAGTCCCCAGCATCCTCTAGGACAGAGGTTCTCAAACTCGGTCCTTGGGGGCACACACAGTGCATGTTTTGCAGGTAACCCAGCAGGTGCACAGGTGTATTAATTACTCACTGACACATTTTAAAAGGTCCACAGGTGGAGCTAATTATTTCACTTGCGATTCTGTGAGGAGACCTGCAAAACATGCACTGTGTGTGCCCCCGAGGACCGAGTTTGAGAACCTCTGCTCTAGGACGCAAGAGAAAATAGGATTTTGGTACTTACCGGTAAATCCTTTTATCCTAGTCCGTAGAGGATGCTGGGCGCCCATCCCAGTGCGGACTGTTTCTTGCATTGTTTCTTGCTGGTAAAATTAGTTTATACACGGGTTGTGTATTTCTTGTTTCAGCTTGTTGCTGTGGTTACTTCATACTGTTATCTGGTTTACTGTTACTCCGGTTGTAAGGTATGTTTCTGGTGTGTGCTGGTATGTTTGTAGCCCTTAGTTTAAACAAAAATCCTTTCGTCGAAAATGTCCGTCTCTCCTGGGCACAGTTCCTATAACTGGGGTCTGGAGGAGGGGCATAGAGGGAGGAGCCAGTTCACATCCAGTTTAAGTCTTTTCAGTGTGCCCAGGCTCCTGCGGATCCCGTCTATACCCCATGGTCCTTTTGGAGTCCCCAGCATCCTCTACGGACTAGGAGAAAAGGATTTACCGGTAAATACCAAAATCCTATTTTTTTCTCTGTGTGTCGGACACGGAGCTTAGCTCCGCACCCTAACACCTGCAAAGCTCTGCCCCCGGGTTTTGCTTGCCCTGCAGCTCTTTTAACACAAATACAGGGGTGCAGGGCCGGTGCAAGGTTTCTTGACACCCTAGGCAAAATTTCAGCTTGCTGCCCCCCCCCCCCCCCATCCCACCCCAATCCGCACACTGAGTCTTAGTACATACAGTAAATGCAGTAAAACCCAAAAAACGTGTTTTTATTGCATTTTCCTGTTCGTACATCCCGTCCAGCTGACTCTTAGGGAGATATTCAATTAGTGCTAAGTTTTCCGACAGTCGGAAAATCAGCACTAATTCATCCGTTGGGTATTCAATAGCGGGCGTTTGACAGGTTTTGCTCCATTTTTGACATGCCTTTAAAAAAAATTTAATTTGTTGAATCGTCATGGTCAAAAACGGACCAAAAAACTGTTGAAAACACCAGCAAATTCAACAAATGTTCTCCCGGGCGGATTTTTCGACAAGTTGAAAAATTGGAACGGGCTTTGAATAGGTTGATTGTGAATTCAACCTACAAAAGGGCGATAAGTGCAATTTTTAGACGAAAAAACTGCACTAATTGAATACCCTCCTTAGTGGGAACCTCAAGACAGATTGCTGCAGGTGTTCTACATATATATGTATGTCTTTCCTTTCCCCCTTCCAGCAACCCTTCACCTCTACCTCTTATATATTATAAGATCTAGCCTCACCCCCACCCTTTACTGTATAGATTTAATGATCCTCCCCACCCCTTAAGTATTTCCCCCCTCCAGGGCAGGATTAAAGGTGGGTACACACTAGTAGATATATATCTGCCAATCAATTGATCTGCAGATATATCTATGGACGGATCGGGCAGTGTGCTGTGCATACACACTACCCGATCCGTCGGGGACTGACGTCATGAACTGGGCCGGCGTGTGTACACGCCCACCCAGTTCAGCTGTCAATCACCGCCGGCCGCCACATGTGTACGGGTGGGCGGCTGGTCGCCCGTACACACACAGCGACGCGCCAATATATCAGTAGATATATTGGCCGTCGGCTGTGCTGTGGGGCCGGCGCAATACGCCTGTGAACGACGGAGTTCACAGACATATCGCCCGTACACACTGGCCGACGACACACTGGCCGACGGTCCCGTGATATATCGGCCGTTCAAGAGAACGGACGATATATCGGCCAGTGTGTAGGGGCCATAAGACTGATGGGGGCCCGGGGCAACAAGGTTGTGGGTTCCTCCACCACTAAAATAGATGACAAACACCCCCCAACCCTCCCCCCTCGAAATACACAAACACACACTGAAACAAAGCCCACCACACACACACCTTTACCTGGACAGGACAGCACAGCGCAAGTCCGCTGTGTGTGGTAGTCTCCTGGGTCTGACTGCCATTGCAGGATGTGGGAGCTGGTACCGGAGCACCGGAGGAGGGGTGGAGGCTGCAGTGCTCTGTTGCAGGGAGCTGCAATGTGGGAGCGGGCACTGGAACCATGAAGGAGGAAGAGACTGCAGCCATCTAATCCAGGAAATAGCGGGTGGAGGCGGGAAGCAGAGCACCGGCTGCAGCGCACACACAGCAACGGGCGGGTGTAATATGTGGAGCGAGTTCGTGGGGGGCGGGAGTATGACAAGTGTTGCTTGCTTGCTGAGAGGAGCGGAAGACAGTTGCTATAGCAACTGTAATAATAGCCGCAGCACGCCGCGTACTCTATGTACATAGAACATTAGCGCCGCTGCCGATGGTTTACACTCACATTGTCAGTGCTGCAGGGATGCTGCGGCCGCCCTGACAGTGTGAGTGTAACCATCGGCAGCGGCGCTAATGTTCTATGGGGGTCATTCCGAGTTGTTCGCTCGGTAAAAATCTTCGCATCGCAGCGATTTTCCGCTTAATGCGCATGCGCAATGTTCGCACTGCGACTGCGCCAAGTAAATTTGCTATGCAGTTAGGAATTTTACTCACGGCTTTTTCATCGTTCTGGCGTTCGTAATGTGATTGACAGGAAATGGGTGTTACTGGGCGGAAACAGGCCGTTTTATGGGCGTGTGGGAAAAAACGCTACCGTTTCCGGAAAAAACGCAGGAGTGGCCGGAGAAACGGAGGAGTGTCTGGGCGAACGTTGGGTGTGTTTGTGACGTCAAACCAGGAATGACAAGCACTGAACTGATCGCAGATGCCGAGTAAGTCTGAAGCTACTCAGAAACTGCTACGAGGTGTGTAATCGCAATATTGCGAATACATCGTTCGCAATTTTAAGATGCTAAGATTCACTCCCAGTAGGCGGCGGCTTAGCGTGAGCAAATCTGCTAAAATCCGCTTGCGAGCGAACAACTCGGAATGA
Source organism: Pseudophryne corroboree (assembly GCF_028390025.1). NCBI lineage: Eukaryota > Metazoa > Chordata > Amphibia > Anura > Myobatrachidae > Pseudophryne > Pseudophryne corroboree. The sequence continues at coordinate 465,459,523 of NC_086446.1, read as the reverse complement.
CCCCCTATGTACATAGAGAAAGCAGCGTACTGCCGGCTATTATTACAGTTGCTATAGCAACTGACTTCCGCTCCTCTCTGCAGCCAGCAACACTTGTCATACTCCTCTTCAGTAAGGGAAGCATTCATCGGCAGCGTGAGCTGCCGCCCTCAAGTGGCCGGCGCCCATAGGCAGCTGCCTAAAGCTGCCTAGTGGTGGCGCCGGCCCTGCAGGGGTGACCATTGGTGGGTAAAACTGTTCATGGTTTCCTTACAGATGGTTTTACACCATTAAGGTTATCGATCAATGGTAGCAACGATGGTGACCATTGATGGATAATTCAAAGATTTATTGGCCCGTAGCCCACCTAACATTCAGGAGTGAATTTACTAAAGCTTCTAAAACAGAGAATTGGTGATGTTGCTGATAGCAACCAAACATTTTCTAAAAAAGCAATAGAGAAATGATAGACAGCATCTGATTGGATGCTATGGGCACAGTAGCGGATCTTGCCACGGGCAAGCAGGACTTTTGCCCGGGGCGCCGCCTTCCGGAGGGCACCGCACCAGGGCAAGATCCGCTGCTGCTGTGTGCCCCCCGCTGCCGCTGCCCCCCCGCTGCCGCTGGGAAGGGAAACTAGACGCGTACGCGTCTAGTTTCCCTTCGTGGAGAGGTCCTTTACTGTGCGGTGCGCGATGACATCATCGCGCACCGCACATTATTTCAGTCTGTACAGGGGGGCGTAAATAACCACGCCCCCTGTACGAAGCCATGCCCCCTAATGCCACCCGGGGCGCCAGAAGCCCCGGAACCGGCCCTGTATGGGCAACATCACCAATTCTCTGTTTCAGAAGCTTTAGTAAATGTACCCCTAAAGCAGGGGTGACCATCGGTATGTAAAACCATTGATGGTTTTCTTACAGATGGTTTCACACCATCGAAGTTATCATTGGTACTATCGATGATAACCCACTGATGGCAATCTCTGTATCCCTCAGTCGGATATCCAGAAGGGACGGCCCCTGCACAATCGTTGGTCCTGGAGCCACCAGTACAGCGACAGATGGACCTCCGGAGTCAATGAGATCATGTTATGTGCCTGCTATCTGCATCACCAACTACAAAACTGAGCTCCTGTGCAGGGAGGCGGGGTTATAGAGGAGGCGGCGCTATGCATCTTGGGAACAGTCAAAGCTGTTGAGCCTGTTGGTGCCTCGGATCAAGATCCTACTCTACACCCCAGTGTCTATCCTTGTGGAGCCCAGTGTACCCAGGCAGCAGAAAAGTGCCCTTTAAGAGGCGGGTCCGTCAGCATGACGAGCGCAGGGAGGCTGTGTGATGCGGTGACAGAAGGGAGGAGGCGGAAAACATGACTCGCCTGTGTGTGGCTGGAGGAACGGGTACGGCTGGGTGTAGTGTTAGGGAGGATGAGATTAGGGATACGTGAATGAGAATATGGAAAGCAGCGCTGCCTCTTCCAGCCCCTGACGCCGCCTACCCGGACACCGGCGCTGGTGTGACTGGACACCAGACTGCATTCCTCTGTAACACGTGTGGTTGGCACATGGGCTGTGTGCATGATCTCACATATCTGCTGCACCGTGCTGCTGCTGCATTCCATAGCGAGCCGCGGACACACCGCACAGCTGTACAAACACAACCTACTGCAGCCGCTCACGGTATTGCGCTGTAGCGGGACATATCAGTGCGCTAGGCGCAAAGTGAGTGACTTCTCCTTTTCTCTCCCCGCGTATAGCCGGTGTACAGTGCTTTCCTATAACATATATTACTGCCTGCGAGTGATTGGTGTGATCTGTGTCACACATATAACGATGCGTGTCTGTAAGGCTTGTCAGGGTTGCACCTGTGTATTGCGTTGCCTCTCATATCTTCGTTTGTTCTCTCCCACGTTGTTTCTCTCCCTCATCCCGCCCACGCTATTACTGTCAGATGGAGGCGCAGCTAGCTGAGCGCGTAGCGGAAGCATAATGGAAGCTGCTGCTGTGTCTTGCAGAGAGAAGACCGGGCATTGCGGAGGCAGGCGGCAAGAGCGACCCCCCGCCACAAAGTGAGACTGCTCTATATTCTCTTTTCAGCATGTTATTGTTGTGACTCCTGTTCTGTGTAGAAAGCAGCTTTGTGTATCTGTGTGCGCTCTTTCTTGCTTTAGTAATGTGCCCTGCACCCCTCAATACATCTACGTGATAGCCCTGGCTCACTCCTGTGCTGCAGGTGATGCCTCTGCATGGTTTGCATTTTCCTTACACTAGACTAGACCTGACCGCAATGAATGGGGGCAGCAGTGCCAGGCTCCTACTAGAAATAGGACATCTGTGGCATGTTCAACCACTTCCCTAATGCCCCTTTCTCTAACGTCCTAGTGGATGCTGGGGACTCCGTCAGGACCATGGGGAATAGCGGGCTCCGCAGGAGACAGGGCACATCTAAAAAGCCTTTTAGGTCACATGGTGTGTACTGGCTCCTCCCCCTATGACCCTCCTCCAAGCCTCAGTTAGGTTTTTGTGCCCGTCCGAGAGGGTGCAATCTAGGTGGCTCTCTTAAAGAGCTAGTTAGAAAAGTTTTTTTTTAGGTTTCTAATCAGTGTCTCCTGCTGGCGACAGGAGCACTGCAACGAGGGACTTAGGGGAGAGACTTGCAACTCACCTGCCTGCAGGAGGATTGAAGTCTTAGGCTACTGGACACTGAGCTCCAGAGGGAGTCGGAACACAGGTCAGCCTGGGGTTCGTCCCGGAGCCGCGCCGCCGATCCCCCTTACAGACGCTGAAGAACGGCAGAACGGAGGTCCGGAAACAGGCGGCAGAAGACTTCAGTCTTCATAGAGGTAGCGCACAGCACTGCAGCTGTGCGCCATTGTTGCTACACGGCTCACGGATCTCGGTCACGGAGGGTGCAGGGCGCTGCTGGGGGCGCCCTGGGCAGCAATATAGAGTACCTTAGAGGCAAATAAATACATCACATATAGCCATTAAGGCTATATGTATGTATTTAACCCAGGCCAGTTTATTAGAAAAACCGGGAGAAAAGCCGCTGAAAAAGGGGCGGAGCTTATTCTCCTCAGCACTCGGCGCCATTTTCCTGCACGGCTCCGCTGGTGAGGAAGGCTCCCACGACTCTCCCCTGCACTGCACTACAGAAACAGGGTAACAAAGAGAGGGGGGGCATAAATTGGCGATATAATTATATATTGAGAGCGCATATATAGAAACAACACCTTCTAGGGTTGTTATATACAGTATAGCGCTTTTGGTGTGTGCTGGCAAACTCTCCCTCTGTCTCCCCAAAGGGCTAGGAGGGTCCTGTCTTCAATAGAGCATTCACTGTGTGGCTGCTGTGTGTGTCGGTACGTGTGTGTCGACATGTATGAGGACGAAGTTGGTGTGGAGGCAGAGCAATTGCCGATGATGGTAATGTCACCCCCTAGGGAGTCGACACCGGAATGGATGGCTTTGGTTATGGAATTACGTGATAATGTCAGCACATTACAAAAGTCAGTTGACGAAATGAGACGCCCGGCAAACCAGTTAGTACCGGTTCAGGCATCTCAGACACCGTCAGGGGCTGTAAAACGTCCCTTACCTCAGTCAGTCGACACGGGTACCGACACAGATGAATCTAGTGTCGACGGTGAGGAAGTAAACGTATTTTCCAATAGGGCCACACGTTATATGATCACGGCAATGAAGGAGGCTTTGCAGCTCTCTGATACTACTGGTACCTCAAAAAGGGGTATTATGTGGGGGGTTAAAAAACTGCCTGTATTTTTCCCAGAATCAGAGGAATTGAATGATGTGTGTGATGAAGCGTGGGTTACCCCCGATAGAAAATTGCCAATTTCAAAGAAGTTATTGGCATTATACCCTTTCCCACCAGAGGTTAGGGCGCGCTGGGAAACACCCCCTAGGGTGGATAAGGCGCTCACACGTTTATCAAAGCAAGTGGCGTTGCCGTCTCCTGATACGGCCGCCCTCAAGGATCCAGCAGATAGGAGGCTGGAAACTACACTGAAGAGTATATACACGCATACTGGTGTTATACTGCGACCGGCAATAGCCTCAGCCTGGATGTGCAGTGCTGGGGTAGTGTGGTTGGATTCTCTGACTGAAAATATTGATACCCTGGATAGGGACAGTATTTTATTGACTCTAGAGCAATTAAAGGATGCTTTTCTTTATATGCGAGATGCTCAGAGAGATGTTTGTACTCTAGCATCAAGAGTAAGCGCAATGTCCATATCTGCCAGAAGAAGTTTATGGACGCGACAGTGGTCAGGTGATGCGGATTCCAAGAGGCATATGGAAGTATTGCCATACAAGGGAGAGGAATTGTTTGGGGTCGGTCTTTCGGACTTGGTGGCCACGGCAACTGCCGGCAAATCCACTTTTTTACCTCAGACTCCTTCCCAACAGAAAAAGACACCGTCTTTTCAGCCGCAGTCCTTTCGCTCCTATAAAAAGCGACCAAAAGGACAGTCTTATCTGCCGCGAGGCAGAGGAAAGGGTAAGAAAGGGCAGCAAGCAGCCCCTACCCAGGAACAGAAGCCCGCCCCGGTTTCTACAAAGCCATCAGCATGACGCTGGGGCTGTACAAGTGGACTTAGGAACGGTGGGGGGTCGGCTCAAAAATTTCAGCAATCAATGGGATCACTCACAAGTAGACCCGTGGGTCCTGCAGATAATATCTCAGGGGTACATGCTGGAGTTCGAAAGGTCTCCTCCTCGCCGGTTCCTAAAGTCTGCTTTACCAACGTCTCCCTCAGAAAGGACGTTGGTTTTGGAAGCCATTCACAAGCTGTATTCTCAGCAGGTGATAGTCAAGGTACCCCTCCTACAACAGGGAAAGGGGTATTATTCCACACTATTTGTGGTACCGAAACCGGACGGTTCGGTAAGACCTATTCTAAATCTGAAATCCTTGAACCTGTATATACAGAAATTCAAGTTCAAGATGGAGTCACTCAGAGCAGTGATAGCAAACCTGGAAGAGGGGGACTTCATGGTGTCCTTGGACATAAAAGATGCTTATCTACATGTCCCAATTTACCCTTCACACCAAGGGTATCTCAGGTTCGTGATACAAGACTGTCATTATCAGTTTCAAACGCTGCCGTTTGGTTTGTCCACGGCTCCTCGGGTCTTTACCAAGGTAATGACCGAAATGATGGTTCTTCTACGAAGAAAAGGCGTATTAATTATCCCGTACTTGGACGATCTCCTAATAAGGGCAAAGTCCAGAGAACAGCTGGAAGCCAGTGTGGCACTATCACAAGTAGTGCTTCGGCAACATGGGTGGATTCTAAATCTTCCAAAATCTCAATTGACTCCGACAACACATCTGTTGTTTTTGGGCATGATTCTGGACACGGTTCAGAAAAAGGTATTTCTCCCAGAGGAGAAGGCAAAGGAGCTATCCGAACTTGTCAGGAACCTCCTAAAACCAGGAACTGTGTCAGTACATCAATGCACGAGAGTCCTGGGAAAAATGGTGGCTTCGTACGAAGCGATTCCTTTCGGCAGATTCCATACAGGACTGGGTCCTGGTGACTACGGATGCCAGCCTACGAGGTTGGGGAGCAGTCACAAAGGGAAGAAACTTCCAGGGTGTGTGGTCAAACCTGGAAAAGTCTCTTCACATAAATATACTGGAGCTAAGAGCGATATACAATGCCCTAAGCCAAGCAAGACCTCTGCTTCAGGATCAGCCGGTGCTGATCCAGTCCGACAACATCACGGCAGTCGCCCACGTCAACCGACAAGGCGGCACGAGAAGCAGAAGTGCAATGACGGAAACTGCACGGATTCTGCGCTGGGCGGAGAATCATGTCGTAGCACTGTCAGCAGTGTTCATCCCGGGAGTGGACAACTGGGAAGCAGACTTCCTCAGCAGACACGACCTTCACCCGGGAGAGTGGGGACTTCATCCAGAAGTTTTCAACATGATGGTGAACCGTTGGGAAAAACCAAAGGTGGACATGATGGCGTCTCGCCTCAACAAAAAGTTGGACAGGTATTGCGCCAGGTCAAGAGACCCACAGGCAATAGCTGTGGACGCTCTGGTAACACCATGGGTGTACCAGTCAGTATATGTGTTCCCTCCTCTGCCTCTCATACCAAAGGTACTGAGAATTATACGGAAAAGAGGAGTAAGAACAATACTGGTAGCTCCGGACTGGCCAAGAAGAACTTGGTATCCAGAACTTCAAGAGATGCTCACGGAGGATCCGTGACCTCTACCTCTAAGAAGGGACCTGCTTCAACAGGGACCTTGTATGTTCCAAGACTTACCGCGACTGCGTTTGACGGCGTGGCGGTTGAACGCCGGATTCTAAAAGAAAAGGGCATTCCTGAGGAAGTTATTCCGACTTTAATTAAAGCCAGGAAAGATGTGACCGCACAACATTATCACCGTATTTGGAGAAAATATGTTGCGTGGTGTGAGGCCAAGAAGGCTCCAACGGAAGAATTTCAATTGGGTCGATTCTTACATTTCCTGCAAGCAGGATTGTCTATGGACCTAAAATTGGGGTCCATTAAAGTTCAAATTTCGGCCTTATCAATTTTCTTCCAGAAAGAATTGGCGTCAGTGCCTGAAGTACAGACTTTTGTAAAAGGTGTACTACATATACAACCCCCAATAGTGCCTCCAGTGGCACCGTGGGATTTGAACGTGGTTCTAAATTTTCTCAAATCTCATTGGTTTGAGCCTTTAAAATCGGTAGATTTAAAATACCTTACATGGAAGGTAACCATGCTATTGGCCCTGGCTTCAGCCAGGAGAGTTTCAGAATTGGCGGCTTTGTCGTACAAAAGCCCATATCTGATTTTCCATTCGGACAGGACAGAATTGCGGACACGTCCTCAATTTCTCCCTAAGGTGGTTTCGGCTTTTCACTTGAACCAGCCTATTGTGGTGCCTGCGGCGACTAGCGACTTGGAGGACTCCAAGTTACTGGACGTTGTCAGAGCATTGAAAATATATATTTCAAGGACAGCTGGAGTCAGAAAATCTGACTCGTTGTTTATATTGTATGCACCCAACAAGATGGGTGCTCCTGCGTCTAAACAGACGATTGCACGTTGGATATGTAGCACAATCCAACTTGCACATTCTGTGGCAGGCCTGCCACAGCCTAAATCTGTAAAGGCCCACTCCACAAGGAAAGTGGGCTCATCCTGGGCGGCTGCCCGAGGGGTCTCGGCATTACAACTTTGCCGAGCAGCTACGTGGTCAGGGGAGAACACGTTTGTAAAATTTTACAAATTTGATACTCTGGCTAAGGAGGACCTGGAGTTCTCTCATTCGGTGCTGCAGAGTCATCCGCACTCTCCCGCCCGTTTGGGAGCTTTGGTATAATCCCCATGGTCCTGACGGAGTCCCCAGCATCCACTAGGACGTTAGAGAAAATAAGATTTTACTTACCGATAAATCTATTTCTCGTAGTCCGTAGTGGATGCTGGGCGCCCATCCCAAGTGCGGATTGTCTGCAATGTTTGTACATAGTTATTGTTACAAAAATCGGGTTATTACTATTGTTGTGAGCCATCTTTTTAGAGGCTACTTCGTTTTGTTATCATACTGTTAACTGGGTTCAGATCACAAGTTGTACGGTGTGATTGGTGTGGCTGGTATGAGTCTTACCCGGGATTCAAGATCCTTCCTTATTGTGTACGCTCGTCCGGGCACAGTACCTAACTGAGGCTTGGAGGAGGGTCATAGGGGGAGGAGCCAGTACACACCATGTGACCTAAAAGGCTTTTTAGATGTGCCCTGTCTCCTGCGGAGCCCGCTATTCCCCATGGTCCTGACGGAGTCCCCAGCATCCACTACGGACTACGAGAAATAGATTTATCGGTAAGTAAAATCTTATTTTTACACATGAAGATTGGTATTCCCAGAATAACCCCCATGATTCCGAAGCCCCTTACCAAACACCAGAACACACTCTCAGGAGACAAGAAAAACCTAGTTTAGGGTTATTATGCTTCAAGAGCATTCAAAGCGCATAATTTCTCTAACGTCCTAGAGGATGCTGGGGACTCCGTAAGGACCATGGGGAATAGACGGGCTCCGCAGGAGATAGGGCACTTTAAGAAAGCTTTGGATTCTGGGTGTGCACTGGCTCCTCCCTCTATGTCGGTTTTACACTGTGCCCAGAGGAAGATGGGCGCACTGCAGGGAGCTCTCCTGAGTTCTTTGCATTAGAAAGCATTTTTGTTTGGATTTTTTCTATTTTTACAGGGAGCACTGCTGGCAACAGGCTCCCTGCATCGAGGGACTGGGGAGAGAGGAGCAGACCTACTTAAATGATAGGATCTGCTTCCTCGGCTACTGGACACCATTAGCTCCAGAGGGGGTGAACACAGGTTCGTCCTGGGCGTCCACCCCCGGAGCCACGCCACCGTTCTCCTCACAGAGCCAGAAGAACAGAAGCAAGAAGACATCTCAGGCGGCAGAAGTCTTCACTGAGGTAACACACAGCACCGCAGCTGTCAGTGATCGCGCTGAGCCCAACAAACAGTGGGTCCCAGGGACCCCTCACTTTTAAAAATTGGGGTCCTACCTGTCCTCCTCCGGGTCCCATCGGAATCAAGGTTTTTATTAATGATTCAAATATAAAACCAGATATTTGGACACTACAAAAGTGTTGCAACGGGGTAGGAGGTGACTATGCTGCTTGACTGTTTAGCAAACAGGACACTGCACCAGATCTGTAATTAGACATTTTGGTGCACTCTGGCAGAAAGTGAATTGTTGCCACCCATAAGAAAAGTAGTAGACAGTGCGCGCCGAAGGCGCGCAGCAAAATTTTAGGGGCGCTGGTTCGTGGGGAGGGGGCGTGGTCACATACTAGTGCCAATTCACATTACACCACAGTAATGCCGCTTATACATACTGCACCATATAGAACCTCCTATACACACTGCACCGTATAGAACCTCCTATACACACTGCGCCAGGTAGAACCTCCTATAAAAATTTTAGGGGCGCTGGTTCGTGGGGAGGGGGCGTGGTCACATACTAGGGCCAATTCACATTACACCACAGTAATGCCGCTTATACATACTGCACCATATAGAACCTCCTATACACACTGCACCATATAGAACCTCCTATACCCACTGCGCCAGGTAGAACCTCCTATACACACTGCGCCAGGTAGAACCTCCTATACACACTGCGCCAGGTAGAACCACTTATACACACTGCGCCAGGTAGAGCACGTTATACATATTGCGCCAGATAGAGCACGGTATACACTTTGGACAAGGTAGAGCACTTATACACATAGGAATATGCTGATAAGAGATTAAACAAAAAAAAAGTTTTCCTTTATTTCTAGCCCATTCACTTGACCCCACTACAGAAGACATAATTCCAGTTGACAATGGAGTTATACGGCTTAGATTGGGAGAAGACTGGCATATACCCATTATTAGGCAACCAATGACTTCACATCTGAACCTAAAAGTTCCAGAGGCTGACACTTATTGTATCATCATCGAGGCCGGTATATAATGCTGGGACTTATGGTCCCATGGTACGTTGTGATGGGACTTATGGTCCAATCACCCCTGCTGGCACATCATGCTGGGACTTTTGGTCTCCTCACACCCCCTAGCACGTCATGCTGGGACTTATGGTACCACATATCTTAATTGCTGTCCCTCCCAGGAGTCTAACGGAACATTCTTAGCAGACAGACAGGCGCGTCCCCTCATTGAGCAGAGGGCTCAGGGTCACTCACTTGCTGGTGAGTCCATCTCCGGCCCAGGTGAGCTGCTGCATAGAGAGACGATCATCCAGTACATAGCAGGTGCCCCCGGTGATCAGGTAATCCGCCATCATGCATCGTTTTCCATATGGATTCAATACACACACACATACCATAACTGAGCATCTCTTGATTCCATGCTCACACCATATAAGTGAGCATTTCTGGAACACACTCTCACACACACACGCACACTCACACACACTCTTTCTCTCACTGAATTTCTGGATTGCATACATACACGGGAGAGCTGTGACACAACTGGGCTCCTTCCTGTCCCGGCGGTTGCTAGGACGCTGTCATGGCAACGCGCCAGAAGACATGTGCCCAGGGAGCCGGGGGTTAACTCAGTTTGTTGTGACCAGCGCGGTCCCTATGTAAGGATAGGCGGCTGGCGCCACAGCCCCCAAGTGAATCCGGGTCCGGTGCAGAGCGGAGGGAGAGGGAAGAGAAGGGAGGGAGATCACATGCTCCATGGTCTCCTCCCTTTCCTCTGCAGTTGGAGAGCAGAAATGATTGACGGCACAGGACAGCGCTGCTCATTGGTCAGAGCGCGTCCTGAGGGACCCTGCGTTTTTTAATTTTTGAGTCCCCACCGGCAATTATGGGGTAAAATACGCGTTATAGCGCGTATTTGCGAACACTGGCTGTGCGTCATTGCTCCACACACCTCACACACTCCGGTCACTGTATGGGTGTAGGGCGCAGGGGGGGCGCCCTGGGCAGCAATAATAACACCTCAAAACATGGCAAAAAGATATATACATGTACAGCTGGGCACTGTACATGTATATAAAAGAGCCCCCACGATTTTTACACAAATTTGAGCGGGACCGAAGGCCGCCACCGAGGGGGCGGGGCTTCTCCCTCAGCACTCACCAGCGCCATTTTTCTCTCCACAGAACGCTGAGAGGAAGCTCCCCGGACTCTCCCCTGCTTACACACGGTGAACTCTCTCTCTCTCTCTCTCTCTCTCTCTCTCTCTCTCTCTCTCTCTCTCTCTCTCTCTCTCTCTCTCTCTCTCTCTCTCTCTCTCTCTTCTTCCCCCCCCCCCCCAAAGGGCCTTAAAGGGGATACTGTCTTCAGAAAAGAGTTTCCCTGTGTGTATGAAGTGTCGGTACGTGTGTGTTGACATGTTTGACGAGGAAGGCTCGCTTAATGTGGAGGGGGAGTGTTTGAATGTCAGGTCGCCGTCGGCAACGCCGACACCTGACTGGGTGGATATGGTGAATGTCTTAAATGCAAATGTGAATCTCCTGCATAAAAGGTTAGACAAGGCTGAGGCTAGGGATCAGTCAGGTAGCCAGACCGTGCCTGTCCCTGTGGCGCCAGGACCTTCAGTGTCTCAAAAGCGCCCCATATCCCAGGTCGCTGACACAGATACTGACTAGTGTTGACTATGAGGATGCAAAATTACAGCCGAAGGTGGCAAAGGGTATTCGATACATGATTATTGCCATAAAAGTGGTTTTGCATATCACTGAGGAACCCCTTGTCCCTGACACGACGGTTCACATGTATAAAGGGAAAAAGCCTGAGGTCACGTTTCCGTCCTCATTTGAGCTAAGCGAATTGTGCGAAAAGGCTTGGGAGTCTCCGGATAGGAGACTACATGTTCCCAAAAGGATTCTTATGGCGTATCCTTTTCCACAGAAGGATAGGATACGATGGGAATCTTCGCCTAAAGTAGACAAGGCACTGACACGCTTATCCAAGAAGGTGGCACTGCCTTCTCCGGATACTGCTTCCCTCAAGGATCCTGCTGATCGCAAGCAGGAAATTACCATGAAGCACATTTACACACATTCAGGAACTATCGTTAGACCGGCCATGGCGTCGGCCTGGGTTTGTAGTGCTGTCGTGGCATGGGCAGACTCCTTATCTACGGAGATTGACACCTTAGATAGGGATACCATTCTAATGACCATTGACCATATCAGAGATGCTGCCTTGTATATGAGGGATGCTCAGAAAGACATTTGTTTACTAAGCTCCAGAATAAACGCTATGTCTATTTCTGCTAGGCGACTCTTGTGGACCCGGCCGTGGACGGGAGACGCCGACTCAAAGCGGCATATGGAGTCATTGCCTTACAAGGGGGAGGAGTTGTTTGGAGAAGGCCTCTCGGACCTTGTCTCTACTGCTACGGCCGGTAAATCGAATTTTTTACCTTATGTTCCCCCGCAGCATGCTAAGAAGGTACCGCATTATCAAATGCAGTCCTTTCGTTCCAATAAAAGCAAGAAGGTACGAGGATCGTCCTTTTGTTGGCAGAGGTAGAGGCAAGGGAAAAAAGCCGCACTCGGCTAGTTCCAAAGAGCAGAAGTCCTCCCCTACTTCCGCAAAGTCCACCGCATGACTCTGGGGCTTTCCGGGGGGGGGGGGTCGTCAGATCAAGTGGGGGCACGTCTTCGTCTGTTCAGCCACGTCTAGGTTCTCTCACAGGTGGATCCCTGGGCAATAGAGATTGTTTCCCAGGGATACAGACTGGAATTCGAAGACATGCTTCCTCGCCGGTTTTTCAAATGTGCTCTGCCGGCTTCCCCGTCGGAGAGGGAGCTGGTGTTAGCTGCAATTCACAAATTGTACATTCAACAGGTGATAGTCAAAGTTCCTCATCTCCAGCAAGGAGAGGGTTATTATTCATCCCTGTTTGTGGTACCGAAACCGGACGTTTCGGTCAGACCCATTTTAAATCTGAAATCCCTGAACCTGTACTTGAAGAGGTTCAAGTTCAAAATGGAATCGCTCAGAGCGGTCATCGCCAGCCTGGAGGGAGGGGATTGGATGGTGTCCCTGGACATAAAGGATGCGTACCTTCATGTTCCGATTTTCCCTCCTCACCAGGCGTTCCTGAGATTTGCAGTACAGGACTGTCACTACCAATTTCAGACGTTGCCGTTTGGTCTTTCCACGGCCCCGAGAATTTTCACCAAGGTAATGGCGGAAATGATGGTGCTCCTGCGCAGGCAGGGCGTCACAATTATCCCGTACCTGGACAATCTCCTCATAAAGGCGAGATCTCGGGAGAAGTTGCTGGACAGCGTGTCTCTGTCCGTGAAGACGTTGCAGAGGCACGGCTGGATTCTCAATTTACCGAAATCCCAGCTAGTCCCTGCAACGCGTCTGCCCTTTTTGGGCCTGATTCTAGACACAGACCAAAAAAGAGTTTTTCTTCCAGTGGAGAAGGCTCAGGAGCTCGTAGCTCTGGTCAGGAACCTATTGAAGCCAAAAAAGGTTTCAGTGCATCATTGCACGAGGGTTCTGGGGAAGATGGTGTCTTCATACGAGGCCATCCCCTTCGGCAGGTTCCATGCAAGGACCTTTCAATGGGACCTATTGGACAAATGGTCCGGGTCCCATCTACACATGCAAAAACGGATCACCCTGTCTCCCAGGGCCAGGGTGTCTCTCCTTTGGTGGCTGCGCAGTGCTCACCTCCTGGAGGGTCACAGGTTCGGCATTCAGGACTGGGTCCTGGTGACCACGGACGCGAGCCTCCGAGGTTGGGGAGCTGTCGCACTAGGAAGAAATTTCCAGGGTCTCTGGTCAAGCTTAGAGACTGGTCTCCACATCAATGTCCTGGAGTTGAGGGCCATATACAACGCCCTACGCCAAGCGGAAGAATGGCTTCGGAACAAACCGGTTCTGATTCAGTCAGACAATGTCACGGCAGTGGCTAATGTAAACCGCCAAGGCGGCACAAGGAGCAGAGTGGCCATGGCAGAGGCGACCAGGATTCTACGCTGGGCGGAAGGCCATGTAAGCGCACTATCAGCGGTGTTCATCCCGGGGGTGGACAACTGGGAGGCGGACTTTCTCAGTAGGCACGGCCTGCATCCGGGAGAGTGGGGACTTCATCAAGAAGTCTTCACACAGATCACGGATCGGTGGGGACTGCCTCAGATAGACATGATGGCGTCCCGCCTCAACAAAAGGCTAAAGAGGTATTGCTCCAGGTCAAGAGACCCTCAGGCGGTTGCGGTAGACGCTCTAGTGACACCTTGGGTGTTCAGATCGGTCTGTGTTTCCTCCTCTACCTCTCATACCCAAGGTGTTGAGGATAATAAGAATAAGAAGGGTCAGAACAATCCTCATTGTTCCAGATTGGCCAAGGAGGACTTGGTATCCGGATCTGCAAGAGTTGCTCACAGAAGATCCGTGGCCTCTTCCTCTAAGGCAGGACCTGCTGCAGCAGGGGCCCTGTCTGTTCCAAGACTTACCGCTGCTGCGTTTGACGGCATGGCGGTTGAACGCTGGATCCTAGCGGAAAAAGGGATTCCGGAGGAGGTCATTCCTACCCTGATCAAGGCTAGGAAGGACGTGACGTTGAAACATTATCACCGTATATGGCGAAAATGTTTCTTGGTGTGAGGCCAGAACTGCTCCTACGGAGGAGTTCCTGTTGGGCCGTCTGCTTCACTTCCTTGAAACGTTAGTGAATTTGGGCCTAAAATTAGGGTCCATAAAGGTTCAAATTTCGGCCTTATCCATTTTCTTTCAAAGAGAATTGACTTCTCTTCCTGAAGCACAGACTTTTGTGAAGGGCGTGCTGCATATTCAGCCTCCCTGTGTACCTCCGGTGGCACCTTGGGACCTTAACGTGGTATTAAGTTAACTCAAGTCACCTTGGTTTGAACCACTCAAAACAGTAGAGTTGAAATACCTCACTTGGAAAGTGGTCATGTTGTTGGCCATAGCTTCTGCTTTATCATATAAAAGCCCATACCTGGCGGCTTTATCATATAAAAGCCCATACCTGATTTTTCACGTGGATAGGGCAGAGTTGAGGACTCGTCCTCAATTTCTGCCCAAGGTGGTCTCATCTTTTCATATGAACCAACCTATTGTCGTGCCTGTGGCTACACGGGACTTGGAGGATTCAGAGTCCCTGGATGTGGTCAGGGCTTTGAAGATTTATGTGACCAGAACGGCTAGGATCAGGAAGACCGAAGCTCTGTTTGTTCTGTATGCGGCCAACAAGGTAGGCGTTCCTGCTTCAAAGCAGACTATTGCTCGCTGAATCTGTAACACGATTCAGCAGGCGCGTTCTTCGGCCGGATTGCCATTGCCTAAATCGGTTAAGGCCTATTCCACTAGGAAGGTGGGCTCTTCTTGGGCGGCTGCCCGAGGGGTCTCGGCACTACAACTGTGCCGAGCTGCTACTTGGTCGGAGTCAAACACCTTTGCAAAGTTCTATAAGTTTGATACCCTGGCTGAGGAGGGCCTCCTGTTGCTCAATCAGTGCTGCAGAGTCATCCGCACTCTCCCGCCTGTTTGGGAGCTTTGGTATAATCCCCATGGTCCTTACGGAGTCCCCAGCATCCTCTAGGACGTTAGAGAAAATAAGATTTTACTTACCGGTAAATCTATTTCTCGTAGTCCGTAGAGGATGCTGGGCGCCCGTTCCAAGTGCGGACTTCTTCTGCGAGACTTGTATATAGTTATTGCTTACATAAGGGTTATGTTATAGTTGATCGGCTTTTAACCGAGGCTATGTTATTGTTCATACTGTTAACTGGGTAGTTTATCACAAGTTATACGGTGTGATTGGTGTGGCTGGTATGAATCTCGCCCTTAGGTTACATAAATCCTTTCTTCGTAGTGTTCATATCCTCTGGGCACAGTTTCTCTAACTGAGGTCTGGAGGAGGGACATAGAGGGAGGAGCCAGTGCACACCCAGAATCCAAAGCTTTCTTAAAGTGCCCTATCTCCTGCGGAGCCCGTCTATTCCCCATGGTCCTTACGGAGTCCCCAGCATCCTCTACGGACTACGAGAAATAGATTTACCGGTAAGTAAAATCTTATTTTTCCCCTGCTTATAAGTAAATGACAGGAGAAATATGATATGAAAGATGGATGTGCTTTCTTCACGCTATGCTTGCCACATTCAGTAGGGCTGATTGATGTTCTTGGCCTCTATAAGAAGAAAAGATGGGTTCCTGAAAAGATGGGTTCAGTGTGCACCATTGTCCTACAGTAAATGCCTTCACAGGTGCGTTGCTATATTTTGGGTTTGTCTGGTAAGGGTCAGTTACAGTCAATGAAGGAGCATTATTGTGAATAGTTGAAAACTTACTTGTGGGGGGAGCTTTTCTTTTGGGCAACCGTATTTCTGCCTAATATTTATCTTTCCCAATTTTTGTGGGGCAGCTTCAAGTTCTTGTGGAATTGGTAAATTTTCTCCTGCATATTTCAACATTGAATTTTGTTTGTTGATCTGACTAGTAATTATCATCGTTGAAAATCTTAGTATTATTAGTATTATTTATATGGCGCCACAAGGGTTCCGCAGTGCCTAACAAAGTACATAATTAAATGAGCAAAACAAGAAAATCAGCCACTTACAGTACAAGACAATATAGGATATAGACATTGCTGCATCAGTGGACATAATACTGAAATAAGCATTGGGGTTGCCGAAACCGAGGGCTGGGTGCCATTGTAAGGAGTATGGTGTAGAACAGTGTTTTTCAACCGCTGTGCCGTGAGCAGTACTCAGGTGTGTTGCTGTGGAAACAGAGCCAGGCCTGCCAGTACGCAGCTGCCACTGAGGCCCCGGATCGATCTGGTGGGTCTAGCGGCTGCATTGCCAGTTCTAATCTTGGACCTGGGCAGCACTGCCCTATTCTGGCTGGTTTGGGCGTGACCTATGGATAAGCTGTGGCGTGACATCCTAGGACACATAGCCGCACCATGCTTTGCCATTATATTGATTTTTTTTTAAAATGGTGTGCCTTGGCAATTTTTAAATCTTGTTCAGTTTGACACGCGTTGAAAAGGTTGAATATCACTGTTGTAGAAGATAATCTAAGTAATGGGCCCTACACATTAGGTGATTGGGCGACCCGGTGGCGGGGGGAGGGAGTAAAGTTTCTTCACTCCCCCTGTCACCTGGCCCCATAGCTCTGCATGCTAATATGGACGATATTGTCCATATTGGCCTGCATGTATAAGCGACCCGGCACCAACGATGAATGAGCGAGGGGCCGCGCATCGTTGGTGCCTACACATTCGTTAATGAACGAGAACTTTCATATCGTTCAGTTAGATCTTTAAGTGTGTAGGGCCCATAAGAGAAGAAAAGCATGTGCTCGTGAGAACTTCATTACAAAGGATATACAGTACACAGATGGCAAACTTTCTGTTTTAAAATCAACTCCATTTTTAAATCCTCTCAAAGCTATATTGGCAAAGAGATGCTTGTATTAGAACACGTGCTAGTCTATTCTTGTTTCTTTGTATACAAGGTCAGGGACAAGAAAAGGACTTCACACACATCATATACCCCTAAGTAGCAGGTTAAAATATTAACTGCTGGCAAGCAGGGCAGTAGAGAGGAATAGAGCGGTTTCTAGTGCTACAAAATACTCTTTTTAATTTAATTTAATTTTTAACTGTAGATACACAAGTTGTATGAGTGTAATGTTATAGGCCCTACACATTAGGCGATATAACGGAACAATATGAACGTTATCGTTCATTAATGAGCGAGAACTCGTTCTTATCATTCAGTGTGTAGGCACCAATGATGAACAATGCGCGGCCCCGCGCACGTTCATCGTTGGTGCCGGGTCGCTTATGAATGCAAGCCAATATGGACAATCTCATCCATATGAACATGCACTGCTATGGAGCCAGGTGACGGGGGGGAGTGGAGAAACGTCACTCCACCCGTCACCTCCCCCCACCACTGACCGGGTCGCCCATCTGCCATGTCGGGCAGCTCTGCGGCGGGTCGCCGAGTGTGTAGGGCCCATTAGGGATGTACTGAATGTTGAATTTGGTTTATATTCTACCGCAGTGGTTCCCAATGTCTGTCCTCAAGTACCCCCAACAGTTCATGTGTTCCATGTTGTTCATGTTAATTTACTTGAGGACTGAGTTTGGGAGCCACTGTTCTAGCTGAACTCAGACATTGGGCCTGATTCAGCAGTGCACACAATGCATGCAAAGCTGCAATTTCGTTTGTAGTGGACTTGTAAAAATAAGCTACAGACTCATCCGCCCACTGTCGGCATCTGAAATCCACCAATCACGTATATAAGCAGAAATAGAAGGAACATTGGGCACACATCAGTCAGACCATCGGACCTCTGTGCAAAGTTATACTATCTCAGATAGAGTGGGTCTTTTAGGATGCAGAGGCCTCCCCAGCTGCGACTGAATTTGGAGAAGTTGACTAGGGAATGCCCAGAAAATTGTCTCGAAGTGGCTGCATTTTTCCAGACAACACACATTACCTCTGCCAAACACAGACTACCTGTCACTGATTTAGAAAACAGATCCTCTGTGCGTCTGTAATCACTCGCTACATGTGCTCTGTAAGGCACACGTGCACACACAGTAGCAAAAAGGAAAAAAAAAACTGCTCCCCTTAGTTTGACATTGAGTGCACCTAAAGAATCAGGACCACGGTTTGGAAACTGGAGTTTTACCTGCTTTTATTGTTCCAACAATGCTTCCTCCAAGACTATCAGCCGAGAAGAGGGACAAAAATGCTATTACCTTTCTGCACCATGTGATTTGCAATGAGGGTGTACGTTATATGGTATCTCAATTATTTCAGAAAACTGAATATTTCTCCTTCATCCACTAGGGGACACTGGAAGGTCATTACGGTGGGGTATAGATGGTGGACAAGTGGAGCCGGCACTTTAAATTCTTTGAATAGTGACTGGCTCCTCCCCTCTATGCCCCGCCCCCACAGACCAGTTTCAAAAATGTTCTCGAGGGAGCCGGTCCTCTCCCTAGGCTTCTCCAGAGATTTCTCCCTTTCCAGCTGAGGACAGACAGGCAGCCTAATGCCCGTCTGCACCGTGGGAGCTTCCGGTGGGACTTTGGCACAGTTTCTTTAAATTGCATCCATTTTCCCGGCTACAATGACTTCAGTCCTGCAGGGACTCGTACAGACACTGCGTGCAGATCTGCTAGGGTCCCCACAGCCTAGTGCCCAGCCGGTTCAGCAAGGCAGTGGTGAGTATAACCGGAGCTCTGAATAGCAGAGTCTCCAGATAACTTCCTACAGGACACTCTGCTCCAGCGCTGAGTACCGGAGCCGCTCTGTACAGCGGTGGTATTTCAGCGCTCACCGCTTAGAGCATCTTTGAATTTCCCGCCTAGCAGGGTGCCGGGGGTGGAGCTAAGCTCCAGAGCGTAGTGCTCAGAAAGCCGCATCTTCTTCTGGCAGGGCACTCTGTCTACGCGCTGAGTACTGGAGCTGCTCTGTACAGCGGCATTACTTCAGCGCTAACTGCTAGGAAGCATAATAGGATTTCTCTATCGTCCTAGTGGATGCTGGGGTTCCTGAAAGGACCATGGGGAATAGCGGCTCCGCAGGAGACAGGGCACAAAAAGTAAAGCTTTCCGATCAGGTGGTGTGCACTGGCTCCTCCCCCTATGACCCTCCTCCAGACTCCAGTTAGATTTTTGTGCCCGGCCGAGAAGGGTGCAATCTAGGTGGCTCTCCTAAAGAGCTGCTTAGAGAAAGTTTAGCTAGGTTTTTTATGTTACAGTGATTCCTGCTGGCAACAGGATCACTGCAGCGAGGGACTGAGGGGAGAAGGAGTCAACTCACCTGCGTGCAGGATGGATTGGCTTCTTGGCTACTGGACATCAAGCTCCAGAGGGACGATCACAGGTACAGCCTGGATGGTCACCGGAGCCGCGCCGCCGGCCCCCTTGCAGATGCTGAAGACAGAAGAGGTCCAGAATCGGCGGCTGAAGACTCCTGCAGTCTTCTAAAGGTAGCGCACAGCACTGCAGCTGTGCGCCATTTTCCTCTCAGCACACTTCACACGGCAGTCACTGAGGGTGCAGGGCGCTGGGAGGGGGGCGCCCTGGGAGGCAAAATGAGTACCTATAAAGGCTAAAAATACCTCACATATAGCCCTAGAGACTATATGGAGATATTTAACCCCTGCCTGATTTCTCAAAATAGCGGGAGACGAGCCCGCCGGAAAAGGGGCGGGGCCTATCTCCTCAGCACACGGCGCCATTTCCTCTCACAGCTCCGCTGGTCAGGACGGCTCCCAGGTCTCTCCCCTGCACTGCACTACAGAAACAGGGTAAAACAGAGAGGGGGGGCAAATTTATGGCGATATTTTTATATAACAAAGCAGCTATAGGGGAGCACTTATTATAAGGCTATCCCTGATATATATATATAGCGCTTTTGGTGTGTGCTGGCAAACTCTCCCTCTGTCTCCCCAAAGGGCTAGTGGGTCCTGTCTTCATTAGGAGCATTCCCTGTGTGTCTGCTGTGTGTCGGTACGTGTGTGTCGACATGTATGAGGACGATATTGGTGTGGAGGCGGAGCAATTGCCAAATATGGGGATGTCACCTCCTAGGGGGTCGACACCAGAATGGATGCCTTTATTTATGGAACTACGGGATAGTGTCAACACGCTAAAGCAGTCGTTTGACGACATGAGACGGCCGGACAATCAATTAGTGCCTGTCCAGGCGACTCAAACACCGTCAGGGGCTGTGAAACGCCCTTTGCCTCAGTCGGTCGACACAGACCCAGACACAGGCGATGACTCCAGTGGTGACGGTGACGAATCAACCGTATTTTCCAGTAGGGCCACACGTTATATGATTTTGGCAATGAAGGAGGCGTTACATTTAGCTGATACTACAGGTACCACTAAACAGGGTATTATGTGGGGTATGAAAAAACTACCTATAGTTTTTCCTGAATCAGAAGAACTAAATGACGTGTGTAATGAAGCGTGGGTTGCCCCTGATAAAAAGCTGATAATTTCAAAGAAATTATTGGCATTATACCCTTTCCCGCCAGAGGTTAGGGAGCGCTGGGAAACACCTCCTAGGGTGGACAAGGCGCTAACACGCTTATCTAAACAAGTGGCGTTACCCTCTCCTGAGACGGCCGCACTTAAAGATCCATCAGCTAGGAGGATGGAAAATATCCAAAAAAGTATATACACACATGCAGGTGTTATACTACGACCAGCTGTAGCAACTGCCTGGATGGGCAGTGCGGGGGTAGTTTGGTCAGAATCCCTGATTGAAAATATTGATACCCTGGACAGGGACAATATTCTACTGTCGTTAGAACAAATAAAGGATGCATTTCTTTATATGCGTGATGCACAGAGGGATATATGCACACTGGCATCACGGGTAAGTGCTATGTCCATTTCGGCCAGAAGAGCTTTATGGACGCGACAGTGGACAGGCGATGCGGATTCAAAACGGCATATGGAAGTTTTGCCGTATAAGGGGGAGGAGTTATTTGGAGTCGGTCTATCAGATTTGGTGGCCACGGCTACAGCCGGGAAATCCACCTTTCTACCTCAAGTCACTCCCCAACAGAAAAAGGCACCGACTTTTCAACCGCAGCCCTTTCGTTCCTTTAAAAATAAGAGAGCAAAGGGCTATTCATATTTGCCACGAGGCAAAGGTCGAGGGAAGAGACAGCAACACGCAGCTCCTTCCCAGGATCAGAAGCCCTCCCCGGCTTCTACAAAAGCCTCAGCATGACGCTGGGGCTTCTCAAGCGGACTCGGGGACGGTGGGCGGTCGTCTCAAAAATTACAGCGCGCAGTGGGCTCACTCGCAAGTAGATCCCTGGATCCTGCAGATAATATCTCAGGGATACAGGTTGGAATTAGAGACAGATCCACCTCGCCGTTTCCTGAGGTCTGCTTTACCAACGTCCCCCTCCGAAAGGGAGACGGTGTTGGAAGCCATTCACAAGCTGTACTCTCAGCAGGTGATAGTCAAGGTACCTCTTCTGCAACAAGGGAAGGGGTATTATTCCACTCTTTTTGTGGTACCGAAGCCGGATGGCTCGGTAAGGCCTATTCTAAATCTGAAGTCCTTGAACCTGTACATAAAGAAGTTCAAGTTCAAAATGGAGTCACTCAGAGCAGTGATAGCGAACCTGGAAGAGGGGAACTTTATGGTATCCTTGGACATCAAGGATGCGTATCTCCACGTTCCAATTTACCCCTCACACCAGGGGTACCTCAGGTTCGTTGTACAAAACTGTCACTATCAGTTTCAGACGCTGCCGTTCGGATTGTCCACGGCACCTCGGATCTTTACAAAGGTAATGGCCGAGATGATGATTCTTCTTCGAAGAAAAGGCGTATTAATTATCCCATACTTGGACGATCTCCTAATAAGGGCGAGGTCCAGAGAACAGCTAGAGATGGGATTAGCACTGTCTCAAGAAGTGCTAAAACAGCACGGGTGGATTCTGAATATTCCAAAATCCCAGTTAATGCCGACAACTCGTCTGCTGTTCCTAGGGATGATTCTGGACACGGTTCAGAAAAAGGTTTTTCTCCCGGAGGAAAAAGCCAAGGAGTTATCCGAGCTTGTCAGGAACCTCCTAAAACCAGGAAAGGTGTCTGTACATCAATGCACAAGAGTCCTGGGAAAAATGGTGGCTTCTTACGAAGCGATTCCATTCGGCAGATTCCACGCAAGAATTTTCCAAAGGGATCTGTTGGACAAATGGTCAGGGTCGCATCTTCAGATGCACCTACGGATAACCCTGTCTCCAAGGACAAGGGTGTCTCTTCTGTGGTGGTTGCAGAGTGCTCATCTATTGGAGGGCCGCAGATTCGGCATACAGGATTGGATCCTGGTGACCACGGACGCCAGCCTGAGAGGCTGGGGAGCAGTCACACAAGGAAGAAACTTCCAGGGAGTATGGACGAGCCTGGAAACGTCTCTTCACATAAACATTCTGGAACTAAGAGCAATATACAATGCTCTAAACCAGGCAGAACCTCTGCTTCAGGGAAAACCGGTATTGATCCAGTCGGACAACATCACGGCAGTCGCCCATGTGAACAGACAGGGCGGCACAAGAAGCAGGAGGGCAATGGCAGAAGCTGCAAGGATTCTTCGCTGGGCAGAGAATCATGTGATAGCACTGTCAGCAGTGTTCATCCCGGGAGTGGACAACTGGGAAGCAGACTTCCTCAGCAGACACGATCTTCACCCGGGAGAGTGGGGACTTCATCCAGAAGTCTTCCACATGCTGGTAACCCGTTGGGAAAGACCAAGGGTGGACATGATGGCGTCTCGCCTCAACAAAAAACTGGACAGGTATTGCGCCAGGTCAAGAGATCCGCAGGCAATAGCTGTGGACGCGCTGGTAACGCCTTGGGTGTACCAGTCGGTGTATGTGTTTCCTCCTCTGCCTCTCATACCAAAAGTATTGAGAATTATACGGCAAAGAGGCGTAAGAACGATACTAGTGGTTCCGGATTGGCCAAGGAGGACTTGGTACCCGGAACTTCAAGAGATGATCACGGAAGATCCGTGGCCTCTACCTCTAAGGAGGGACTTGCTTCAGCAGGGTCCCTGTCTGTTTCAAGACTTACCGCGGCTGCGTTTGACGGCATGGCGGTTGAACGCCGGATCCTAAAGGAAAGAGGCATGCCGGAAGAAGTCATTCCTACTTTGATTAAAGCAAGGAAGGAAGTAACCGTGCAACATTATCACCGAATTTGGCGAAAATATGTTGCGTGGTGCGAAGATCGGAGTGCTCCGACGGAGGAATTTCAACTGGGTCGATTCCTACATTTCCTGCAATCAGGATTGTCAATGGGTCTCAAATTGGGATCTATTAAGGTTCAAATTTCGGCCCTGTCGATTTTCTTTCAAAAAGAATTGGCTTCAGTCCCTGAAGTCCAGACCTTTGTTAAGGGAGTGCTGCATATACAGCCTCCTGTGGTGCCTCCAGTGGCACCGTGGGATCTAAATGTGGTTTTGGACTTCCTAAAATCTCATTGGTTTGAACCACTAAAAAAGGTGGATTTGAAATATCTCACATGGAAAGTGACCATGCTTCTAGCCCTGGCTTCTGCCAGGAGAGTGTCAGAATTGGCAGCTTTATCTTACAAAAGCCCATATCTGATTTTCCATTCGGACAGGGCAGAACTGCGAACTCGTCCGCATTTTCTCCCTAAGGTGGTGTCAGCATTTCATCTGAACCAGCCTATTGTAGTGCCTGCGGCTACAAGTGACTTGGAGGACTCCAAGTTACTGGACGTTGTCAGAGCATTAAAAATATATATTGCAAGGACAGCTGGAGTCAGAAAATCTGACTCGTTGTTTATATTGTATGCACCCAACAAGATGGGTGCTCCTGCGTCTAAGCAGACGATTGCTCGTTGGATCTGTAGCACAATCCAACTTGCACATTCTGTGGCAGGCTTGCCACAGCCTAAATCTGTAAAGGCCCACTCCACAAGGAAGGTGGGCTCATCTTGGGCGGCTGCCCGAGGGGTCTCGGCATTACAACTTTGCCGAGCAGCTACGTGGTCAGGGGAGAACACGTTTGTAAAATTTTACAAATTTGATACTCTGGCTAAGGAGGACCTGGAGTTCTCTCATTCGGTGCTGCAGAGTCATCCGCACTCTCCCGCCCGTTTGGGAGCTTTGGTATAATCCCCATGGTCCTTTCAGGAACCCCAGCATCCACTAGGACGATAGAGAAAATAAGATTTTACTTACCGATAAATCTATTTCTCGGAGTCCGTAGTGGATGCTGGGCGCCCATCCCAAGTGCGGATTATCTGCATAAGTTGTACATAGTTATTGTTAACTAATTCGGGTTATTGTTAAAGGAAGCCATCTTTCAGAGGCTCCGCTGTTATCATACTGTTAACTGGGTTTAGATCACAAGTTGTACGGTGTGATTGGTGTGGCTGGTATGAGTCTTACCCGGGATTCAAAATCCTCCCTTATTGTGTACGCTCGTCCGGGCACAGTACCTAACTGGAGTCTGGAGGAGGGTCATAGGGGGAGGAGCCAGTGCACACCACCTGATCGGAAAGCTTTACTTTTTGTGCCCTGTCTCCTGCGGAGCCGCTATTCCCCATGGTCCTTTCAGGAACCCCAGCATCCACTACGGACTCCGAGAAATAGATTTATCGGTAAGTAAAATCTTATTTTTAATACCTACCGGTAAATCCTTTTCTCTTAATCTGTAGAGAATGCTGGGGACACCATTAGAACCATGGGGTATAGACTGGATCCGCAGGAGACATGGGCACTTTAAGACTTTGAAAGGGTGTGAACTGGCTCCTCCCTCTATGCCCCTCCTCCAGACTCCAGTTATAGGAACTGTGCCCAGGGATACGGACATTTCGAGGAAAGGATTTATTGTTAAACTAAGGTGAGATTCATACCAGCTCACATCTCAACCATGCCGCAGAACATGGCATTCAACAGAACACAGGCCAACGGCATGAATAATAGCAGCAACAGGCTGACAATAAACGTAACACAACATATGTGTAACCATAACTATTAACTGCAGATACAGTACGCTCCGGGACGGGCGCCCAGCATCCTCTACGGACTAAGAAAAAAGGATTTACCGGTAGGTATTAAAATCCTATTTTCTCATACGTCCTAGAGGATGCTGGGGACACCATTAGAACTATGGGGTTATACCAAAGCTCTAGAACGGGCTGGAGAGTGCGGACGACTCTGCAGCACCGATTGACCGAACTTAAGGTCTTCATCGGCCAAGGTGTCAAACTTGTAGAACTTTGCAAAAGTGTTTGACCCCGACCAAGTAGCTGCTTAGCAAAGTTGCAATGCCGAGACCCCCCGGGCAGCCGCCCAGGACGAGCTTACCTTTCTAGTAGAATGGGCCTTCACCGATTCCGGTAACGGCAATCCAGCCGTGGAATGAGCATGCTGAATCGTGTTACAGATCCAGCGTGCAATGGTCTGCTTGGAAGCAGGACACCCAACCTTGTTGGGAGCATACAGGACAAACAGAGCCTCAGTTTTCCTAATCTGAGCCGTTCTGGCGACACAAATCTTCAAAGCTCTGACCACATCCAGAGGTTTCGACTCCGCGAAGGCGTCATGAGCCACAGGTACCACAATAGGTTGGTTTATGTGGAAAGAGGAAACCACCTTCGGTAAAAAAAATTGCTGACGTGTCCTCAATTCAGCTCTATCTTCATGGAAGATCAAATAAGGGCTCTTGTGAGACAAGGCCGCTAACTCAGACACCCGCCTTGCAGATGCCAGGCCAACAGGATGACCACTTTCCAAGTGAGGAATTTCAACTCCACCTTCCGTAAAGGTTCAAACCAATGTGATTGAAGGAACTGCAACACCACATTAAGATCCCATGGTGCCACTGGAGGCACAAATAGGGGTTGGATGTGCAACACGCCTTTCACGAAAGTCTGAACTTCTGGAAGGGAGGCCAGTTGTTTCTGAAAGAAAACCGATAAGGCTGAAATCTGTACCTTAATCGAGCCCAATTTTAGGCCCGTATCCACACCTGCTTGTAGAAAATGGAAAAAACGTCCTAAGCGAAACTCTTCCGTAGGAGCCCCCTTGGATTCACACCAAGAAACATTTTCTCCAAATACGGTGGTAATGTTTAGACGTTACCCCTTTTCTGGCCTGAATAAGTGTGGGAATGACTTCACTGGGAATACCCTTACGGGCTAGGATTTTGCGCTCAATCGCCATGCCGTCAAACGCAGACGCGGTAAGTCCTGATACACGCACGGCCCCTGTTGTAACAGTTCCTCGTGCGGAGGAAGAGGCCAGGGATCTCCTATGAGTAATTCCTGAAGCTCTGGATACCAGGCCCTCCTTGGCCAGTCTGGGACAATGAGGATCGCCCGGATCTTTGTTCTTCTTATGATCTTTAGAACTTTTGGAATGAGAGGAAGTGGAGGGAATACATACACCGACTGAAACACCCACGGTGTCACCAGTGCATCCACTGCTCTTGCTTGAGGATCCCTTGACCTGGAACAATATCTCTGAAGCTTCTTGTTGAAACGAGATGCCATCATGTCTTTTTAAGGAACTCCCCAACGACTTGTCACCTCTGCGAAGACTTCTTGGTGGAGGCCCCACTCTCCTGGATGGAGATCGTGTCTGCTGAGGAAGTCTGCTTCCCAGTTGTCCACTCCTGGAATGAATACCGCTGACAGAGCGCTTGTATGTTTTTCCGCCCAGCGGAAAATCCTTGTGGCTTCTGCCATCGCCCCTCTGCTTTTCGTTCCGCCCTGATGGTTTATGTACGCTACTGCTGTTACATTGTCCGACTGGATCAGTACAGGCAGATCTCGAAGAAGATGTTCCGCTTGCAGGAGGCCGTTGTAAATGGCCCTTAACTCCAGAACATTTATGTGGAGACAAGTTTCCTGACTTGACCATCTTCCTTGGAAGTTTTCTCCTCTTGTGACTGCCCCCCAGCGTCGGAGGCTTGCATCCGTGGTCACTAGGGCCCAGTCCTGTATCCCGAACCTGCGCCCCTCTAGGAGGAGAGAGCTGTGCAGCCACCACAGAAGTGATACCCTGGTCTCGGAAGACAGGATTATCCTCTGGTGCATGTGTAGATGGGACCCGGACCACTTGTCCAACAGGTCACACTGGAACACTCTGGCATGGAACCTGCCAAACTGAATGGCCTCGTAGGCCGCAACCATCTTCCCCAGCAACCGAATGCATTGATGGATTGACACTCTTGCTGGTTTCAGAATTTGTTTGACCAGACTCTGAAGTTCCAGAGCCTTTTCCACAGGAAGAAAGACTCTCTGTAGTTCTGTGTCCAATATCATTCCCAAAAACGACAACCGCATCGTCGGAATCAACTGTGATTTTGGCAAGTTTAGGAGCCAACCATGTTGTTGAACGGTCATGGAGAGTGCAACTGGTCCCTGGATCTCGCCTTTATCAGGAGATCGTCCAAGTATGGGATAATTGTGACTCCTTGCTTGCGAAAGAGAACCATCATCTCCGCTATCACTTTGGTGAAAATCCTCGGAGCCGTGGATAGACCAAACGGCAACGTTTGAAATTGATGATGACAATTCTGAATTGCAAATCTCAGGTAAGCCTGATGCGGAGGATAAATGGGAACATGTAAGTAGGCATCTTTTATGTCCACCGACACCATAAAATCCCCTTCCTCCAGACTGGAGATCACTGCTCGGAAAGACTCCATCTTGAATTTGAAACTCCTTAGGTAGAAATTCAGGGATATCAGGTTTAGGATTGGTCTGACCGAGCCGTCCGGCTTCGGGACCACAAACAGGTTCGAATAAAAACTTTCTCCCTGTTGTGACTGGGGAACCTTGATGATAACTTGATTTTGACACAATTTTCGTATTGCGTCGCAATCTACCTCCCTGTCGGGAAGAGAAGCTGGTAAGGCCGATTTGAAAAAACGGCGAGGGGGGACGTCTTGAAACTCCAGCTTGTACCCTTGGGATACTATTTGTAAAATCCAAGGGTCTAGGTTCGAACGAACCCAAAACTGACTGAAGAGTTTGAGACAGGCCCCCACCGGTGCGGACTCCCGCATAGGAGCCCCAACGTCATGCGGTGGAATTGGCAGAAGCCTGGGAGGACTTCTGCTCCTGGGAGCCTGACAAGGCTGGAGATCGTTGATCTCTTCCCCTTCCTCTAGTAGCAACAAAGGAAAAACCTCGGCCCTTTCTGAATTTATTGGGCTGAAAGGACTGCATCTGGTAATTCTTTTGTTGTGGAGGAACATAAGGTGAAAAGGATGACTTACCCGCAGTAGCTATAGACACCAAATCATCAAGGCCGTCTCCAAATAAGGCCTTACCTTTTGTATGGTAGAGATTCCATACTTTTCTTGGAGTCGTCCTCAGCAATCCATTGGTGAATCCACAACGCACGCCTGGCTGAGACAGCCATGGCATTGGCCTTTGATCCCAAAAGACCAATAGCTCTCGCAGCTTCCTTAAGATATGCTGCAGCGTCCTTTATATAACCCAGCGTCAAGAGGATGTTATCCCTGTCTAGGGTATCTATATCAGATGACAACTTTATCTGCCCACTTTTCGATAGCACTACTTACCCACGCAGACGCAATGACAGGTCGGAGTAGTGTACCCATGGTCACATAAATGGACTTCAACGTAGTTTCTTGTTTACGATCCGCAGGATCCTTAAGGGCCGCCATGTCAGGTGACAGGAGAGCCACCTTTTTAGACAAATGAGACAAGGCCTTGTCCACAGTGGGGGGTGACTCACACTTTTCTCTATCCGTCGAGGGAAACGGATAAGCTGCCATAATTCTTTTGGGAATCTGAAATTTTCTGTCAGGACATTCCCAAACTTTTTCAAATAACGTTTCCTCCCTCTCATGAACTGAACACGCTATCTCAGGTTTCCTTTCTTTATACATACAGAACCTTTTATCAGGGATAGCTGGGTCCTCAGTGATATGTAACACATTTGACTGCCACAATCATGTACTGAATGCTTTTTGCCAATTTTGGGTCTAACCTGGAATCGCTATAGTCGACACTGGAATCGGTGTCGGTATCAGTGTCGGCCAACTGGGCCAATGTACGTTTTTGTGACCCTGAGGGGACCTGACTTTGGAATAACATATCTTCCACAGATTTCTTCCATGCCTGTGTTTGATTCAGACTTATCTAGCCTCTTACTAATAAGAGCCACATTAGCATTCAAGGTGTTCAACACATTTACCCAATCAGGTGTCGACTGTGCCGACAGGGTCACCCCCGCAGCTGTCTGTGTCCCTAATACAGCCTACTCCTGGGAAGAGCCTTCAGCCTCAGACATGTCAACACTCGTGCACCAAACACCTGGTATATAGGGGACAGACCCACAGTAAAGTCTGTCAGAGAGACACAGAGAGTTTGCCAGCTCACAACCCAGCGCCCAATCACCGGTGCTGAAACATTAAAGAATGCCCCAGATCTGCAGCGCTTTATATAAATAAATAAAAATATCTATATCATGTATGTGTGTGTGTATATGTATATATATGTGTATATATATATATATGTGTAGTGTTCACTCTAGGAGAGAAAATGGGCAGGGCGCTGGACTCCGGGGGCACATGTGCGCGCGGCGAAGCCGTGCGCGTGCCCAAAATGGGGGCGTGACCACGCAAATTATCATTTTAGGGGGCGGTGCGGCCCACAGACGCTACTATAGAGAGCGTCTGTGGCCGGCGACGTCACTGTTGGGGACGTGCCCAGCACCTCCGTCGTTGCTGGGCTTCCCCCAGCCCTCTCCCAATGCGTGAATGGATGCCGCGCGCATGCGCACGGCATCTATACACGCCGGGAGGGCAGGGAGCGGGCGGCTATTCTAGCAGGGCGCCGCAAAAGGGGCAGGGCGGGTTTTGCCTGCTAAAAAACGGGCAGGGCGCGGCGCCCTGCTAAAACAGCCTAGAGTGAACACTAATTAATATATATATATTTATATTAATATTAATATTTATATTAATATATATATATTTTGCACCCTGATACTTATTCAGAAGTGAGGATGGACCAGCGTCTCTGCAGCCTGTGTAGAGGAAAATGGCGCTGAGCTGTGAGGAACGAAGCCCTGCCCCCTTAATGGCGCGCTTCAGCCCCGCTTTTTTTAACTATATATTTATACTGGTGGGGGTTATGACAGTTCCTAGGCACTTATGTCCCCTCTTGCCAGTTTATTTTGAGGCTTTTCTGCTGCCCAAGGCACCCCCCTTCCCCGCGCCCTGCACCCTGTAGTGCTGCTGTGTGTGGGAGCATGGCGCGCAGCGTGCAATCGCTGTGCGGTACCTCAGAAATGCAGTCACTGAAGTCTTCTTGATCTTCTTCTACTCACCTGTCTTCTGGCTCTGTAAGGGGGGTGATGGGCGGCTCTGGGAACGAGCATTTAGGCGTACCTAGCGATCAAACCCTCAGGAGCTAATGGTGTCCTGTAGCCAGAAGCAGAGCCTTTGAACTCACTGGAAGTATGTCTGACTTCTCTCCCCTTAGTCCCACGAAGCAGGGAGACTGTTGCCAGCAGTTCTCCCTGAAAATAAAAAAACCTAACACAAGTCTTTTTCAGAGAAACTCAGTAGAGCTCCTCAGAGTGCATCCAGTCTGCCTGGGCACAGTTCTAAAACTGGGGTCTGGAGGAGTGGCATAGAGGGAGGAGCCAGTTCACACCCTTTCAAAGTCTTAAAGTGCCCATGTCTCCTGCGGATCCCGTCTATACCCCATGGTTCTAATGGTGTCCCCAGCATCCTCTAGGACGTATGAGAAACTGGAATTTCCCGCCTAGCAGGGCGATGGAGGCGGGGGACGGAGCTACGCTCCGAAGCGCAGTGCTCAGAAGGTGGCGTTGTCTTCCGGCAGCTCTGCACCATTTCAGAACACGCTGTAAGTACTGCTTGGATGCTGGGGCAGCGTTCACACAGAGCAAGGACGCTGCAGAACCGGAAGGCTCAGAGCGGTGGTCGGGTATCGTTAATACCAGTATAGAGGGGGAGAGTGGTTAGAGTCACTATTATATAGTAAAACTGTACAGCAATACAGATGGGTTCAAAGGCAATATAAGGGTCCAAAATCCACACTACTGACGCATTTCGCTCCTTTCACAGAAGCTTTGGATAGTTTAGGAGCATATCTTCATGCCATTATTTTGTCTTTGCTGATGGGCAATAAAATATGGAACATTGCTTTTACATAAAAAACATCTAAGGAACTTACATTTCTACATGGGTTCTAGAAGCAAATTGTTGCGCATTATAACAAGTGTATTATGTGGACTGAAATATAGTTACTAATTTGTCCGTTTGAGAACTGTGCACAGATCAACTTGGCTCCACCGCCTTGAGTCATTTTTAATAGTATT
This sequence comes from Pseudophryne corroboree, assembly GCF_028390025.1. Taxonomy (NCBI): domain Eukaryota; kingdom Metazoa; phylum Chordata; class Amphibia; order Anura; family Myobatrachidae; genus Pseudophryne; species Pseudophryne corroboree. The sequence continues at coordinate 465,428,104 of NC_086446.1, read as the reverse complement.
TTGATAATACTGATTAAATTATTGTTCTTATATTGTTAAGATACAGTATCTTAGACCGGTCTAGTTTTTTATGTGTATTAAAACTCATGAATTATAAGAAAATTTGCAGTTTGGTTATTTGAACATCAGCCATACCATATTTAATAGCGCAAAGAGTTAAGTGTTAGATTAGCTTTGGGAACTGGCACAGGGTTCACCTGTGCTAATTATTCTGACTTGAAGACCCCAAGTCAGTAACTCTGTGTTGCAGCTTGAAAATAACAAATGGTGATTTATTAAATTGAAAATTAGCTATTTATTAGCGCCCTGGGCAGCAAAATTAACCTCTAGGGACACTGGCATAGATATATATAATAGATATATATACTGCGGAGGCAGTATATTACACAAACCCCCGCCAGTATAAAGATTTGAGCGGGACCGAAGCCTGCCGTTGAGGGGGCGGAGCTTGATCCTCCAGCACTAACCAGCGCCATTTTCTCCACAGCACGCTGCAGAGAAGCTGGCTCCCCGGACTCTCCCCTGCTGAACACAAGTACAGAGGGCACAAAGAGGGGGGGGGGGGGGCACATTTATTTGGCGCAGTGAGTTTAATATATATATTTCTCTATCGTCCTAGTGGATGCTGGGGTTCCTGAAAGGACCATGGGGAATAGCGGCTCCGCAGGAGACAGGGCACAAAAGTAAAGCTTTCCGATCAGGTGGTGTGCACTGGCTCCTCCCCCTATGACCCTCCTCCAAGCCAGTTAGATTTTTGTGCCCGGCCGAGAAGGGTGCAATCTAGGTGGCTCTCCTAAAGAGCTGCTTAGAAAAGTTTAGCTTAGGTTTTTTATTTTACAGTGAGTCCTGCTGGCAACAGGATCACTGCAACGAGGGACTTAGGGGAGAAGAAGTGAACTCACCTGCGTGCAGGATGGATTGGCTTCTTGGCTACTGGACATTAGCTCCAGAGGGACGATCACAGGTACAGCCTGGATGGTCACCGGAGCCTTGCCGCCGGCCCCCTTGCAGATGCTGAAATAAGAAGAGGTCCAGAATCGGCGGCAGAAGACTCCTCAGTCTTCTAAAGGTAGCGCACAGCACTGCAGCTGTGCGCCATTTTCCTCTCAGCACACTTCACACGGCAGTCACTGAGGGTGCAGGGCGCTGGGAGGGGGGCGCCCTGGGAGGCAAATGAAAACCTATTTTGGCTAAAAATACCTCACATATAGCCTCCGGGGGCTATATGGAGATATTTAACCCCTGCCAGAATCCGTTAAGAGCGGGAGACGAGGCCGCCGAAAAAGGGGCGGGGCCTATCTCCTCAGCACACAGCGCCATTTTCCCTCACAGAAAGGCTGGAGGGAAGGCTCCCAGGCTCTCCCCTGCACTGCACTACAGAAACAGGGTTAAAACAGAGAGGGGGGGCACTAATTTGGCGTTAGAAATATATAAAAAAGATGCTATAAGGGAAAACACTTATATAAGGTTGTCCCTATATAATTATAGCGTTTTTGGTGTGTGCTGGCAAACTCTCCCTCTGTCTCTCCAAAGGGCTAGTGGGTCCTGTCCTCTATCAGAGCATTCCCTGTGTGTGTGCTGTGTGTCGGTACGTGTGTGTCGACATGTAGGAGGACGATGTTGGTGAGGAGGCGGAGCAATTGCCTGTAATGGTGATGTCACTCTCTAGGGAGTCGACACCAGAATGGATGGCTTATTTAGGGAATTACGTGATAATGTCAACACGCTGCAAGGTCGGTTGACGACATGAGACGGCCGACAAACAATTAGTACCGGTCCAGACGTCTCAAAAACACCGTCAGGGGTTTTAAAACGCCCGTTTACTTTAGTCGGTCGACACAGACACAGACAGGGACACTGAATCCAGTGTCGACGGTGAATAAACAAACGTATTCCTTATTAGGGCCACACGTTAAAGGCAATGAAGGAGGTGTTACATATTTCTGATACTACAAGTACCACAAAAGAGGGTATTATGTGGGATGTGAAAAAACTACCATAGTTTTTCCTGAATCAGATAAATTAAATAAAGTGTGTGATGATGCGTGGGTTCCCCCCGATAGAAAATTATGGGCGGTATACCCTTTCCCGCCAGAAGTTAGGGCGCGTTGGGAAACACCCCTTAGGGTGGATAAGGCGCTCACACGCTTATCAAAACAAGTGGCGGTACCGTCTATAGATAGGGCCGTCCTCAAGGACCAGCTGACAGGAGGCTGGAAAATATCATAAAAAGTATATACACACATACTGGTGTTATACTGCGACCAGCGATCGCCTCAGCCTGGATGTGCAGAGCTGGGGTGGCTTGGTCGGATTCCCTGACTAAAAATATTGATACCCTTGACAGGGACAGTATTTTATTGACTATAGAGCATTTAAAGGATGCATTTCTATATATGCGAGATGCACAGAGGGATATTTGCACTCTGGCATCAAGAGTAAATGCGATGTCCATAACTGCCAGAAGATGTTATGGACACGACAGGGGTCAGGTGATGCAGATTCCAAACGGCACAAAGGTGTATTGCCGTATAAAGGAAGAGGAGTTATTTGGGGTCGGTCCATCGGACCTGGTGGCCACGGCAACTGCTGGAAAATCCACCGTTTTTACCCTAAGTCACATCTCTGCAGAAAAAGACACCGTCTTTTCAGCCTCAGTCCTTTCGTCCCTATAAGATCATATCTGCCCAGGGATAGAGGAAAGGGAAGAAGACTGCAGCAGGCAGCCCATTCCCAGGAACAGAAGCGTTCCACCGCTTCTGACAAGTTCTCAGCATGGCGCTGAGACCGTACAGGACCCCTGGATCCTACAAGTAGTATACCAGGGGTACAGATTGGAATGTCGAGACGTTTCCCCTTCGCAGGCTCCTGAAGTCTGCTTTACCAAGGTCTCCCTCCGACAAGGAGGCAGTATGGGAAAAAATTCACAAGCTGTATTCCCAGCAGGTGATAATTAAATTACCCCTCCTACTACAAGAAAAGGGGTATTATTCCACACTATATTGTGGTACTGAAGCCAGAAGGCTAGGTGAGACTTATTCTAAATCTAAAAAAATTTTTTGAACACTTACAAAGGTTCAAATCAAGATGGAGTCACTCAGAGCAGTGATAACGAACAGGAAGAAGGGGACTATATAGTGTCCCGGGACATCAGGGATGCTTACCTCTATGTCCCAAATTTGCCCTTCTCACTAAGGGTACCTCAGGTTCGTGGTGCAGAACTGTCACTATCAGTTTCAGACGCTGCCGTTTGGATTGTCCACGGCACCCCGGGTCTTTACTAAGGTAATGGCCGAAATGATGATTCTTCTTCGAAGAAAAGGCGTCTTAATTATCCCTTACTTGGACGATCTCCTGATAAGGGCATAGTCCAGGGAACAGTTGGAGGTAGGAGTAGCACTATCTCGGATACTGCTACAACAGCACGAGTGGATTCTAAATATTCCAAAATCGCAGCTGATCCCGACGACACGTCTGCTGTGCCTGGGATGATTCTGGACACAGTCCAGAAAAAGGTGTTTCTCCCGAAAGAGAAAGCCAGGGAGTTATCCGAGCTAGTCAGGAACCTCCTAAAAACAGTGCATCATTGCACAAGGGTCCTGGTAGAAAATGGTGGCTTCCTACGAAGCAATTCCATTCGGCAGATTTCACGCAAGAACTTTTCAGTGGGATCTGCTGGACAAATGGTCCGGATCGCATCTTCAGATGCATCAGCGGATAACCCTATATCCAAGGACAAGGGTGTCTCTCCTGTGGTGGTTATAGAATGCTCATCTTCTAGAGGGCCGCAGATTCGGCATTCAGGATTGGATGCTGGTGACCACGGAGCCCAGCCCGAGAGGCTGGGGAGCAGTCACACAAGGAAAAAATTTCCAGGGAGTGTGATCAAGTCTGGAGACTTTTCTCCACATAAATATACTGGAGCTAAGGGTAAATTTATAATGCTCTAAGCTTAGCAAGACCTCTGCTTCAAGGTCAGCCGGTATTGATCCAGTGGGAAAAACATCACGGCAGTCGCCCACGTAAACAGACAGGGCGACACAAGAAGCAGGAGGGCAATGGCAAAAACTGCAAGGACTTTTCGCTGGGCGGAAAATCATGTGATAGCACTGTCAGCAGTGTTTCATCCCGGGAATGGACACGACCTCCACCCGGGAGAGTGGAAACTTCATCGGGAAGTTTTTTCCACATGATTGTAAACCGTTGGGAAATACCAAAGGTGGACATGATGGCGTCCCGTCTGAACAAAAAACGGGACAGGTATTGCGCCAGGTCAAGAGACCCTCAGGCAATAGCTGTGGACGTTCTGGTAACACCGTGGGTGTACCAGTCGGTGTATGTGTTCCCTCCTCTGCTTCTCATACCTAAGGTGCTGAGAATTATAAGACATAGAGGAGTAAGAACTATACTCATGGCTCCGGATTGGCCAAGAAGGACTTGGTACCCGGAACTTCAAGAGATGTTTACAGAGGTCTTATGGCCTCTGCCGCTAAGAAGGGACTTGCTTCAGCAAGTACCATGTCTGTTCCAAGACTTACCGCAGCTGCGTTTGTTGGCAGGGCGGTGGAACGCCGGATCCTAAGGGAAAAAGGCATTCCGGAAGAGGTCATTCCTACCCTGGTCAAAGCCAGAAAGGAGGTGACCGCACAACATTATCACCACATGTGGCGAAAATATGTTGCGTGGTGTGAGGCCAGGAAGGCCCCACAAAGAAATTTCAACTCGGTCGATTCCTGCATTTCCTGCAAACAGGAGTGTCTATGGGCCTCAAATTGGGGTCCATTAAGGTTCAAATTTCGGCCCTGTCAATTTTCTTCCAGAAAGAATTGGCTTCAGTTCCTGAAGTCCAGAACTTTGTCAAGGGAGTATTGCATATACAACCCTCTTTTGTGCCTCCAGTGGCACTGGGGGATCTCAACGTAGTTCTGGGATTCTTCAAATCACATTGGTTTAAAACCAGTCAAATCTGTGGATTTGAAGCATCTCACATGAAAAGTGACCATGTTCTTGGCCCTGGCCTGGACCAGGCGAGTGTCAAATTGGTGGTTTTTTTCTCAAAAAAGCCCATATTTGTTTGTCCATTCGGACAGGGCAGAGCTGCGGACTCGTCCCCGGTTCTCTCCCTAAGGTGGTGTCAGTGTTTCACCTGAACCAGCTTATTGTGGTGCCTTGCACCTACTAGGGACTTGGAGGACTCCAAGTTGCTAGATGTTGTCAGGGCCCTGAAAATATAGGTTCCAGGACGGCTGGAGTCAGGAAAACTGACTTGCTGTTATCCTGTATGCACCCAACAAACTGGGTGCTCTTGCTTTTAAGCAGACTATTGCTAGTTGGATGTGTAATACAATTCAGCTTGCACATTCTGTGGCAGGCCTGCCACAGCCAAAATATGTAAATGCCCATTCCACAAGGAAGGTGGGCTCATCTTGGGCGGCTGCCCGAGGGGTCTCGGCTTTACAACTTTGCCGAGCGGTTATGTAGTCAGGGGCAAACACGTTTGTAAAATCCTACAAATTTGATACCCTGGCTAAGGAGGACCTGGAGTTCTCTCATTCGGTGCTGCAGAGTCATCCGCACTCTCCCGCCCGTTTGGGAGCTTTGGTATAATCCCCATGGTCCTTTCAGGAACCCCAGCATCCACTAGGACGATAGAGAAAATAAGAATTTACTTACCGATAATTCTATTTCTCGGAGTCCGTAGTGGATGCTGGGCGCCCATCCCAAGTGCGGATTATCTGCAATACTTGTACATAGTTACAAAAATCGGGTTATTATTGTTGTGAGCCATCTTTTCAGAGGCTCCGCTGTTATCATACTGTTAACTGGGTTTAGATCACAAGTTGTACGGTGTGATTGGTGTGGCTGGTATGAGTCTTACCCGGGATTCAAAATTCCTCCCTTATTGTGTACGCTCGTCCGGGCACAGTACCTAACTGGCTTGGAGGAGGGTCATAGGGGGAGGAGCCAGTGCACACCACCTGATCGGAAAGCTTTACTTTTGTGCCCTGTCTCCTGCGGAGCCGCTATTCCCCATGGTCCTTTCAGGAACCCCAGCATCCACTACGGACTCCGAGAAATAGAATTATCGGTAAGTAAATTCTTATTATATATATATATATATATATATATATATATATATATATATATATATTAATCTCAAAAAAATAAAGGGAACACTAAAATAACACATCCTAGATCTGAATGAATGAAATATTCTTATTAAATACTTTGTTCTTTACATAGTTGAATGTGCTGACAACAAAATCACACAAAAATTATCAATGGAAATCAAGTTTATTAACCCATGGAGGTCTGGATTTGGAGTCACCCTCAAAATTAAAGTGGAAAAACACACTAAAGGCTGATCCAACTTTGATGTAATGTCCTTAAAACAAGTCAAAATGAGGCTCAGTAGTGTGTGTGGCCTCCACGTGCCTGTATGACCTCCCTACAACCCACACAAGTGGCTCAGGTAGTGCAGCTCATCCAGGATGGCACATCAATGCGAGCTGTGGCAAGAAGGTTTGCTGTGTCTGTCAGTGTAGTGTCCAGAGCATGGAGGTGCTACCAGGAGACAGGACAGTACATCGGGAGACGTGGAGGAGGCCGTAGGAGGGCAACAACCCAGCAGCAGGACCGCTACCTCCGCCTTTGTGCAAGGAGGAACAGGAGGAGCACTGCCAGAGCCCTGCAAAATGACCTCCAGCAAGCCACAAATGTGCATGTGTCTACTCAAACGATCAGAAACAGACTCCATGAGGGTGGTATGAGGGCCCGACGTCCACAGGTGGGGATTGTGCTTACGGCCCAACACCGTGCAGGACGTTTGGCATTTGCCAGAGAACACCAAGATTGGCAAATTCGCCACTGGCGCCCTGTGCTCTTCACAGATAAAAGCAGGTTCTCACTGAGCCCATGTAACAGACGTGACAGAGTCTGGAGACGCCAAGGAGAACGTTCTGCTGCCTGCAACATCCTCCACCATGACCGGTTTGGCAGTGGGTCAGTAATGGTGTGGGGTAGCATTTCTTTGGGGGGGGCGCACAGCCCTCCATGTGCTCGCCAGAGGTAGCCTGACTGCCATTAGGTACCGAGATGAGATCCTCAGACCCCTTGTGAGACCATATGTTGGTGCGGTTGGCCCTGGGTTCCTCCTAATGCAAGACAATGCTAGACTTCATGTGGCTGGAGTGTGTCAGCAGTTCCTGCAAGACGAAGGCATTGATGCTATGGACTGGCCCGCCCGTTCCCCAGACCTGAATCCAAATGAGCACATCTGGGACATCATGTCTCGCTCCATCCACCAAAGCCACGTTACACCACAGACTGTCCAGGAGTTGGCGGATGCTTTAGTCCAGGTCTGGGAGGAGATCCCTCAGGAGACCATCCGCCACCTCATCAGGAGCATGTCCAGGCGTCATACAGGCACGTGGAGGCCACACACACTACTGAGCATCATTTTGACTTGTTTTAAGGACATTACATCAAAGTTGGATCAGCCTGTAGTGTGTTTTTCCACTTTAATTTTGAGGGTGACTCCAAATCCAGACCTCCATGGGTCAATAAATTTGATTTCCATTGATAATTTTTGTGTGATTTTGTTGTCAGCACATTCAACTATGTAAAGAACAAAGTATTTAATAAGAATATTTCATTCATTCAGATCTAGGATGTGTTATTTTAGTGTTCCCTTTATTTTTTTGAGCAGTGTGTATGTATGTATGTAATATATATATATATATATATATATATATATATATATATATATATATATATATATATATATATATATATATATATAATATAATATAATTATAGAAAAGCGATGTACTGACTGGGTTTATATTTCAGTGTCCGGTGGCGCTGGGTGTGTGCTGGCATACTCTCTCTCTCCAAAGGTCCTTATTGCGGGACTGTCTCCATATAGATATATATCCCTGGTGGTGTCGGTACGTGTGTGTCGGCATGTCTGAAGCGGAAGGCTCATCTGAGGAGGTAGAGCAGATGATTGTGGTGTCTCCGTAGGCGACGCCGACACCTGATTGGTTGGATATGTGGAATGTAATGCAAATGTGTCTTTATTACATAAGAGATTGGACAAAGCAGAGTCCAGGGAAGGAACAGGCAGTCAATCCATGGCTTTGGCTGTGTCACAGGGCCCTTCAAGGTCTCAGAAACGTCCACTGTACCACGTAGCAGACACTGATACCGACACGGATTCTGACTCCAGTGTCGACTACGATGATGCAAGGTTACACCCTAGGGTGGCCAAAAGTATTCATTATATGATTATTGTAATAAAAGATGTTTTGCATATCACAGATGATCCCTCTGTCCCTGACACGAGGGTATGCATGTTTAAGGAAAAGAAACCTGAGGTAACTTTTCCCTCGTCTCATGAGCTGAATGCTTTATTTGAAAAGGCTTGGGAGACTCCAGACAAGAAACTGCAGATTCCCAAGAGAATTCTTATGGCGTACCCTTTCCCCGCGCAGGACAGGGTATGGTGGGAATCCACGCCCAGGGTGGACAAGGCTTTAACGCGCTTGTCCAAAAAGGTGGCGCTACCATCTCCAGACACGGCAGCCCTCAAGGATCCTGCTGATCGCAGACAGGAGACTACCTTAAAATCAATTTATACACATACGGGTGCCTTGCTGAGACCGGCGGTGGCATGGGTATGTAGCGCAGTAGCAGCGTGGGCAGATATCTTGTAATCTGACATTGACACCCTAGATAGGGATACCATTTTATTGACCTTGGGTCACATTAAAGACGCAGCCTTATATATGAGAGACGCTGCGAGAGACGTTGGGCTGTTAGGTTCAAGAGCCAACGCCATGGCTGTTTCTGCTAGGCGAGCCCTGTGGACCCGCCAATGGACGGGGGATGCCGATTCAAAGAGACATATGGAAGTTTTACCTTAAAAGGGTGAGGTCTTATTTGGGGAGGGTCTAGAGGACCTGGTTTCCACGGCTACCGCGGGTAAATCTTCTTTTTTGCCTTATGTTCTCCCACGGCAAAAGAAACAGCACAATATCAGATGCAGTCCTTTCGTTCACATAAGTCCAGAAGAGGTCGGGGCTCTTCATTCCTCGCCAGAGGTAAGGGTAGAGGGAAAAGAATGCCTGCGACGGCTAGTTCCCAGGAGCAGAAGTCCTCCCCGGCTTCTATTAAATCCACCGCATGACGCTGGGGCTCCGCTCAGGGAGCCCGCGCCGGTGGGGGCACGTCTTCGACTCTTCAGCCAGGCCTGGGTTCTGTCAGACGTGGATCCTTGAGCGATGGAAATTGTATCCCAAGGCTAAACAAACTGGAATTCGAAGAGGTGCCCCCTCGCCGATTTTTCAAGTCTGCTTTGCCAGCTTCTCCCCCAGAGAGGGAAATAGTTTTAGCTGCAATTCAAAAGCTGTATTAACAGCAAGTGATTATCAGGGTTCCCCTAGTCCAACAGGGAAAAGGGTACTATTCAACCCTGTTTGTGGTCCCGAAACCAGATGGCTCGGTCAGACCCATTCTGAATCTAAAATCCCTAAACCTGTACATAAAAAAAAAAAAAAAAAGTTCACATTTAAGATGGAATCGCTCCGGGCAGTGATCTCCAGCCTGGAAGGGGGGATTTTATGGTGTCACTAGACATAAAGGATGCATACCTTCATGTCCCCATATATCGTCCTCATCAGGCATACCTGAGATTCGCTGTACAGGACTGTCATTACCAGTTTCAGACGTTGCCGTTTGGGCTTTCCACGGCCCCGAGAATTTTTCACCAAGGTAATGGCGGAAATGATGGTGCTCCTGCGCAGGCAGGGGGTCACAATTATCCCGTACTTGGACGATCTCCTTATAAAAGCGAGATTGAGAGATCAATTGCTGGAAAGCGTGTCTCTCTCCTTGAGAGTGCTGCAGCAGCACGGCTGGATTCTAAATCTACCAAAGTCACAGTTGATTTCAACGACTCGGCTATCTTTCTTAAGCATGATTCTGGACACGGAACAGAAGAGGGTTTTTCTCCCAGTGGAAAAAGCCCAGGAACTCCAGAACATGGTCCGAGACCTGCTAAAACCGAAAAGAGTGTCAGTCCATCAATCACTCGAGTACTGGGAAAAATGGTGGCGGCCTACGAGGCCATCCCCTTCTGCAGGTTCCATGCGAGGACATTTCAGTGGGACCTTCTGGACAAGTGGTCGGGGTCCCATCTACAAATGCATCAGAAAATAAGCCTGTCCCCCAGGGCCAGGGTGTCTCTCCTGTGGTGGCTGCAGAGTGCTCACCTTCTCGAGGGTCGCAGGTTCGGTATTCAAGACTCTGTTCTGGTGACCACGGATGCGAGCCTCTGAGGATGGGGAGCAGTCACACAAGGAAGAAATTTTAGGGATTATGGTCAAGCCAGGAGGCTTGTCTACACATCAACGTACTGGAATTGAGGGCCATATACAACGGCCTACGACAAGTGGAGAATCTTCTTTGCGATCTACCGGTTCTGATTCAATCAGACAACGTCACAGCCGTGGCTCATGTAAACCGCCAAGGCAGAACAAGGAGCAGAGTGGCAATGGCGCAAGCCACCAGGATTCTTCGCTGGGTGGAAAATCACGTAAGCGCTCTGTCAGCTGTCTTCATTCCGGGAGTGGACAACTGGGAAGCAGACTTCCTCAGCAGACACGATCTCCATCCAGGAGAGTGGGGACTTCATCAAGAAGTTTTTGCAGAGATAACAAGTCATTGGGGACTTCCTCAAATAGACATGATGGCGTCTCGCCTCAACAAGAAGCTTCGGAGGTATTGTGCCAGGTCAAGGGACCCTCAGGCAGTAGCGGTGGACGCCCTGGTGACACCATGGGTGTTTCAGTCGGTCTATGTGTTCCCTCCTTTTCCGCTCATCTCAAAAATATTGAGAATCGAAAGATGAAAAAGAGTGCAGACAATACTCATTGTTCCAGATTGGTCTCGAAGGGCCTGGTATTCAGATCTTCAGGAAATGCTCACAGAAGATCCGTGGCCTCTTCCTCTCAGGGAGGACCTGTTGCAGCAGGGGCCCTGCGTGTTCCAAGACTTACTGCGGTTACATTTGACGGCATGGCGGTTGAACACCAAATCCTAGCTCCGAAAGGTATTCCGGAGGAAGTCATCCCTACTCTGATAAAGGCTAGGAAGCAGGTGACGGCGAAACATTATCACTGTATCTGGAGGAAGTATGTATCTTGGTGTGAAGCCAAGAATGCTCCTACGGAAGATTTCCATCTGGGCCGTTTTCTCCACTTTCTACAGACAGGAGTGGATATGTGCCTAAAAGTTAGGGCCGAAATCTGTACCTTAATGGAGCCTATCAATTTTCTTTCAGAAGGAATTGGCTTCTCTCCCAGAAGTCCAGACTTTTGTAAAGGGAGTGCTGCACATCCATTCTCCTTTTGTGTCCCCAGTGGCACCATGGGACCTTAACGTGGTGTTACAGTTCCTAAAATCTCACTGGTTTGAACCTCTTCAAACGGTTGAATTCAAATTTCTCACTTGGAAGGTGGTCATGTTGTTGGCATCTGCAAGGCAGGTGTCCGTATTGGCGGCTTTATCTCACAAAAGCCCCTATCTGATTTTCCAGGTGGATAGAGCAGAGTTGAGGACTCGTCCTCAATTTTTGCCTAAGGTGGTTTCATATGAACCAACCTATTGTGGTACCTGTGGCTACGGGTGACTTGGAGGATTCCAAGTCCCTTGATGTAGTCAGGGCCTTAAAAATTTATGTAGCCAGGACGGCTCGGGTTAGGAAAACAGAGGCACTGTTTGTCCTGTATGCAGCCAACACGGTTGGCGCTCCTGCTTCTAAGCAGACTATTGCTCGCTGGATCTGTAACATGATTTAGCAGGCTCATTATACGGCTGGATTGCCGTTGCCAAATTTGGTAAAGGCCCATTCCACTAGGAAGGTGGGCACTTCTTGGGCGGCTGCCCGAGGCGTCTTGGCGTTACAGCTTTGCCGAGCAGCTACCTGGTCGGGTTGAAACACTTTTGCAAAGTTCTATAAGTTTGATACCCTGGCTGATGAGGACCTTGCGTTTGCTCAGTCGGTGCTGCAGAGTCGTCCGCACTCTCCCGCCCGGTCTGGAGCTTTGGTATAAACCCCATGGTCCTTACGGAGTCCCCAGCATCCTCTAGGACGTAAGAGAAAATAAAATTTTAAACCTACCGGTAAATCTTTTTCTCCTAGTCCGTAGAGGATGCTGGGCGCCCGTCCCAGTGCGGACTACTTTCTGCAAGGCTTGTATATAGTTAGTAATTACATAAGGGTTATGTTACAGTTGTAATCAGTCTTTGCCTGATACTGTTTTGTTGCATACTGTTAACTGGTTGCGTATGTTCCATGTTAAACGGTGTGGATGGTGTGGGCTGGTATGAATCTTGCCCTTGGATTAACAATATCCTTTCCTCGTACTGTCCATCTCCTCTGGGCACAGTTCTCTAACTGAGGTCTGGAGGAGGGGCATAGATGGAGGAGCCAGTGCACACTCATTCTAAAGTTCTTTATAGTGCCCATGTCTCCTGCGGAGCCCGTCTATACCCCATGGTCCTTACGGAGTCCCCAGCATCCTCTACGGACTAGGAGAAAAATCTTTACCGTTAGGTTTAAAATCTTATTTTTGAGAATAGTCAAATTCAAGATGGAGTCTCTACGGACAGTCAGAAATGGTCTAGAAGCAGGGGACTTTATGGTGTCAATAGACATCAGAGATGCCTACCTCCATATCCCGATTTGGCAGCCCCATCAGAGTTTTCTCCATTTTGCGGTAAAGGATTTACATTTTCAATTCCAAGCCTTACCTTTCGATCTTTCTTCAGCCCCTAGAGTTTTCACAAAGGTGATGGCAGTAATGATGGCACAATTACAGGGGGTTAACATTGTCCCCTACTTAGACGATCTTCTCCTAAAGGCCCAGTCGGAGGAGAAGTTAGTAGACCACAGGTTCTCAAACTCGGTCCTCAGGACCCCACACAGTGCATGTTTCCAGGTCTCCTCACAGAATCCCAAGTGAAATTATTAGCTCCTCCTGTGGACCTTTTTAAAATGTGTCAGTGAGTAATTAATACACCTGTGCACCTGCTAGGTTACCTGCAAAACATGCACTGTGTGGGGTCCTGAGGACCGAGTTTGAGAACCTGTGTAGTAGACGATCTGAGAACAGCACAAGATTTTCTCAGGACACACTGATGGATCATAAATATCCAAAAGTCTCTGTTACAACCGACACGGCTGCTTCTATTCCTAGGGATGATCATGGACACTGGCTTCAGAAGATATTTATCCCTCAGGACAAGATTCAATCCATTCAAGAGTTAGTTCGGTTGGTCTTACAACATCGCAGAGGTTCGATTCATCTTTGCGTTCGTCTTCTGGGAAAGATGGTAGCAGCGTTCCAAGCAGTACAGTATGGGAGGTTCCACTCCAGACCATTTCAACTAGATATCCTTTCCAAATGGCCCGGTTCGCATCTTTTTATGCATGAGAATGTTCAGCTAAGCCCCAAAACTCGTCTGTCTTGGCTTTGATGGCTGAAGACTGCAAATCTGTCAAAGGGCAGGGACTTTGCTCTCCTGGATTGGGTCCTTCTCACGACAGATGCCAGCCTCCGCGGCTGGGGAGCGGTAACTCTAGATTACCAATTCCACGGTCTCTGGACTTTCCAAGAACAGACTCTACCTATCAATATTCTGGAACTTTGAGCTGTCTACAACGCTCTCCTGTTGGCCATTCATCTCCTGCAAGGACGAGCAGTATGCGTGTAGTCAGACAATGCCAATGCTGTGGCATACATAAATTGCCAAGGGAGAACCCGCAGCAGAGCTGCTATGAAGGAGGTCACCAAGATCCTCTTATGGGCTGAGAGGTATGCAGTAGCAATATCGGCGGTGTTCATACCATGAGTGGAGAACTTTGAGGCCGATTACCTAAGTCATCAGGATATGCATTCAGGCGAATGGGAACTAAATCCGCAGGTTTTTCAGCAACTGGTTCGTCGATGGGGACTCCCGCAGATCGATCTCATGGAACCACAAACTTCCTCTGTATTACTCTCGCACCAGAGATCCACAGGCGGAGGCGGTTGACGCATTGACTATCCCTTGGACTTTCCAATTTATGTACCTGTTTCCCCTATTGCCAAGTCTTCTCAAGATATAAAAAAGAACCAAGAAACAAATGCGCAAAAACCCTTAAGTGCAGCCTAGGTCAGCTCAAACAGGTTCACCACACCTTAAGATGCATACAAGAATAGAAAGAAGAGAGACCCAGTGGCGCAAAGGATGAACCAAATAACAAAATGCAATACAAAACAATTCCTTAAGGAAACAGTTCAATCCAGATTTTTTCTTTCTCCTTTAATGTTTCCACACCGGGAGAAGTACCTCAAGGGAAGAAGAAATATCCTTAGTGCAACACTGTTTACAATACTTGGTTACACTATTTATATTTATGAGTCATGCACTCACATTTGGTATATGAATTAAAGGCACATCATCCTCAAAATTTGCTTGTTTTCATTCACCGTCGTGTATATATAACTCAAAGAGAAAATGTATTTAGTGCAACACTGTTTTCTTAAAATCAGAAAGAATTTATTACAGAAAAGCACTCACATTTAAAAAGAAATTTAAAGCATATAGGACCTCCTTAGAGGACAATAGTAACTCTCACAAACAGGAGGAATCGGATCCAGCCGGTCCAGCTGCAGCAAGGTATTAATGTCCCCACGATGTTTCCTAGGGTTGGTCCAAGTAAAAAGAGTCCAAAGTCCAAGAATCCACCAGCTTTACGCGTTTCGGACACTCCGGTCCTTCGTCAGAAGCATTGGTGGAATGTAGTCCTGAGGGGCTTTTTATACCCTAACAAATCTAATCAGACCGCCCCCACCCCACCTGGCAATGGGCGCCAAGGTAGTATTCTTCAACCAATGAAAACAAAAGGCAAATGTCGTTTGTCTTCCACTGCGTCTCTTCCTGGTAGTGAAAAACCACGTGTGCGTTTCACCGCAGTGCGGTATGCAACTTCCGGTATTACCGGAAGTTACGTCTGCGTGTCAACGCGTCATTTCCGGTTTACGCTAGAATACAGTTGCGTTCCACCGGGTTCCACTCGTAACTACTTTATAATGGGATAACTCATATTAAAGTCACACGGATCACGCAGTTATATTTCGAAAACGGCACATGTTACCATGGGGTGGAGGTGATCTGAAATAAAACACATACATATAAATAAAAATTTATTTTTAAAAATAGGAAATAACCAAAAAAGAAAAGGACGGAGGAGACGTTCTATAATACACAATATCAGTAAAGGGACAGAACTAAAGAAAGTGCTTCAATTCAAAATCCCCATTCAAGCCTTTGGGGACAAGGGTTTTCAAGACATAGATCCATCTCATCTCCGCCTTAGATAATCTCAGATCCATGTCTCTCATTTTCCAATTATATTGTATTGCTTGTATACCCCAAAAGGATTTAATATGGCATTCTTTTGAATGATGTTTTTCTTTAAAGTGGGCCGAAAGAGTATGTGACTCCAAACCTTTTTTGATGTTATAGACATGCTCCGCTAGTCTAGTTTTTAATTTTCGT